>NC_081792.1:26354496-27554496 GCF_963082965.1 Carassius carassius
TGAAGACATCTGCTCAGAGGAAAATGTTATTGCTCTTTGATAGCTCTGGAAACATATTGGAGTACTCTGTTTAAAGGAATAGTTCACCCAAAAATGAAAATTTGTTAAAAATTTACTCATACTCAGGCCATTCAAGATGTAAATGAGTTTGTTTGTTTCTTCATTGGAACATATTGCTCACAAATGGATCCTCTGGAGTGAATGGGTGCCGTCAGAATGAGAGTCCAAACAGCTGATGAAAACATCACAATAATCCACAAGTAATCCACACCACTCCAGTTCATCAATTAATGTCTGGTGAAATAAAAAACTGTGTGTTTGTAAGAAACAAAACCATTTTTAAATTGAAACCATTTTTTCCAGATTAAATACAATCCTCTATTCTTTGCTTTCTCCAGTGAAAAAGACGTTTTGTCTGAATCATTAGTGAAATATGCACATATTAAGCACTCTTTACAAGCTAAAACGATCCAAAACAGTTCTAAACAAATATATTGATAGGTTTTTATGTTTTTATCAGCTGTTTGGACTCTCATTCTGACGGCACCCATTCACTGCAGAGGATCCATTGGCGAGCAAGAGATGTAATGCTACATTTCTTCAAATCTGCTGAGATGAAGAAACAAACTGAGGAATGAGTACATTTTCAGCAAATTTATTTAAAAATTTTTTGGGTGAACTATTCCTTTGCGTAACAAGTTTGTCTCAAATGTTTCTACTAAAATTCATTAGAAGAAAAATAAAAACAGTTTGTAATGAGTGAATGAATATATAGCCTTAAAACGAATGCAGATGGCAGCTTAAATAATTAGGTTTTCGTATGAATTTGATGAGACGTTTGATTTCAAATTGAGAGACTTTTGATTGCAGTCTTTGTAAATCTGAGCAACTCATTTAATTTGCTTATTTGTGTGTTGATGATTCAGTAGAGATTTGCACACTTCAGTCATTCTTTATAAATTCAAAGCTTTTGGTAGTTTGTGTGCTCTAGCTCAGCTCAGTTTATCAGACTCAGCTGTGAAGCACTGAACACGTATGTTAACAGTGTTCTTCACCTACACGGCTCTGGATGAAGAATAACTCTGCATACGAGCGCGATGCCAACAGATACAACTAGCAGACATGTTTCACATACAGTAGGTTATCACTGTCAGAGACTGTATACCAATCAGCAGGCAGAGAATTCAATTCAAATCAAGATTTCTCACACTTGAGCGAAGAAAGTTTCCAAGATGAAGAACCTGCCTTGATGCTACATGATAGTGTCAGTGCAAATACCAGTCCAGCGCGACCAGTTGTTCTGTTGCTTTTGTCAAACCAGATTCAAAGGATTTTTTCATCCCAGATCTGAAATTGGATCACTGAGAACTGAGACAAGACTTTTCTCTGCCAGTTTTTATACATGTTTTTATTTTCTTTCCCAGCTGCCTTTATGGGTTTTTCCTGTCTAGCCACTTTTAACCTCGGGTTAAGCATTGTTTGATACTGGTCTTAACTGCTTTTATGAGCTTTGGTTATGGACTGTAGAACTTTTGTAGTGGTATAAATTTTAGTTTCGTGTTTATTTTTTTTTAAAGAATTTGGCATACTAGATTTTATGGGAAGCACACACACACACACACACACACACACACACACACACACACACACACATAAACTAGCAGCCAAAATTTGTAACAATTAAGATTTTTTTAAATGTCTCTTATAAAACATGTATTTTTATTTTCAGGGTTCAAAACTGTTTTTACTGCTTAATATTTTGGTAAATGTTTGGTTGATATATTTTTGCCATGACCCGTTTTTTATTTTTTAGGATAATTTGATGAATAGAACATTAATTTAACAGCATTTTTTAAAGCATATTTTTATTTTGTAACATTTTACATGTACTGTATATGCTGTGAACTTTTAACTGTTAAGTGCATGTTTGCTGAATAAAAATATTGCTTTATTTTGTTTGTTTGTTTGTGTTTTCCATTGTACTTATCCCAAACTTTTGAACAGTGTATCATGGTTTCCATAAATAATAATAGTAATAATAAAAAAATAATTTCAACATTGATAAAAATAAGAAGTGCCTCCTGAAAGCAAATCAGCATATTTATATGTGGGGAAAAAGTAACTGTTTCAAAACACACTGTACATTTGAAAGCACTAGCAGTTTTTTGCCAGCATAATAATCATAATAATAATTATGACCATCTCTCAGCAGGGGCTAAATGCTTAAAGGGATAGTTCACCCAGAAAATGTATTCTGTCATAATTTCTTCTGAGCACACACACTATTATAGGTATTTTGGACCCGACTGACATCAATTGTATGGATAATATGAACAGATATATACTGCTTATTCTAGATTTGTACAGAAGAAGTGGAAACAAATGCTGGTTTTGTGCATATTTTTGGTGACATCTCCCATGATTGGCTCTGTGGATGGATTTCAGAATCTCTTTAATTCTCTGTAATGAATGTTTGCAGCGGTTTGTTTGTTTGCTGCTGCGCTCATTCCAGGAACAATGACACGGATAATGGATGGATGTATTCAGGAGAATGATCTCCCCTGCGTCTGAACTGATGGGTTTGACATGTCCCATAAAAAAACAAACTAAGATAAAAATTATACACTTCAGTATTTTATTCAAACAAAGATGCTAAATAGTTAGTTAATGAGGGCCCCTGCATGAATAGAGGAAATTTGGACCTAGGGACAGCTACAGTATATGATTTAATAAAACAATTACTTAATTAAAATGTAATTTAAAAAAGTTATTAATAATAATAATAATAATAATAATAGAATGTGTTAAAAAAAATTTATTACTTTATTAAAAATTAATTATTAAAATGTATTAAAAATCTTATTTTATTTATTATTATTTTATTTGGTAATTCTTATAATACTGCTTCACCAACGTCATTGAACTGTATCAATTAATTAAAAGTTTCTAGATCTGAGAAGCCATGTATCTGCATTAAAAAAAAAGAGTAATACCTTTTATATTGATCTAGAGATTAAGTAGGTTAGCTAAATTTACATAAAAAAGTGTCTCAATTAAATGAACAATATCTGAGCAGAAAGATTTTCATTGTAGCTCATTGTACCATCACTTTGATTAATTTCAATCTTTTTCTCTCATTGATCATCTAATATGTAATGTAGCTCAAACAAAACGCAGACTTTTATCGGAAACCTCATGAAAGAACTAAATGAATTACTTGCAGCCCCCGAGTTAACCTGAAAAGTGTTAGATTTGAACAGACTCTCTAATCTAATCATTAGTGGAAGGACAAATTCAATTTAACTGCTGACGACTCAAAGTGGGAGGCTGGTTACGGTGTTCAAATCCAACATTTTAATTACCACAACAGGCTTTTTGTAGTTTCCTCACGGGAATCACGGGCCGAGGAGAGGCCAGGAAAGTGAGGAAATCTGCTGCTTTGGAAGATGTACTCGTGAGAAGAGGCCAAGTTCATGGTGGCCAAGCTCAAGCCTCCTCTGAGGTCAGCCTTTTCCCTTTCAATTAGGCCGGCTGTGTCCGTAATGTATTCAGAGGAGACGATCTACTCAAGGCCAGTGGGAGCTGAATGTGAGAGTACTGTGTTTGCATGATGGCCTTAAACTTCTGCTTTTCCAACTACTGTTTATGTTAAAACTTTTGCCCTTATTAGCAAAGAAAAGATTTTGTTGCTAGCAGGTACGACCCATACAAAGCATTATGAGGCTTTTCTGAGTTAACTTAAGTTGGTGGCCAAGGTCATTTTTATATCATATCATATAACTTTTATTATTATTATTATTATTATTATTATTATGAGTTTTGTAATTTTAGTAATGTGCTTTTGTGATATTAATTCATGTTAAATATTTTGCCCTTTTTTTATCTAGTTGTATTTTGTATTCTTTTTTATTTTAATTTTAGTTTAAGTTTTAGTAATTTTAGTAATGTGCTTTTGCCATTTTATTTATTCATTAATTTTTTTTAATGCATTTTAATTTAGGTTTTATTTTTTTGTAACTTTCAGTTAAAGTTTTTTTTTTTTTTACCCATATTTATATTCGATCTTATTTAAGCTTTATTTCATATACTAAAACTATTTTTGATGTTAGGTTTGTGATGCCTTCACAGCATCAGTTCTCTCAAACACATCTCAGCCTTGTTCTCATGTCTGCCTGTTGTTTATCTCGCTGTATATAATGTAAGAATTTGAAATAATATCCACAGAGGAGAAAATAGATATGAGATTAGCCTCTAAGAGTATCAGGCTAAAAACACATCATCCCGAGGCTCTCCACAGGCCGCAAAACCATCATTTCCCAATAACGACATAATGCTACATGATGCTCTTTTGCTGCTACTAGACTAAGGAACAAATTCACAGATGTGAAATCTTTTATAACAAGCCACATTCATTATATATAATTATTATTTATAATTTTTTGACACTGTATAATTAAATCTACCAAAAATGTGCTTTAAATTGGATGTAATCAAACCTCAAAAGCTATAACATTTAGTTTACCTGTTGAACTAATCAGAAACCTGGCCATAGACGATGTTTATGTTAATGCCAACTATAGAATATTGTTGTGCACAGTACATAATAAAACAATAACATTTCTTTTTTCACAGTTTCCCTCTCCCGAGCTTCATCATCTGTCCACTCTGCTTATCCAGCAGCCCTCCGCTTTTAATTAGCAGTGAATATTCAGCGCTCGCTCGCAGTGTAAGCTCTGAGCGCCTGAGATGAAAGACTCGCTGTGTGGCGGCACATACTGGCTCCTTCTCACGAGGCTGAACCCCAGTCGGACTGGAGCTCTTTCACAGCACCGCTAGTCTTTAACACCCTGCGTAACTATTTCATGAGCAGGACGGAAGAGACGAGCTAATTACAGACAGACAGCAGTGTCAAAATAAGGCCTTTACAGAGGACAGCGTCCATACGCTCTCCTTGTGCTGGTTTTTCTGCGGTGAGGAGAGGCGAGGGACTTTCGTTAAGGCTGAGTGCTGTTGTTCTTGTTCCCTCTACCTGAAAGTCACTCAGTGTTCACACTGATGAAAGTTGTATAGCATATTTCATCAGTGTTTCTAGAAGTCTTGAGGAAGCCAGATTTGAATTATTTATCACCAGTGTTGAGGAAGCTGCTTTATGACTGGCAAACTCCAGTATTCATTTCGAGCAGTTCAAGCAGGGACAGAGTTTAGTTACACGCTGCTGTTTTTGACTTTTGCACTTTGTATTCTGTATAGTTATTTTTTTATTATTATTTTTTTATTATTATTTCAAACTGAAAGATAACCATAGATATTTTGCATTTTTCTTTATATTTTATTCCGAATATTTAGTCAGATGCTGCAGTTTTTGTAAATTTTAAGTATATTCTGTATAGTGCTATATTAATAACTCAGAATGTATTATTATTTTATTATTATATATTAATAACAATATTTTTCCAAAAGATTTAGTTACATGCTGCTGTTTTTGAATATTTTATTCTGTATAGTTCTTATTTTATTTTGTGTGTTTATTATTATTATTATTATTATTATTAAAACAGTGACTTAACCACAATTATATTTTGCATATATATATATATATATATATAGTTCTATAATATAGTACTATACAGAATGTACAGTCAAAGCCAGTAGCATTAATTAAATATTTGAATAAATAAATATTAATTAGGTGACAGCATTATTTTCAAGCAAGGACTGTATATTTTGCATCCTTTTAATATATATATATATATTACATATATATATATTACATATTTATTTAGTTACATGCTGTTTTTTATTCTGTCATGTATAGTACTGTATTTTCTTATTTTATTTTTCCTAGCAAGGTCAAATCACCAAATATATTTATATCATCTTTTTCATATATATTTGAATATATATATATATAATTTTATTTTACAAAATATTTTGTTTTATTTGCTTTTGCTGTGGTTTATTTGGTGTGTACTATTTTCTTATTTTGATAGTATTTAGTGTAAGTTAAGGTTAGGGTTAGGTTTTGTTCATTCAATAAACCTGGCACTGGACTCCAGAAGACTTGCACATTCAAGTTAAAAAGGGTTATACCCACTCTTATGTCAAAAATAAGGTGAACAGCAGGCACTTTAGAAAAAAAAGATTGAATAACTCTTGAGTTCACCGCTGTATAAATGTGTGCACAGTAAAATGTCTGTGCACAGTGCACAGTGATGCTTTGTCATGCATGCTCATGCTTCCACTACATACAGGGAAAGCTACAGTATTTTGAAAACACACTACTGAAAACTGTATTTAACTTAGTAGCAACTTCTTTTAGTTAGTTCTCTTGCAATATTTTAAGTGTTTATTGGGTTTGGTGTTTTGTGACCAATACAGTAGATGAAATTCACTGCTTGTGGACAGCTTCATTCACACTGATCAGCATTTCTATTTTTATTTTTTTTTTTTTTTTTTGCTTCAGGCTCATTATATGAATCTTTAAGTTCATTCACAAGTCATAATAAAATATTTATTCATGCCTGATTATTTGCAACGCATAAGAAACTGCTTAAGCTGCACAAACCCACCCATGAATAACAAGGGGTTCTGAACGTTATTAAGGAAATGCAGGACACATCATGATATTAATCTTATGCACTGCAATGCAAATGTTTTAAATAAGCTCTCATGCACATTGCTGTGAAAAGAGATATGCTGTTGAAATCATAATGGACTGATTTATAAGAATCTTCACACTGTAAATATGTAAATCCACAAATAAGTTCTCTATCGCATTAAAGAGGTGATTGCAACAGCACATTTTAAGCGTGTAATCTCCTCTACTTAAAGTTCACTTTTTTCTTTTTGTTTTTCACTGGCTTTATTATTTAATTTAATTTAATTTAATTTAATTTAATTTAATTTTATTTTATTTTATTTTATTTTATTTTATTTTATTTTATTTTATTTTATTTTATTTTATTTTATTTTATTTTATTTTATTTTATGGAGTCACGGGGACAACTGTAACTATATAAAGTAATTATTAATATTTTAGTAGTAACTTGCCATTAGCTTGTTGCATCTAGTTATGATCTCAGCATGTTGTTTTTTTTTTTTTTTTTAAATTGATAATAAATTGTAATCATTTATTTCTAATAATCATCATTATAAATTATATAAAATAATATATATATATATATATATATATACATTTCTTAAATAAGGCTATATTTTAGGATTTTCTGTTTTCATTAAAATTTTAGTAAAGATTTAGTAATTTTTTATTCATTCATTATTATTATTTAGTTTTCGTTATTTAAGAACTTCATCATTAACGTAACGAAAATGGCAATGTTACAATGGCAACTAGTTAAAAAAACAACTGTTTAAGGTTATCTGTTATTTCAATGAATGTTTATTTTATGTAATGAAAATGTTTTTTAATGGTTTTAGTTTTTCGATAGTGATAATAACCCTGATTCTCTTTCTGTCTTTGCCAGTGGGATGCAATCAATGAAATGGACGAGTATTTCAGCCCCATCCACACGTACCAGGTGTGCAACGTTATGAGCCCGAGCCAGAACAACTGGCTCCGGACCAACTGGATCCAGCGAGACGGCGCCCGACGGATCTACATCGAGATGAAATTCACACTACGAGACTGCAACAGCATGCCAGGCGTTCTCGGGACCTGCAAGGAGACCTTTAACCTCTACTACTACGAAACCGACCGCAACGTTGGCACCAGCATCTGGGAGAGCCAGTTTTCCAAGATCGACACCATCGCGGCCGACGAGAGCTTCACTAACGTGGACCTGGGTGTGAGGAGACTCAAGCTCAACACTGAGATCCGCGGCGTTGGGCCGCTCAGCAAACGCGGCTTCTACTTGGCCTTCCAGGATATAGGAGCCTGCATCGCTATCTTGTCCGTCCGAGTGTATTACAAACGCTGCACGGGAATGGCTCGCAACCTGGCCATCTTCACGGACGTAGTCACGGGGGCTGACTCGTCCTCTCTGGTGGAGGTCAGAGGTCAGTGTGTGGACCACGCAGAGGAGAGAGACACTCCTAAGATGTACTGCAGCGCTGAGGGCGAGTGGCTCGTTCCTATTGGACGATGCGTGTGCAGTGCCGGCTTTGAGGAGCACAGAGACAACTGCATCGGTCAGTGACAGTACTCTAATTATTATTATTCTGCATGAATTCAGTTGCTTTTTCACCATCTTTAAGCACCTTTGAGCATTTCAGAAATCCCAGTCCAGTCTGTCATATTTTGGTCACTAGATGCAGCTAATGTCTCTTCTTCAACTGAAAGCAGTTTTATCATCTGCTAGGACTATGTTAATGTGACCGGGGATTTAGATTTACCTCCAGGAACACATAAGGGGGTTCTATCTCCTTTTAAGTTTATCCATTTAATACTATAAAATAAAAACTACTGATTCACCAATGTGTTTTCTCAATTTAATTGATAAGAAACAGTTTGTTTTAAATGGTCACAAAATAAACAGATAAGAGCAGAAAACTCTGATTCAATAAATGGGGTTTGCAAAGCTGGTGCCACATAAAACCAGCTGAAAATCACAGTCTTGTGTATGATCAACACATTCCTCTCTAACACTGTGATGCAGTAATTCAACCGTTTTAAATGCAAAAGAAAAAAATAAAATAAATAAAAAAGTATGAATAAGAGTTATCCAAAACTTCTCACTCTAAAACAATACAATGCAATACAATAGGCCTACAATACGACAGTGGGAATAATAATGGTCAGTTTTTTTACACACCAACACTCTCACTTCACGATGGCTGAAATCTCCAACCCATGGATGGATCAAATTGTTGTAAGTATCTCAAGAGTGCACGTCTCTCTCTCTCTCTCTCTCTCTCTCTCTCTCTCGCATTTCCCACTGCACATTTCCCTATGATTTCCCCAAACAAAGTATACTACGGATGCCGTGAGGCAAGAGCGCAAACGCGCTGTCACGCGCAACACACAAAGCGCCACATGCTGATAACTCCAAAGAAATACAGGTAGTCTCTGTTCTCAGAATTAAACATAATAAATGTTTAACAATAATAATTAAATAAAATACTTTAACAAAGGAGAAAAAACAAACTTTAAAATCATTTACCACCCGGTTACATTAAGATTCAATTTTTTGGGTTAGAGGTGTAGGTTCTGTTGTAGGAAGATTTTAGAGACACATTTAAAAAATATCAATAATATTGATATTTAATGTTTAATTGTAAAATACTAAAATATAATATGTATTTATTTTTGCTGTGCTGTAAAGAGGATAAGACACATTATGAATAATATAACTATTTGTATTTATATGCTTATTATTAAAATAATAAAGTATTAAATATATAATAAAATAATATTTTATGTCATATTTTTAGCTGTGTTGATGTAAAAAGGATGGTTTATTATATTATATTATATTATATTATATTATATTATATTATATTATATTGTTAGTTCTGTGTTAAACCTTTTTTAAAAAAGGACTTTGTTATATTATTATGTTTCTTTATATTTACCAGCTTGTTTTAGCACTTCTCATTGCACTGGAATGAACAGCCACTGTATATTTCACAGGATACATGACTAAATGCTGTGGAATTGTTATTAATTCAATTTCCCCTCATGTTGATGATACAAGGGCATTCTGTTTTGAATGTATTACTCAAGCGGTCACAAACCCCTTGTTTGTCAGGCAATTTTCTGCTCGATCTGTGGCTAATAGTACTCACAGCAATCCTTTTCCTTTTCCTCTGCCTCCTTTCTAAAGTGCTGTCACTGTCTGTGTGTGTCAGTAAAGGTTAAGTGTCTGAGCCGCAGAGTCAGGCTTTCGGTGCAAACTGGGTCGCTGTGCTAATTCTCTCAGTGAGCGCGCCCTCCTCTAGTCACGCACATCTCAGGGACAAACCCAACACGGCAAACTGGGCTGCTCTAGGACACAGTGAAAACAAAACCCCCCAAAAACAGCATACCACTCTAAAGCCTTAGGCACAGACCCCCGTGGAAGGATTGCATGTCGTCGCAATAGAAAATGTCAAAAGTCTTCCCGTTTTCTTCGACTGAGAGCCGAGCGATGGGCTTTAAGTGCCGATTAAACAGAGCGCTAGCTTCACGTTTCAATCCTGTCAGCTCCGTTTTGGGTTTTCCAGTGGCAGCCATTACTCCCGGGCCTCCCGGTCCAGTGTGTAAAATAGGGAAAATATCCATTTCAGAGGAGATGAGTTCATGCTCATTGGGGTAGCAGGAGCCTTGTCAAATCCACTCCATTTGGCAACTTGATTTAACCTGCTTAGATTCAAGAGAGAGTGTCTTCCCCACGTGTTCGGCCGTCGCTGTGGGCTAACTTATTCATGAGTGCTTGTAAACAGGCTTCCATGCAAAACAGATTTGTTTGGAGAGCCATGGTGATGCTGTGCTGGGGTTAACAATCGGAAAATACAGCGATACAGCGATTGTTCAGCAAGGATACAATACATTCATCACAAGTGATAGATAAGACTATTATAAAATTACAAGATTTCTAAATTTCTATTTCAACCCAATTCTGTTCTTTTGAACTTTCTATTCATCAACAAATAAAAGTGACACTCTGTTTCCACCTAAAAAAAAAAGCAATTTAATATATTGTGGCACTGCTGGTACCCAGCATGCATTGCAGCTGGAGTCTAATCAGAAGTGAGTTTGGTCTGATTACTCGCTGGGACTGTAAAAGTGTGTGTCTGTTGAAGGTGGGTATTTACTGTATAACCCGTTGAACGTGTAGAATTCACTGCAATGTTGCGTTTTAGATCTACTTACATTTGCATTTAGTCTTTTAGCAGATGCTTTTATCCAAAGCGACTTACAAATGAGGACAATGGAAGCAATCAAAAGTGCTAGAACAAGTCTCAGTTAGTTTAAACACAGTACATGTGGCAAGGGCTTTTAATAATATAATAAATAAAAAGAAATCAGACAGAATAAAAAAAGAATAGAGCAAGCTAGTGTTAGAGAATACAAAAAGTTTTTTTTAAAGAATAAAATTTTAATGGAGAGTGCTAGAGTTATAGTTAGTTAGTTAGTTCGTTAGTTGTTAGAGTTAGTTACCTACTTGTATGATGTTGCATGCTACTGTTTGTACTCATCATGTGTGACATTACTTAAGTCATTTTTAATGTCTTGTCTTGCATTAACAATACACTGAAAAACCACAAAGCAAAGCTTTCTGTCCGAAATTGATTGTTTATTGAAGAATTTTGCTAGTTATTGAGTTTTGTAAAAAGCTTACAATTCTGACTTCATAACATTTTGTGATATTAGATGATTTGAAAACTACGGAGCCCGCACATGATATACAAGAAAAAATAAATAAATTGTGCGCACAATTTACTAATTCATTCCCTCAATGTACTAAAATGTGCACACGATTACTATTGCGTACCCTCGATTTATTATTGCGTTCTCTCGATTTGCTAAATCGTGCGCACGATTTAGCAAATCAAGGGAATGAATTAGTAAATCGTGCGCACTATTTATAAATCGGATGAACGAAATAGTAAATCAAGGGAACGCAATAGTAATCGTGTGCACGTTTTAGCACATTGAGGGAACGAATTAGCCTACTATTTTTTCCTACATGTCATAGCATTTCTATCTCCGCAGAAAACCAATCAAAAGCTGCTGTACATTGTTGAAGAGGCCATCTTTTCACAATCCAAGCAAGCCACCAATTTTCACTTTTCATGCTCTCACAGATTATAATTATGAACTCCTCTGTACAATCTAGCATTTGTTAATGATTGTTAGGCATCTCGCTGGCTTTCATGAGGTGACACATCAGCAGCCCGCTGGCATCATGTAAGGGAATTTCAGAATGCTGTCTATCACTCTTAGATAATGATATTTATTTACTGACAGTGTACAATTGAATGAAAAGGAAAGGAAGAGAGCTGTAGAGTTTTAATTTATGACATTAGATCATGCATCTGAGAGCAGCCAATCAGATTATGAATTTACTAAGCAGACAGATTCGATCTTGTCACTTAATAGACCTCCAAGTGTATGTTTATTTCTCACAGACTTGACAACAAGTGAAAATATGATGTGGTTCGAGAGATGTGAGGAACTGGCTTTGCATATAAGCTGAGAATGATCGTGTTATTTATTTGCATGTGTCGATTGTGTTATTTTAGGCCTCTATTCACTATTATGCATTCAGATCCCTCAAATATCAGTTTAATGTGGTGTTTAGATATGGGTCAATTCTGTGTCAAATCAACCTAATTTCAGAAACTTCCTTGGCTCAAATTTTTGATCAAGTCAATATTTTTTTTTCTTTCTTTTAAATAAAACAGATAAACATATATAGTGATAAAAGCCAAAATAGTAAATGTCAGATATAGATTAGAGGGGGGTAAAAATGACTTCAGAAAGATGGTGTCATCATTATTTTATTTTTACGCAGAGATTGGTAGATCTATAAGCAAAATCTGTTGACTTTAGCAATCTTTGTTACATTATTTGCCAGCGGCGACCATACAAAAATGGGAAAAAGCACTTTTTAAGTTTTTTCACCAAAGTTTGCATGGTTGTAAAAGTAGTAGTTTAGTTAGTAAATTTATTGGGGACCACTAGTTAAGTTGACACAGAATGATCCATATAACTTTTAAGGTTGAAAAAAGGATATTAATGTTGGGTTATGTTTTTTAAAAGTCTGTTGACATAATTTTTAAGGAGTAGAAGAGGGCACCATCTGTGCTTATGCAACACAATCAACCATTTAACTGTATTAACAGGGAGATTTGTTGTCATGACATGAAAACAGAGCTTTGCTAAAGTGTAGTGTGATGTACATTAGATTTATATTTTATTAAGCTGAGCATGGATGTATACGAATTTTTACAATGTACTGCATGCTATTGAAGTCATGTTTCAGGTTTAATGCAAACATTGACCATCAATTGTTTATCCGTTTTTGTGGCTCATTTACAAGAAAATAAAAGTGTAGAAAATACTTAGTTTTTAGTAATTATTAATTAGAGTAATTTAGTAATTAGAGTTATTTTTAGAAAAATATAATGTTTACAGCAAGGCACTTGCAATGGGAATAAAAGTTTTATGTTTAAGAAATCACAAATGTGAAACGTGTGTTTATCTAATAACTATTTCACTTATATCGAGCCCAGAGCATGTCTATATGTCTGCCGGCTCGAAGTTAAAATCCAACACGTAAATAGTCATTTACTGTTTCATTTGAGCAACAGTGTATGTCAAATAAAGCAAAACAATAGCAGCCAACAGCACATGTGTGGCCCTGATAACAAAACCAGATACTGTGGCTGTAAATGGAAAGAATGAGGATTTGCAAGAGGGGGCGGAATGGTAGGGTGGGCGACTAATTAGCCTTTTTTGTGTCTTAGCTGGGCGCACATTGTGTACAGCGTGAGTGTTTTCTGGCCAACATATTACACAGGGATTAAATGAGAAATCGGGGGGCTCCAGTGGACAGTATTAAAGCCCTGCACGAAACTATGCTATTGTGGTGACGGCGTTTAATCTGTCAGACCACGACACAGACAGGCGGACGGAGGAATAGTGTTGGAGAAAGGGCTTTTTCCTGATAAAGGAAAGAATTTTATCTTAGCAAGAAGGAGCTCACAACATGTCACTCAAAATCTCGGGCCCCCCGCCCCAACCGTCAGTAATGGCACTTGTATCAGAAATAGCGAGAAACCATCAACAAACAAAAGCTATGTTCATTTATTCCATGCAGCAGTCGTCCATGTTTTGTATTATAATTTATGGGAGTCTGTAGATTCAGATTCATGTGTTTGCCAATGTAATGACACCGGAGGGACGTGAATGACAGAGTGGTGTTGATAATGAGGGGAAATTATTAAACACATTATATAATCTGATTTTTAGATTCTGATATTCTTTCTCGCATTCTCTTTTTCGCTGTTAATTTAAACCAAACTCGGCAGATGCACAGAAACAGGCCTGCCTCACTCTCCTCAACTGAAAACCGAATGTCTTATCAGCCCATTTGCATTGCTATTGTTCTCATGCAACAAACAGGCCGTGTGATAAAAATCCACAAAGCCACGGCATCGCAGAAACTTCATAAGATAGATCAAGACTAAAGAACAAGTAAAGCACGCTCTACTTTTCTCTGGTAATTGCCACACACAAAACATCAGAGTTTTTCATTCAGATGGCTTCTTTCTGTCAGAGGCACTGTAAATGCCTCGCTTCGCACGCTTCAATTAGACACGCTTAGATAGGTGACAGCAGTTCCATCAAACAATTAACTGCCATTTAATGCTCATTAGCAGAGATGCATTTGTCTCATTTAATGTGGCTGCACAATATTTCCAAAGGAAAACACTGTTTGACTTTTGTAAACACTGATTGTTGCACAATACCAAAATGAACACCTGTTGAACAATGACTCGCTACATGACAGTCTATGTTTACATCTTTTTTGTAAAGAAATTGTAAATATTTTTGGGCGTTAATTTATAATAAACACCATAAAATGCAGTTTTATAATGTAAAATATCAAATATACAGTATATTTATATATATATATATATATATATATATATATATATATATATATATATATATATATATATATATATATATTGGTAAACTTAGATTTTTGAACCCCACTGTAAATATTTACAGTAAATATTTACAATATTATATATATATATATATATATATATATATATATATATATATATATATATATATATATATATATATTGGTAAACTTAGATTTTTGAACCCCACTGTAAATATTTAATGAAAATAAATAAGTATTCTTTGTCCAAAAAAATAAATAAAATAAAATATTATGGCAAGATATAATAAAGGCTATTTAAATCAACTGAGTGACTATTTTTCCTAAGCCTGTTGCATCAGAAATGGAGATAAATGCTCTGTATACTCTGGGCCAACCGGGGCGGCATCTAATCATGGACTCACTTTGATACAGTACATAGCTTACGCTCCTCCGTAACGGCTAAAATTAATGCCAGCCCGTGAAGTTTTTAATATCTGTGCTGAGGTCCCTTCTTCCAGCAGGATTTGTTAACATGGTGCCATGTTTCATTTCTGCCTATTAGTGCATGTGAGAGACTTTTAAGAACATAATTAAAGTGGGACGCCCCTGTGGGAGCGTTCAGGTAGATTAAACGACTTCATTAGCTTCACGCTACAGCAAGTGTGCGATGTAGCCAGCGGACAGAAGCAGTGGTCTGAGATACAGGGCTTCCCTGCTGGGAGTCGACTGTCAAAGATCATACAGCGTGTGCAGATGCATCTCGTTAGTGAGAGTTTTGACGGCCAAGCAGATTATTACCTCAATTCTGTCTGGCTGAGATATTTTGAGAGCTTTTTAAACCAACCTGGACTAGTTTATAGCATTTTCAATGGCCAGTGCTGATTTGTTCACTGTTTAAAAAATAGTCTTAACTATTCTGGTCTTAACTGGTCTGATTTAAAGGGATAGTTCACCCAAAAAAAAAAAGTTGTTCCAAACCTGTATGAGTTCTTTCTTCTGTTTAACACATAAGAAGCTGTTTTGGTGTACAGTTGTTGGTGGCCATTGATTTGTTTTTCATACTATGAAAGTCAATGGCTACCAGCAACTGCTTGGTTAAATCACATAAGCTGTTTAGCTGAAATCAGATAAGACCAGTAAACCACCTTAGGATGATTTTAGCAGTTTTCAATAGCATTACTAGAGATTTTGGGCTATTTGGCTTTTCATCACTATTGAGAGTGAAATATGAACGGATCAAGCAATGTATATAAATCCAAAACACTGCTGGAAGAAGTGATGGCTTAAAGTTAAAATAACATGGATTTATTGATAAAGAAACAAAATCATCTAGATCTTGGATGGCCTGAGGTTAAGTAAAATTTCAATTTTTGGCTGAACTATTCCTTTAGTCTGTTCCCTTAGCCCAGCTTGACCAGTCAACACTACCATAAATCTAACAAAACCTGCCTTTTACTAGTATTTTATCTCATCCGGGGATTTTTTATTTTTTATTAAATATTTCAGAAATGCCTAATCATTTGACCTCTGATAATCATTTATTCATGTCTTTTTCCATTTCTAGTCTATCTGCGCAATCATAAGGATTCTCCAAGTCAATAATGTCACCAGCTACATTTCTCCTTCTACTATTAATGACTCTTCAAGGTCACCCCAAATTAAGATAAGTTGGTCTCCATCTATTAAGCACTTAGAAACAGGCACCACTTCTCTTGAGTGAATTGATCTGATAGCAATTACCCTCCTGAGCCTAGAAAATGTAAGATGGGATCTTTGGAGGACGCAGTCTAACCACAACTAGACAATAAGATTAAGGGCCAAAACAGAAGCAAAACTGGATGCATGTCCACACAGACCCATACACACATATATAACTATATGTATATTAATGCAAGTATAGGAGAGAAAAACTAGATAATAGACTCCTCTGCCCTCGTGCTCTATGTCACTGTGTAGTTAATAACAGATTGCGAGCCACAAACAATTAACTCCTTACGGCCCTCTTATATATCCATTAAAAGCCTCCCTCTGGGATAAATAGACATTTTTACACATGGCTGGTTTCGAATTATGCTTCTTTCTTCAGGCTAACACAAGCCATTTTCACAAATTAAGATATGCTTGTGTGTCAGAGGTATATGGTTATTTGTGCATGGGGGGTTGTGTTTGTGGGCTTTATAACTCATGCACTTCCTTATAGCCTTTGGATCAATGAAAGTTTTGTCCTCATTTAGCCCTATACCACCCTAACCCTGTATTGTTTCCTTACATTATATAAACTTACATATACACATGCTTTTAAGATGTATTAGAATTTCATATAAAATATATTTTGATTACACCATTTTAACATAAACTAAATTATAACTAAATTATAAAGTTATAAATAAAACTAAGATTATTGGAAATTGTTTTGTTTTTTTTTTTAAACAAGAAAAATACCATTTCACAATTTCTGCTTCAACATTTCACATTTAACACATTTTCTGAAATTATTTCTGAAATTTAATTACAATTGTTTCTATGCCTTTTTTCAGTCATACATACAGTAAATGTACAGGTCAGATTTCTGCACTCAAAGAAATTATGGCATAGTTGATTATTTACTATTAACTATATGTGTCTATTTTATTTAAATTATAATTTCCAAAATTAATTTGTTTAGCTGTGGTAAGTAATATTCAATTAGTTAAAATGTGTAAGAATTATAGAAATGACTAATTGATTTATTAAATATATATATATATATATATATATATATATATATATATATATATAATGTAGACACACACATACACCTGCTATTGTGTACATTCAGTTTATAAGTGCTATTACAGAAATCTTACCATATTTCATTTATTTATGGCTGACAGATATGCAGCACATTAAGTTTATTAGTTTCTGTTGAAACTAATCCAAATGGGTCAAATTTATCAGTGTATGGAATTCAAATTAAAAAAAAAAAAAAAAAAATCTGGAGTGCATGTGAACCATTAAAGGAAGTGTTCGATGTCCGATCTGCCATTTTTCATGAAAGTGGATGAAGATTTTATATTGTCAAGCTTCAAAAAGGAACCATATAGCAACATAACATCATAAAGCTGTATAAGACATTCTTTGCTTTATTAAAACATAGTAAATGTTTTATTTGTGGAGGAACATAGCAGATAGCAGTACTTGTTTACAATGAAATATGTTCAGTAACTCTTAAATCTTTTTTGAACAAATGTTTTCATATATAATTGGCCACATGACATCAAACCTGACATGACATATGTAATGATTCCATTTCATATTCATATTCAGTCAAGTCATATTAACAGTGTTTTTGCTTCATTGTCAGTATGAATCACAATTCGGTTGGAATGACACAAAAGTGAGTAAATGGATAGCAAAATTAGTTTTGGGTGCACTGTTCCTTTAAATCTACAGAGGAGACATTTAGCAAAACCGCACACGTTATTATGACTGTAGAGTAAGTCTAATATGCAGGTAAATCCTTGTATTGTAATGCAAAATATGATCCAAGCTGTTTGAAATCAAAGACCGGTCTATTTAATGACTACCAAAAGGTCATGTCTGTGTTCACTGTTATTGTACTCTGGCTTCTGCTTGAATTTCATGCATGAATTGGCATTTTGATAGTCAGAGCTGAAGCTTGAAGGCCCAAACGTTTGCAAGCAATCTTCTCTCCTTCTTATCCATCCTTATTTATTTCTCTATTTATTTTTACCCTCCGGTTGTTCGATCTTGAGACTCGTTCACATGTGGTTTGAGGGCCAGTCGGCATTAGGTCTTATCTTGGCCGCATGGCTTCGGGATCTGGACGGTGCCAGTCATGCTCGGTATCGCTGCTGCAGGGATTTTTGCCTGGGGATGGATTGGCCGGCTCCAAATGTCACTAACCTTGATTAATGTCACCCCTAAAAGTGCTGTCATGGATAGAAAAATGCAAAAGTTTTTGCTTTATGATTTGAGAGAAATAATACAGTAGGTACTGTACGCAACCTGTGGAAAATCTTTGCCTTTTGATAATTAAAAGGCACAGTGCATCACAATGCAAAGCTTCCTCATCAGTCCATCCAGAAGGAAAAGGCTGCAAAAACAAGTCTTTCAGAAATCAGCTTCATGGTAAAAGCTCCAGAGAGAATAGATTTTTAATGATAACATTCAAGCAGTTAAAGGATTTCAGTCTTGACATAAACATGAGCTGATGTGCCTCAGAGGAGCATTTTTTGCCTTAAGTGTGAGATGTAATGAATTAGATTTATTCTGAACATTTTGAAATAAATTAAATTGATGTGTTCGCTTGCACACTGTCGTTCAAATGTTTATTTATTATTATATATTTATTTATTTTTGAAAGAAATTAATACTTTTATTTAGCAGGGATGCATTAAAATCTATTTCAAATAAATGTTCTTTTAAACATTCTATTCATCACAGAATCCTGAAAAAAGTATCACTGTTATTAAAAAATTATATGAAGCAACACAGATAAATAATAATAAAACATGTTTACTGAGCAGCAAGTGAGCATATTAGAATGATTTCTGAAGGATCATGTGACACTGATGATGAAAATTCAGCTGTGATCACAGGAATAAATTACATTTTTTATATATATTCAAATAAAAAAACAGTTATTTTAAATTATAATAATAATTCAGAATAGTACAATATTTTTGATCAAATAGATGGAGCTTAGTTAAGTGCAGATTTTAGGAAGGTAATTTTTAATTATAATCAATGTTTACAGTCGTTTAATTTAATATGCAAATTTTTCTTTGTATGTGACTTGTACCTATTATTTTTTTCCCCCAATTCTCAAGTTCTTGAAAATGTTCAAACAAAATGCAAAACTTTTCAAATACTATAAATACTACTTTTATGAAATAATGGAAAAAATACTTCCAGAACAGGTGGTCACTGTTGTACTTTATTGACATTATTCATGAGCTCATTAACATAAGGCCACCCACTTTTAAATATTTATGCTTATTCATCAACTACTACTAGATTTGTGATTGGTTATCCAAACAAGGTGATTTAGATCCAACCGAGGTGATTTAGATCTTTAAAAATATAAGTTTTGAAGGTACAGTAGCAAAAACAGTTTGTTTAAGGGTCAAAAACTACACGGGTATGCATTTTGGTGCAAGAAACTTTGACTGAAATTATACTTGGACTTAATAACAATGCACTTTTGTTAGGCCTTTTAGGGATTCAGCCATTTTGTAATGTTAAAACAACAAAGCAAAAATGTTTGCGTTGTATATTAGAGGCTAAATGGGAACATCTGTTTTATGAGTCTCACAGGAAACATTACAGTAACAGTACAGGCCTTAATACATCTTTAAAATGGTACACCGCTGTGCTGTACGTGTGGCTGGTCCAGATACAAAGCAGCGAATGACACACTAACATGAGTGTGCTGGATGCGTCTGGACCCTGAGCAATCAGTAACCCCTTCAGTGGAGAGAGGGAGTGTGTTTGGAGGACCTGTGATGGAGTGCCACATTTCCAGCTATGATTTAACTGACAGAATCATTCATCACTCAGACAATCCTCCCAGCTCATAAGCAGCTGTTGTTTGGCTCCCATAAGAGTTCTGACGGTGTTTGAGAGCATGAAGAGTGTTTCCGTGTGTGTTTTTGTGAGTCTTCCTGGATACTCTCTTGGTCTCTTAAAGAAATAGTTTGCCTAAATTAAGATCCATTATTTACTCACCCTTGTATCACTCCTGTCATGTTACTCAGAATAAAGTTTGGAAAAGATGAGGGTGAGTATATGATATTAATAATAATAAAACATTTATTTTTATATACAGCAGCGCCTTTAAAACAGTTTCTCAAGGTGCAATATATAACAAAACAAACCAATTCAAAACAAGCTAAAATATAAAAATCTAAACAATCATGAAAAAGCTAACCTAAAAAATGAGTTATGATGACAGAGTTGTCATTTTTGGATGAACTACTCCTTTAAAAGTCATAAGGTCAAATATTTGACCAAGACATTATCAGACATAATCTTTTGCATAACGCCACGTCTTGTAATCTTTGGACAAAAAGATTATTATTATTATTAATAATGATAATAATAATAAGGAGTGACTACAGTAAGCAATTCTTTCAATGTATTATGTTATTTTGGACACATTTTTTATTTATTTTTGTGGTTACATTGTACTCCAGCAGTGTAACTGTGGGCATGATATATTTACATCTTTTATTTTATTTTTATTTTTTTAATTTTTTTTTATTAATTATCCAACCAATAATCAAACACATCTCTATTAGTCTTATGTTTTTATTGTAAATATAATATAATAATAATCAATATAATAAACAGTTAATCTTTTTATATTTTTTATATTTTAGCCAAATTGATATTTATGTGGTTAAATTTTTAATGTATTCCATTTACAAGTTTTAACAAATATTATATTATATTATATTATATTATATTATATTATATTATATTATATTATATTATATTATATTATATTATATTATATTATATTATAATTTATATAATACTATTCTACTGACTAATCTAAGAAGTTTCTGTTTTTATTTTTAAGTATATTTGTTTATTGTTAAATATAAAAAATATAAGTAAACAATAAATACATTTTGGCCAAATTAAAATTTATTTGGTTGCATTTTTAATGTACTCAGTTTATTTGCAATTTTTAACACATTTTACTTTATATTATATTATATTATATTATATTATATTATATTATATTATATTATATTATATTATATTATATTATATTATATTATATTTTAAGTATGTTTTTGTATTTCATAATTTTATTTTAAAACAATTATCCAGTAGTTCTCTATTAATTTTATGATGATTTCATGTTGAAAGTTTCTTTATGAAATGTGTAATTACTCTAACTTGGCTTATGGCATTTACGTGGAAAGACGCCCATACAGGATCATTTAGTTAAGCGTATGAAGTTACACAACAGTAAATAAAAACATTTGATTTGTGCCGATACTAATGGTTTTGTTCTGCTACAAGAGTTTGTATAGTCAAAAACACCAATATGGTTCCCTTTCGAAAGGGAACTCTACACTACGTCAGAATGACGCTTTGGGGGAACGCCTCAGGCGTGACAGGTGTCTGAAATCACTATCAAATCACGGCAATCATAATGACCGGCGACAGCCCGTGAATCATTAACGTGAATGATTAACGTGCGACCTGCAAGTATAAAAGGGAGCCTTGCAAACATGACAAACATCTTTTCGTCTTCAGGGACTGTCTGTTTGATATCGCTGGAAAAGTCGGCAAAGAAAATGAAACGCACGGAGAAGGCTGAAAGCTTCAGGAAGTGTGCGGATCCGTGCCCAAGGTATTTGACGCCGGGTGATTCACACGAACTGTGCGTTCTCTGTCTGGGCAAAGAGCATGCACAGGCGGCTCTTGAGGGAGCATTTTGCTTTGAAAACGCTCCGCTCTCGTCTAGCCTTCTTCTCGAGTGAGGAGGGCTCACCATCTGTACCTCGTGGCTCAGGTCCCGCTCGCGCTGAGGCAGAGCGGCGACTCGCGTCATGGGGTTCCCAGAGGGATCTCGCCGATTGTCTTGAGAGGGGTGTTAACCTCTCAGATGATTCGGCGGATGACGAGGGTGAGTTGCAGGTGGATGACGAAGAGGATTTTTCTCCTACTGTTCCTGCAACAGATGCTCTTCAGGACGGGCAGGTGATGGATGATGAGGAGGTCATTCAGGTGGACCCTGAACCCTCTCAGCCACCCTGCCCCGTGTATGCTGAGCTGCTTGATGTAATGGAACGCGCCACTGACAGGTTGCAACTGCCATGGCGGCGCGTTAGGGGAGAAGTTGTTCGTGGCAGGCTGGACGATCGATTTCTCCCCGGCCATAGACCACCAGCTCAGGCGAGCCTTCCATTTCTTCCTGATCTCCATACTGAGATCGAGAGGGCATGGAAGAACCCATACTCTGCTCGGATCCACCGACATCAGCGGGCTAGTTTCGCTGATGTTGAGGGGATCGGCGAGTATGGGCATGTGTCGATGCCGCCCATTGACGAGACGTTTGCGAACCATCTCGTGTCTGGGCGGGCGTCGACACTGAGTGCTCCAGCCCTGCCATCCAAACCGCTCAAGACCACAGCGCGTTTGAATGGCAGAGCATACACGGCAGCGGGTCAGGCCGGTGCTGCCCTGCACACTATGGCGGTGTTGCAGGCGTACCAGGCCGACCTGCGGGGGGATCTCGACCAGGGGGCAGGGCTGTCCCCTGAGGCGGTGGCTGAGCTGCGCCGCACCACAGATCTTGCTCTCCGGGCCACTAAACAGACTGCCGCTTCGATCGGTCGATCGATGGCGGCAATGGTGGCCACGGAGAGGCATCTGTGGTTGAACCTGGCTGGCATCGGGGAGAAAGAGAAGGCCTTTCTCCTTGATGCACCGGTTTCGCCCTCTGAACTTTTTGGCACCTCCGTGGAGGCGGTGGTTGGAAAGTTCAGGGAGGCGAAGGCGCGCTCAGCGGCGTTTAAGACCTGTATACCGCTGAGATCCGGATCCGAGCCCAGACAGGCGGGAGAGCCTGGCCCTTCACGACCTGAGGGCCGTAGACAGGGCCAGAGAGCTAGTGTCGCCTCTCGTGCACCCCCTCCATGTAGGAGCAGGTCACAGAGGAGGCGTGACTCCCGCAGGAAAAAGAAGGATCTGAGGGAGGTGATCCAGTACAAACGATCACAGCGTTAGTGATGGATCATCTCCTGGAGGGCTGTTACTATCCTAGCCCTCTCCTCTTTTTCCCGACTCCCCAGGCGTTTCTTACACCAGGCCTGGGGCTGGGTCTATGATGGGAACAAGGTTCTGATGGCCCGCCTCGGCTTGGTTGGTGAGAGCGCCTCTTTCAGGCATGTAAAGTGATGGCCCCCAAGTTCATAGAGAACTCTCTGGCGAGTCTTCACTCTGCACGCCGCAGGTGAACTGGTTGGTTTTTAATATAATTTCTGTGTGTATACTAACACTGATTTGTATTTCTCTACAGACCTTGTTCCCTGTATAGACCTAGGGAGTCATTCTTAGAGGAGCAATGAGGTAAGGTATTGGAACTTCAGGGCCCTGAAGCCCCCCCCCCAGCTTGTGGCTAGAACGATTTAGGGAGAAGCTCAAAAAAAAAAAAAAAAGATTTGACTCCCGTGTGAGTAGGTGATGGCCTTCCTGTCATGACATTTTTATGCGTGGTGGGCCACCACTCATTTCTATGTTAGCCTCAGGGCTTTAAGCCGCCTAGGGGTAGAGTAGTTGGTCTTCCTAAAAAAAAAAAAAAAAAAACTTTTTTACTTTAGGTTTAGACTGACGCTGGCGCTTCAGATAGATCTTATGTCCTACCTTTCGGTTTGTGACATTGGTATCCTGAGTACTTCGCTCCCCTGACAGTAGGTTGAGTGTTTCACAGCCTCTCAATCAAGTAGGCTGTGGCTCCTCCGAGCCCTCAGGTAGATCTATGCTTGTAGGTCGGCCCTAACCCGGGCCGCCTCTGTAGCTGGCCTAGGCTATGTTTGGGATGTTGGAGGCGTTTTGCTAAGTATAGCTGCCGCATTTTATTATGTGTAGGCTTCCTCCCCGAGATTTCAGCCTCCTCCCTTAAATGGGAGTTGTTGGCCAAAGCCCGCCCCTTTCACTGCATTCAGGGGTGATAGATTTATGCAGGGTGGTAGTTGAGGTATGATCCTTCACGCGGGTCAGGCTGTCTTTCGCTCTGCGATGTGATAGTTTGCCAGACCCTGCCGAACAGAGCTACTTGTTTTTAGGCCTCTAGAGCTGGCTCCACTCAGCCCGTTGAGCTGAACCGCTCGGACGATGGGTGAAAGTTGGTTGGCTTGCAAGCAAGCTCCGCTCCCCCAGGCTGGGCACAGGACAAATCCCTGTCACCCTTTGGAGCCACTTGCAGGCCCGCTCCCTGTCTAACATTTCAGGGGCATATGGTGTTACTCCCCCGCTAACGCAGGGTAGTTTTGAGTAATCCATTCTCAGCTCTGTATTATCTACCTCACACCATGATGGCTCCGGTTGAGCAGGGAGTTCTAACTACATTTCATTCCGGTATTTGAACTCCGCTCCCTTGAAGCCAGAGCATTGCCATGAGCTGATGCCCTTGCATTTAGTAGGTAGGCCCTTAAAATGGGGCCTCCGCTAGGCAGAGTGGCGTATGTTGTACTCCCCTACTATGAGGGTATTGCTTTTTGCTGAGTACACTGCCTTTGGCAATGTGATTAGGTACCAGGATGCTGTAAGCGCTGTAGTAACAGTTTTTCTGCCTTGAAGGCTGCACAGTTAGGTAGTAGGCCCCAGCAGGCCTCCTTGACTGGGTAACCCCTAAGATAGGGCTCCTAGGCCAGCTCACCTTTGGTGGTTGGCCCTGGTAGTTTGGGCAGAAGACTCACTACCGAGTAGTAGGTCTTAACAGGCCTCCTCGGAGGTGGGTCACAACATTGTGGAGCATACACTAGGTCAAAACTTTAGGAAAGTTTTTTATTAGTATGGTTCCAGCAGTGTTCATTAAAGTAGCAGAAAGACTCGCTATCAGCTAGTAGGCTCGACCGGGCCTCCCTGTTAGGCGAGTCCCCAGCAGCAGTACACATCCAGCTGATTAGACCGTTTCAGGAAGTAGGCCTCTTCAGGCCTCCCTGAAGATGGGCTCCCACATTTTTTGTGGAGATCAGGTAGTAGGCTTTACTAGGCCTCCCTGAGGGCTGAATCCCTCATACTGTGGTACTAAGTGGCCCTGAGGTTGAACTATCAGGTAGTAGGCCTCATAAGGCCTCCCTGAAGGCAAAGCCCCATAGACAGTCAACTGGACTGCCAGTCTGGCCCACTGTCAGCTGTGGTTTTCAGGTAGTAGGCCTCTCCAGGCCTCCCTGAAAGTAAGCTCCTTCATGTCATGGTTCTCTGGTAGTAGGCCTCACCAGGCCTCCCTGGAGTTGAGTTCCAACATACTTTGAGTTTCCACTTAATGTGGGTTTTCTGGTAATGGGTAGTAGGCCTCTCTAGGCCTCTCTGTAAGCGAACTCCTATGTACTGTGGTAGGCTTCACTAGGCCTCCCTTAAGTTGAGCTCCCAGGTTTTGTGGTTGTCATGTAGCAGGCCTCTCCAGGCCTCTCTGTAAGTGAACTCCCATGCGCTGTGGTTATCAGGTAGTAGGCCTCACTAGGCCTCCCTGAAGTTGAGCTCCCACATACTGTGGTTAGCATGTAGTAGGCCTCTCCAGGCCTCCTTGGAAGGTTAGCTCCCACTTACTGTGTGTTCCACTGAGCATGGTTTTTCAGGTAGTAGGCCTCTCCAGGCCTCTCTGAAAGTGAGCTCTCACGTTTTATGGTTATCAGATAGTAGGCTGCACCAGGCCTCTCTGATGGTGAGCTCCCACATACTGTGGTTGTCAGGTAGTAGGCCTCTCCAGGTCTCCCTGAGTAGTTTCACAGTGGTGCTGGGTTTTGTAAGCTAGTGGCCGCTTACTTTCAGTTTAGCAGACCTTATCAGGCAGCTACCAAAGGTGAGCTTTCGCCCTGGCTCGACTCAAGTTTTTATTCTCTGCTACGGGTTCCCTCCTGGAACCTCTTTATCTTGCTACAGCCTGGTTGCCTACCAGGTAGATCTAATGCTCCCCTCACTGAGGGTCAGTATGAGTATGTGGTCTCCTGAGTCTGATCAGTCGGTCGTAGGCCTCTCATGAGGCCTCCCAGTTAGATCAGTCCTTAGGCCCTCACAGGCCTCCTTAGTGTTTTGAAACACAAACACTGGGTTGATCCGTGGATCGAGTAGAGAAACTCCCCTCGCTGGCAAGGGTTGTAATGCACTATGCTGAGTCATACTCTCCAGGATATCCCGTCTCTGAGATCCGGTCCGAGTGGTTCACTGCCTGCTTCGCAGTCCCTCGGGTTGGATGCCTTCCTAAAGGCAAGTGTCCAGAGGCTCTGTCTTCGGACAGACAGGAAGTGGCCAGACTATAGTGTCTTGTATGGTGACACCAGGTCAGGCCTGCCTGGTGGCATTTCAGGTGGCACGTTCCCCTGAATAGTGACTGGCTGGGGTTCCCTCAGGTTCCCTAGCCACATTCCCTGGAAGGGACCCCTTCTAAGAAGTTGAAGTTGTGGTCCTGGGCCCTTGAGCAGGCCCAGGTAGACCTTTCACTAAAACTATGTTTATGGAGGTTTTTCTGTGGTATCATATAGCTTGGGCTATGACCGTAGGGAGTGCTGTCACTGACAGCCCAGTGTGACCTGAGGGTGAGTGGTTCTAAAGTTTCATTTGAATTTGCTAGTTCTGTCAGTTGTCACTGCCACTTGGCAGGCACTCCCCTTAGCATGGCGGCGTTGGTATATCGTTCCCCAAAGCGTCATTCTGACGTAGTGTAGAGTTCCCTTTCGAAAGGGAACATCTCAGGTTACGACTGTAACCTATGTTCCCTGAGAACAGGGAACGAGACACTACGTCTTCCTGCCATGCCTCGGGGCCTGCCTGCAACAGTCCCTTCAGACGATAGGATGTTTGTCATGTTTGCAAGGCTCCCTTTTATACTTGCAGGTCGCACGTTAATCATTCACGTTAATGATTCACGGGCTGTCGCCGGTCATTATGATTGCCGTGATTTGATAGTGATTTCAGACACCTGTCACGCCTGAGGCGTTCCCCCAAAGCGTCATTCTGACGTAGTGTCTCGTTCCCTGTTCTCAGGGAACATAGGTTACAGTCGTAACCTGAGACGTTATTCTTTTTAACTATATTTATTTAACCATCCACACAAAGAGTAAAAATCAAGGTCAGCATACAGTGGCTGTAAATATTCATTAAAATTCATTGTAATGCAAATGTAGATGCAAGGAGCGCGGCGCTCTGACAGGTGCTGACAAACCAAACAATGTGCCAATGTGCAACAAAAAAACGTAAAACAACGCAGCCGTAATGTAGTGTATGTAAACACCACCGGATAAAGAGCACCGGAGTCTCTTCTCACCCCTCGTGCTTTTTTAACCCTCATCTGCTTTGAAAAGACACTTACTAAATAGGAAGAGTCTTAAAAGCGGAAAAGGTCACCGAAGTTCATCATGATGAACTCGCGTCTCTCTTTCACAGCGTGTTGAATGTGTGCTTCTGATTATTTTGCCAGCGGTAGTCGGTCAAAAACTTCAAAGCGTGTAGACGTCACCATGAGCGTATGGCCCCAATGTTTATCGTGACCTGCTTTTCAACTCAGGAGCTTTTCAAAAAAACATCAAGGGAGGGAAGGATTAATTGGATCAAGCCAAAAGAGAAAACAGACAAGGATAAATACTGCAAGAAGGAATACTTTTTGGACTCCCTGGGGTTTCTGTCAGTGGAGATAAAAAGCTTGCTATCACTCTATGTTAATTCTCAATTCTTCTTTCAGATTCCTCACCCATATACTTGTTGTCCTTGTTGAAACTCTGAACCGCTACATTTAAGAGTGACAGTGTCGCACTGCTTGTTCACAATTTGTTGCACTTCATTTTGTTCAAATAATGTTACCAAATACGGTTAAAAAAAGTTTTCTGACCATCTAAGCAACAAAGAAGCAATGGATTGTAGATTGTTAAACTGTGTTTTACTTTTAGCATGTGAGGTGGGCTTCTACAAGCCAGTGGCAGGTGATCAGCTCTGTGGGAAATGTCCCCTCCACAGTCACTCTGAGACTCGAGCAGCTCTAGCCTGCCCCTGTGATGCCAACTTCTATCGTTCCTCTACAGATCCCCCTGCTTCTCCCTGCACAAGTGAGTCTTCATGTTTGCAAATCATCAAACCAAGAAATCTTCCAACTTTGATTTCATTTTTAGATACAGTCGCCCAGAAAATAATTTTAAAACACATATATGAATGTCAATGCATAACATATGTAATATAGAAAAGATTTCAAATACTGCGGGATCTTTTCTCTTCGCTAACTTCACTTTACTTTTTTCAATTTTAGAAGTTTCAGTATTTTAAATCAGTATTTTTTTTGTAGATTTACCACAGATCATTGCAAAAAATATCCATTTTATTTTATTTTATTTTATTTTATTTTGATCTGCATGCCTGATCAAAGAAATAAAACAAAATAAAATAGAAAAAATAAAATTTATTAAAATATTTTTGTATAAGTTTATACTTTGCTTAAAAATGTTTGTTTGTGCAATCTGTAAAATAAATATTTTGAAAATAATTTAACTATAATACTATTTTAAGGGTGCTTTAAGTCTCACAATACTTTCTGGGACCAAAAATATAACTTTTTGGAAAAAAAGTGGAAAAATCTCAAGACAAGATTACATGTTGAACTGGGGTCGCGTGGTTACTGAAGTGCAAATTCAATCATTCTCTTTTGATCAGCTAGCCTGATAACCACCAGTTCCCTCAACCTCACTAATTAACCTATAATTAAGAAACTGTCCAACTTCACCCTCCCCGCAGGACCTCCGTCAGCTCCAGTAAACATCATCTCATCTGTGAACGGCACCTCGGTCAGTCTGGAGTGGGGTTCACCTTTGGACCCAGGAGGACGCAGTGATGTCATCTATGATGTCCTTTGCCAGAAGTGCGACAAAGACGGGACGCAGTGTGAGGACTGTCGGGTGGGTGCCAAAGGGGGTAACGTGGTGGGGAATGGCAATGGAGGAGCTGCAGACACCAATGGAGCCGTTAGTGGGACAGTTGGAGGAGGAGGACCTGGGCTGAATGGGATTGTGGTGGCCCGGACAGGAGCAGCCCTGGTGCGCTTTATCCCTCAACAGATGGGACTTACAGAAGCATGGGTGACGGTTCTGAATCTCGCCGCTCACAGTAACTACACCTTCCGTATTGTTGCTCTAAACGGAGTCACGCACTTGAGCAACGAGCCCCCAAAGTCTGTGACGGTCAATATCACCACAAACCAGGCAGGTAGGAGACACTAATGGGTCACTTAAGTTTGATTCCATTCATAATTCCTAAAACACTGCCAATTGAAAATCAAGGCCTTACTAGCCTGTGGTCTAGTCTAATCTACTAGGCTCTAGCCTACTAGTCTAGTCAAAAGCTAGCTGACTTGTCCATGATGTGTTTTGAAACTTGGTCAGCCTCAGCCAAAGTGTTCTGACAAGGTTGAAATAGTCCCCACCAACTTATTAACCACCTAATGTAATTTGAACCTGCTATTGATCATAATTCACCAGTTTTAAACAGATTAATCAATGTAGGTTACTCTCAGCCAAACTAGCTAGTAATCTTACTGATGAACTAACTTAACTATCTTGAACTTGGTAATAACCATAAATGACTTTTGATCAAGTTTTAAGTTTTGAACAACTTTGTAAAGGTGGTCTACCAGCCATAATCAGGTTGACTTCAACTAAACCAGCTATTAATCTAACTGATCAAGCACCTAGACTAGTTTGAGCTAGCCAAAGATCACGAATAACAATTTTGAATAGCTTAGTCAAGGTTGTCTACCAGCCCTAACCAGGTTGACCTCTTCTTCATCCTCTAGCTGATCGATCACCTTAACTAGTTTGAACCAGTTAATGACTATAAATGTTCAGTTTTGAACAGCTCAGTCAAGGTTGTCTACCAGCCCCTAACCCGGTTGTCCTCTGCTCTATCATCTAGCTAGTCTAGCTGGTAAACCACCTAAACTAATTTGAACCAGCTAATGACTATAAATGACCAGTTTTAAACAGATTAATCAATGTAGATTAATCTCAGCCAAACTAGCTTGTAATCTACCTGATGAACTAACTTAACTAGCTTGAACTTGGTAATGACCATTAATGACTTTTGAACAAGTTTTAAGATTTGAACAACTTAGTCAAGGTGGTCTACCAGCCATAATCAGGTTGACCTCTGCTTCATCCTCTAGCTGATCGATCACCTTAACTAGTTTGAACCAACTAATGATTATAAATGTTCAGTTTTGAACAGCTCAGTCAAGGTTGTCTACCAGCCCCTAACCCGGTTGTCCTCTGCTCTATCATCCAGCTTGTCTAGCTGGTCAACCACCTAAACTAATTTGAACCAGCTAATGACTATAAATGACCAGTTTTAAACACTTTAGTTTCGGTACCAGTTTAGGCACCAGCCCAAACCAAGTTGACCTCTGCTCCATCGTCTAGCTTGTCTCGCTACTCATCTTAACCAGGCTGACCTATGCTCCATGAGCAAGCTGGTCTTGCTGACCAACCACGTAAACTAGTTTTGACCGGCTAATAAGCCTAAATAACCAGTTTTGAAACCATCGGTATGAATAACCAGATTTGAACAGTTTAGTCAAGGTTGTCTGCCGATCCTAGCCAGGATGACCTACAGTATGTTCAATCAGAAATCTAGTCTAGCTGATTAACCACCTAAACTAGTTTGAATGACGTAATGACTATAAATGGCAAGTTCAGTTTAGGCACCATCCCTAACTAGGTTAACCTCTGTGCCATCAGCAATCTAGTCTAGCTGATCATCTGAAGGTGGTCTACTAACCCTTTACATGTTAATCTTGAGCAACTAGCTAGCATATTTGCCAATCAACCACAACCAGCTAATAAGCATAAACGACCAGCTTCGATCAGCTAGAAACCATCTAAAGCTGGTAGTATACAGTATGTGTTTTCCATCAGAAATAAAATGGTAATAGAATATAATTAAAACTGTTGTAAAATGACTCTGCTGACTTACTGAAGTAACCCACATGTCTTTGTTTTCACAGCTCCGTCTCAAGTGATGGCCATCCGACAGGAAAATGCCAGTCAGAACAGCATCACTCTTTTCTGGCACGAACCTGCGCAGCCCAATGGAGTCATATTAGAATATGACATTAAATATTATGAAAAGGTAGTTTCTTCATCAGAGTGATGAAGAGTGACGCTTAATGAAGGGTCACATTTTATAGACTAGCCTGGAGTCAAATATAGTTTAACCATTTGATTTATTGACAGCTCAGGCAAATTACCAACCAATAGCACTCTCAGACTGTTTTGGTGATATTATTTAAAGTGACATTGAAGGCAAACATACTGAGCCGTGCCAAACACTGGAGGGAAGTTAATTGTTGCGCAAGCCGGGAGCTTTGCTGCCTAATGGCGCAAATGAGATCTCAGCTGTGACAGAGAATTAGTATACAGTGCCTAGTCAACAATGCTGCTATGTAAATATGATTTACGTGCAATCCCTGTTTGCCGAGCTGCTGCCCATGTGCTGATTCCTGGGGAATGGTGCTTAACAAAGACCATGAAGTGGTTTTTGATGGATGTGCAGTGCTGGCGATCTCCTCAGGGAACAGAAGAGGAGCATCAAAGGCTTTTTAACAAAGCGTAATGCTTCGGAGGGGACAGAGTTCACGGACGCAGTGAGGTGAAACGGGGAATGTTAACAGATTAGTGAGCACTTCAGTTTAATCGTTCCAATCCTCCAGCCTGGGTCTCAAAACATGATTTTGTCAGGTCCTGGTGTGAATTGTCCACTACTGTCTATATTTATGGATTGCATTTACATAAATGACCTTAAATAGACTCTTTATTTGAATATAACCTCTCATTGTTATTTGGCCGTTTTCACAGGACAACGAACAGCACATTTATGCTACAGTGAAGTCAAAGAACACCAGTGCTAAAGTTTCAGGTCTGAAGCCCGGCACAAGCTACATCTTTCAGGTTCGGGCCAGAACCTCGGCTGGCTGTGGGAGATTCAGCCAGTCAGTGGAGATACAGACGGGCAAAGCAAGTGAGTGTTGAATTATTACCAGTGCAACAGACAGGAATAAAACTTTTTTTTTTAATTAATTTATTCCTTCTAGGAACATAGTTGTAATGTTTATATTCATTTACATAATTATATGTATTTATGTTTATGTATATAATTTTAGTTTGTTACATATTTTTTATAATAATGCATGTTAATATAATAATTTAATAATGTTTCATATTTTTAATGCATGAACATGTCAATAAAATATTGAGTTATAATATAATATGAGTCATAATTACGCTAAAATAAAGAGAAGATTGAATGAAATGGTACATTTAATCTCTTCTCTTAAATGGTATAGTTGAAATGTTTATTTGTTTTAGTACATATTTATATTATTTTATGAATATTTTAAATGTACGTTTAAATGAATTTATTGTTTTAAATATAATTATATATTTCAAATTACATTTTAATTGTACATTTTTACATTTATTAAAATGTGTATTTTATATAAATATTTAAAGTATACAGTATATATATTTTTTTATATTTTCTGCATGAAAATATATTGGAAGAAGTGAGCTTTTATGTCATAATTTTTATTTAATTTTTAAATTTAATGTCATAATTGAAAATCAAATTATATGGTATATTTGTGTTAAGAACATCCTATTGTCTCTCATTTATATTAATAGTGTGTTAAATCAGTGTCCTATTTACAGAATCTCCACTGGCATATCAAGCACCAAAAATACAAATGTATACATTATACATTCAGTTTAAACTGACTGTTTTCATGTGTTTCAGGTCTTTGTGTTTTCATTGAACAGAAACACACATTTCTTGCTGTGAGAAAACCCGTGATGTTTCAGAGTGTTTAATGACGCGTTTGTGTTGATATTTGGTTTCTGTTTTTCTCCACCAGCTCCGATGCGAAATACCAACATAACCATTATCTGGATCTGCATGGCTTTGGTAACAGCACTGGTGACATTACTGGCCATTGTCATCTGCAGAAAACGGCAAGAGGAGTACTTCGAATTGTCTGCATTCATTTGCCCTGCTTTATTTTGTTACATATGTTAAAGGGATAGTTCATCTGAAAATACATTCTGTCGTCATTTACTCACTCTTCTCTCTTCTAAACCTGTATGACTTTCTTTATTTCTTTATTTATTTGACTGAATCACTGACTGAATGAACTCAACTTTTGAATAATTCATTGAAAAGATTTGACTCAAAACAGTGATCTATTCATAAATCAGATATCTCTATTTGTCTTAAAAACGTGCCAAGAAGAGGGTGGAGTTCAGATTTTAGGTGAAATATTTTGCTGTTAAACATATCTTCAGAAGTCATACATGTTATGAGGGTGAGTAAAATTGTCAGTATATTCATGCTAGCTTCCCTTCCACTCAAACACATCTGTGTAATTATCTATGAAAGAGTTTCATGGGACTATATGTACATGTTCACCCTGAAACACATACCTCACAATGGGAATTTAATATGATTGATTTTGGACTAATAACACTGTGAAAATGTCCCTAAGTCATATATAGCGCAACAGTGGAGTTCCAGAAATAAAAATCCCATTCATTTTCTCTATACAGAAATTGTATTGACAGATCTAACAGTGTTGCCAAGTCTGTGGTTTTCCCGTGGAACTGGGACACTTTAACACTGTTGCCATGGGTTGAAGCAGGATATTTATCCCCTGTAATGCGAATTTTAGCAGGGGAACCATGCCAAAAAAATGAGCATTTTACCCCCCAGAATGCAATTTTTACCTGGGGCCCCCCTCAAAACGAGTAGTGGTTGGGTGGGTTTTCTTGTGAAAGCCTGGCAACCCTGAGACCTACCTTTTAAGACAGACCTACTGGTTAAGTGATTATATATAATAGAAAGCACTCCAAAATATCATAAAACTCCTATGAAGCATTGTGAATCAAGTAATGTTTGCATAAGTTTAAATATTTTGCTATCAAGTTCTATTATATTTAATACTTGCAATCTTATACTCAGCGGTTTTTTGTCATTCTTTTGTCATTTAAAACACTTGTTTGCTTTGAAATGAAATCTTTAATATGATTGATCTCAGAGCTGCTTGGTTTGGATCATGATATGAACTCTTTATTGTAGAATTTTCTGTAACCTATAGAGAAAATGAATGTGAAAACACTGAAAAGTGGGCGGTCTCTGTTTGCTCTATTGCTTTTTGATGACAGCAACTTAAAGTTTGTGTCAAATAATGAATTTGATCAGTGAACTGACACTTTTCTGTTGATACTATATAAGGCATCGGAGGACGTTTGTTATCCACATTTGAAGGGAATATTAAGTTAATTAAGTTTTACATTCTTGTTTGAATATTATTAATGTGGGTTGTATATGACAAGGCCCTGTTTAAAAAAACACACAATATTTCTCTTTCTTCTCCTGGTTTGCATTACAGACGTTGTGGGTACAGCAAAGCTTTCCAGGACTCAGACGAGGAGAAAATGCACTACCAAAATGGCCATGGTACGAGAGACACTCTTTTCCTCCGATGATTTTTCTTTTAATGAATTTTAGGCAGGAAACTATTGCTTTGTTGGTCCAGTATCTTGCTGTAGCTACTGCCTGAGCCCTTCAGTGATTGTGGCTGTGACAGAAAATTGCTTTTTATGCTGCAATATGTGACCAAATGCTAATTCTGTTTATTCTAGTATCATTTCCAGAAGCCAGATTTTATATTGATCCCCACACATATGAGGACCCCTGCCAGGCTGTCCATGAGTTTGCCAGAGAAATTGAAGCGTCCAGGATCAAAATAGAGAAAATCATCGGTTCAGGTATAACTGTCCTTGGTGATTATGTGAAATACACCTGGGCATCTGGGGAATACATGAGAAATGCCTGGAAAAAGATCCACAGGAAATAAAGTTTTGCTCATAGAAAATGCAAGTTGTTTATCATTTTTTTTGAGAAAAGAATGACAAACCCTGAAACAAAAACATGTTCATTATTTGAAATAAAATAAAATATATAAAACTTAAACTTTTTAGACATATGTATGTAAAAAAAGAAAGAAACGAAATTAAAATTTAACACAATTTAAATGAACACACAAAAATAACACTCATACATACACATAAAAATCATATTAATTTTCATATTATCCTATGCACTAGTACGTAAATTTATCTTCGATGTTTAGAATTATTTCAACTTGATAAATGATAAAATCTAGTGTAAAAAATATAATAATAAATAATATAAATAAATATAAAAATAAAATAACACTGATACACACACACACACACACACACAAATAATATTTTCCTTAATACGTTTTTTTAAAATATATTACCGTATGTAGTAGACCATAATCATGTATATATATATATATATATATATATATATATATATATATATATATATATATATATATATATATATATATATATATATATATATATATATATATATATATATATATATATATATAATGAAGTTTTATTAGGGCAGTGATAAGATTCTTATTTTTTATTTGATTTACAATTAATTTATTTATTTTTAAGATTTTGTCTTATTAAAAAAATGCTAAACATCTCTAGAGAACAACTGTATATATACACATCATTTTATTATTAATGTCAAAACAGTCAGTAGTCATGTGAATTTCATTGTGAAGGTTAAAAGTGTTAGTCAGATTCAAATCCAGCATGAGTGGAACTGTCCACTGTCTGATCTTGTTTTCTGGCACACATCAGGAGAGTTTGGGGAAGTGTGTTACGGGCGGATGAAGCTGCCGGGGAAACGTGATATCCCGGTGGCTCTGAAGACTCTCAAAGCCTGCTACACAGAGAAACAGAGGAGAGATTTCCTGGGCGAGGCCAGCATCATGGCACAGTTTGATCACCCCAACGTCATCCACCTGGAGGGGGTTGTTACCCGCAGTAAGTGCTTTAAGAGACTATCAGTTTAGTGCGCTTCTTAATGGGATATTTTCAAAGCACATTATTTTGTTCAAAATTATTCAATACCATTTAGGTAGCATAATGTTTATGCCTTATCCCATACACAAATTAATTTGACTATATCATTGAATAAAATGTAAATACATTTTTATAAGAATACATCATTTTTATACTAATTCAGTTGTTATGATTGATTTAACAAAATTTCAGTAAGTACAAAATTTAAGAAAAGGGATTTTGAAATAAATAAAATGAATTACTCTACTTTTTACTTAAAATTAATAGAAAATAATATATGATCTTATTATTTGTAATGTAATTAATTCAAATTACATTATATAGTTCTTTAATAATTTATAAGAATATATATATATATTATATATATTACGCACACACACACACATTCAGTTTTTCTTAAATCTTTTTTTACTCAATTTAAAACATACATATGTATGTAGGCTACATTACTACTTCACCCAGTAAGTTGCTTATAGTTGGGTAAAAAACTGAAGAAAACCCACAATTCTGTTTCTCTTCACTCAGACTTGCATCACCTCTCCAATCTCCTGACATCTTGTTCGTGTGCTTTCCCCTGTTTTTCTCTGTGTTTTTGCATTCTCTACCAAGGCAAGCCGGTTATGATCATCACAGAGTACATGGAGAACGGCTCCTTGGACTCTTTCCTGAGGGTATGTAAACATTTTTGTGTTTGTTCTCGTATATCTCTATAGTTTTGCTTCTCCTCGCTGAACCTCCCTGTGAACCGAAATTCAACTTCACAGTTTCTCTCCCTCATCTTGTTTTTCTTCCCTCCAAACAGAGACATGATGGTCAGTTCACCATTATTCAGCTGGTCGGGATTCTGCGTGGCATAGCAGCTGGCATGACTTACTTGGCTGATCTGGGGTATGTCCACCGGGACTTGGCGGCCAGGAACGTTCTGGTCAACAGTAATCTGGTGTGCAAGATTTCAGACTTCGGTCTGTCACGCGTGCTGGAGGACGACCCTGATGCAGCCTACACCACCAGTGTGAGTGATAAAACCAGGAGCATACTCTACAACAGGGCTTTTGGTGTTAATTCATGCACCGTTTGGTTATTTGTCTCCCTAATCTGTGTCCCTCCATCTTCATTGGCTTTTAGGGAGGGAAGATCCCGATCCGCTGGACAGCGCCGGAGGCCATTGCCTATAGGAAGTTCTCCTCCTCCAGTGACGTATGGAGTTATGGAGTGGTGATGTGGGAAGTGATGTCATACGGAGAACGGCCATATTGGAACTTGACCAACAGAGATGTGCGTCTAATCGACACTATATATTGGCTATGTTCAGAATAGTGCAGGGTTATTTTAGTTAACTTAAATTTCCGTTATTGAAATAAAATAAATATTAACTAATATAAAATCTAAAAAAAAAAAAAACAATTTCCAACATTGAGTTGCAAAAAGGATCACCCCCTTGTAAACTCAATCAGGTGTAGCTGATCACCTTCTCAGTGGCACACCGACTCCATTCCAAATATAGCAAAACATCAGCCATACTGGAATCATTTTGGCGAGACAAATCAGTGCGATTTCCCACATTTTAACTCAGTTTGATTGTTTTTTCTGCAGGTGATCAAGTCCGTAGAGGAGGGCTACCGACTCCCGGCCCCCATGGGCTGTCCCGGTGCACTGCACACCCTAATGCTGGACTGCTGGCAGAAAGACCGCAATGAAAGGCCCAAATTCTGCCAGATCATCACAGTCCTGGACAAGCTGATCCGGAACCCCAAGAACCTCAAGTCAGTTGACACGTTGTGCAGGTTAGCAGCTAGCAATTGATATGCTGCCTTTTGTTGGGGATTTAACCAACAAATGCACTTTGTCTGCTTCAGATTTGATCCATTTTAAAAGTCTCACAAAGTTGACAAGAAAGTTTCATCCGAGTGGCTGCGATTAGGGCGGGCCGCTTTAAGATGAAAGTGTACATTTTCCAATAACCTTATCTCATATTGATGTATTCGCTGTTAAATAAAAGACCTCTGTGCTATATTGACATTGATCTGCCATGAACCGAAAAAGAACGCTTCTGCTTTCACAATTGGACTTGTATAAATTGCACAGCTTGGAGCGCATGTCCTGTCAAGTTGCCTGTGCATATCCAGATGCGCTGATGGAAAGTAATAGTGATTTCATCCCTGTATTAATCTACCCACACCGGCCAAATCTACAGCCCCCCTTCCCCACCTTCTATATCATTTTAACTCGTATTGATTTTATGCTCCCACTCGCCGCATTTCAAGGTATATCTTGCAAATGCCTTCTCACTCCCTCTGCTCTCATTTCAGACTAAACAGTCCTTTGATGAACAGAAGTATTCCTGATTTCACCAGCTGTAGATCTGTGGGCGAGTGGTTGGACACCATTAAGATGGGCCGTTATAAGGACCACTTTGCCGCAGGAGGGTATCTGACTCTAGGACATGTGATGAGCATGAAACAACAGTGAGTTGATTGAGTTCTTACACCATAACACAATGGAGCGCTCCAGACTTATAATGCAGAAATGAAGTCTTTTAAATGCAATGCCGCATTGTGAATCTTTGCTCTGGGGTAGATGGAGGACAGACTGGAGGTGCCTTCAAGATTCAAGATTTTTTATTCATGACTTTAAGCCTTTGATTGATCGCCACCTCCTCAAGTCGGATGACCAGTGACCATTAGATGGAGTTTCAGGACTATGTGTCTATTGTCTGTCCAATGGCTCAGTCAGTGCTATGCCTGTTGGTCCAGTTTTAGTGGATTTGTAGACATCGCACACTTCAACCGATGCCTGTTTTCAAACAAAAATGGGAACTAGCTTGGCGGAGATCAGTTTTAACAGCTTGTTTCATTTAGTTTATGCTCTCAATTTGATTGGCTAAAGATGTTCGAAAGTTTAGATCATCCAAAAATGAAAATTTACTAAATGCATGTTGTTCCAAACTCATATGACTTCATTACTTTCTATTTTTTTTCACTGTATTCCAAGTGTTTTGAAGCCATTTTGAAGTGTTTATGTGAAGAAATAGCTAATTGGTTCACAGTGTTGTTACCTTTAACTAGTATTAGAGATAAGCTTTAACTTAAAAACTTCAATGAATTTTAGAAACTGAAATAAAAAACATGCTTGTTCCCACTATTGAATAAAATAATAAAAGTCTCACAACTTTTTTTTTTTCAGAATTGTGAGATGTAAACGCACAACTGCGAGAAATAAATCAGAATTGTGTTATAAGTTGCAATTACAAGAATAAGTTGCAATTATTATTATTTTATTTTTTAGCGGTGGGAATGGGCTTCCAATAAAAAAATAAGTTAAAGCTAAAAAAATAAAAATTAATCAAAATGATAAAAATACTAAAACTTAAAACACTGATTAGTTATTAATTGGAAAACAATACTGTAGTATAGTAGGGCTATTTTTCCATGTTTTCTCCAAATTTCCTTGACTGCTCAGTGGGTGGTCAATTTTGGACCAAATGCTATACAAAATGCAATTAGCTTTCTAGAAAACATTTGATTAGAGTCTCTTCATTAGATGTGCTCATAAAATCAGCCGTAATGTCTTCAGGGTTTATAGTGTGTAAGAAAAAACATTCTTCTCTGACCAACTGCAACTGTGCTGTTTACAAATCATTTGTTTGTGAATCTTTTAACATAAAAAGCCCATAATTAGAGCTGCACAGTTAATTGCATAATTAATCATGTTTATGGTTACAATGGCCATGATTAAATTGAAAAGGGTCAATTACAGCAATAGAAAGGGTTTTGTAGATGTGTTTGTGTATAAATGAATTGATAGTTCCAATAATTATAATTATAGAGGCTTGTTTCCACCATGGTATAAATAAATATAAAGTTTGACTTTTTGTATCACAGTACAGACCTTTTCTTAAATTTTTTGAGATTATAAGCTAAGAATTGCAATTTATAAAGTAGGAATTCTGATATAAACTCTAAATATCACACACATTCTGACTTTTATCCTGCAGTACTTACAGTACTCTCACTTTATTCCACAGTGGAAACCAGCTTCCAATAAAAAATAAACTGACATGTCTGTAGTCTCATAAATAATGAGTGCGTTTTAAGTTCTCTGAACAGATTTCTCGGCTTGTCTTTGGATGGAGTATGAATCAGAAATATGAATCATAATTTACTAAATTAAACATATTTCCATAATTATCTAATCAGGTTTCTTTGTCCACTTCCATCTCAGTGACATGCAGAGGTTGGGAGTCACTTTAATGGGTCATCAGAAGAAGATCCTGACCAGCGTCCAGTTGATGAGAGCCCAGGTACTGAACCAGAGTGTGCCGTCAGTGCACATATAATCACAACCTTGTCAAAACACAAGTACATATTGATCTGATATGTGTTTGGGTCTTCAAATGACTGTCCCTTCTTTAACGAAACCTGACATGGACTATTATTACTGGGATAAGGATGGAGTTTTTCTTCTTCAGCAGGACATTCTGCAATTATCCCTTTTCTCTTTGACTTTTTTTTTTGTAAATGTTTGGACTGCCTTAAATGACACATTATTTAAATATTGTTGTACATGGATAAGATTTTATGAATAATAGAGTCATGAATATGTAAAGAGTGGACCTAATCATGAATATTAAAAAGATGGAAATGAATATGCATAGTGTACAGGTTTGGCCACACCCTTCACGAGTGCCTCAAGCGCTGAAACGTGACGCTGAATAAAAGATGAAATTAAAGACGGAACGATGAGATGCCACAGGAGAATATGTGTTACAAGCATATAATATATGACAAACCGAGACCCTCAAGAGGAAAGATTTGGGCTTTTGACAAAAACTGCAGAGCGCAAGAATACAGACAAATACTGAATTTGTCTCTGTGGTCGTAAAAAGGGAAAAAGGCAATTATGTATGTCATGTGTTTGATGAAACACTCTGAAACTGGACCTGCTGTTATTTATTGCATACAAAACGACGCCAGATCCCTCCGGAAATGGGAGGAATAAATATGTGTAAATGTTGGTCTGCGGAAAACAGAAACACTTAACTTTCCTCACTCTTGGAATCTGCCTGAATTGGAGGCTGTATCTTTCTCTTACTGCTGGATTCAGAGTTCAGGCTAGTTTTGAAATATTTATTCAGACCCTGAGAAAATCAGTATTCTCAGCGTTTGAGCTGCATCAAATAAATCATTTGTTTTACTAAAACTAACACACTAAGGATATAGTAGTGAAATTGCCTAGCGCTAAAGGGGAATCACACATTTGTGTGGATCTTAAATGGTGGGAGTGACTAATTTAAAGTCAACATGAAATCAAAACGGACCCTGTTTACTTTGTTAGATGTCCCTGGGATTATTATGGTCCATTCATCAGTGCATGTTTTTCCAAAGGGAAAAATGTTTGTTTTTGTAATTTTCATCAAAAAGATCACTGCCTCTTTTGCCAGGTGAAAGGACGTTCCCCTCCGACTGCTTTTCACAATTCTATGGAAGCTTGTTTCCACCACGGGATTAAAAAAATAATAATAAAAAGGCAATTGTGACTTTTCATCTCACAATTAAATCCCCCCCCCCCCCCACACACACAATTCTGAGTTTATATCTCACAATTCTGAGAGAATTGTTATATATAAACTCAGAATTGTCAGAAAAAGTATAATGTCACAATTCTGAGAAGTCAGAAGTGCAAGATACAAACTCAGAATTGTGAGATGTAAAACCTTAATTGTGAAATATAATTGTGAGATAAAAAGTCACAATTCATTTTTCTATTTTTTTTATCCCTTGGCAGACATGGGGTTCCATTCAGATCCTGCCATACATTAAATCGTGAAATGTCCTTTTCACAGAAGTAAAATGGGTTGTGAATGCCATTTCATGTTGACTTTACAAAAACACTGGACCTCATCTAACTTTTGACAACAGGGTATTGTCTGTATGTTAACCTTTTTATTTATTAATTTTTAACTATTAAGTTTCAATTATAAAATGACTTAATTGTGCATTTGTTTGTAAGACAAAGATTAATAGAGTTTGATGAATTATATGTAAATATTAATAAAATGATTTGTTTTCACTCTCTCTTTGTTTCTTTGAAAAGCGCTATATCTACGTATATGCAACCTGGAGTGCAACTATTTTTTGTGTCTGTCAGTAAATTCAACCAATTGTTGAATACATTTAAATGTCTAATCTTCTTTTTATTTTCTTTCTTTTTTTGTCATCATCAACATTGTCATCATTTTTTCAATTCCCCATTGAAAATAATGTTTTTTAATAATTGTGACATATCATATCATTAAAAATATTAATAATATAATAAAATAAAATATTTTAAAATATAATTTTTTCATTATGGTAATTAAAAACATCAATAAAAAAAAAACAATTATATTCATAAATGTGTACTATCAAGTAAATACATTTTTGTATAGTATACACCATGGTATCATACACTAGAAAATATTTTTATGCCTAATTTGTTTTTTAGTAGGCTTACAATCAAAAGCTGTTTAAGTCATTTCCACTTGAATTACATTAAAATTGCTTAAAAGATGAGTGGAACCTTGTACAACTTATAAAGCTGAAAACTGTTTAATTTAATTTGATGAGTTAATGTTTGTTTTTACATTGATGTGGTAAAATTTGACACCTCTTGACAGTGTTTGAGTCATTCACCCACATGGATATTTGGTGGAAGATTATCATGCATAATCAGGTGTGTGTGTGTATTCTGTCCCATCTCTCCGGTCTGAACCACAAGCCGCAGCACATCAGTGACAGCAGAGCAATTGCTTTTAATGTCCGCTGGGCTTTAGCTCTCTCCTCTGAGAGGTTTCTTCATTACTTTAACATAAAGCTGTGAATTTAATGTCTTCAAACTGATTTATGACTACATTGCATATACTGTAGCAAGAGACTGTCAGCTTGCACTTTCACATTATGAAAGTTGTCATCTATGTGGAGACAAAATATTAGCAACTGTGTTTGCCTTTGCCAAGAGTATAACTTGCCCATTTGGATGGTTCTCTGCATGCTGAAACCATTCATGTGCAAATGTCACCTTGAAGCGGATTATACCCAGAATTCATTTCAGGTGAATGATCACATTTACAGAACCTCTACATGCCCAACAAACATCATTATACTGCAAAACAAGCCCGAGAATTTAGGTTTTCCATGCATACAGTGACTGCTAAAAAGAGCAATGTCTGACTGTCACTGCACTGCATATAAAATATAACATTGAGCCATTTATTTTAAACAAACTTTCTGCAGGTTTTGTTCATAATACATTAAAGTTACATTTTATACATCTTGAAATGTTGGAATTAATATTGACATTTGTTGCATTAAATAGTGTTAAAACATCAAACCTTATGTTAAAGTGTATTTCTGTTAATTATTCATTGACATGTTTGTTCCTTTTTTCTTTTTTTTTATCATCAACTTACTTGATTTTGTTCAGTTTCTTATATTCATTTTTTGCAGTACATGCAACGTTCAGTGTCATATATTTATGTTTTTAAGACTTTAAATTCAGCCAAAGACCTTTCTAACTGCAATTAGCTTGTAATTGTTGATTTGGAGACTTTATGGTCACTTATTCGAAATTGATAAAGAAAAGTAAATGTATTGACTTTCAGACATTTTTAAGTGTGCCTTAAATTACATTCACATACAACATTGCTTCTAGTTGATTTAAAGAACCATACTCTCAACACTGCACTGAGTTGCACTTTCCACAGACAGCTAAAGTGACTTTCTTCTGCAGTTAGATGTCAAATATTGAGTCTGTCCCACAAAACCGTTAGATAAGATAAGTTCAATTCAAAGACAGCCTTGTTTCACAGCTTCAGCCATCAGAGATAACAGAGTTCACTGTTGCGGATGTGTGTTGTGACGATGCATGAAACTTGTCCTCCATCACTTTCTCATTCCCGTTGAGTGAGCACAGGCAGACAGGACTTCAGGAGGTCACGCAACAAGCTGAGGAGCAATGTGACGCCCTCCCACACAACATAATGCACACTATTATAATCAGATTATGCCGCAGAAGACTTCTGACTATAAATTAGAGGCATTTTTACAGCTGTGATATTGTGAGATTATACAAACATTAAAATCCAAGTGTAGTTAACAGATAAAATCAAGATTTGAAGTTAAAATATGTATCTGAATGTTTATGTTTTCCCTTAAAATGTCACATTTATTTTAAGTTTAACTTTAAATCTATTTCCCTAAACTTCAGATATTTTTAGCTTAACATTTTAACGTAAAAATATAAAAAGCTTTAGCAGCAAGCACATATTAAAGTCAAGTGACATTAAAGACATAAAAAAAAAAAATTAACATTTTATATATATATATATATATATATATATATATATATATATAAACATATTTTTTGTTCATATAAATGCAGCCTCACTCTCAGAAAACACTTTTTTTTCTGAGTGCATAATGAGCACAAGAGACAGCTAACTAATTCTTTAAATTCCTTATAATTGTAACATTTGGCCACCAACTGCAGATATATTTTCATTAAAAAATCTTTATATAATGGTCATGGATTTTGACAAAATTAGTTTGTATGACATTTTTTATCAAAGTACAAATATTTTATATAGATTGTAGTTTTAATTTAGGTTCCTATAGTTTCTGACAACTGTAACTTACTGTAACTATATATATATATATATATATAATGACTAAACAAAATGTGTTTCTTTTGAATGTCACTCAGTTATGAAGAACAATCCTGATGTCAGAAATCAGGATTCAGAGCATATTAAATATTAATTTGGACACTGTAAACAATGCTATAAATTACCTGTCACCAACTGGGTTTAAGACACAAAGGAACAAAATGCAAACAGTAGCTTTCTTGTTGTCTCCCAAACATTTGCAATGTGTTCAATTTATACAAACTCTTTGATTAAAAATTCATGAGCATTTGAGTCCACATGACCCAGTTGTACATTGGAAAGGGTGAATTTGTTGCAACGATATATGTTGGGCTTACGTGTAAAAAAATAAAAAACATTCAGAAATAAGCAGAGAGGAACATAATTACACATTTATGTGCTACAAATATATTCTGCACGCTTCTGTGACCTTGTACTGTAAGCAGCTCTTAATAAGCCTAATTAATCTCATGACTATTTAGCATGAGTCATAACACTCTCATACTTGCATGTATAAAGGGACCTGATTACCTGAACAAGTCGAATAAGGATTTCCCTATACCCTGAAAGCAGAAAGCTACTAGTAAAATGTAACAGTGCCCTCATTAGCATATATGCAAATCGGCATAATTTCAATGCGAAACCTTTACTCTGCTGGCCTCGGTGTGCACCCTAACCACTCAAACTTTCCCTTTGATGTTATAAGCAAAGTCTGTCACCGATGATCCTTATTTGCATGAATCTGATACAATCCATGCTGCGCAAATGATCATGCCCCAGGAAATATCAACCAGACAGAGGAGAAATTAAGGTCTAATTCCGAAGATAACATATTTTAAGGGCCGAGAAAGCGCATATGGTACGGGCTGAATGCTGAATCGGGTGCTTCCGGATTAAACCTTGTTAGTCACAGAGTGACCACCGATTCAACGTCATGGAGCTTGTGACGTTGAAAAAACGATTCGCACAATTGAGATCAAATTATTTCTGTTTTCAGATGTATTTTCTGGAGGGACTATTGGGTCTAAAATGTAAATTACTCAATTTTAACTTCCTGACGTATTAAGGCAATATCTAATAATGGTGCTGCCCCCTTAGTGTTACTAATAACTTCTCAGAAATTATTAGCCTATATTAGTCATATTAGTTCTAACGTTAGTCCTACATTATATCAGTTGTTAGCGGAGGCTTGGTCGCATAAAAAAACTAGTTTTACAAATATATTTACGTGGTTGTTTGTTGAACTGTGAGTGTGATGTAGTACTCGAGAAATATTGTATGCATGGGTTGTTGACATGACAGGGCATTTTCACTGAATATAATTAGTAGGCCTATTGTCATTATTTAAAATGCAGTAAATGGTAACACTTTTATTTGTCCTACATTTGTCACGTCTGGTGATACAAGAAACACGGAGAGATCCAAGTGCAGGTATGTGACTTTATTAAAGGGCAAATCCAAAGGGTAAACAGTCCAGGCATGAGTCGAAACCAAAAACATCCATCCAAACATAAAGCATACAAGACGACAAGGCAAGGCAAGGCAAGGCAAGGCAAGGCAAGGGCAAGAACTGACGGACATGAATTAACATTAACATTAAACAAGGACTCCGTGACTAAGACTCAGACAGACCAGGTATAAATACACAAAAGGATAATGGGGAAACAGGAGACAGGTGGGGAACAATCAATTAACTAAACAAGGAGGAAGGTGACCAAATAGGGAGACAGGAAGTGATAATATGATAAACACCGTTGGAACTGAGGACACCTAGTGGAAACCCAGGGAACACAACCCAGACACTGTGACAACATTGATCTGTTGTTATAAAAGATGCCGTGTTATTGTTAAAAAAAGCATTTTTACTGCCTTTTTGGCACCTGCAGGTGTACGGCTGTGCATACCAGGAGTGCTCTGACTGACCTGAAGCTGAAACAAAAAACTGCATTTTGAAAGTTAACTTAGAAAAAGACCTTTGAATAAGCATCCATTTACAACAATTCTGTGTGTTTCCACCTGTGCTGTTTTTGTTTTCCTATGTGAACATGCAAAATGTTTATTTTTTTGCGCCTTTTAGGGTTATATATATATAGTGTGTGACAAAGTACGTTTTCCCTCAAAATTATTATAATATGTTGATTTTCTTTATTGTAATACTTTTTTTATGTCATGAAAGTAATAACACAAAGTCAAAAGACTTGCAAAAGTTAATTTATTATTTAATTATTTTTGCTTTAGGGTAATATTTCACCCACACATCCACCCTTAAATCCAAGTTAGTACAAAATCTAAAAACACTGCCTTAAAACAAATTTTCAAACTTCAATTTATCCATAAACCCAAAGGTCTGCAAGTGAACAGTGTCAGAACAACGTCCCCTTCTGTTTCATTTTTTCTCTTTCAAGGCTGTGTTTCAAAATCAGTGTGTCTATTTGAAAAGTTTGGACCTGTCCTAGTTATCTTAGTGATTTTGCCTGTGGTTTGTTTTCCCAGCATGCGGTTGCTCCCCCACTGCTGTATGGGGGCAGCAGCATGTTTGCAGGCACAGCGATGGGTATGTTACCCCAGACAGAGTGTCTGTCTATTCCTTCCAAGATTTCTGAAAATCAGATCAATGGATGTGACCTAAAAGTTTCAGAAGTTCACAAATCAATCAGGAAATTTGATTTGAACACGTTTGACTTAATTTGACTTATTCTTGCTGATGCAAATATTGCAGCCATCTTGCCAGTGTGTTGCTATACCGTTTCTAAGTTGTTCTACCATAATTATGTCTCTTTTTTTCCATGTAAGTCTATGGGATTTTTTACTTGTTTTACTTTGATTTGATTGCTTAGAAAAGTACCATGGCTCTCTTTTTGATTTACAAAACTTTCTCTGTTGTCCAGTGACCCAAATAGAAATGAATAGATGCAAATCCACATATGGGTGTAGAGTTGCAAAATGTTACACCTGTATCGCTGTGCAAGTTTTTGTGGACAACAGCCAAGCAAGACTGATTACCAGTCTGATTACTCTATGCAAACTACACTAATGTCCATGCCAAAAATAAATTTTAGGGAATCAGCATGTTTCAAACTGGCTCTCATTAAGCACTCCAATGAGGAAGAGAGGCAAAAAAATGGAGCACAGAACTGATGTGCATTGATCTCCAAACCCCTAGAACCTGAGTCCTGCCCTAGCCTGAATTTCTCCTCCGGTCCGTCCTCTGGGCACACGTGTTCGCTCACTGAACCTCTCACCACTGGTCTGACTCGACGTGTGCAACCTATAGGTCAGCATGTTTCCTCTCGGGTGTTTGAGCATCAGCATTTTGTTTCTGATAGCATCTTTGCATTTTCGAAGGGAAATAAAGTTCAGCACTTTGGATGAAAGCAAAACGCTTCTGTCTTTACGCAAATGCGTTCTTCAGTTAAATTAGTAACATACTGTGTGAGAACTGAACCCTAATACTTTCTCACCTTTAAAACCGGAAAACGTCCTCAAGATAGACAACCACAGCGGTAAAATAAATTAGGCATGTACTGACATGGCTGTTCAATTATAGTCCATCCATACTGCATGCATTAGAACACTAGTTTTATATAATGTATTAGAACAGAGGTTCTCTAACCTTCTTTGGCAGCTGAAGCCCTTCAGTCTAAATAAATAACTTGAACAATTCTAAGATTTCAAATAATGTTCCAGCTTTTCAATAAATATTAACTAGATTTTAAAAATTTCTATAGAAAATATAAGTGATGTATGTCTGTGTAATACCAGACACAAAAATGCAAACACAAAGCAACGGCAGAGTCATTCTTTTAGGTTGCTAAGGCATATCCTATGTTGCTAGGGTGTTTGGGGTGGTTACTCTTGTATGCACATAGCATACAGGAAAAAAAGGTAGGCTAAATTGCACGATATACTAATTCGTTCCCTCGATTTGCTAAATCGTGTACACTATTTATTAACGTGCACACTATTTATTATTCTTTTCTTGCGTGACGTGCGGGACTCCGTAGGTTACTAAGGTGGATGCATAATTTGTGGTATCATTTATATCTGTAGCTGCATCATTATCCAGAATTAAATAAAGCTAACCTTTAAATGTGTTCTAACCTTTAAATGTATTTATTCTATAAAATATTGAAAAAATAATTCTTTGATTACATTTAACTTACTAAATTAAATTTGAATAATATAATTTAATATAATATATATTTAGCAGATTTGTTTTTTATATATCAATGCAGCTATATACTTTATACACTGTAAAAAATATTTTTGCGAAATTGGAATTAAAACATTATTGGAGTATGTTTTACAGGGAAATACTATTTTGGTCTTATCTTTCTATTTCTAATTCAAAATTTCATGTTTAAATCAACAAGTTACTTGCTGCTTCTGTGTAATTAGTTGTGAAATTTACTAGCAATTTCTGAGTGAAAATTATTTCTACACCAAATTTTCAATGTAATTAATAAATATTAATGAGCTGTGAAAAAATATTGTATATAATGTGAAAATAATAATAATAATTTTATATATATATATATATATATATATATATATATAAGCATTTTCAAATTAAATTATAAATTGGGTTTTATTGCACTAAATCCAAGACAAAACAGATGATTAAAATATTATCTGGAATTTTTTTATTTAATTTTACGATCATAGTTCAGTTTTATAATTTTTCTTGCTTATTTTTTTACTTTACTGTTTAGATTTTATATAAAATTCTTAATTTTTTTTTTCTTTTTACGCATCTCCAAGAGATCCTCTCCTGCAGGTCTATCACAACCCCTATTGTTAGGCTAATTATTGCACACTCACACAGTTTGTACAGTGTTAGGTAATGATTAAACATAAATTATTGAAATAAATGCATTTCAGTTTTCAGACCAGGACCGTAAATAGTTATAAGAGTTTTAAAAAATGAAAAGCTGACCCAAACTCACCACATTCTATGTACAGTAGGGGCAAGCGTGATTTCATCAAGTACAACATGTTCCTGGATCAACATCCTTGTTATCATAATTGAGATATATAATTTTTTTTTAGGAAATATCTGTTTTAGGCTTATAATCAGGGTTAGGTGCTTCTACACCATTGTTAATCAGCTATCATATCCCAATGATTTTAGGAAAATTATGGGTAGGGTTAGGTTTAGGGGTAGGGTGTCACGGCTTACGCTGCTGGAAGGAATACGGAGCCGAAGGATAAACGAAACAAGGCTTTATTAAATCCAACATAGGCATTATCCAAACATGGATCTCAGAGGAAGACACAGGTAAGTGACTGGTAACTGGTGGCAAGTAACAAGTAACAAGTAGACCCGACAAAACAGAACTGAAAGGACAAGGCTTTTGTACAAGGGATAATGGGGAAACACAGGTGGATGGAATCATTAAATTAACCAGGAAATAGAACACATGGAGAAATGAATAGACACACCTGGGAACTAATCAAACCACACACGGAAGACAGAAACTGGGTCACAGGGGCAAAAACACACAAAATGAGTCCAGGTATGTGACAGTACTCCCCCCTCCCGGAAGTTGCGTCCTCGCACCGTAGAAACAACAAAGGGAGGCGTGGGTGGGAACTTGGGAGGAGGTTCCGGTGGAGGACAGCCTCCCAGGAGGGGGCCAGCAGACAGGGACCACGGAAGGAGGAGCCAGGGAGGAGACGACGGAGGGAGGAGCCAGGGAGGAGACAGGAGGGATCTGAAGCAGGAGGCACCCAGCAGGGCCCAGGCCACAGCCATAACGTCCCAAGGTGGGGCTGACGGTGGAAGGAGCCATGGAGGAGGAATGGTCGCCGACTCCAGGGACTCGACCCACGGCAACGGAGCAAGTGGAGGAGGAGCCCGAGGCGGAGACGGAGAGCCGAAGAGCCAGGGTGACGGGGAGGAGCCGGAGGTCCTAGGTGGAACTGATGGCTCTGGTGACTGACGCGGCGATGTGGATCCGGAAGGCCGCGGTGAGGCCAGAGTGACAGAGGACTGAGGTGTAGCCGAGGGGATGAAGGAGCCTGACGGAGCCGGAGGGACGGAGGGATGAGGCGAAGCTGGAGGAGTGGAGTCCAGAGGCATAGGATGGACGACGCCAGACCAAGGCGGAGCCGGAGGGACGAGGGAGCCAGGCAGAGCATGTGGACTGCCGGGCCACGGCGGAGAGGAAGGAGCTAGGAGCCATGGTGGAGCCGACGGGTCAACGGGCCGAGGCAGAGTCCAGGCCTCAGAGGCTGGAGACGGAGGTGAGGGAGACGCCGACCAAGGCGGCGCTGGAGGATGGCGTTCCCGCTGAGCTCGCACCACAATGATGGTAGGCTGAGGGCGAGCAGAGGGGCAGCCAGACGACAGCGGAGGAGGAGGCAGGAGTGGGTGGGAGGGTGGGAATTTGGGAGGAGCAGGCACTGGAGTGAGTTCTGGGGCTGGAGCCCTTCCTGGGCTTAACTGGAGTTCAGGAGCCCGTCCTGGGTTTAACGGGGGATCAGGAGCCGTCCTGGGCTTAACGGGGGATCAGGAGCCCGTCCTGGGCTTAACGGGGGATCAGGAGCCCGTCCTGGGCTTAACGGGGGATCAGGAGCCCGTCCTGGGCTTAACGGGGGATCAGGAGCCCGTCCTGGGCTTAACGGGGGATCAGGAGCCCGTCCTGGGCTTAACGGGGAATCAGGAGCCCGTCCTGGGCTTAACGGGGGATCAGGAGCCCGTCCTGGGCTTAACGGGGGATCAGGAGCCCGTCCTGGGCTTAACGGGGGATCAGGAGCCCGTCCTGGGCTTAACGGAGGATCAGGCATCGGTGAATTGAAAACCCCCTCATTTTGACCCATTTGGCGCTCCACATTTTGCTCCTTCGTGGTGGGCAGTGTCGCCGGCTCTCGCACCTGGTCTGACGGGTTGCTCTCTGGCTCTCCGTCATCGGTGGGCTCGGGCTTATGCCCCGTACCGTGGGGAGATTGTAGGCTGGACTCTGGGTCCAGAGTGGACCTGGCGAGATCCTCCATTGGGCAGACCGTGAGAGGTGACCCATTTCTCACCAGATTCCACTCTACAAACGCGGCGAAGTCCTCCCGAGGACCATCTTCGTTCGACAACGCTCTGCACTTGGAGTTCAGGCTGGCGTGATAGAAGCAGCAGAGCGCGCTGTCCGGGTAGCTGGTGGCATTAGCTAGCAGTAAAAACCGTCTGGTATGGTCCTCGAGAGAAAGTTCCTCCTGCTTCAGCAGGAGAAGGAGGAATTCGGGGCGATAGAGGGGATCCATGACACTACGGAAAGAAAAGGACAGGGAAAAAACGGAAAACAAAACGGATGGAAAACACGCAGGTTTTTAAACTTTTGGGTCGGGTCTTCTGTCACGGCTTACGCTGCTGGAAGGAACACGGAGCTGAAGGATAAACGAAACAAGGCTTTATTAAATCCAACATAGGCATTATCCAAACATGGATCTCAGAGGAAGACACAGGTAAGTGACTGGTAACTGGTGGCAAGTAGCAAGTAACAAGTAGACCCGACAATACAGAACTGAAAGGACAAGGCTTTTGTACAAGGGATAATGGGGAAACACAGGTGGATGGAATCACTAAATTAACCGGGAAATAGAACACATGGAGAAATGAATAGACACACCTGGGAACTAGTCAAACCACACACGGAAGACAGAAACTGGGTCACAGGGGCAAAAACACACAAAATGAGTCCAGGTATGTGACATAGGGATTGGGTTAAGACTATATTTTTGGACAATAATGTTGATACAGGATCATCAAAAAATTTTGATCCAGGAACATGTCTTACTTGGCAAAATCACGGCGACCGTACAGTAGGTCCCATTGGGCTTGGGTTTGATTGCAGATCTCTAATTAGAAAAACACAGATGGAGGATGGAAAAACTTCCATTTTTGTGTCAAAAACGATTCTGGTTGGAGGTCAGAGATTGGTGTTTGTTCCTCATGAATAGTCTGTTTTTCTTTAAAACTTTACTCAACCCAAGTCATGTCATGGCAGCAAGGCCTCATGGGCCGCTTGGTCACCCACATTCAGGCTGTGCTGTTTTTGCATGGAAACCACCAAGTGCCGCCATCACTCCATCACCTGGCCCATCCAACCTCACTTATTCCAAGCTCTGCCCTCCACACCCTCACAATAGAGAAAATGTTATACTATGTTATACCAGATCAGAAAAATCTACTATTTTCAGCATTAGATATAGATGGGATGGCCGAGCATGTTGTGCTCCATGTGAAGCGTGTTTGTGTCTATATGCTTGAGCGTGTGAGCCAGTGGAAGTGGAGCAGTTCGTTTCATTAGCTGTGATGTTCATTCATTCATGAGAGAGCTTTTCACTCAGCCTCCACACCGCAAGACTTGGAGTCACGAAACGAGCTGCACATGCAAACGGCCTTGAATTCAGACATGCATTCATTCACACTTCAGTTCATTGCAACTTTCTGTTTCTGGATTTCACTGATAGACCAGAGCACAATCTGTCATTTTGCTTGAGTGCTCATATATTCTTATTATAATTACTATAAACATTTGTTTTTCTAGAGATTAGACGTTTAAATAAAAAATTAAAGACAGATACCAATTATTCACACTGTACAGACTATGTAAACAGGCTTCTTGTCACTTATTAGCTACCACAATTGTAATGTCTTTTCTGAAACAGGAAAAATGCAAAATTATTACAAATGAATTGTATTGATTTTGAATTCATCCAAATCTGAACATTATTAGCCAACAGTTAATTGACATTTTTCTAAATAAGCAACCTAAACAATTTTTCATGTAATATATTTCTAACCCATAAACATACATCATATAAATATGTATAATTTATGTATAGGTAAAATGTTAAAATGCTTTCTGAACTTGAATACCCTTAACATCTGTCCTATCTCAGCTGAAATATTTTGCATTTAGTTTGTAAACATTATAATACAGTATTTTAACCAATCTCTCAGTAACACATTCAATATTTTATTATTGTTATGAACTTTGTTATAATAACTGCATGGTTGTATATTACATTATACAATGGCACCCTCTAATATTACCATTAGTAGTGGTGCACTCCTAAAAATGTATGGTTCCATGAAGAAACTTTAACATCCATGAAAACTATCCATTCCAAAAAAAGGAACTTTATAGTGGAAAAAACTTGTTCTTCACACTAATAAAAAAAAATATATATATTTTAAGAACCATTCACTGAAAGGTTCTTTGAGAAACCTAAATGGTTCTACTATGTCAACACTCCCCCTTTTGGAACCCCCTTTATTTTTAAGAGTGTACATTTGAGTATTGACTTAGCAACCCTAGCTCAAAGGTTAAAGGGATACTACACCCCAAAATGTATATTTTGTCAATAATCACTTAACCCCATGTCGTTTCAAACCCCTAAAAAGCTGTGTTCATCTTCAGAACACAATTTAAGATATTTTGGATGAAAACCGGGAGGCATGTTACTGTCCCATTGACTGCCAAGTAAATAACAGTGTCAAGGTCTAGAAAAGTATGAAAATCATCGTCAGAATAGTCCATCTGCCATCAGTGGTTCAACCGTAATGTTATGAAGCGACAACAATATTTTCTTGTACACAAATAAAACAAAAACAACGACTTTATTCAACAATTGTTCTCCTCTGTGTCACTCCAGATCAGCGTAGCGCCATTTTAGAGAATATGAGCTGAACGCAGGCAACTTACGCTCTTCTGTGTCAGCTGCGCCATATTTTTACGCTTTGATTAGAAAGAAAAAAGTGCATCAGTGCAGCGCGGCTGACACAGAAGAGTGTAAACTGCCTGCATACTGCTCATATTCTCCAAAATGGTGCTACGGTGATTTGGAGAGACACAGAAGAGACAAATTGTTAAAAAAAGTTGTTATTTTTGTTTTATTCACGTACAAAAAGTATTGTCGTGGCTTCATAATTTTACGGTTGAACCACTGATGGCAGATTCGGACGATGCCTTTTATACTTTTCTGGACTTTGATAAGTGATTAATGACAAATTTTTTTGGGTGGAGTATCCCTATAACGCATCCAATTGTCTTCTGCCGACATTCTACAGTATTACAGATGTGGTTTATCAGTTGTTTGCTTCACTTAAAAATATGAGAAAGTCACAAATAGAGAATAGGAGAAACAATTTCTGCTGTGCTCCATCTGTGAAGTACGGCTAAATTGAAGAGCCTACATGAATGCGCCATTTGATTTTATTGCTTATGTAGATACAGCCGACAGAACACTCCCTCTGAGCCTGTTCGTGCAGATTCGAGGCAGGATAAATCCTGTCTGTGTCCGCGGCGCTCAGAGGAAGACAGAAATGCATTACTCATGTGGCACCTTATCAGCTAAAAGAGTTTGGGTAGTGGTGCGCAATTAGACATGCTAATCCTTTACTGAAGAAAGAGTAGCAAAACAGCCGCCATGTTGGGTGAGCTCTGATTGACTCAACCTCGCCAGGGTGTTTAAATGGTTTTGTTTGTGCTGTGAAACCACCAGGAAATTTCATAAAAATTACATTTGTAACATGTTGTTGAAACGTATAGGTGTTAACATTTACAAGGCTGAACAGATGGGGAAAATAGTCCATGTTACAGCCTTCAATGAAAATAAAAATTACGTGGAAACAGCTTTCACTCAAAAATTGCTAGTAAATTCCACAATTACTAAGAAATGTCAAGTAACACACTGAATTATTTTTTTTATTGTAAATGTAGTACAATAATTTAATTTACAACTTCAAAAAAATATTTTAAACTGTTGTTTTCACCAATCCAATCAAATCAGATTGCAATCAAGCCCTGCCCTGCAATTACTGTATTTCCCACTGAGTATTCTGTATCCTGACTTGAAATACCTCACATATAGTTAAACGCATTGCAAATGCTTTTTGTTATGTTTGTTATTTGTTTTAAGTTAAAAGTCATTATGTGTCTTTGTGGTTCGAGATTCACAAAGGACAAGACAGTAATATAATGACTTGAACAAGTATTTATTTTAGTCTGATTTATGTAGTAGTATGATCATTAATGGTGCTGTAAGTTGTAGATCCTACTAAGTCGAGGACAGAAATGTGTTTCAGGGTGAGACACTTGCCTGGCAAATATTAGCGTGCAGTGATGAAGACGCACTGAGTGGAGTCGACTGCTGAGAACAACAGATGTCACTGCTGGAGACGTCCTTGAAATGACACAGGGATTACAAAATTAATTTGCTCAGATTTGCCCTATTCAGGGGTGATCCAATTAGTAACACACAATTATTTCAAATGCCACTTACTGACCTTTGCCCTCTTGCACCTTGACCCTGCATGTGCAATAGACACAGTGAGTTTGTGCTGTCATTAGCAATACACATATTTTAGAAGAATTCATTTTAAACTTATATTTAATATGAAATATTAAGTGGTTTTGCCACTGTTTCAATGTTCTACTACAAAACAATCATACATCTTTCATTATAATATATTGTTAAAATGTGTAAAAGTAACAAGTTGGCAACTTTTGGGCAAATCCACCTACCTGAGCATTTAAAGATAATATGAATTATTTGCAACCCATTTAACAACTAAAATGTATAATTTCGAAGTCAAACAGTTTATTAAATGTAATTTTCCCATATGGCATTTTTTTTTCTGTGGCAAAAATGTATTTAGAATATGCTAAATATATATATTGTAATAAGCATTACTTTTTTTTTTTCATTTATATTTCATTTAAACCTTCAAATGGCAGTGTGTGTGTGTGTGTGTGTGTGTGTGTATATATATATATATATATATATATATATATATATATGGTCCAGTTTAATTTTGTTGAATTTAAACTCATAGATGTTAATGCATGTGTGTTATACTGTCAACCATTCACCCTTCTTCTTCCAATCATTTCCATCTTTCTTCAACGGGATGCAAAATAATACATTCATTTGATAGAACATGCTTTATTGGAGTAATATGCAAAAGCCAGATTAATCACTTGGCTTATTGAAGTGTTACCTGCACAACCTGCCCTCTTTTGCATCCTCTGTGCCCTTGCTAGGATGCCATTGCTTTGGCTGCCGCCCGGCATACGCTTTGCTTGGCAACAGTCTGGAGCTCCTCCAGTTTCTGCATACAGCTGGCAGACGGGCAGCCCTTGGGAGTCAGGATTGTGTGATAACACTTTGAAATGATTGTTTAGCCCAGGAGAGCACTTGACACGCAATATCTTCCCCGCTTCGATCGACAGGCAAAGCAAGCTTAGAGCAGGGTAAACATCGGCTAAGGGCGTAGACAACCGGCGAGATCCAGAGGAAAGAGTGCTCATCACGCATCTGGTCCGCCGCACAATTACCACTCTGTCCATCACAGGTCTCATCACCAGAGGCTTTTCTCACCTGCCGCAGATGCATTTATTCTCCTCTTGGCCTGTCTGTGTATTCAGCCTCGACAGCTGCAAATAGACAACAGGAAATGTATTGACAGTCTAATAAAGAGTGTTGGCACTGGATATAAATCACGCAGTGCTGCATGTTTATTTGTAGGGGCGACTCTCACCTCTTTGTCATATTAATAGTTATCCAGATGAGATGTAAAAGGTGTCAAAGGAAGGATGAAAGGTGTATCCACACTGAGAAAACAACTAGTTGTGAGTTTACACTGTTTTCTTCATATCTCATGCACAAGTCATGCTGTCGCTTTCACTAGACAGAGACGGTAAGGGCCCAAAATATAATCAACTGATGGCTCACAAGCTGTTTTCTGTTTTGAAATGGGTCATAGACCGCTGGGAAAAACAATGCTATATATAAAATGCATGCACTACACTACTGTTCTAATGTCTATTTATTTGATCAAAACAGTATAAAAACAGTAATGTTGTGAAATATCATTACAGTTTCAAATAACTGTTTTCTAATTGACTATATTTTAAAATATTAATTATTGCTTTGCATGGCTGAATTTTCAGCATCATTTACTCCAGTCTTCAGTGTCACATGATCTTTCGGAAATCCTTCTGATTTGCTCATGCTCATTTTATTATTATTAATATCAGTGTTTAAAACAGTTGTGCTGCTTAATATTTTTGTGAAAACTGTGATGCCGTTTTTCTAGGATTCTTTGATTTATAGAAAATCAAATGCAGAAATTATTTGAAATATATATATATATATTTATTTATTTATTTTTTATTTTATTTTTTATTTTTTGAGCGAGCTAAGTAAGTTATAATGCAGATGCTGTGTGACATACTTTCGTTCTCCAAAAATGTGAACAAAACTACCAAATTCAAAATACAAGAAAATACAACCCTGACTACATGAAACGCGGGTTCACTTGCATTGAGGATAAACATAGTTTGAAATTTAAATTCTGTGCAATAAACAATTGTGGAACTGTACTGGAGTTGAGTTGAGTTGAGTTGAGTTGAGTTGAGTTGAGTTGAGTTGAGTTGAGAATCTATGGTAAAATGTTTATAGCTAGATAGATGAACAATAACAATCCAGCTTAACGCAAACTCTCGCCCCCTACGGGACTGAAAGAATGTGCATTAAGTATGCACAACATCACTGTGCACTGGCATTGGCCAAATCATAATCATGCAAGCTAAAGTTTGGCCATTGACATATTCATATACCATTCATATATCTATGAAAATGCAGACTCGTTGACATATAACTCCATTAATTGCTTGTTTTATTGCACTTTTAGGGTTGGGTGATAAACTGGGGTGCAGATGTTTCTCTTACTTACGCAACTATATGCTTTAAACTAAACTCTTAAGTATATTAAAATATTCATTATAATCAGTGCATCATCAAATCCAGTTACTAGTTCATAATTACTTGTCCAGCAGTAATGCTGAACAAACAACTGTTTCTTTCAGCAAACAAATTTAGGTTATATAATAGGTCTGTCAGAAGACAGAACAGAAAGAAAAAAAATTAATTTATGCATTACATACTTATAGTAGGGACATATATACATCATTATATACTGTAATTACTACTTCAAACACTGTTCCAGGCTAATGTTGTGCAGCACTCTTCAAACTTTCAGTGTGAATTTTTCTTTATTTTTCAAAAAAAAAAATTTATTTGAGAAGGGTCTGAGACTTCAGTCGACCTTCACAGCACAGAAACATCCAGCGCAGTGGTGAGGGTGGACTGAAAGTGTTTGATATCTTACATGTACAGAAATCACTGCAACCTTGGCTGTGTGCAGTCATCACACCAAGGACTTTACTGCTCCAGAATCCATACAAACTATAGAAACAACTCAAAAGAGCAGCCAAATTGTTTTACAGAATTGGAAGAATGTTACAATACATTAGAATTTATTATATTCCCCCATTAGAATCTCATTGACATGAATGGGATACTAACAGATTGTTATCGCACAATATAATGAATGCTGAAAGAGGGAGTCCAGCCATATTTGAAAACAAATTTGATATTTGAAAACAGTGATAATTTTTACATTACACAGAATAACACATTTCTTTTAGAAAAGTTAGGTTAGGAAACCCATTATTTTGAAAAGTCTAGCCAATAACAGTTATGTTGACACGTCCGACAGCTTATTAGCACCATAACAATGATTTGGAGTATATCTGAGGCGGATTTGCCATAATTAGATTGTCTCTCTTTCACCCTCCTGCTGCACTCTTTCATTTGAGTGTCATGATGGCAATAAATGACAGAATATTTGCTAGAATTAGTTACTGCCAGGAACGCTAGCGGCCAGATGGCTGGTATATTTCCAAATCAGAAAAGGAAATTAAATAAATAAGGATGGAGATGAAACAACAAGACATGCTGCAAGGACACAAAACCTGCCCCTTTTTTATTAATTTTTATCAGTGCGTATTTTTATTCTGTTTTAAATTATTGTGTTTGTCAGTTAAAAACACTTAGAAGTAATGGTGTCACGTGCTAACCTGTGATAGCATTTATTCTCACTTCTCAATAATTAACGGTCCTTGATATCTGTCCCTCTGGAGCATTTGCACATTATAGCCAACAGCATTTTAATTATCCTTCGTTAAAATATATGACAGTTTGAAAATCCAGCGTGTTCTCATTGGTATTCATATAGGTATTTAGCACACATACAGAACCCAGTTTCCCGTGGGCTCACCACCTACAGGAGGGACCGTAAGGGGCCGGTGCTTAGACAATCGGGTGGCAGTCGAAGGCGGGGGCCTCGACAGCCCGATCCCTGGACACGGAAACTAGCTCTAGGGACGTGGAACGTCACCTCACTGGCGGGGAAGGAGCCCGAGATTGTGCGTGAGGTAGAGAGGTTCCGACTAGCGATAGTCGGACTCACCTCTACGCACAGCTTGGGCTCTGGTACCACACTCCTCGAGAGAGGATGGACTCTTCACCACTCTGGAGTTGCCCAAGGTGAGAGGCGGCGGGCTGGTGTGGGTTTGCTTATAGCCCCCCAGCTCAGCTGCCATGTGTTGGAGTTTACCCCGGTGAACGAGAGGGTCGCTTCCCTGCGCCTTCGGGTCGGGGATAGGTCTCTCACTGTCGTTTGTGCCTACGGGCCGAACGGCAATGCAGAGTACCCAGCCTTCTTGGAGTCTCTGGGAGGGGTGCTGGAAAGTGCTTCGACTGGGGACTCCGTCGTTTTACTGGGGGACTTCAACGCCCACGTGGGCAACGACAGTGACACCTGGAGGGGCGTGATTGGGAGGAACGGCCCCCCTGATCTGAACCCGAGCGGTGTTCAGTTATTGGACTTCTGTGCTAGTTACAGCTTGTCCATAACGAACACCATGTTCAAGCATAAGGGTGTCCATCAGTACACGTGGCACCAGGACACCCTAGGCCGTAGGTCGATGATTGACTTTGTGGTCGTTTCATCCGACCTCCGGCCGTATGTCTTGGACACTCGGGTGAAGAGAGGGGCGGAGCTGTCAACCGATCACCACCTGGTGGTGAGTTGGATCCGATGGCGAGGGAGGAAGCTGGACAGACTCGGCAGACCCAAACGTACTGTGAGGGTCTGCTGGGAACGTTTGGCCGAGTCTCCTGTCAGAGAGATCTTCAACTCCCACCTCCGGCAGAGCTTCGACCGGATCCCGAGGGAGGCTGGAGATATTGAGTCCGAGTGGACCATGTTCTCCACCTCCATTGTCGAAGCGGCCGCTCGGAGCTGTGGCCGTAAGGTTTCCGGTGCCTGTCGAGGCGGCAATCCCCGAACCCGGTGGTGGACACCGGAAGTAAGGGATGCCGTCAAGCTGAAGAAGGAGTCCTATCGGGCCTGGTTGGCTTGTGGGACTCCTGAGGCAGCTGACAGGTACCGGCAGGCCAAGCGGACTACAGCCCGGGTGGTTGTGGAGGCAAAAACTCGGGCCTGGGAGGAGTTCGGTGAGGCCATGGAGAAGGACTATCGGTCAGCCTCGAAGAGATTCTGGCAAACCGTCCGGCGCCTCAGGAGAGGGAAGCAGTGCCCTACCAACGCTGTTTACAGTAGAGGTGGGGAGCTGTTGACCTCAACTGGGGATGTCGTTGGACGGTGGAAGGAATACTTCGAGGATCTCCTCAATCCCGCTGTCACGTCTTCCATTGAGGAAGCAGAGGCTGAGGGCTCAGATGTGGACTCGTCCATAACCCAAGCTGAAGTCACCGAGGTAGTCAAGAAACTCCTCGGTGGCAAGGCACCGGGGGTGGATGAGATCCGCCCTGAGTACCTCAAGTCTCTGGATGTTGTGGGGCTGTCTTGGCTGACACGCCTCTGCAGCATCGCGTGGCAGTCGGGGACGGTGCCTCTGGGATGGCAGACCGGGGTGGTGGTCCCTCTTTTTAAGAAGGGGGACCGGAGGGTGTGTTCCAACTACAGGGGGATCACACTTCTCAGCCTCCCTGGGAAAGTCTATGCCAGGGTACTGGAGAGGAGAATCCGGCCGATAGTAGAACCTCGGATTCAGGAGGAACAGTGTGGTTTTCGTCCAGGCCGTGGAACACTGGACCAGCTCTATACCCTCTACAGGGTGCTGGAGGGTTCATGGGAGTATGCCCAACCAGTCCACATGTGCTTTGTGGATTTGGAGAAGGCATTCGACTGTGTCCCTCGCGGCGGCCTGTGGAGGGTTCTCCGGGAGTATGGGGTCCGGGGCCCTTTGATAAGGGCTATCCGGTCCCTGTACGAACGGAGCAGGAGCTTGGTTCGTATTGCCAGCTGTAAGTCAGACTTGTTCCCGGTGCGTGTTGGACTCCGGCAGGGCTGCCCTTTGTCGCCGGTTCTGTTCATGATTTTTATGGACAGAATTTCTAGGCGCAGCCAGGGGCCGGAGGGGGTCAGGTTTGGTGACAACACGATTTCGTCTCTGCTCTTTGCGGATGATGTTGTCGTGTTGGCCTCATCAGGCCAGGACCTTCAGCATGCACTGGGACGGTTTGCAGCCGAGTGTGAAGCGGCTGGGATGAGAATCAGCACCTCCAAATCCGAGGCCATGGTCCTCAGTCGGAAAAGGGTGGCTTGCCCACTTCAGGTTGGTGGAGAGTTCCTGCCTCAAGTGGAGGAGTTTAAGTATCTTGGGGTCTTGTTCACGAGTGAGGGAAGGATGGAACGGGAGATTGACAGACGGATCGGTGCAGCTTCTGCAGTAATGCGGTCGATGTACCGGTCTGTCGTGGTGAAGAAAGAGCTGAGCCGCAAGGCGAAGCTCTCGATTTACCGGTCAATCTACGTTCCTACTCTCACCTATGGTCATGAGCTTTGGGTCATGACCGAAAGGACAAGATCCCGGATACAGGCGGCCGAAATGTGCTTTCTCCGCAGGGTGGCTGGGCGATCCCTTAGAGATAGGGTGAGAAGCTCAGTCACCCGGGAGGAGCTCAGAGTAGAGCCGCTGCTCCTCCACATCGAGAGGGGTCAGCTGAGGTGGCTCGGGCATCTGTTCCGGATGCCTCCTGGACGCCTTCCCGGGAAGGTGTTCCGGGCACATCCCACTGGGAGGAGACCCCGGGGGAGACCTAGGACACGCTGGAGAGACTATGTCTCCCGGCTGGCCTGGGAACGCCTCGGTGTCCCCCCAGAAGAGCTGGAGGAAGTGTCTAGGGAGAGGGAAGTCTGGGGTTCTCTGCTTAGACTGCTGCCCCCGCGACCCGGCCCCGGATAAGCGGTAGAAGATGGATGGATGGAGCACACATACATTTCAGTACAATTGGATAGGCACTGAAGTATATGATGATGTAAATGTGAAAGAATGTGATTGCGCCTGAGGTTTGAACGCCAAGAGTCAAGTAAGTCCAGTTTAGTAAGTATGTACATACTCCATGTGTTTACATGGAGATTTACATGTCAGATACTGCCAAAACATTGATCTTGTACATTTCAGTGTCTAAATGTACAATATGTATGTGTATACTTTCACATTTTTCAGAGTTTATCTTTGGTTAGCTTTGGATGCACATAGGGACAAAATTATGAATATATCGAATTAATTATAGTGCTGTTTAAATTAAGTTTGTGTGAATCAATGTTGCTATTGTTAACTGAAATAAATTAAAATATTAAAATGTATTTGGTAATTGAAATTAAATCTAAATATTAGATGAAATACTAAAAAAAAAAAAAAACAATACTAGAAAGGATTTGATTGCCAAATAACTGAAATAAATACAAAAGATAATAAAACTAAAACTGAGATAAAATAAAGCTAGATAGAAAAACAAACATAAAATTACTAAAATTAAAATGAAAGCAGAATATATATATATATATATATAATTTTGTATATTTTATAATATTAGCCAAAACAGCAGTAAAGATAACATCATTTTAGCAGTATTATTTATAATCTAAACATCTCTCGCTTTCTCTTTGACAGTCTGTAATCTAGAGCAACTAAATCCTCCCTTTCCATTGGGCATCATACAGCTGCGTTATTGTTTTCTTCCCAATTCCTAGAGGACCACAAGCTGTCATAAACCCTTATCTATAAACCAGCTGTCCCAAGATCATGCTAAACCTCCCGGCACTCAAGTTCAGTCCATTTACATTTGACACGTGCCTCGTTGTAACCATATGCACTGGTCTATGTAATGAGAGGCGGCTGTATGAATGGCTGATTGCCTCCCAGAGTTGATGTATTCTGCTGAGAGGGCAGAAGTTGAATATCCCAGTGCTGTTACACCTGAGGCAGCTGAACCCCTTCAGCTGTGGAAGTTATGACGCCGCTTCCTCTGACAGGAGCAAACTCATGATTGAGCTGCGCTTTTGTGCACTGTCATTATCGCTAAGTAAGCTGCTGTCTCCCTGCCTAATGAAGACTGAGATCATTCAAGCAGGACATTATGAAAACTGAATCAAAACGTCGCCCATAAAAAAATGGGTCACATTTATTTATGGATATGAACATGGCAAATTAAGAAGTGCGTGTGTTAATTTTGTCTCATAATTGTCTTTTTAAGTTGCCTCAGTTTGCAGATCCTTAAACATACTCTAAAGATGATTTGAAATTGATTAATACTTGTTGGAAAAGCTACATCCTCCTTTAAATTCCATTATCTTGTCTATTATTGATTTCTAATTGTGGTTATGTATCCAACACTGATAATACACTCATTCAGTGCTTGAAATAAAACCGATAATTTCATATGCTCAAAACACCTGCTGGCCACAAATTGACAATCAGTGGCGATGAGTTTAAAGGAAGCCTAGAACTCAAAACTGAATAATGCAGAATCTAATGCCACATTCAAGTCAGAGATGGGAACACTGATTAGAGTTGAAATTCCCTCCTCCAACCTTCAGTCCAATACTTTCTCACTCCCAACTCGTCACATGATTTGGACTTGGTCAAGGCTCCTTGATATCACTTTTTAACACACTGGGTGTTTCTTTAGCATCATTTTTAAACATGCAGGATACTCCATTACATTCAGTTGTTTGCCATATGTGTCAGATAAATCACATCTGCATGACACATACTGACTAATGATAACAAATATATAAAAAATCAAGTATGAGCTAAATTAAAAGAAAATTCTGTATACCAATAGGTGTAAATATAATCTTGTATTTAACAGAAATATTGTGAATTATAATACATTTGTTATAATATCAGGGTATCTGTATAGGATTTTTATCGACATTTACAACTGTGTGTTTGTTGTGAAAAATTATGGGTCGATTTTCAGTCTGAACAAAAACAGCAGACAGGCTTATTGAAAATGTCAATTCATTATCTTCTGATGCAGCAGAAAACAGTGCTGTGCTCATGAATGCTGCTTTATCAGGCATTAAAGGGAAAATGAAATGAAGATAGTCTGTAACCTTAGAGAGCTATCTCTCAGAGATAGATTCATATAAAAACACCTGTGCCGTTTATTGAATTTGAAACCTGCAGCGCTCCTATTAATTTCATGAAATTACAGCCTTTTAAAGTGTAATCGTCACATTAATCCATTCTGTGATTCTTGTCTTTTTCTATCCCCAGATGTAAGACCTCTTGAAATTAGACTTTTCTTATACCATTTAAGGTATTTAAGACCTTTTATGGTCTTAAATCTGATACAACTCAATTGAAGACTTTTTAAGGACCCACGAGAACCCTGTATTTTAAACACACTAGCTTAAGGAAAAATGCTTTGGTGGACACATGGTCTAAGCAATAGTGAAAGCAAATAGGATGATTTTTTTCTTTCTTTATTTTTAAGCAGGATGCAGGAAGTGCTGACAGAATTTTGAGGTGTTTTCATGTGTTTCTTGAATATTGTCAAGGATTCTGTGTTCTGGATAGGGTTGGGAAGATCATTCCATTAGTTAATGAGAATGTTCTGGAAAGCAGTTTTTATGCCTTTCTGTGATGGTACAAAGAGGCATCGTTCACTCACCGACCGTAAGAGCGAGTGGAGGTAGGGGGGTGCAAAGCCCATGGCTGTTCTGTATGCATGCATCAGTGTCTTGAACTTGATGCGAGCCGTAACTGATAGCCAGTGCAGAGAGAGGAACAGAGGAGTGACGTTGGCTCTCTTGGGCTCATTGAAGACTAGTTGTGGTGTTGCATTCTGAATCATTAGTAGAGGTTAGATTGCACATACTTGAAGTCCAGCCAGAAGAGCAATGCAATAATCTAGCCTTGAAATAACAATTGCCTTTCATAATATTGTGCAATACAAATCTGAATGATCGGGCTGTCATTGCATTGCAAATTCAGCTGGTTGTTAAAGACTGCCCCGATATTTCTGACATGAACTTGAAGGGATTAGCCACTTCACAATAATATAAAACACTTAAGAGGTAAGTAAAAGTACATTCACGGGTATTTATTGCAAAAACTGATCAAAAAGCTGTATGAAAATTTTACAAATTACTTTTGTATTCCAAGTCTTCTGAAGCCATATAATATATTTTTGTGAGAAACATTGCGACACTTAAGGTTTTAAAATATTCCCGCTCTGTTAACGCAGTCATATCTCATTCAAAAAATAAATCCATACTTTAGCATGATGCAGTTGGTTACGAGACCCATTCGCATTTCACATTCAAAATCTGACAATAAACGTGAAAAAAAAAACAATTAAATGACATGGCATCCACCAAAACATACACTAATATGTGTGTGTTGGTGTTTATATATATATATATATATATATACATTCAACAAGATTTTTGATTTTTCCCAAATGTTGGTCGATAAAAGAACATGCTCATAAAAACATATATTCAAAGCCATGCTAATGGTTTAGACCCTGGAGGATTTTCGCTGTGTAGTTTTCTCAATGTCACAATAAAAGAAGCTCAAGCTCCCTGCTTGGTTTGAGTCCGTGTTGGAGGTCAAGTGTTTGAAGTGAAAAGCTCTATAGTATTGAGAAGAGCGAAGCGGACAGACTCTCTTTAACAGTTAGTAAAGTTGGTTCAAGGTCTGTCCTTGGCATCTTAAATGCATACAGTCTGTTCAAACAAAACTAAGAAAAGACTGGCAAAAAACTCTTTCTCTGGCTTTAATACATGTTAGGTCGTTCTTACAAGATAAATAGAATATTTGCTTCTCAGACACTGTTGTTAATTAAAAAATAAAAAAAATAAATACAATTATGTTTTATTTTAATTCAATCTTCATATATTTCATATGCATGCATTTAAAGTATAGTATTGTATTTAGTTTTAAATGAAAAAAAATATTATAAAATATTATTTAAATTTAAGGCATAGTGTAAAAATGGTCCTCGTGCAAGTTAACTTTACTAACATTTAAACTGTACTTCAGAAAAAACAAACATTGCAATATACAGTATGGCATTTTAAAAGGTTTGGAAGAGAGAGAAAACAGTCTAGTTAGACTATTTTGGCATATGGATTATGGCATGAAAAAACATGACTTGACTCAAAGATTTTCATTGATGTTTATAATATTCCTTATGCGCAGTGAAGCTCATGTGCCTGGAATTGACTTCTCAAAAACAGATTAGTGTGGGCTGGCTGCTTTGGAAAATTGCTGACCTTCGCCACATTGTAGCAACTAACACAGTTCTGTCACTGTAACATCTGAAGTGGCCAATAAAGTTTAATCATCCAAACATTTATTCTTCCATTAACAAAGTGCAGAGCCGCCTCTAATGGAGTGAGGGTCAGGACTTTCCGCTTTATCTCTATGAAAGAGCTTTCTTTAACATAATGATGCACACACACACACACACACGCTTACACACAAAACAATCTCAAACATACACTCACATTACTTACAAAGCTGTCTCTAAAATCTAAATGAGCTACATTCAGAGCTGTAGTAAAATGGCTCAAATCATTTAAGTTGTTTTCTAGAAGCAGCAATATGATAAAATAAATCTATGTTCAATGTAGAGTTACATTAATTAATAGACAATTTTTTGCGTGAAACGACAAATGTTCAGTAATCCAACTTTAGGCCATTTATTGTCACCAAGGAACATAGTGGCAAATAAATTAATCTATTCCATGTCCACATATTTATTTTGGTTGAACTTTTCATAACTAGCAATAAGACAGACACTCCAACACTATTACAGTAACATTAACACTAATGTTAGTACACAATGTGATATTTAAGACAAGAAAGTAGCACCTGCAACTATTAAAAACACTGTTAATTAAAATAAAGTTAATAAATAATTGAAATAATATATTTATACTATATTAATAAATATACAAACTGACTACACGCCGACAGAAAAGACAGAGCAGGTTACTTCTGGTATGAAACAAGGTCTTCAAAGCTTTCAAATTTTGCCACTTTTTAAGAAATTCAAACAATAAAAACGTTTAGTGGCTCTTTAATGTGTCAATACAGATTGCTGTATTGCCTCTGTTCAAGCGGTACGTGAACTGTCTTTTCATATTTACTGAAAGCACAACATAAACATGAATGAACAACAGAATGTGTTTTATTTAAATTGTGGAGAACCGTCAATACACTCAACTTTTAAAATTTAAATCCACTGAAGTTAATCTACTCTCCGATCTGATTTGTTTGTCAGACAGAATGGCAGATTTGGCATTATGATTGGTCAGATCGCTTGTCAGTCAAGCTCTTTGCAAATGGTCAGTTGTACTTTTGGTATTCTAAACCGGTATACTTGAAATCTGCTAAATTGGAACAAATACAGAGTTCTGGCATGAAACTCTAGATGTTGCAGTCTGAAAGGTCTAACTCAATTGGACCTAATGACATCATTATCACATGGAACAGCTGATTGGTTCTCTCCTGTATCAGTAAACAGTGGAGATGATTGTGGACTTCAGGAGAAACCCCCCTGCACTCCCCCCACTCACCATCATGAACAGCACTGTGACTGCAGTGAAGTCATTCAGGTTCCTGGGCACCACTATCTCTCAGGACCTGAAGTGGGACATTCACATTGACTACATAATAATAATAATAATAATAATAATAATAATTCATTACATTTATATAGCGCTTTTCTAGGCACTCAAAGCGCTTTACATAGTCAGGGGGTATCTCCTCATCCACCACTAGTGTGCAGCATCCACCTGGATGATGCGACGGCAGCCATATTGCGCCAGAATGCCCACTACACACCAGCTTACTGGTGGAGAGGAGACAGAGTGATGAAGCCAATCAGCAGATATGGGGATTGTTAGGAGGCCATGATGGTCAGAGGCCAATGGGCGAATTTAGCCAGGATGCCGAGGTCACACCTCTACTCTTTTCGAAAGACATCCTGGGATTTTTACTGACCACAGAGAATCAGGACCTCGGTTTAAAATCTCATCCGAAGGACGGTGCTTGTTGACAGTATAGTGTCCCCGTCACTACACTGGGGCGCTAGGACCCACACAGACCATAGGGTGAGCACCCCCTGCTGGCCTCACTAACACCTCTTCCAACAGCAACCTAGTTTTCTCAGGAGGTCTCCCATCCAGGTACTGACCAGGCTCAGCCCTGCTTAGCTTCAGTGGGAAACCGGTCTTGGGCTCCAGGGTGATATTGCTGCCGACATTGTGAAAAATTGTGAAAAAGGCCCAGCAGAGGTTGTACTTCCTTCGTCAGCTGAGGAAGTTGAACCTGCCACAGGAGCCACTGAAACAGTTCTACTCCACCATCATCGAATCCATCCACTGCACTTCAGTAACTGTCTGGTTCAGCTCAGCTTCTAAATCTGACCTCAGAAGACTACAGAGGGTAGTCCGGACTGCTGAGCGAATCATCGGTTCAACCCTCCCATCTATTCAAGAACTGTACTTATCCAGAGTGAGCAAAAGGGATGGCAAAATCACTCTGGACCCCTCACATCCAGCACACTCCCTCTTTGAACTGTTGCCATCTGGTCGACGCTACAGAGCACTGAACACCAGAATGACCAGACACAGGAAAAGTTTCTTCCCTCAGGCAATCCATCTAATGAACAATTAATAAAAACTATGGAACACACTACACTATTTACATTTATATATACATAAACTTATTTATCTAACACACATACTTAGCATACACTTAAATTTTTTGCACATAATATACCTAATGCATACCTAATATACATAATGCTCATTTAATATACCTGCCATACATTGTCAATTTGTATATTTCGTTCCTTACCTACCTATGTGTATTATTTTAATTTTTTTATTCCATTTTGTGTTTTTTGTTCTGTCACTGTCATTATGTTGCACTGCGGAGCTTCTATCACGAAAAAAAAATTTGCTTGTATGTGTGAACATACCTGGCAATAAAGCTCATTCTCATTTTCATTCTCTCATTCATTCTCATTCTCATTCTCAGTAGCAAATGAGCTCGCTAATCAACATTCAAATATATGGCATGGACTTGCCGTAGCAGTTGCAGCTTGGTTCAGAAACCCTCCACCTTCCCCAGCTCCACCTGTATAGATGACAGAACTAATTTTGTACTTAATGCAGTTTAATTGTGAATAGTGCTGAAGTCCAACTAAAGATTTACTGAAGTATATTTGATTGTGCTAAACTATTGCACTTTGTGTGCTATTGTGGAACTATTGCAAGTATACTTTAGGTACACTTAAATATCTTGCATTTAAAGAGTAATATTATTCAAATTTCATACAATCATCATCAATAGTGACATTAAAACACATTTTAGGCTTAATATTAAAAAAATGTGGATTGTGCATAAGTACTACTCCAAAAAAGTTTAATTATAATTGTTATATCAGTAGGTCTCTAATGTAATAGATCTGAGCTATACTTATTATGAAATGAATGTATTTTTACAAATATTACCTTTTTACTAGGGTAATACTAAAAAAAAAAAAAAATTCTCTGAAGCCTTTCTGCCATTTTATAAAAGAAAAACGGCAATCGAGACCATGTGATAATGTGAATTTACAATGGTTTAGTGCTTTTGTGTACCAAACAACATTTTTCTCTTACATTTTATCCCCTTTTGTCTCATTATTACTGTAATGGCTCGCTGAAAATTCTTCTTCCCTGCACCCCTTTCCTTTTCCCTTTCCTTTATTCAGTCCATAATCAGAGTGCCGTTCAACAATCCATCCTCTGGTCTGAAGGAGGTCTGGTTGACCACAGCCGGCCGAGGCTGCGATGGAAACAGTGATTATCTCAGTGGGACGCCCTCTTAGAGTGAGTCAGACCTGACCCTTGGTGACCCTTGCAGCCCATCTCTCTCTGTTTGGAGGGCAGCTGAAGTCAATTTCCATGTGAGGATTGTGGAAATTATGGATGAAGGAAGATGCCTCAAATTTAACGGGGTTGATGTGTCCCCACTGCAGACACTCCTTTCATCTTTCACGTTCGTTTCTGAGCGGTGCAACTTTTTGAGTCTGTTTGAGTGATGATGAGTGGCAGGTCGTGATGGACGGAGGAGAATAAACACTGGCTGAGATGCAGGGCAATTCTTACGGTGTGTTTGGAGGTGAGAGAATGTGGTTTGGATAACTTTTGCATTGGAAGGCTGCCTTTAGGGCAAAGCTGTGATCAAAGACTAGACAGCAGGTCAGGAAGAAAAACAAAGCTCAAAGCTCTGAAGATGCTGTTAGGAGAATAGACAGACTGAGATGTTAGGAGAATGGGATCACATGGAGGCCATGGAGATCAGGTGCGTTTTAGCATGACTGGTGACTGTAAACAAAAATAAAACATACTTAATGTCATAAATAGTCATAATAGCATCTCAATTTGGCAGACTCTAATCTGATTGGCTGGCTTTATATAGATAGGGAATAAGGACCCATAGATTTTTAGATTAGTATCATTACATACTATTATAGTTTTTGTTATTATTTTTAATTAGTTGTTATTTTTATACTTTATTTTCTCTTTTGACTCGAATTTTAGATAAGGTTTTAATTATTCTGTTGTTTACTCTTCTCATTTTTTTTTTTTTTTGTGTTTTATTTTAAATATTTGTATGTACATTTTTATTTATTAGTTTTAGTTTATTTAGTTTTTGTTGTTTTAGTAGTTCAGCTAAACAAAACTGCGAAATATTGCCTGATCACCTAGCTGAAAAAATAAGATTTTCTATTTAATTTTTTTCCAGTTACATTTATTAACCTTTATTTGAGTTTAAAATGTTTACTATACTATTATTTTATTATTTAGTAACAATGTGTGTGTGTTTTTTTTTTTTTTTTTTACAATAATATTCCTGATATATAAGAAGTTATATAAAATAAATATTCTTTGTTTAATGCAAGTTAAGCTTGACAGCATTTATGGCATAATACTGATTACCACAAAACAATCATTTTGAATTTCTTCGCCTTTTCACCCTGTAAAAACAAAACAAAAAAACACCTATATTGGTCACTTACTGTACAAATGACACTTATATTGTACTCCTATAACCACAAGACATAAACAATATATTTTTTAACAAGATTTTAGTGTGAATATTTCACTTGCTAACTGTTTATACAATTAAGCATTTTTTTTCAATGACAACGTTACTATAAAAGCCTAAAACAACTGCAAAAAAATCTTAAGTAATACAAAAGTTTTATCATAATAATTTGTTGTTTAATATTTTTTCCTTTATTTAAAGAAAAGAGGAATGATAGAACCCAGAATATTCCTTCAAGCACTTTTGAGGAAGGACTAATCATTGGATTTATCAAATCTTTTCACAATCTTTAACCACTAACCACATCTTAAAGAAAGGATAAGCAATTTCGGAGAGACTAGCATTGATGTCTTTGATAGCTTTAAAAGCATAAGATCCCACCCTCCCTGCATAATCACTCTGCAAAGCCACGCCTCCTCCGAAACACATGGACACGCACAATCAGACCAGAGGCTAACCAGTGACATGATGAGAGACACTGAGCGATGGTGGACGGTTGACGGCAATGCTGTCAGATTGCCTCATGTCTCATTCACCGGTGAGAAAACATTACCGTACAAAGCGTATAATAGTACAATAATAGGATCATGTTCCTTTGGTCAAGATATATATTTTCTAACTCAGTGTGGGAGAGAATTGTCCTTTTCCTGTCTAAAGTGTCTTGCAGTGCAACCATCTGTTATGAAGACCTTGTCATTTCAAGACACAGCAGGTTGTTTGTTAACGCTACATTTTATAAGATTAATTATGATATCATATATTCAAAACACCTGTGGTGTTGTGGAATAACTACATAATTGAGGGCAAAGAACAAAACTACATCTGTCATCGTCCTAATCACTGTAAATTATTGTTCATAGCAAATGATATTCAGTAGTTTTGACTAATTCAGGTCTGAAAATGTATTTCCTTATGAATTCATTATTTCTTGACCCTTTTGGTTTGTTAAATTAATAAAATATACACCTGCCCATCAATCACATTTGTTTTAGTGATATGCAGCTTGTGCTCACAGAGATTATTGATCAATAAATATCACACAGAATGTTTGTAACGATTGATAGATAGATAGATAGATAGATAGATAGATAGACAGACAGACAGACAGACAGACAGACAGACAGACAGACAGACAGACAGACAGATAGATAGATAGATAGATAGATAGATAGATAGATAGATAGATAGATAGATAGATAGATAGATAGATAGATGGATGGATGGATGGATGGATGGATGGATGGATGGATGGATGGACAGACGGTGCAACTCACTGTGACGCCTCCAATACAAAACGACAAAACCATTGTTCATATTGATATGTAAATATAATATGCTTGTGTTCTTCTAACAAAAATGTCACATTTTCAGCCCAGACACGGCGATTGCTCTGTGCACTCTTCTATGGTCGCTGTGTGAATGCCATATTGTCTGAGCGTTTCTGTCTCTGTATATCCTTGTCAATGGAGCTGGAACTAGCCGGGTCACGTAGACGAGCCTCAGCCCAAACCAGCTGTCAGCTGTGGGCTTTGGCTCCAGCTGTTGTGAGCCCCTTCAGGGCCTGAGCTGCTGGGGTTTTCTGCCGATAGCGCCTGGAAGCCGCAGTCGCTCTCACAGATGCCTAACTAGGATCTCTCGCTACATTGTCTTTCTCTCATTTGGGTGATGTCTGCACTGCATGTTAATTACCAATATTTATTTTCATCTCTGAGCAATGTATAATTATGTTTTTTTCCCCCTTGTTTGTATTGCACTTGTTATTGTGGACAAGACGTTTGACTATTTGACGGTTATTAGAAATGATTGGCAAGTAATTTTAATGAAAGGTCATGTCTTCACTGCACTGAATGAGGCAGATGTTTCAAATAATGATCTGCCCACAAATTCAACGCTGATTTTTCTAAATATAGGTGAATGTCTGGATAAACTGTCAACCAAAAAATATAATAATAATAATAATAATATATATATATATGTGTGTGTAATATGAGTTTTTCTTCTTTTTACATTGTAACATCATTATTTTATTTTAATTAGAGTATGCACATTTTCCCATCTTAAATTGTCATTATTATTATTATTTTATTGTTATTATAATTTTTTTTGTCAATTTCCATTATTCTCAGTGGTTAAATTATTATGCTTATTAAATTAGTATTAAATACAATTAATACAACTTCTATACAAATATTTGTTAATTAAAATCAGCATATAATAAAGACACAAATGTAAAACAAATGTAAAATGCAAAACATTCTGTTCTCACTAGGATTTATTTTCTTTAACCCTATTGAAGGTCATTTTGAACTTGTCTAGACTTCAATATTTTACTTACCGGTAAGTAAAATAATCTACATGAAGAATTCTAAACACAAAAATATTCATTTTAAACTCGAAAAATGATACATTTGAACAATGATGTATTATAAATTAGAAATCAGTTTGATCCTGTAATAATGACAATGCATCTGCAATGGTAACAGCATGAAGGGATTAAAACATTATATTTTTATTGTTTATTTGATTTTGGGGTGAAATGGATGGTTTATATAGGTTCAACAATATATGGTCTTCTAGAAATCAAAGAAATGAAATCCAATCAAGACATTTCTTATAATATAGGCTTTGAAACTTTTAGATTAAAATTCAATTATGAATTATAAAAAAATATTTTCCCCCCCACTCTCAGACAGGTCTGCTGATGTAAAGAAATATACAGAGCAGAGACAGTCCTGAGACCCTGCCCTGTTTTGTTTACACCTGTTCCTGGTTTTAAACACAGCATGACAGGCATCCCGCCAGGAAATTAGCTAAAGATAAACGCCTCAGCAAGCAGGTGAGCTATTTCTCTCCGGACTGCTTGATTAATGAAGCCCGCGCTGAGATGGAGCACAAAATCAACAACTCAGAGAAAATAAATAAATAACAAAAATCCGGAAATGTCATTCAAAAGTAGGATTCGTTCAGACATGGTGGTGAAATATGGTTCCTGTTTTTCAACAGATGCCTGCTGGGAAAAAAAAGTGTGGAAGGTGGAAAACAGTATAAAAATTTTGTTAATCTTTTTAGCACTTATGAGATTTACACCCCCAAAAAGATCCAGGTGTTTCTTCAACTATTGCCACATTTGGCCATGTAGAAAATAAACTCATAAAACGCTGTTTGCACACTCACCACTACTATAATTTGTGTGGACAGGCATGCATCATTGGAGATTTATGTCATTTTTTCTAAAATAGTCACCAGAGCATAATATTCCACCACGGTTTCAGTGTTGTGTTTAATTGCATCCTGTGATGAAAACGATGATTTTATGTTGTAAAACTTTTGAAAATAACATGGATGTCTCTTTATTAGTTAGTACTATACATACCTAAATATTTAATTGTTTAGGAGCAAAATTGTTGGTTGTGATGGAAATGGTCCAGTAATTTGTGTAAAAAAAAATGCATAAATCATGGTCATATAATCATTGACATGTCATATGATTATTTATCTCCTTGTTTAGATTTTATGTATGAAGATTTTAATGTAAATCATATTTTTATGATGCATTTTCATTTGTTTAAAATCGTTGTCTGGGGTGTGGAAAACATTTCCTAGATATTGACCTTTATAAACCAATGTTTTAAGGAATAGTTCACCGAAAAATAAAAATTTGCTGAAAATTTACACATTCTCAGGCCATCCAAGATGTAGAGTTTGTTTCTTAATCCGAACTAATTTGGAGAAATGTAGCATTCCATCACTTGCTCACCAATGGATCCTCTGCAGTGAATGGGTGCCGTCAGAATGAGAGTCAAAATAGCTGATAAAAACTTTTTTAATATCAAACCATTGCTTCTGGCTAAAATTGGCTTCTTCTATCCATAAGATTGCTTTTTCCAGTGAAAAAGTCGTCTTATCTGAATAAGGAGAGAAATATGCACAAGATCAAGCACCGTTTACAAGCAAAAGCTGTAAATAAAACAAATCTCAGTGGATTTTGTTATGAGAGGACAACAAGGGATGGACTTTTCACTGGAAGAAGAGTTATTATGGATTAAGGACTGATATTTCGGCCTGAATCAGTAGTTTGTTTGGTTTAAACTCATTAATGATGCATTTGTTTCTTACAAACACGCAGCTTTTCGCTTCTCAAGACATTAACCGATGGACTGAAGTGGTTTGGATTACTTGTGGATTATTGTGACGTTTTTGTCAGCTGTTTGGGCTCTCATTCTGATGGCACCCATCCACTGCAGAGGATCCATTGCTAAGAAAGTGATGGAATGCAACAGTTCTCCAAATCTGATGAAGAAACAAACTCATCTACATCTTGGATGGCCTAAGAGTGAGCACATTTCCAGCAAATTTTCATTTTTGAGTCAACCATTACAATAAAAGCCATCACATACACAAGAGTGCCTGTAGTTGAAGAAAAACTACTAAATGAACCGAAACAAAAAAACTCCACTACTGGAATTTAACTATTCTATCAATCCCAATCAAATTGCAAAATTCAATTGTGATGACGCTACAATGTTTCCACACATCTCATTCACTGGTGCAATAATTCAAATAAATATTCGAAACACATCTGTAACATTCGTGTTTTCAGGCATGAGGGATTATGAAAACCTTGTGATATTTCAATCCAAATCCAGCCAACTGCAATCGTATTTCCTTCTGCTTTAAGAAGCGAGCGTGCTCCTCTCCAGTGAGTTTTAAGTTAGCCGCTCACAGCTGTTTACCATGAGATTACTGCCGTCCCCTCCATCCTGTTTCTTGTCAGTCTGTGCAGACATGTACAGAGGACACAGCATCTGTTATGTTGCTGCACAGTGATCGTCGGCAGCTCGGAAAGCTTTGATATGCTTACCTCATCGATATGGCCTAATGCAGATTAATATGCGAGCTGTGATGTGACCCTCCTCGCTTTTTCCTCACTGCCCAGGCTGAACTCAGGCATCTCCCTGCTCTTTTCCCATGCTCCTTTGCACACGCACCATAATCTTTAAATCTACTTGAAAAGGAGGGACTGATTAATTAACATTGAAAAGTAAAAAAAAAAGGTTTTAGTTAAGTGTAGGCTGTTGTTGAAACTACTTGCAACTAAACTACTAAATTCCTGGATTAACAGCAACAACAGCCTGGTTGATATTACCTATTTGTTAAAACATTATTTGTAATAATAAATCAATCTGAAGGCAGTAGTGTTTGGTTTAATTAATGCAATAGCATGTCTAAGTAAACTTGCCTCATTAATTTGATAAAGAGTGCAAATATTTTGCACACAATTGCTCACTTCCAAAATCTAGTGCACTAGATACTATTTTAAGGCACCATAATCATACTCTAATGTGAAGGCTATTTCAAATTGTACACAAGTTTGGGATCAGTAAGAAGAAATGAATATAGAAATTAATACTCAGCATAGATGCATTAAATTGTCCAGAAGTGACAGTAAATAAATGCTGTTCATTTAAACATTCTATTCATAAAAGAAAAAAAGTATCATGGTTTCAGCAAAAACATTAAAAGTTTTCAGCAGTGATAATGACAAAAAATGTTTCTTGAGCATAAATCAGCATTATATAATGATTTCTGAAGGATCATGTGACACTGATGACTTTAAAAATGATGCTGATATTTCAGCTTTGCATCACAAGAATAAATGACAATAAATGACAGTATATTCTAATTGAAAACAGTTATTTTAAATTACAATATTTCAGATTATTACTGTTTTTACTATATTTTTAATCAAATAAATGCAGCCATGGTTACCATAAGATACTTCTTTCAAAAACATTAAAAGATTTTACTCACCCTGTGAGTACTTTTAAACAATAGTGTACATTGTAATAAACCTCATTTTTTCATAAAAAAAAATAAAAACACATATATCCTTCATAGGACAATCAATGTGCAATATGTTTACATCAAAATGAAGTGTCAAGGCTCTTGTGCATTTTGTGTTGCCAGTGTTGAGCGTTTCAAATCAGTGGGGTTCCATTTCAGGTAGAATGTTGCCATAAAAGGCTATGTCACATTCTACATTCTAAAAAAGAGAATGTTTTGGAACTAATTCACCTCTAAATACTCTTGCAGAACATTCCAGGAACCACATCGGATGACACTTTTAATAATTCAATGCCTTAACATGTCTCTATGGTCATTTGTTTAACAACAGCAGTGAATTCTGGGTGCAACATGTCAGAACAATCAACAAATGCAAACATAAGACATCTTAAGTGAGCAATGAAGGCCTTTACCATCTAATCTCTGCGACAGACACTAAGTGACCCATTTCTGCCTCAAATGTGTGGCACGCTATCTCTCTCTTGACTGGCAGCGACTCAAAAGTCCTCCTACCCACTCATGACTCACGCAGGATGAGAGGAAGAGGAGGCAGAAGTCTGACAGCCTCATTTTCAACCTCACCTGCTTTAAAGAGTTAGCACACTGCCTTTACACTGATGCGAAACCAAGTTCATGGCTCCGTCTGTAGCGCCTCGGGTTGTGATTCGCACAGGGGAGTCTGATTCCACATCAGAGTTAAAGACACCCTCCACCGGGAGCTCAGTTTCTGAAGGAGAAAGTGTGACGAAAGGAGCCCGGGGTATCAGGATGTTTGTGGACACCGTGCGGTCTAATTTCTCAGCGTTTCACGCATACAGTTGCTCAAGCACAATGTTAATGATGCAAAGTCGGGGTCATGTGGGTGTCACAGACATGCCAGCAGCGCTGAACTCAGACATAAGGACAGGAGCGCTAATAGGATTTCCAGCGCCTTCCGTTTAGTGTAAAGATTTTCTGTTTCGAGTGGGTGAGTCAGTGTGTGAGACCAGACACACAGAGTTGACTGAGAAAGGATTTTCTGTTGGCTCTGCTGACTTTGAACAACATTTAAATCAAATTTATGAAAAATACACTCCATTTCAAAAACTAGTCAGCTGTCTTTCCGTTTACTGGTTTTTAAGACAGCATTGAGTGAAATGGAAACTATCTATCTATCTATCTATCTATCTATCTATCTATCTATCTATCTATCTATCTATCTATCTATCTATCTATCTATCTATCTATCTATCTATCTATCTATCACTATCTGTCTGTCTGTCTTTCTATCAATCGATACATATTTGTATATGAGGTATCAACATTTCTATAGTTGTTTTTCAGTGAGCTCATTACAGTGCATTGTGGGATAGCCTTTACTGCAATGCTGCCATTAATATATTATGATATATAGATTAATATAGCAAAAAAAGAAAAAGAAAATACTGTTTATGTAGATAATTCTCAAACATGTGGAGCAGAGCAATACTGTCAATTCAACTGAAGAGTTACTTTTCCATTGGAGTTTGCCAAAGTGTTGCTATGCAAGGTGTTATTAGTTTTTTATCATGTTTTAATGCCATTGATAGGATAGGTTGTTCAGTGCAAGTCTATGGGATTTTATTTAGTTATTTTATTTGCATGCAAGCCTTATAATATGAGGTGTCATTTGTGTCTGTAGAACTGACAATGCAAGTTGAGATATATCCCAAGGTTTACTATTTTGGATTAGGAGTGTGTTTAATCACTGACTATAATTATGAGGAATAAAAGACAATAGCCGGTTGTTGTTTTTCAAAAAATCACTAATTACAGTTCACCAAGATTTCATCAGTAATATATTCTGGGATGTACACATTACACTGTTATGAGCTTGAAAAACATAAATTTTAAGCATGATCAAATACAACCCGAATTCCGGAAAAGTTGGGACGTTTTTTAAATTATAATAAAATGAAAACTAAAGGAATTTCAAATCACATGAGGCAATATTTTATTCACAATAGAACATAGATAACGTAGCAAATGTTTAAACTGAGAAATTTTACACTTTTATCCACTTAATTAGCTCATTTAAAATTTAATGCCTGCTACAGGTGTCAAAAAAGTTGGCACGGGGGCAACAAATGGCTAAAAAAGCAAGCAGTTTTGAAAAGATTCAGCTGGGAGAACATCTAGTGATTAATTAAGTTAATTGATATCAGGTCTGTAACATGATTAGCTATAAAAGCTTTGTCTTAGAGAAGCAGAGTCTCTCAGAAGTAAAGATGGGCAGAGGCTCTCCAATCTGTGAAAGACTGCGTAAAAAAATTGTGGAAAACTTTAAAAACAATGTTCCTCAACGTCAAATTGCAAAGGCTTTGCAAATCTCATCATCTACAGTGCATAACATCATCAAAAGATTCAGAGAAACTGGAGAGATCTCTGTGCGTAAGGGACAAGGCCGGAGACCTTTATTGGATGCCCGTGGTCTTCGGGCTCTCATACGACACTGCATCACTCATCGGCATGATTGTGTCAATGACATTACTAAATGGGCCCAGGAATACTTTCAGAAACCACTGTCGGTAAACACAATCCGCCGTGCCATCAGCAGATGCCAACTAAAGCTCTATCATGCAAAAAGGAAGCCATATGTGAACATGGTCCAGAAGCGCCGTCGTGTCCTGTGGGCCAAGGCTCATTTAAAATGGACTATTTCAAAGTGGAATAGTGTTTTATGGTCAGACGAGTCCAAATTTGACATTCTTGTTGGAAATCACGGACGCCGTGTCCTCCGGGCTAAAGAGGAGGAAGACCTTCCAGCATGTTATCAGCGTTCAGTTCAAAAGGCAGCATCTCTGATGGTATGGGGGTGCATAAGTGCATACGGTATGGGCAGCTTGCATGTTTTGGAAGGCTCTGTGAATGCTGAAAGGTATATAAAGGTTTTAGAGCAACATATGCTTCCCTCCAAACAACATCTATTTCAGGGAAGGCCTTGTTTATTTCAGCAGGACAATGCAAAGAGATATATAAGGCAAGAATGGGACCAAATTCCAACAGCAAAACTCCAGCAACTCATAGCCTCAATGCCCAGACGTCTTCAAACTGTTTTGAAAAGAAAAGGAGATGCTACACCATGGTAAACATGCCCCGTCCCAACTATTTTGAGACCTGTAGCAGAAATCAAAATAGAAATGAGCTCATTTTGTGCATAAAATTGTAAACTTTCTCAGTTTAAACATTTGCTATGTTATCTATGTTCTATTGTGAATAAAATATTGGCTCATGTGATTTGAAAGTCTTTTAGTTTTCATTTTATTAAAATTTAAAAAACGTCCCAATTTTTCCGGAATTCGGGTTGTAGTAATAAACAACTTACTTCCATCTATCCCATGTTCTTTAATCTTTTTGTAACAGACAGCAATTATTGAAACATCTCTGCATCATCCATAGCACATATTTCATAAGCACTGTCTGCTTTGTGAGAGCAGAGTAATGAAATGCTTAATAATTAAGCGCCAATTGGTCAAAATGAGCATCTGCAGTCTGTCAGTGAAATCACTGGGACCTGCAGCATACTCGTGGTGTTCTCAGCATTGGGAAATGGGGCATTTCAAAACTCGACACAGACTTGAAGCATTTCTGTCTTTCTGACTGTTATCAGCTGGTTGTGGTGAAAGATGGTGTACATGTTTGAAAATGCTGCCCCTTAGAGGCCAATTCTAGAAACTGAAATGTCTTCATCTGAGAAACTGCAATCAATCAAACTTTTAACCCTCTAAGATATTATGTTTATTGATGGAAGATATAATAACACCCAGTAATAACTTAAAATAGCTCTATTATCTACACACACACACACACACACACACACACACATTATTTATGTATATATATTTTTATACATTTGTTTTACATATATAACCATTTTACAATATACATACTGTGTACGCTAACAAAATCAAAGTGAGTGAATCATTATATCCACTTCTGAAAAATATTACTTTATCTTAAAATGAGGGCATATACTTGAAAATGTTTATATTTTTTGCAATTGGTTTGAAGCCATGTTAGAAAAAATAAATAAATGTATTTATTTATTATGCTGCATTTATTTAACTCAAAGATGCAATATATATAAACAGTACAGACCAAAAGTTTGGACACACCTTCTCATTCAAAGAGTTTTCTTTATTTTCATGACTATGAAAATTGTAGAGTCACACTGAAGGCATCAAGGGCTATTTGAGCAAGAAGGAGAGTGATGGGGTGCTGCGCCAGATGACCTGGCCTCCACAGTCACCGGACCTGAACCCAATCGAGATGGTTTAGGGGTGAGCTGGACCGCAGACAGAAGGCAAAAGGGCCAACAAGTGCTAAGCATCTCTCGGGGAACTCCTTCAAGACTGTTGGAAGACCATTTCAGGTGACTACCTCTTGAAGCTCATCAAGAGAATGCCAAGAGTGTGCAAAGCAGTGATCAAAGCAAAAGGCGGCTACTTTGAAGAACAGTACTAATATGATTTCCAGCTACAGTGCAACAATGCAATATGAAAAAAAAGGAATTGAAAGGGTATGTTGCCAAATGTTGAGATTTTATCAATTAAGCTAAATGATCAAAAGAGTTATGCATATACATTTAGTATTGAGATCCTTAATATGAAAAAAACATAATATCAACGACCCTCTCTTCATTTGGAGAAAAATGAGAATTGTATATTAAATGCTTCTAATTAATGTTATTAATGTCACTAATGTGATTAATGTAATCTATTAGTCACATAATGGAATGCTAGCAGGAATTCATTCATTCATTGATTGGGCGGAAATCTTTCTCCTGGAATTTGACACTGAAAGTTGGGCCTCCCAGAACACTGATGTAATGAGCTGCATTCTGCTGCTGACTGGCTGTAGGCGACAGAAAAGCCAAACACTCATTCAGTCATTACTCTTAACAGGAGGGGGTTTCTCTCTGATGGATTGGCAACAACACAAACCAAAGAAAAAGAGGGAAAGAAACAAGCAGAGTTCAAGCTTGGTTAATGTCTTTGCAGCAAACGCTGTACTTTCAAGTCAGACTCCCCACTGCTGCTGTAATTTTGAGATCCATTTTCAAGAAACAAGAAAACACTTGAATGTCAAACATACAAAATGAATTATGGACCACTGGTTATCATTTGATTTTGATAAGGCTTTTTGTTTACTGAGGGAGTAAGTGAAGTGAATACCTTGATTCACTGAAATTAAATGGTCTGATTAAAATCTGTTGACTGACACATCTCAGTAGATGGACTGGTTTCATCTGATTCATTGCTCACAGTGCCACTATTATAAAGTGTTGCCACTCTTATTATTATAAAGTGTTTTATGGTCAACATATGGTCAACATAAAATTTGCTGTTAGGGTTCAGAGTTAACAAAAACTAAAATTAAATCTAAAAATAAACCATAAAAATGTTTTTGTTAGCTACTTGAAATAAAATGAATATGATCTGTTTTTTTTTTTTATTTCATCTAGTTGCCAAGGCATCATTTGTCATTTTAATTTATAATGTAACTTGATGTACTAAAATAACTACACATAAAAAAATGAATTAAAAATGAATAAAAATTTAAATGGAAAATTAATTCAAAAAATGTATAAAAACTATAATGGTATCTCAGTGCTATTAAAATAACACTGATAAGGACACAGATAAGATTACCTTCTGAAAAAAAAGAATATAAATGCAAATAATAAAAGGCATCTATTACTATGTAACTGTAATCATCAGCGTAATAAATCAACTTACTTAAGAGAATATCCAATATATATATATATATATATATATATATATATATATATATATATATATATATATGTGGAGGTCAAAGGTTTTTTTGTAAAGGTCAAATTCAGTAATTTGGTGCAAATCTATTAATCTAAAACAAATTAATCTATTGCTTGGATAAAGGTACTCAAATAAATTAGATGTCAACATGAACAGTTTGCATGATATGTCCTGTTTACAAACAAATATAACTAACTAAATAAGTATCATAAAAATGGGTTCAGCGAGAAAGGTTTCATTATCAATTTTTTTCTGTTCAGCCTTTTTCACATTAGTAATTTTGCGAGTTGTTGGGCCTGTATAGTTCATGGTGGTATGTTAATATTATGTTTTCATTTAATTTTGTTACTTTTATGTACTTTGGTATTGTGTTGGTTCACCATTTGAAGTCTAACGAAGCAAAACTTTATTTTTAAATAAACTTTATCTTTATTATTAACCTCATCCTCATTAACCTTAACCTCAAACTCATCAAAAACAATGCTATTTGAAAAACAAAATTATTATTTTAAAATTATATATATTTTTTAATTCTCAAATTTAAAATCAAAATTAATTTGCTGCATAATTCATACTTACTTGCAAAACAACAAAGCTAAACTGTAAAATCTTAACACGCCACCATGCATTTTCACCTTCTAAAATAATTAATAAAAATCGATGTAATCTGTTGATGACCACTAGGGTGCACTACCCTCATCAACATAAGTATTTTTTCTGCATGCTGAAAGTTGTGGCATTACAGAACTATTCAGATGAGGTGACCCTGATTGGACCCAACTGCAACATACCACTTAAGCTAAGAACCCCCCTTCCCCCCACCCCCCAAAAAATCTAACAAACAAACATACTCTTTGTTGTACTATGATGTAGTTGTATTTAAACAATAGTTACTCTTAGTTATTGTCTGTGATTAAATATTGAATATCATTCTTTGTTTTTGACATTTCATGTTCTGCAGTCAATGTTCTTTTGTTCAGTCAAAGTCTTTAAATACTTAACTCATTTGTTTAAACTCAGAGGTGGGTAGTAACGAGTTACATTTACTTCGTTACATTTACTTGAGTAATTTTTTGGGGTAACTAATACTTTTCGGAGTATATTTAAAGATGGGTACTTTATACTCTTACTTGAGTAAATTTTGGGGGGAAAATCTGTACTTTTACTTCGTTACTGTGGGCGACGCTCCTCTCGTTACTTTATCTTAATGCAATAAATGTTATAAATGCTTCAGTTTATCCCAAGCGCGCCGTTTACTTTTCTCTGGGCAATGAGCGATGCCCATTCGCGAATGATTCATTTCTTTTGAGTCAATTCTGTTCAAAGGCTCGATCAAACCAATTGGCAAACAAGTGAATTGGTTCATGAATCAGTTTGAATGAGTCGTTCAGTTCGCTGCCGCGCGCGCTGAGCGTCTGAAGTGGTTCACTCAGAGTTGTAACGTTTAACATCAGCAGCGTTGAAAACGTGGCTGTGGAACTGCACTGAATTGAAAGCAGATTTGCAAAGGCTATTATTTGCTAGCGATGGAGATCCTTATTAGATGAACACCGCGTGTGCTGTCTGCTGTTTAACAGGTAATAACTTGGGCTACACTCGATTACAGTACACCATACCTCTGACATTAGATTGTTGTACGTGTGTGGCTTATAACAGAGGGGAGTCAAGTTGAATGCAGCTTCCAAAAGACAAAAAATAGCCGATTAAGATTTTATTAATTTTAATACAGTCACACCGGTCCGAATACGTTCAGCAAGTCCAGCTGCTAAATTCAGATCTTTGATTGTTTGCTGGTGCTGAGCCAGAGACATACGCGTTTTTACAGCACTGCGCATTATAACCAATCACACATGATTCTTTTGAGCTGATTAAAGCATTGCCCAATCAGAGGCGTTCAGATGAGTCATCGCTAAAATGCCGGTGCTTCCTTCACTCGCTCGCTGACTGAATACCTCTTTCTGGCGAATTCTCTCGCAGGAACAACAAAGTGCAGATGTGTGTACCAATCTTTAATTAAGATATTGATTTCACAGTGTTAACAGTTTCAGTGATTTTAATGGGAGTTTCTGAGAGTGATTGAAATCTAGACTGTCAGTGAAAATGATCTTTAATAATGTAAATGTTATTTGCTCTCTTTCTGAACAATGAAAGATTAGTAGCAATATTTATATCACATTAACTTTTAATGTTAAATTCACATTTAATATAAAGTCAGTCGTATTAAAAATATGCTATGGCATGACACCTATATCTGTTACTTAAGTAAACAGACAGGGTTTTATAATAAATTACATAAATTGGAGTAAAGGCTGATGAAATATATAAATTTATACACGCACACATACATTACATACATTTTATCTATATATCTAAATAAAAATAGGCTCAGTATATATGACCCAAAGTAACTAGTAACTAACTACTTGAGTAGATTTTTTTATCCAAAACTCTTTTACTCTTACTCAAGTAACTATTCAAGACTAGTACTTTTACTTTTACTTGAGTAAATATTTCTAGAAGTACTTTTACTTTTACTTGAGTACAGTTTTTGGGTACTCTACCCACCTCTGATTAAACTATTTAATTAATATTATTTGATGCCTTTGACTGTGTACCCTTAAACTGGGATGGTAAACTGCACATTAAGAAACCTTAAATTATATTTAATTTAAGATTGAAAACATGTGCTGGAAAACTGTTACAGAAAATTCCGGAATAGCTGAGGTTTCACACATTTTCTCTTTCAACATTAATCACCATGTGCTGAAATGTCCCCCAACGTACCCTGAGCATTCTGACAAATACTCTCGAAATCACTGGATGTAGTTAAATGTGAAACCAAGTCAGCAATCCACCAAATGCTTCAGAACAGTATAGGCTACAATGTGAGGATTGAATTTAAGATTCTTGCAACCTTACAGCCACAAGTGATTCATGCAGCCTTTAGATTGTAAAGGGTTAGTTCATCGAAAAATCAAAATTATGTCATTAATAACTCACCCTCATGTTGTTTCAAACCCGCGAGACCTCCGTTTATCTTCGGGACACAGTTTAAGCTATTTTAGTTTTAGTCCGAGAGCTCTCAGTCCCTTCATTGAAGCTGTGTGTACAATATACTGTCCATGTCCAGAAAGGTAAGAAAAACATCATCAAAGTAGTCCATGTGACATCAGAGGGTCAGTTAGAATATTTTGAAGCATTGAAAATACATTTTGGTCCAAAAATAGCAAAAACTATGAGTTTAGTCATCATTGTCTTCTCTTCCGTGTCTTTTGTGAGAGTTCAAAACAAAGCAGTTTGTGATATCCGGTTCGCTAACGATTCATTCGATGGAACCGGATCTTTTTGAACCAGTTCAACAAATCAAACTGAAAATTTTAAACGGTTCGCGTCTCCAATACGCATTAATCCACAAATGACTTAAGCTGTTAACTTTTTTAATGTGGCTGACACTTCCTCTTCAAACAAGGGAGTTCAAACAAACCAATATCCCGGAGTAATTAATTTACTCAAACTCTCTCACAACAGACACGGAAGAGAAGACAATGCTGAATAAAGTCGTAGTTTTTGCTATTTTTGGACCAAAATGTATTTTTGATGCTTAATTCTAACAGACCCTCTGATGTCACATGGACTACTTTGATGATGTTTTTCTTACCTTTCTGTACATGGACAGTATACCATACACACAGCTTCAATGGAGGGACTGAGAGCTCTCGGACTAAATCTAAAATATCTTAAACTGTGTCCCGAAGATGATCGGAGGTCTTACAGGTTTGGAACGACATGAGGGTGAGTTATTAATGGCATAATTTTGATTCTTCGATGAACTAACCCTTTAAATTTACAAGTTTGAAACGCAAAATTATAATTTAATTCAAGTAATTTTGGTCAGCATGAAGTGGACACATTGGACAGTTTCTTTCTGCTTCGCTGTTTTAGCACTAATGCAACAAAATATACAATATCTGTTATATAGTAGGTGTTTAATAGATATTATATTTTCTTTATTTTGCCACCACATAGAATGATGAAAAATCTTGCACAAGATTGTCAAGTAAACTAGAACAATGTGTAGTAGTTTTATCACTATCACTAAACAAGCACATGACTCTAGCATGACACTATCATAAATGAGACTGGAAAAAGCATACCTGTTTCACCCCTCATCCAAACACCTGTCGGAAAGATTAATTCAAGGACTTCGAAACCAGACCAAGTCAGTCCGAAGAAAACAGACAGTCTATCTTTTGGTCAAATTGAGCACCATCAGGGGTCCAGACGCTCGGTCAAGCACGGTATTCATGAGGAAAAGATCACCCAGGTGTAAAAAACAGGTCTGAATCATGGTAAAAAACTGAGATGGGGGTGAGACATGCACAGACATCATCAGGTCTGATTTATCGTCTGGCTAGACTTGGTTTGAGCTGGTCTTATTGTTAATCTGGTTTTACATGCCCCATTTAACTGATGAACTGACATCAGCGAGTTAGATTGTTTCCTTTTGTGGCCTTTTAGTTAATATGAAAATGGAGAAAGAACAGGAACTTTTGAAGACAAGATTGGAAAATGATGCAAACCAAGAAAATTGTACTCAAGGCATATTTAAAATTTCAATATGAAACATGCATAAAAATTTAAAGTAGTGTTTGTAATATAATGATCTTAAAAATATTTTTTCCCCCTTTGGCTTTCAGTTCGTTGTGAGCTTATGTCATTAATATCTGATCTGCCCTGTGCTTTTGATTTATGTTTTGTTCTGCACTCTTGTCAGCCGTGCTTGCTGTTTTTAAATGTGCTTTATAAATAAAACAAACTTGAAACTTGATCATTATTTTCAAACCCTTCTTAGATATTGGACTTTGCAGCTTAAAAATATCCCACAGACTTACATTTCATGGACGGAGTCTAAAGTATAATGATAATAAATATAATTTTATATATAGTCTAAAGTCTAATGATAATATATGTGAAATTACATTATAGTAGATGGTTGTTTATATTTATTAAATTGTTCATTTTTGCATTATTAATTTATTCGAGGGATTTTACCATATTACCATCTAATATTTATACTGTATATCATTTTGTAGTGTATTAGATTCTTATAGTGTATTATGTGTAATTAAAAAATAAAATGTATATACATAATATATACACTGTATGTCATTTTATACTGTTTCTATCTATCTATCTATCATCTATCTATCTATCTATCTATCTATCTATCTATCTATCTATCTATCTATCTATCTATCTATATTTATATCATTGTAGTAGATCTTTATTTATAGTTTATTTATATATATTAATTTAATTTTATTAATTTATTAGCCTAGTTATTTGCATTATAATAGTTGTTTTTGTATTATTTGTTAATTTATTTTAGGGCTTAAATAATAAAAAAAAAAAAGATTTCTAATATGGAGTGATTAGTCACATGACTAACTACTAACAGCTGTTCCCTGGAAGCAAAAATGGCAGCATCGAGGTCCAGAGAATCCTGTGCCATCCAAACATCTGCCATTGATATGAATGGGAATAATAATGGATAACATTTCTCCAGGTCTGTTAGGACTGCTTGTGTTGCACTTTTTACCCCAAACTTCATTTGGCTCATTTAGTTTAGAATCATTTAGCTTACAATATTGTTGTTGAGTTATACAAAATAATTTGGCTTTATACTTCTTTTTCTGTTTGTGATCAGATGAAGAACAGTGGTACATTTTTCATTTTTTATTTCTAATGTGTTTGCTGCTCTTACAGTCTTGGTCCAAAGAGCGTGTGGCTTTGTCATGTGACTTACATTAGTCACGTGACAACAGACAAATAGAACATTCCCCAACTGACAAACACACAAAAATACATCTTTGTATAGATTATTTTATTTTAAAACAGATAAACAGAAAGCTTGATACGTCATATGAGATGATACATAGTTGAATATTAGGTAACATAATTGGTGGAACATGAACTAAAACATTTCTAATGACAACCTACAGACTCCACGACAACTTTAAAGACATTATTTGTGATAAACAGTGCCTTTCAATGCAGGCTGAATACAATTCACCTAGACAAATCATAAGTGCACTAGAGAGATTACAAGAGATTTAATTGTATCTGTCGCATGGGTGTTTTTTTGAAGCAAACTCAACAGCGACAAACCCCTTAAAGTTTATGTACTATACATTTTATGAACAAAAAAAGAAACAAACAATTGATTTTACCACGGGTAAAAGATCCATCTCACATACGCCAAGGCAGAAAACTATTATCAAACTAAAAGACATTTGTGAGTCAAAACACAGTTATAGCAAAGTATATTACACTGTACATGTTGAAGATTTGCATAATTATTTAAATGCATTATAATGTACCCTGAATCAAGCTCTCCAAATGAGTGATATAGTTTTTCGGCAAGAATAACAAGCTCCATCTGTAACAAAAATGGCATATTTGTCGCACAAGTTGCGATCATGCTGTTGTGGCTCACTCCTCATCAAATTTCTGACATTTGTTTTTACACTACAGTACAAAGTCATTTAGTTTGGAAATGCATTGCTTGGCTTAATGAACCTCTGTCTTACAGGGAAACATGTCAGCTGCCTTTCTAAATATAGCATTAGTTTTTTACTAGAGTTCTTCACTTTTTTTACCGAAAGAGTGTCTTGTCTGTTGCCAAAATCTAACAGCTTGTGACCCACGAAGTCGCCCTGTCCCAAACTACAAGTACTGCTCCCCTTTCTCTGGTGGAGAACTTTTAACATTTGCTCTGCAATTTAAAAGAAAAAACAAAACATGTTTGAGTTACAAAGAAAACGGAAAGCACCACCGTTTCAGATGTATTACAGTGAAACAGTCCATGCTTTGTAGGTTTTTTTTTTTTTTCACATACATACTACAATAATACATATTTACAAAGATGGTTTATTGATCACAAACAAAGGGTTCTAAAGTTTTGGGGGCCATGCACACAACAGATATGGGCGGACAGTTTTTCAAACATATTTATTGATCAGATGTTGAAAAAAAGGCACATAGATTTTAAGTATATAGGGTGTAGAAGGGACATTTGTCCAATCATACAGACAAGTGTCCAAATTTGGATTCTAGGTGGGAGTGAGGGACACAGATACAGAGAGTGGAGCTCAGACAGTCCTCGAATAAATGCAAGGAGGGATGGTCAGTCAGGGAAACTAGTCTCACTCAACAACTCATCCCTGAATTAGAGAAGAGAAGAAGACAGTCAGAGAAGAACAACATTAGAGAAACCTGGGATAGAGACATTGACAAGAGACTCTCTGTGCATTGGATTGTAATACCTTATGTGCTACCACATAGATGTGTGCTGTTTGTTAACATGGAAAAATGGATGATGGAAAATGAACAGAGTGCTTGTTTGATATGTCTCAGGAGGAATATTTGAAAGAAAGAGGAGTCTTGAGTTACATGTCATTTGCATGCACAGTGAAGTTTCTGTTAGTTAAGGAATGTTAACTTTTACCTGGTCCAAAAACTAACACCTCATTGGTTTTGGAGACAGGATACAACACTTACTGTCCACCAGTTCGAAATTATTTTTACAGTTTTTTCTTTTCTTCAAATGACCCCATTATAGACAATCTGAATCTAAAATGATGTGGGATTTACTGTAAGTGGTTGTGCATGTTATCCCAGCACCCTTTTTGCATACTAGTCCAACTTAACCAGTTCTAAACACCTTATTTTTAACATAAGAACAGGCCCAGCCATTTGTAACTTAGAAGTGCAAGGCTTTTGGTGCCAAATTTAAAGTTAAAATTTGCTTTGTCAGCATGAATGTAAACAATAAAATATTGCCAAAGCTTCGAATTGTCATTCACTTCTAGTTATTTTACCTTTACAAAAATAGTCTGTTATGCTGATTGATATTGCAAACTGGTGCACTTTTGTTATCATAGTATATAGTCAAAATTGCAAGATATGAACTTGCAATTGCGAGGAAAAACAGTCAGAATTGTAAGTTTATAACTCGCAATTCTGGGGAAAAAGAAAATGCAATTACCATTTTTTTTTTTTTTCAGTGGTGGAAATGGTTTTCCTTGTGAACCTGAAGTCTCACACATTCAGTGAAAATAGGTTAATACATGTTGCAATTTAAGAAGAATATGTGCTGGTAAAGCGCTGTGCCATGCATGTTTGCACTAACTTGTCATTTGACTAAAACCAGTGTTGGACTTTCCCTCAAAAGTGCTTTATCTAAATAGCATGTTTACAGCTTGCGCTGGACATTTTTGACTCAAGTCAGCTAATTTCCAGTTCCCACACTGGAGTGCTGGAACTCAATTGTTGTAAATAATGTGCTTTAGTTCTAGTGGAATTCCCTGTACTCCAGTGGACGGTTGAACTGTCATAACTCCTGGTCACCTCAATGTGGTGTCAGTATGACCATGGCTGTCAGGAACACACATAGCTGGCAAACAGAGCTCCCACCATGCAGAACTGAGCAGCCAATCAGAACAGCCCTGACACGTTTCTATCTACAGGCTATGTTCGGATTGAAATACTACTTGCTTGATAAATACAGTATATACTTTATAATGCTTACACACACACACACACACACACACACACACATATATATATATATATATATATATAGTATGTACAACAGAATGCATTATACATTGTCACATGAATGGTTATTTTTATTTTATTAAATCTAATTTTGTACAAAAAAATGGTTTGCTATTTGTATCTGATTGAATAATGAGTCAAGAAATATGTTAAATCCTCTAATGCTCATTGCATTGTGGGATTTCCCAAATGTAGTAGATAATCAATGTATTCCAAGCATACTTTTCACAGTATACATATTATATAGGCTGTTACATATATCATAAAGGCCCGATATACTTCAAGCGAAATGTGAAGTGAAGAACGAACTGATGTGACGTCAAAATCTGGCCAAAACAAAGTTTGCCAAAGCAAACTTTCCGGTAAAGTTTTTTCCGGATGCAAAACATCTTCGTACTACCATTGGTTCATGACAAATACATCACAAGAGGTGTGAGCTGAGGCTCCGCCTTCTTTCACGTGGAACTCTTCTCTGGGTTCACTTCGTTTGCCGAGTCCTTGGACGCGAGATGTCCATGGATAAAGACCGAACACGGTGGAGAACCGCTTTATAGTAGCAAAAATTAAGTTTTGCTTTTGATGAAATGAAACACTGATGCTCTTTTTTATGTTTAATGCTGCTGTTTGCTTTTAAGCTATATATACTGTATAATAAAGAGCAATGTAAATACATGTGACGTGACTTCATGGGAGTGCTAATTTGCAGAGCTCGTGCAAGCATACCCATGTTGCTATGAACAGATGATTTTTATTAAAAGAAATAATAATAACAATGCTTGCTTTTCTTTTCTTTAAGTTTTCTTTGTGTTTATTTTGTTACTGAGAGAAAAGGGCGCAACACATATTTACTTGTTCATATAAACCTCACTTTCATCAGAGTGGGTGACGTCGGGATGTTCGATAACAGTATACCTTACCGTGCTGCTCACATATTTTTAAATTCGTTTTGCCCTAAACGAAGAATGAAAAAGAACTTTGTTTTGAGTATATCGGGGCCTTAAGAGTAGCATGCTAGTCCGAACATAGCCACTGTATCCCAAATTGAATCTTTTTATTTATTTTCTTTTGACTTTATTTGCCTTTTAGTTTGTTAAAAGGCAAGATAAAGACTGTGAAATCTTTTATATCGGTTAGACTTTGTTCCCGGATTATATTTCCATTCATTTTACATAAAAACAGTTTGAGTGTACATGGAAGTTTTCCCTGAAACCTTGTCAAATTAATACAAAAATTAATTAAAAAAAGAGTCCAGTGTAAATTGTGGCTTCTTAGGAATTTCAGCTTCACATTGGTTTGTTAAATCTATTTTATGGCAAAAATAGGATTTCCTTAAAGGTGCTGTATCAACCCGATCTCACAGCAATTCGTATATATTTGACAAGGTGGCTAACTCGTACAAATTTGTATGATCTCACTCATATGAATTCATATAATTTGTGAAAAATCATTCTATGAGGTGGCAAATCTGTAGGAATTTGTATGAAGGACCACACCCAATCCTGCCCTTAAACTTAACCCTCGCAGAAATAGTACAAAAGGTTGTATGAAATAGCCAACTGGTAAAATATGTACAAATTGGCTGTTAGATAGCGTTGGTTGTATGTAATTTTTTGACTGTACTAAAAGAACAAAATACCATAATATGTTTGCAAATATTTAGAAAACATGCTAAGTTCACATAGTTATTTCTCTGAAAAAAAAAAACTATGCAGGAGCAACAACACTCTCCAATATTTTGAATTTGGACTGCAGTACCCATTTAAACCATTAGCTGTCAAAATTACAAACTGCACCTTTAAATAAAAAGCTTATTAAGGTATGTTGTGAAAATGGTATATGTCAGTAAAGTACATAATTTCCACATTGTTCGTGAAAATGAAATTATAGCAAGGTACATGCTTATTCAGTATCTCTGAAAAAAGTACACAATCCTCTTTGACCACAGGCCTACACAGTGTAAATATTTGTCCATGTGAAAGTTTCGTTTGTATGTTTTGGACCTGAATAAAACGGTCAGTTCAAGTGAGAAGGTGTGTTCATGGTGGGAAAAGCTCTGTCTCTTGTACCCGCTGCCCTTTACATTTATAGTTTCTCCTTTTCTGCTGTGCTGTTATTTATTTATTTATTTTTGGATTTACACATACTCCCTGGCTGTAGAGGGTTGAGATTGCCGGTAGAACTGCTGTCCTCTTCTGTCCTCATTAACACAAGAGCAGCACAGGAATGAGCCGCCCAACATCATAAGGATGGCCGCCGCCCACCCAACAAAGAGGGCGGGGCCAAACTCATACCTGAAAGACAGAGAAGCCCCGCCTTTGTTTAACAATCACAGGATAATGTAATCAGGTGATCTCTTTATACTTATTTATAAACATTTACTATATATATATATATATACCATTTCTGAACGCACAACACGTCGAACCCTGAAACAGATGAGCTACAGCAGAAGAAGACCACACCGGGTGTTGCTCCTCTTAGCTAAGAACAGGAAACGGAGGCTACAAAAATTGAAAATACATTGTGTAGTCTAATGAGTCTATAATGAGTCTATTTCTGCTGCAACATTCAGATGGTAGGGTCAGAATTTGGCGTAAAGAACATGAAAGCATTGATCCATCCTGCCTTGTCTCAACAGTTCAGGCTGCTGGTGGAGGTGTAATGGTGTATGGGATATTTTCTTGGTACACTTTGGGCCCCTTAGTACCAACTGAGCATCGTTTAAACACCACAGCCTACTTGAGTATTGTTGCTGACCATGTCCATCCCTTTATGACTTCAGTGTACCCAACTTCTGATGGCTACTTCCACCTGGATAATGCACCATGTCACAAAGCTCAAATCATCTCAGAGCAGTTTCTTGAACATGACAATGAGTTCACTTTACTCAAATGGCCTCCACAGTCACCAGATCTCAGTCCAATAGAGCAGCTTTGGGATGTGGTTTAGATTCACATCATGAATGTGCAGCCGAAAAATCTGCAGCAACTGTGTGATGCTATCTTGTCAATATGGACCAAAATCTCTGAAGAATGTTTCCAACACCTTATTGAATCTATGCCATGAAGAATTAAGTCATCTTGGGTTACTTGACTGTAACCCTGTTCCCTGAAAAAGCGGGAACGAGATGCTGTGCTCAATAGCGCTTATGGGAACATTCTTTGCTCGACCGGTTGCGAAGCACGTGTGTCAAACACGCCAAGAATTGGATTAAATAACCTCGGTGAAAACATCATTGATTACGTGCACCTGCAGGTTATAAATAGACGTGAAACGGAAACATCCTCAGATTACCCCTTTGTCTGAGAGACGTCCGGGCAAGTCGACAGTGCGGCATTGAGGCGCAGCATATCGTTCCCGCTTTTTCAGGGAACAGGGTTACAGTCAAGTAACCCGAGACGTTACCTATCAAAAGCTACACTCGATGCTGCGCTCAATAGCGCTAATGGGAACGAGAATACCAACGCCGCTGCACTGTAAGTGTCTGGACCCCCAGGGTTGTGTAGTGTGTGCGCACAAACATCGAAGAGGTCTCAGACATGACTCTGAGATGTCGACTCAAGGACATGCGAGCCCGGAGTAGCATGGACATCCAAGCTATAGAATCTGACAAATGTGTGCGGAGAGGACCAACCTGCCGCATCACACACTTGCTGCAAGGGTGCACCTCTTGCTAAAGCCATTGAAGATGCCACCCCCCGGTTGAATGGGCTCTAACGCCTAGAGGCGAAGTTTGACCACGTGCCTCATAGGCTAGGACAAGCCTCCCTCACCCAATGTGAAATTGTTTGCCTGCTGGCAGCCGCCCCCCGCTTGTGGCCCCCATGGCATATGAAAAGTTGCTCTGACTTACGCCACTGGCTAGTGCGGTGGACATAAATCTGAAGAGCACGTACTGGACACAGTAAGTGAAGTCTTTGCTGCTCCGGTGTCGTGAATGGTAGAGGACAGAAAGCTTCGAAAGTGACCGGATGTATGGTCGAGAAAGGAACTTTCGGAAGATAATTAGGGTGAGGATGCAAAATAACTTTGACTCTCCCAGGGGCAAAATCTAAGCAGGATGGCAGGACTGACAAAGCCTGTAAATCCCCAATTCTCTTTAGAGAGGTAATGGGCATGAGAAAAACCATCTTTAGAGGCAGAAGCCTGTCAGGCGCTGATTCTAATGGTTCGAATGGGGGGCCAGCCAACCCTTCGAGCACTATGGCTAAATCCCATGAAGGGACCGTAGCTCTAGTGGGTGGCCTAAACCGCTTAGCCCCACGAATGAAGCGGGCGACTAGAGGGTGCTTTCCCACAGAAACCCCGGCAATCAAAACGTGGCAAGCCGAAATAGCGGCCACATAGGTTCTGAGAGTACTAGGGCCTGTGCCTGAGGACAATTTCTCTTGCAGAAACTCCAGTACTGAAACAATTTGGCAGTTAGCTGGGTCTACATGGTGTGTCATGCACCAGTCCTCGAAAACACGCCATTTGAGGGCATAAATTCTTCTAGTGGAGGGAGCCCTAGCACTTAGAATAGTTTCTATTACATTTGCTGAAAGGTCAGCATCTCTTAGTTGGTCCCTCTCAGGGGCCAGAAGTGAAGGTTCCAGAGCTCGGGCCGGGGATGAAATACTGTCCCCTGTGCCTGAGAGAGAAGATCTCTCCTGATCGGAATCGCCCATGGCAAGCCGTCAAGGAGGGATTTTAGATCTGAGAACCCGACTCTGGTCGGCCAACGGGGTGCTATCTGTAAGAGGCGAGACCTCTGTTGACGGACCTTGGCCAGGACTCCCGTGAGCAGAGCAATCGGAGGAAAGGCGTAAAGACGCAGTCTGGGCCACGCATGGGCCATCACGTCCAGACCCGGGGGAGCTGGATGAGTCAGAGAGAAGTAGAGGGGCCATTGTGCTGTCTCCTGTGTAGCAAAGAGGTCCACCTCTGCTTCGTAAAATCTTTCCCAGATTTGACTAACTACTTCGGGATGGAGTTTCCATTCCCCGTGTGTCACAGCTTGTCTGGACAGCAAATCTGCTCCCACATTCATATGCCCAGGAATGTAAATCGCCCTGAGGGACAGGAACTTGTCCTGTGCCCAAAGCAGGACCTGCTGCGCTAACTTGTTCAAGCGGCGTGAACGCAGTCCACCCTGGTGATTTATGTAAGAGACTACAGATGTGTTGTCCACCCGCACTAGGACATGGTAGCCTCTCAACTGCTGGAGGAAGTATTTCAAGGCCAGAAATACAGCCTTCATTTCGAGGCAATAGATGTGCCATCCGAGAAGATGACCTCTCCAGATCCCTTGGGCTGGACAGCCATTTAAGACCGCTCCCCAGCCCGTGAGGGAAGCGTCTGTTGTTAGCAACTTGCGACGACAACACGGACCTAGAGTGGGACCCAAAGTCAGAAACCAGGGTCTGAACCACATAGATAGGGTACGAAGCCCCTGGCGCATAACCCTTATTTGCCTCTGGGGATTGGCCCTTGGATGAAATCCCCTGGCTCTGAACCACAACTGAAACGATCTCATGTGCAGGAGGCCCAAAGGTATCACTGTGGATGCAGCTGCATGAGACCTAAAACTTTCTGAAAGTGATAAACTGTGACTTTCTGGCCTAGCTTTATGTTCTTTAGGGTGTTTAGAATGGATTCGACACGTGCAGGAGACAGCTGTGCCTGCATTGCGACCAGTGTTGTGGGTAATGCGTTAGAGTACTCTTAATTACTTTTTTCCTGAAATGTGTAACTTAACGCGATAGTTTCGTGCGTAAGTAATCAGTAACTTCGTTATTTTTAAAAAAAAAAGTAATCCGTTATTTTAAGGAAAGGAAAATCCCGACTGCAGCCTGCTTTTTGCCACCTGCGGATGTATCAGCGGAGCCGAAGCTCTGTGATCGTAAAGTCAATGGCTGTGATACGTCTGTGCCCTGCGCCTGACCCTGTGTGTGTGTGTGGGTTTTTTTCTTTTCCGAACTCCCGGCAAGATGGCAGAGAGGACAGCGTTTGGTTTATGGACTGTGTTAAAGCGAATTTAGGCTTGTGACTGTGAGTGACACTTTAATAATAATTAGTTTGGCTATTAAGCGATTTGTCATTTGCCTGTGTGGCAGTGAAGGATTTAATTCGGTTTGTTATCATTTTTGTTTGACAGGCAGCTGTTAATTTCTGTTAGATCGTTGGCTGGCTGGTTGTTCATCATTTCTAAATGGATTTAAATCTGCAAGTAAGTAAGTGTTTACAAGTAAGCATACTTGTACTTTGATAACTGCATTATTTAAAGTTAAAGAAAAATCAGGAGTTATCTTGTGGTGCTCATAATATACAGTAGCCTAGGCTACCTGGGCTGGGTAGGCGCGAATTTTGATTAATAATATGTTCTGTGATAATAAATAAATAAAACGCCATGTGGAATAGCCTATTGCTGACTGTCTTTCCTGTTATTGTTATCCTGCAGTGTTAATTTAGTCGGATGACTGACGTTATTCATTGTCGGGAGTCACGACTTCTAGGTGCATTTAAAGGGGCCGGGGGCTGTGTCTGTCATGTGTGAGCCGCTGCAAATGGCTTTTAATTTTTGGTAATGCATGAGTACTCTAACACGTTACTTTTATGAATAGGTAACGCTGTATCATAACTGATTACTTTTAATTGATGGTAGCGTTGTAACCTAACTAACTACTTTCCAAAGTAACTATACCCAACATTGATTGCGACCGAGTCCCATACCACCCCCAAATACGTTTGTCCTCTGGGAGGGTGAGAGAATGCTTTTCTTGGCGTTGAGTCTCAACCCCAGAGATTCTAGAGCTAGAACATCCCGATGTCGAAGCGCTAGCTCCTGAGACTGAGCCAGAATCAGCCAGGCGTCTATTTAATTCAAAATGCAGATGCCATGGAGTCGTAGAGGAGCCAGAACTGCATCCATACATTTGGTGTACGTGCGGGGTGACAAAGCTAGGCCGAATGGAAGAACCCGATACTGGTAAGCTTCGCCCCCGAAAGCGAACCTCAGGAAATGAAAGCTTTAGCCTAAGTTCTGCCAGGAAGACTCAATTACTTCGTCACTAATTACCTTCATCATTATCCAATCACGTCTTTATACTTCGGTATAAAAGATCGGTACTTACACATGTTTGAGTTCGCAGATGCCGACGCGATCACAATACTAGCAAGGTGGACCTAATAAGGTGGCCAGTTTATGTATGTGTGTGTGTGTGTGTATAAAAGAAATTATAGAATTACCGTATACCATTTTTGGCAAATATCTAATTGAAGCAGCTTCAAAATTTATATAATACATAGTAATATTAAAAAAAATTATTTCAATAATAATTGCAAAGAAACAGCAACTAACTCATTCAATTAAAATAGAAAAAACTAAAATTGTATTTTCTTTTAAAAGTTTCTACAGTAATATGTTCTTTATTTTATTAAAAACTTCAGAAAATCAATTTAGTATTTTTTTTATAATTTAGAATATTTAATTTATTGTATTACATATTAAATTAAATGTACTTATATGCATAGTACATCAATAATTTATAATGTATGTGTATATATTTATATATTATACTGTACATATATGTTTTATATGACTTTTATATAATTTTGTATTTTATTTTAATACTTTTTTAGTTTCATTTTATTACCTGTTTTTACCAGTGACATTTGATTGGTTCATAATTATTGAGAATTACATGTTTAACTGATTAAAAACAACAACAACAACAAAACGTTTCCCTCATAATTTTAAAACCTATTTATTGTCCTACCTGGCATTTATTGGTGTATTTGGGTCGAAGAAATGGTAAGAGACCTGTGTGGCGTACCAGGACACAGCCACCAGCGTACACAAACCTAGACATGACAGAAATCACAGTCTTAGCACTTTCATTGAGTCCATATTTGTTTACTTTCAACCTTTGCAGAAAGTGCTAATGTAATCAGACTAGCCACTTCCTTTTTACTCTTGAATGTCAGATGGGTCAGAAGTGATATAGCGTCCGAGGACCAAAACAGACCTCAAAAAATGTGGAGGCTAGTGGAGGAATGTCCATTTATTCTCCAAAACTAATTTACACTAATGATTTACTGGACTGAGGTATGTGCGACATTGACCTAGATAACAAAATATACTCATTCTTAGCACAGTAACACTTGTGTAAAGAGTAGTAATGACTTTGTTTACGTTTTTTGCTCCACATTTCTTAGTAAGCTTACTGGTATGATCATCTCAAACCGATCCAGTGTATCCGACCATTAAAAAAAGAAATGGTCATGTTTTAATTAGAAAACACAATTTTACATATTCTCACCAAACCTACATAAAAACGCAGTGTGTTTAGCGTGGAGTTGGAGTCTCACCTGAGAGCAGGAACAGACTCCCACCAGAGATGGCGATCTTGCTCTTGGTGGATGGGTTGTTGTCACCAACCTTTGTGCATTTCATCCCGACCACACTCACAATGATAGCAATGAATCCCATTAGCACTGAGATCACCATCAGAGCTCGACACGTCTGAATATGGACTGGAAAAAAACACCCATAATGGGCAAAGAGTTTAAGTTTTTCTGACAAAACATTTCACACACTGCAAATCATAGTCTTCATCAATTTTGTACACACACACACACACATATATGTATAAGACATTTCTCATCTCATCAAGGCTGCGTTTTATTTGATCAACAATACAGAAAAACACAGTAAAAATACAGTTTTGTATTTTAGTATACTTTAAAAGTTAATTTATTCCTGTGATGCAACGCTGAATTTTCATCAGTCATTACTTTAGTGTCACATAATCCTTCAGAATTAATTGTAAAATTCTGATTTATTATTAGTGTTGGAAACAGTTGTTTGTATTTTAAGGGGAATTTTGACTTGGACATCATGTTGGCACATGTAATTCTCCCTAAAACCAGAATAAACATTTTAGCACCGTTTTCTTGTCTATTTTGAGCATTGTTTGCTGGTGATCTCTAGCTTCTCCGCTACATTAAAATTCCACAGATAACCCACACTGTGTTCAGTTCATGCATAATGCTGTAGGAGTGACATTTTTACATGTTTCACACAGAGGGGATTACTGTGGCTTTCCTACAAAGGAAGATTGTTTTTAATGCCTGTGTCTCTGCTTTTGTGTGACAGCTACATGCTTACATTTCAGTTCAGCATTGATAATGACTTCAACTTCAACTCAGAATCACACAATAGAGGCAGACCACAAATCCTTTTGAACTGTCCATGCATTGTTATGCACATCTCCTCAAAAGAAGAGTTCAGATGACTATATAATGGGAATCACCTTTGCAGACAAAGTGTTGCATCAAACATGAATCGAAGCCATAAAATAACTATTACAGCATCTCAAAGAAGTCAAGAACTGAGGAGAGATTTTCACACGACTTTTGTTGTTTGATTTATGTGTGAAGAGGCTGCCTTTGAAGCTGGATTTTAGTGCTTTATAAGAAAGGTCTTTTTTTCTGGTCTTTTTAATCCTTGTTTTGCTTCATTTCTTGATTTGTTAGAACATTTGTAACACTGTGATCTCAAGGTTAGGATTGAATGACGAACTCCGGTGAAGTGTGGAGGGTCCTCCCACAGTCCCTTGTCTAATGCCAAGACTGGCAGTGCCTGGCACGGATGAAAGGAAGGCAAGCGCATGCACAATGGTAGAGAACATGCTTCAAGAGAAGCTGCATGCGAGGCTCAGCCATTGTCTATTGTTTGCGCTTGTGGGCTGCTTTACACATCACTGAAAACATCTCTCACTGTGTTCCTCACACAAATCACTTATTTATGACATCATAATCATTTTTGACACCCATGTTCAGTGTTCTTAGCTGTGCAAATTTAATATTTAGAACAAAGAGCCAAAAGTGAGAAAGTCTAGTTCAATTTATTAGCATATAACAATTGTTTGTATAAATTTTGTTTCCATTTCTTATCATATTTCTCTGGCTGTCTGCTTGCATTATAGATCGTTCTTTCTGGGTAAATGTGTTTTCTTTTCAAAATCAACCTTAACTTATAGGTTTAAATTAACCAACAGTGAATGTTCTGAGAGTCGTTGATGTGTTTTATCAAAACCACTGACAGCAATAGAATGCATTTCACTTGAATTTTGTTTTTGTATTGTTTTTGATGATTTTTTAAAATGTTTTTTTCTTTCATTTAATTACAGTTTTATATATACATACAGTGAGGAAACTATTTTTTAAGTTTGTGCCCACTTACAAAGAAAGGAAGGGTCTGTAATTTTTATGGTTATTTAGATTATTAAAATGTTCTTTACACTAAGAATTATTATTTTTTTTTTTTTAAGATCTGATCACTGAATGGTCCTTTGGGGAACCCAACTGGTTTCCCTGCAGCAACATTTAGGTTTATTTTAATGTATAGAGACAGAATACAAACCAAAAAAAAAAAAAACATTTTATAAAGGTTAGAAATTGATTTGCATTTCAGTGAGTGAAATAACTATTTGATCCCCAAGCAAAACATGACTTAGTACTTGGTGCAGAAACCCTTTTTGGCAAGCACAGAGGTAAGACGTTTTTTGTAGTCAGTTACCAGGTTTGCACACATCTCAGGAGGGATTTTGGTTCACTCCTCTTTACAGATCCTCTCTAAATCCTTAAGGTTTATTGGCTGTTTTGAAGATTTTCTATAGGATTGAGGTCTGGAGACTGGCTAGGCCACTCCATGACATTAATGTGCTTCTTCTGGAGCCATTCCTTTGCCTTGGTGGTATGTTTTGGGTCATTGTCATGCTGGAATACCCATCCATGACCCATCTTCAGTGTTCTGGCTGAGGGAAGGAGGTTCTCATTCAAGATTTTTCAGTACATGGCCCTGTCCATTTGCCCCTCAATGTGGTAAAGTTGTCCTGTACCCTTAGCAGAAAAACAGCTTCAAAGCATAATGTGTCCACCTGTGTGCTTGACTGTAGGGATGGTGTTCTTGGGGTCATAGTCAGCATTTCTCTCCCTCCAAACATGGCGAGTCGAGTTGATGCAAAAGAGCTCATTTGTAGTCTCATCTGACCACAACACTTTCTCCCAAGACTTCTCTGAATCAAACTTTAAACGGGCCTGTACATGTGATTTCTTGTGTAGAGGGAGCTGCATTATTTCAGTAGTGTGTTACCAATGTTTTGCTTGGTGACTGTGGTCCCAACTGCCTTAAGATCATTAACAAGCTCCTCCCATGTAGTTTGGGGCTGATCCTTTCTCATGACCATCCTTAGTCCATGAGGGAAATCTTGCATGGAGCTTGAGACCGAGGCCGATTGGTGGTTGTTTTGTATTTCTTCCATTTCCGAAAAATCAAACCAACAGTTGTCTCCTTCTCACCAAGCTTCTTGCTGATGGTCTTGTAGCCCACTCCAGCCTTGTGCAAATCTACAATCTTGTCTCTGACATCCTTTGTCAGCTCTTTGGTCTTTCCCATGGTGGTGGGAGACAGGTTGAAATGAAAGATACAGATTGTGTGGACAGGTGTCTTTTACACCTAACCAGCTGACATTAGGAGTAACTTCTTAAAGTGACAGGACTAATCTGTGTTTCACATGTGCACAGAACCAGTCTATGGGAGCCAGAATTCTTGCTGGTTGGTAGGGGATCAAATACTTATTTCACTTACTGAAATGCAAATCAATTTCTAACCTTCATACAATGTGTTTTTTTTCCGGATTCTTTGGTTGGTATTCTGTCTCTACCTGTTAAAATAAGCCTACCATAAAAAATTAAAGACCTTTTTAATTTGTTTGTAAGAGGCCAAACTTCTTCCTTTTTTTTGTGCTCATATTTTATGCTTTAATTTTTAGATATACAGACCAAAACAATATCATTGTTGTCTGCATTGCATCCAGTATTTCTTTGGGCACATTGCATGCAAGTTTTCTAACTTTGAATTATTGTAGCTTAAGTGTGCTTCATGGAGATGTTGTTTTATACTAAACACTGTGTTTAGTTGTCGGCACATAATAACAGTTAATCAAGAAAATAGAGATACTAGAACTTCTGCTGGATAGGGCAAACAATATAAGTTTGTGGGCGGCAGTCTGTACGTACAGAAGTCAGAACATTGTAGCCACTATCCAACCAGATGACCTAAGGCTAAGAGGAGGGGGGACAGTGGAATCAGATGGTCCCGTCACCCTTTGTGGGCCGAGGGTTACAGATTCCACCACTAGTAATACAGTACTGAGTGCAGCCTTTGTGTACGTGTGGCGGGTGTCTGTCACAGAGATTCTATGAAAGCCAAATGATATTCCACAAAACCTAACAGTAATTAAGCAGAAAATAGTTGTGAAGGTTGTTTAGATGAATGTTGTCTGTACAATCTAATGTGGAAAGTTGTTCTTTGATGAAGCAGTTGCAATAATACTTAATATTTTAGACAACATTGCTGTGGTGTTTTCTTTGGCGCTTCAAAAAAGCCTACAGCAATTATGACTATGATTAATGGCACTCCTCAAAGTAATACAATGTTCTTCAACAGTTCTTTGTAGCATTTTAGGTTCAGCAGAAAACATTCTTCTTATAAAGAACCATTTTGGGCTTCACAAGGTTCTTGAGGTGACTGTATGGTTCTTTGGAGATTAAAAAAAGCTCTTGATGTTGCAGTATACTTGTAGATTGTCGGTTCTTCAGTTTGACAAATTGGTTTTAGTGTTCTTTAAAGCACTAGTGGATGCTCCTTGTAGAACACAACGTGTTCCTGTGGATCAGTGGTTGAGTTTTGAGTTAGCAGCGCATACGGTTGTGGGTTTGATTCCCAGGGGACACACATTCTGGTAAAAAAAAAATGTATAGCCTGAATGCATAAAAGTGTCTGCTAAATGCATAAATGTAGAACAAAGTTATTAAATGACATCATGCTGTCAGAATTTTTTGGTTCCTTTTGGAACCTTTACTTTATCAGTCAGTCAGATCAAATCTGTAACAACAAATGTAATAATACATTTGTTAAATCTCTTCTAAAGAGCAATAAAGACGACCTGTGTGTTGTGTGGGGATGTGCATTCTGAACATTTCTTTGGTGGTTGCCTAAACACTGGCCTTTTCTTCTCAACACAACTGCCATTCATCACTTCGAGACAATACGCTGCTATTTAATCAATGATGCAGAATATAAGATGGCAAACTGTTTTCTCTTAACCATGCCACGTTTCTATTACATTTTCTGCTATTGTTGTTTTGAAAGGGTCTCATAACTCTTCAGAACCGTTATGTTTTGTCACTGCCTGCACTGTTGTAATATTTAACCACAAATCACAAACAGATGTGATTGTGATGCTATTTGTCATGAAAAATAAAAAATTTAATCCTCCCAAATTTGCAATCATCAGCAACCATTCATAATTGATTTTTTGAGACGTCTTTTTCCCGGGACCGTCCCAGAAATAGATGAGAAGTGACTGATTCTGTTTAGACGTAACAAGTCACCACAAAATTGACAATGACAATGGAGCTAAATGTTGATTCATCGCCGTGTAATTGCATTCCATGGCATTTCAACAGTCTGGTAGAGTCAGCACCTCAGTGAGGTTAGTGTCACATAAGACTTTCATTATAATATGTCAAAATGCACATATTTTAATTTGATCGATTAAACTAGTTAATTAAATCCATGTGCACACAGCAGCTCTGTTGATTGTGCTTTACTGCCACCAACCTCCTCTAGCCAAAGAATCTTGATTTAATTATTTCATATAAAGTTTTTTTTAATTTTTGTTATATATCAAGCTTCAACATATGTATCATATGTCAGGTTGGCATCAATGGTTCCATGAAGAAACTTTAACATTCAGAATCGTTCAATTGCACAAAATGTTCTTTATATTTCAAAAATGTTATTTAGATTATTAAAATGTTCTTTACACTAAGAATTTTTTTTTTTTAAGATCTGATCACTGAATGGTTCTTTGGGGAACCCAACTGGTTCCCCTGCTGCATCACTGCAAAAATACCCTTTTGGAAACTTTTTTTTCATAGGTCATTCCTAACCTATATGACTGCTTCTTTGGGACACAAAAGGTGATATTTTGAAGAATATTTTTGTTCATACATGGAGAGACAACATAAAAATACCTTTTTATGTGCACTTTCTTTACTCATACAGGTTTGCTGTGACATATGGTTGAGTAAATGCTGGTAGAACTGTGAACTATCGCTTTTCTAATAACCTTTTGATTAGTACTTACCATCCAGAGAGAGCAAGGAGTCAAAGATCTTGCACTGCACCTGGCCCGTGCTCTGAGATGCACAGGACATCCACAGGCCTTCATACAAGCCCACAGCCATAATGATGGCGTCCCCTGCATAAGAGGACTGCTTCCATTGGGGCAGCACCGTCGTGGAGATGATGCCAATCCATCCACCCAAAGCGAGAAAATAGCCCAGAAGCTGAAACCCAGAGTTGGCCATAATTGTCCTTTTTAAAGTTGTGTTTTAATGAAGAATTAATCTGAGTTCAGTGAAGTTCTTCAGCCACCTGCAATTCTCTTAAGAATTCCAAAGAAATCCAACTCACTCAGAGTACATTGAACGAGTCGAGATGAGCTGTCAAAGTCTGTCTGATTCTCGACAACTCTTCGGTCACTCGCTGTATCCCTTTGTAGCTCTTGTTTGCTTCAGTATCTCTCATTTGTAGGCTTCCTATGACATCCCTTGATTTTGTCTAAAACTGAGTCCCTCAAATCTCCTCTCTGAAGTTGGGTACTTCTACTGGCTTTGAAAGCAGTGTTTGGGTTGCCGTCACGAAGTGGTTGAGGACTGCTTTACTGTCTTCATAGCTGTTCTTGTGACACACCAGTGCTTCTGGATGGTGCTCAGGAGGCAGAGCAGCGGGAATAAGGGGGAAAAAAGGACGAAGAATACTTCACATACAAAAAAAAAAAAAAAAAAAGCCTTGATGGAGTGAATGCAATGGGGGGTGGAGTGCCAGGCCTATGATTACTCTCTGATTGGTGGTTTAGTGAAGAGAAACGCCTCCTGAAAAAAGGGCAGGAGGGACTAATTAAGCCCAGATGTCACTTGTGGAGTCAACCCGCAAAAGTGGGATGGTGTGATATGCCACAAAGCCCTAATTGCATAAGATTCTCAAAGTGAGCAAGTGTCTTCAAATCTTCACAGTCATGTGGATTAAAGTTATTGCTCCTGTGTCAGAAATGCGGCATCTGTTGGGTGAAGTTGTTTTGCCCAGTTGAATGTGTTCCTGTATTGACCCTTGTGAAGCACTACAGTGGCACATAAATCAGCGTTTAAACTGTGCTTGTTTGAAAGGAAGTGTCACCCTCACACAAAAACTCTTGCTTCTGGTGGAGATTTAGGGGCTGGCCTGTGACAGCTCCGAGGATCTCCATGGCAACCCGCTCGGTTTAATCACCGGGAAACACACAGCAGTCTCTGGAGGCGCCTTTTGGGTCTGATCACAGTGCAGTTGCACAAATTGTGACAAAAGTAGACACCAAAACTAGATTTTCTTTGAAGAAGAAAATGCGAGTGACTTGCCAATGCAACCATGTCACCATAATGCTATAGGCACTGATATGCTGTTGCTAAGGTCTTCCGCACTGTAAAAAATACAAATAAAAACGCATTTTATTTTCAGATAAATTGAACGAGTCGAGATGAGCAGTCAAAGTCTGTCTGATTCTCGACAACTCTTCGGTCACTCACTGTATCCCTTTGTAGTGTATAATGTTACTGTATTCCCCCAAATGTTATTCCAACTACCCACGTTGTTCCAATGAGCACAGTTGTCTGAAGAAACAATTTCTTATTGAACAATTTAGCTGATTTATTACAGGTTTGTATGAAAGCACGTTCCATTGATAAAAAAAAAATAAAAAAGTAAAAGAAGTAACACTTTAGTATAGAGTCGAATTCTCACTTTAAATTAATTGCTTATTAGCATGCCTATTAGAGGTTTATTAGCACTTATAAAGCACATATTCTGCATGACCATATTCTACATCTCTAATCCTGAATTTAACAACTACCTTACTAATTTCAGAAGCAAATTAGGAGTTTATTTAGGCAAAAGTCATAATTAATGGTTTGTTAATAGCAAAAATTGGACCTATAAATAAAGTGTGACCGAAAAAGTAAATGTAATTGCTTTATATCTCAAAATTATTTTTCTCACAGTTCTGACTTTTTCGCACAATTCAGACTTTTTTCTCACAATTGTGTTCATATTTTGCAGTTTTGACTTCTTTTCTCAGAATTGTGAGACGTAAATTTGCAGTTGCAATTCATAATTCTGAGATGAAAAAAATATTTTATATCTCTCAATTTTGAGAAAAAAGTCAGAATTGTGAGTTTATATCTTGCAATTCTGAACTCATTTCTCAGAATTGTGAGTTTATATCTCCCAGTGTGAAAAGTATTATATAAATGCATTTTAATAATTCTTAATAAGTGAAAAGTTACTTATTTTTTTTTACATTCTGTAGTGGCCGTTTGTCAACGAAGTAACAAAAAAAAAACTCAAGTCAAAGTTCAAATCAAACAAAATCAAAAGGCCACTGATGCACCATGGGTTTTGGTGTACACGGGTGGGAAAAACATCAGGTCCAAACAAGTATTAAAATTCAACAAGACGTGGTTTATTTTTGACTGAAGTCGAGCAAACACAGAACAAAGCAAATTTCCTGTGCCTTTCCCGCTCCGGTAAAAAACCATATGCCTAACCTGGTTTTCACACTACATATGAGAAATAGAAATAGTAATGCATGCTTTATCAGTCACCACAACTAATAAAGTACACAGAGGAAAAAGACAGAACACAATGCACTGTCCAACATATTTGGCAAGCATATAGCTACAGCTACAACAACCACACCACAAAGATTATCTCCAGACCTCAAACTGCAATCAACTTTTGGACCATTTTAAATTAGATAATTAATCTGGCGTCTAAGAACTTTTACGCAAGGACTCATGAAAAACAAGTCATTATTTCATTGACCTCAGAGAAGTGGGGCAGGTCTGTGTTTTCCAAAACGTCTCATTAGGTTTTTCTTTGAAGCATCATCTTGAAACAGGATTAGCCCCCATGGTCCATCCCGACATGGAGTTAGGGGTCGAATACTCACTCAGGGGCCCCTGGGATTTGTGTTATTACAAGGAGAGGAGTTAATTATCTAGATAGCAATGAGACCACAAGACTGGCCGATCCATTCCTTCTTTCCATTTATCTACAAACCCATCTCTCAATACAAGTTGCACACATGCACAAAGATGAATTCATAATCCCAACCCCCATCCCATGCACAGATCACCCCAGGGTTGCTGTTTACATTTGAGTGGGTCTCACTGAACTATGTAGCTCAGACAAACCCTTTTACAAACAGCTCATCAGCCCATCTCTCTGCATGGATTAAAATACCATGTAATCATGCTTGTATGCGCCTGCACAAAACCCACTAGGTTAACAAGACAGATCTAACATTTACGGTGTTCAACATAGGAGATAAACAGACAGAAAGAAAGAGTAAATTAACCAAATGCTTGTTTCATATTGTATCAATGTAAATAATGTTATTTCATTTGCATAAACTATGAAAGACAACCTGTTTACCACATTGAAAACTGTTGTGTCAAATGTTTCATTTTATTTTATTTTCCCTCTTGGTCCTGGTCTTCACAAATGTATGAGACAAACTGTAGGCTATGCAAACATGCCCCCTTTGCTGTCTAATGATTGATTGGTTATAGAAGTCATATGACACATTTTAGATAATGTTGAAAACATTTATTATATTGGTGACATGCTTAAATGTGGGGTAAAGCTAATCCTGGTTTCCAGGATAGTTACCAGCATTTATTCCTATGAGGGGAAAAATTAAGAGTTCTTTCCAAAATATTTGGGTATTTTTAGAAAGAAAAACATGCCTAATAATTATTTGAGTTTTAGAAGAATGGCTTATTTTGCAGACTTATAGTAGGTATAGAAAATAATCACCCTTCTTTAAAATGATCACATTTTGTTGTTTTGCTGACTGAAATGAAGACGGACACAGTTTTTGTTTTTTCCAGCTGTTTTTACTCAGTGCAATTTATAACATCCAAGTGAAAGATATAAAACCATTTTAAAAAAAACAGGATCAATGAGTTGGAAAAAGGATCACCCCCTCCTAAAAATGACTTGTAAACTCGGTCAGGTGTAGCTAATCACCTTCTCAATGGCACACAAAGCCATTTGACTTTCAGCTGTGGACATTTTTGATTAGCTCAGCATGAAACGAGCTTTCCTGGAGCATATCAGTCCTTGGTAGTGCAGCTGAAGCAAACTATCTACTATGATAGAGATCTATCTGTGATGTAGAAGGAAACATGGATGGGGCAAAATAACGTCAAATTCTAGAGGAAAATCTGCTGCCCTCTGCCAGAAAGTTGTCAGTGGGAAGAAGGTTTATCTTCCAACATGACAATGACCCAAAGTACACAGCAAAACTCATCACACAGTGGTTGAAGGAGAAAAAGGTGTCCATGCATGGCCTTTTCAGAGCCCAGACTTAAATCCCACTGAAAATCTGTGGACTGACTTGATGACTGCAGTCCACAAACACTCACCATCAGTTCTAACTGAACTTGAGCAGTTCTGCAAAGAAGAGTGAGCACATATTGCAAAGTCTATGAGCAAAGTAAGTAGAGACAAATCCCAACAGACTAAAGACTGTAATTAATGCAAAAGGTGGTTCAACAAAATACTGACACAAGGGTAAGATCCTTTTTCCAACTCAGTGATTGATTTTAATTTTAATTTTTAATTTTTTTGTCGTTTTTTTTCACTTGGATAAGTTGCATAATTAAATACAGCTGGATAAAACAAAAACTGTGTCTTCGTTTCAGGCTGCAAAGCAACAAAATGTTATTATTTTAAAGGGGTGATTATTTTCAATACCCACTGTAATTACAAGGAAACTAAATAAGTTAATTTAGACTAATGGTAAATGGTAAATGGACTGCATTTATATAGCGCTTTTAACAGACCCCATGGCCATCCAAAGCGCTTTACAAGTTGCCTCACATTCACCCATTCACTCACTCATTCATACACCGACTGGCATTATTTCCCCAAACAGAAATTACATGTTGCTGATATGTTTCCTGTCATCATTCTCAGCCATTGCTTTCCATGGCTCATACATGTTTATATACTCAATATATGCTAGAATGTTCCTTGTAAAATGTTGTTTTTATTATTATTATTATACTTTCATTCAACATTACATACTTAGTTCAACGTATAAAGCAGTATGGATATGGATGAAAATAGAAGAGACAAAAAGCAGTGGTGAAACTGAAGTGGATTGTAGTGAAAGTCCCCCTCCTTCACATGCCCAAACTTCAGCGGCTTAGGAGCTCTCTGGGAAACTTTGACCATTGAAAAGACCATCTGGTCAAGTTCACTGCAGGCTAATTAGCGATGAGACATTCAAAGCTTCTTTTCACCTCTGTAGATAGCAGACTTGAGTAAAAAGAGAAAGTTACTTGCAGTTATGGCAAAATGGAGTAAATTAGAGAAGAGGTGCGCAAATGACTACAGGATTCATGTTATTCTGCAACAATACGCATGTAGATTTATATGTTTGTTGTGTTGCATTAAGGTTGAAATGCCAAACAATGTACAATATTACAGTCAATTCAACTGCTATCGGTTACAATACAGTGTCTAAGGCTGAATTTACACTGCAGGTCTTGATGCCCAAATCTGATTTTCTGACTATATCCGATTTTTTGGCCGACCCACTTAAATGAATCTTTTAAAAGTGACCCATATCCGATTTTTGCATTTACACTATACACTGCTGTAAGTACCAAATGCAGATGTTCTGACCCGGTAAAGGAAGTAAAACAGCACGAAATACAATGGATGCAGATGCAAATAAAATTATAAAGTGTTTTGCATTGGTCTCGTACGACGGAGAAAAAAGAGGAGAGCCCTTGTTGCAGCCTGGGCGAATTTCATGCCTATAATAAGTCATGTGATCACAGTTGGTGGTGTCCACCTGAGTTGACGTCACTTTTTTAATGACGTACAACTCGCATTTACTGGGGAATATCCGATTTGTCTGCTTACATGGCACACGCAAATGCATGTATCTGATTCATATCCGATTTATTACCAGATATGAATGAGGCCTGAATCCGATCTGAGAACATCAGAATCCATGCGTTTTTTTCCTGCTTACACGTTCACGGGTCATATCCGATCTGTGCCACATGAGAGGACAAAATCGGAATTGGGTCACTTGAACCATGCAGTGTAAATGGGGCCTAAATTAGCCATCACCTCTCAAAAAGTTAAATCATGCTTTAACTTGTCAGATATGTAGGAAAATGTGACACAGATACTCAAGTTACACAGCATGCTTTGTGGCTGGGGCATATTTGAGCTGAATACCAACTAGGATTGTAAAAGCATATTCAGAATGTAATGCAATTCATTTGATTGTTTCTATGTGTTTTTAAATGTGTCCCGAAACTGATAATAGTAAAAGCTCAAATACACTACAAAACTTTTAAAAATATAAACAGCTTTTGAAACACTAGGCTTAATAGACTTCACATATCTGTAGTATCATACACTAAAAATGGAGAATTCAGTGATTCTGAATACAACAAACTCGCAAAGAAACATTCACCTCATTGCTAGGAGATGCATGAAGTGATAAGGTTGGGAGCAGGCTTCACTATGTTTTTTTTAGATTTTCAGAGTGCTGGCCTTATATAACACATATGAAACAAAGTAAAGAGGCCGCACTATGCATATAAAACGTTTATTTTGCACAAACGCGTTTCGGCGTGTGCCTTCTTCAGTGTGCAATCAGGAAAGCTTGTAACCAATCTTAAATACCCACACCCATTGTCATTGACACACCCATCGTCGTCAACATCATCAAAAGTGATACCAGGACCAATGGTGTCGCTATATACTGCAATATAATACACATAATACATCAAGAATTTTAACACATTCCATACACATGTAGCATTAACCTGCATTTATAGGAAACAGCTTAGTGACAGATCTTCATTCATCCCGTGCGGGATGCAAGTATTCAAATTAAAAATATGCCAAGCCTCTCGCTGCAAGAGGAGGTTCTCACGGTCTCCACCTCTTGGAGGCCGATTGACCAGCTCCAAGCCCATAAATTTGAGCATGTTGGCATTATGTCCCACAGAATTAAAGTGTCTTGCAACTGATGATTTATCGTCATTCTTTCTGATGGCACATTTGTGTTCGAAAATTCGGGTTTTCAATTGTCGCTTTGTTTTGCCCACATAAAGTAAACCACAAGGACACGTTAGTAGATACACAATAAAAGTTGATAGACATGTGATTCTGCCCTTTATTTTATACACCCTGCCTGTTTTTGGATGTGTGAAGGAATTTTCTGTGATCATAGAATTACAAGCAGCACAATTCAAACATTTGAAATTCCCGTATGGTATTCTAAAGGGAAAAGGCGAGTGAGTTGGCGCAGAAAGGTGCGAGCGCACTAGCTGATCTCTGAGGTTGGGTGCACGTTTAAAGCAACTGCGCGGCGGATCTTGGAACGTGTCGCCCAAGTTCGGGTCACTACTTAGAATGTGCCAATGGCGATGTACAATATTCTTTAAGTTATTTGAAATCTGACCATACGTGGATACACAAGTCACTGCAGTGTTAGCGTTATTCTTATCAGTCCGTTTGGTCAACAGATCAGTACGTTGGATGCTGCGTGCGCGTTCCAAACAGTCACGTACTAAATTATGTGTGTATCCCCTGTCAATAAATCTTTGACATAATTAATTTGCTTGTCGCTCAAACACCTCATCATCATCACAAATACGGCGTACTCTTAATAGTTGACTGTAAGGCAAACTGCGTTTGAGAGCAGGTGGATGGAAACTCTGGAAATGTAGGAAGGAGTTACGATCCGTTTCCTTACGATAAATTTCAGTGTGTAACACATTCTCTACTTTCCTTACCAAAACATCCAAAAAGGCCAAGAGCGTATCGTCATGGGTCAATGTTAATTTGATTGCTGGCAATCTCGTATTAACAAAACCATGAAAGGCAGACAATTCCTCTTTTGAACCCGACCACACAAAAAAAAATATCATCTATGTATCTGTACCACACTTTTAATTGTTGTTTAAAAGGATTATTGTTATGGATAAAATCCTGTTCGAATTTGCCCATAAATAAGTTTGCATAATTGGGAGCCATGGGAGAACCCATGGCAGTACCCTGGGTTTGTAAGAAAAACTTATTTTGAAACATGAAATAATTTTTCGTTAAAACTTCATTAGCTAATAATAAAATAAACTCTGAATGTGGTACTTTATTTATCTGTAGATAATATTCCAAGGCTGCTAAGCCTGCATCGTGAGGGATATTAGTGTACAAGCTGGTCACATCCATGGAACATAACACATCGGTTGGATTCAACTCTCCAATACCTGACAATTTAACCAAAAAGTCAGTGGTATCTTTTAGAAACGAGGGCAGGTTATGCACTAAATTTTTAATATGGTGATCAACAAATTTAGACAGCGGCTCAGTCACGGATTGATTTCCAGAAACAATTGGGCGACCAGGCGGACAAGCTTTCCTGATTGCACACTGAAGAAGGCACACGCCGAAACGCGTTTGTGCAAAATAAACGTTTTATATGCATAGTGCGGCCTCTTTACTTTGTTTCATATGTGTTATATAAGGCCAGCACTCTGAAAATCTAAAAAAAACATAGTGAAGCCTGCTTTACTTTTTACTTTTTCCTTTTTCCCACACTGACGATGGAAACGCCAGCTGATAATTGGGAAATGCAATACAATCAGCTGGAGGATTTACGTAAGAAAGAAACAAGAGCACTGATGCACGGAAGTGTACTCTCCCAGTACTGGAGAAATAAGCGCATACCCAGAGGATTACGGATAATGAAGGAACCTACATTGGGTCGGGATGATCCAGAGTTCTGTAAGAAATGGTGCGATATCCTCAATAAGTGCTCTCTTGATCTGATGCTGTTAATTGTTGACAATCAAAACAAGAAACTCGTTACAATCAACCAGGAGATTGCAGACCTAGAGGCACAACTCAAGACAAAATTCTCCTCATCGCAACTGAAAGAACTCATACAGAAGTGTGACGCGCAGATAAGTACCTATAAGACGGAGACGCAACATAAAAAAATGGAGAAATATCGTAGAGACACTATGGATTATCGCAACAACAATGTCTACCCCTGGCTTCGGGATAACCATGGCCTTGGAGGTGGTAGGCCGAAACCAAGGCAAAGGCAACGTAATACCGTGAGTAGCGCCTCATCTGGAGACTGGAGCACTGACACCGACTCATCCACAAGCAGGCGTTTTTTACGCTCCAACACCAGGGCTTTCCAAGGACCTCCCCGCACGTTTCAGGGCGGCACTACATGACGCGGAGGGGGAATAAGAAGCGCAAGAGGACAGAGTTAAAGGACAACGTCATTAACATCTCATCCAAACAGCTAAGTCAAGGTCAACTTTCTGTTTTATCCAAAGGTCTTTCATTCGTTCCTGTAAAGGGAAATGATCCTTTTGTGACTAAAATTGAATTGTTTAAGTTTTTTAGATCTATTCGTCTTAAGGCATTCTATTCAAAAGGAAATGTAAGACAATATAACCAACATGTGACTATCACATCTGAGGAACCCTCTCCCGTCTCTAAAAAGACGCTGTTTAAACCTAAGAGCACTTTTCTTCCTCCCATGAACAATTCTTCAGTAGAAACGTTTTGCCGGTTGGTAGAACAGGATGTTTTTTCCTGTCTTAAGCCCGGCAATTATTCGATCAGACAAAATCTTCTGACCTCGGAGAAAGAGGCATTACATGCATTAATGACTGATGATGACATCGTGATTAAATCTGCAGACAAGGGGGGTTCTATTGTCATCCAGGACAAGACTGCGTATGTACAAGAAATTGAAAGACAGCTTGGTGATGTTAACTTTTATGCTCGTCTACACGGAGACCCCATTATGAGGTTTAGTGAAGAGATAAAATCTATAATGAAAAGAGCTCTATCTGATGGAATCATTGATGAAAAAGAATACAAATATTTGTTACAGTCTAACCCCTTAAGACCAGTGTTTTATACCTTACCAAAAATTCACAAAAGGTTGGATAGTCCGCCTGGTCGCCCAATTGTTTCTGGAAATCAATCCGTGACTGAGCCGCTGTCTAAATTTGTTGATCACCATATTAAAAATTTAGTGCATAACCTGCCCTCGTTTCTAAAAGATACCACTGACTTTTTGGTTAAATTGTCAGGTATTGGAGAGTTGAATCCAACCGATGTGTTATGTTCCATGGATGTGACCAGCTTGTACACTAATATCCCTCACGATGCAGGCTTAGCAGTCTTGGAATATTATCTACAGATAAATAAAGTACCACATTCAGAGTTTATTTTATTATTAGCTAATGAAGTTTTAACGAAAAATTATTTCATGTTTCAAAATAAGTTTTTCTTACAAACCCAGGGTACTGCCATGGGTTCTCCCATGGCTCCCAATCATGCAAACTTATTTATGGGCAAATTCGAACAGGATTTTATCCATAACAATAATCCTTTTAAACAACAATTAAAAGTGTGGTACAGATACATAGATGATATTTTTTTTTGTGTGGTCGGGTTCAAAAGAGGAATTGTCTGCCTTTCATGGTTTTGTTAATACAAGATTGCCAGCAATCAAATTAACATTGACCCATGACGATACGCTCTTGCCCTTTTTGGATGTTGTGGTAAGGAAAGTAGAGAATGTGTTACACACTGAAATTTATCGTAAGGAAACGGATCGTAACTCCTTCCTACATTTCCAGAGTTTCCATCCACCTGCTCTCAAACGCAGTTTGCCTTACAGTCAACTATTAAGAGTACGCCGTATTTGTGATGATGATGAGGTGTTTGAGCGACAAGCAAATGAATTATGTCAATGATTTATTGACAGGGGATACACACATAATTTAGTACGTGACTGTTTGGAACGCGCACGCAGCATCCAACGTACTGATCTGTTGACCAAACGGACTGATAAGAATAACGCTAACACTGCAGTGACTTGTGTATCCACGTATGGTCAGATTTCAAATAACTTAAAGAATATTGTACATCGCCATTGGCACATTCTAAGTAGTGACCCGAACTTGGGCGACACGTTCCAAGATCCGCCGCGCAGCTGCTTTAAACGTGCACCCAACCTCAGAGATCAGCTAGTGCGCTCGCACCTTTCTGCGCCAACTCACTCGCCTTTTCCCTTTAGAATACCATACGGGAATTTCAAATGTTTGAATTGTGCTGCTTGTAATTCTATGATCACAGAAAATTCCTTCACACATCCAAAAACAGGCAGGGTGTATAAAATAAAGGGCAGAATCACATGTCTATCAACTTTTATTGTGTATCTACTAACGTGTCCTTGTGGTTTACTTTATGTGGGCAAAACAAAGCGACAATTGAAAACCCGAATTTTCGAACACAAATGTGCCATCAGAAAGAATGACGATAAATCATCAGTTGCAAGACACTTTAATTCTGTGGGACATAATGCCAACATGCTCAAATTTATGGGCTTGGAGCTGGTCAATCGGCCTCCAAGAGGTGGAGACCGTGAGAACCTCCTCTTGCAGCGAGAGGCTTGGCATATTTTTAATTTGAATACTTGCATCCCGCACGGGATGAATGAAGATCTGTCACTAAGCTGTTTCCTATAAATGCAGGTTAATGCTACATGTGTATGGAATGTGTTAAAATTCTTTATGTATTATGTGTATTATATTGCAGTATATAGCGACACCATTGGTCCTGGTATCACTTTTGATGATGATGACGACGATGGGTGTGTCAATGACAATGGGTGTGGGTATTTAAGATTGGTTACAAGCTTTCCTGATTGCACACTGAAGAAGGCACACGCCGAAACGCGTTTGTGCAAAATAAACGTTTTATATGCATAGTGCGGCCTCTTTACTTTGTTTCATAGGAGATGCATGACAAATGAAAACCTGTGATATAAAATATCAAAATATCAAATATGTTTGATATCATCTGAATGGATGGAATCATAGTCTGAATAAAAAAAAAATAATAATAATAATAAAATCCCCTTTTCTGTGAAGTTTGTCACTGGATTCCCAAAATCATCAGACTGGCTCTGACTTTCTTCAGCTTGTGTCAATACTAGCCGGGATTCCATCCAAAGTTGCAAATTTAACTTATGCGCAAAATTGGAATATCATGCAAAACATATGTGAACAAGTAACGTTTCCATCCAACGAGTCAAAGAGAATACTTCCTGATAAACTGGCACTATATACTTCACTAAGAAAAGTCGGATAATCTATTGAATATAATAATTTTCCTATATAATAAAAAATTATTTGCACCTCTGAATGAGTAGATGAAACACAATAAATTTGTTTTTTGTTTTCGGAGGTGGATGCTACTGTTTGGGAACACAGTTGTTTAACAGTTCTGGGAGGCAATTATATAAAAATACTTTGACAGACTTTGCTCAGGCATTTCCGAATGACCATATAACAACATTTCAGATGCTGTGGAACAAGATCGGTCTGCTGGTTAGTCAGGATTTGCCGCCCCATAGCACAAAGTCATATTACTTTTTTTTATATGCTTGGAGGAATTTATTTTCACAAAATGCATTTCCATCTCCCATTATTTGCATTAACCCTTTTTTTGCACAAGTCAAAAAACACCTCAAGCGGGTGTCAAAACTTTTTTGCGAATTTCAGTGTTTGCATCACTCAATTCTGATGCGATACTTCAAAATGCTCATAAAAGCAGGGTAACAGAAACCCAGCTACTTACTCCAGACTTTTAATCAGGGGAATAATCTGGGCAAAAGTAGCAAAATTGAAGGCTATTCCACCTTTAAGATGCTAAAAAATGTTGAATATAACAAAAAGTGGTTTCATTTTGTACGAACAGTCTAAATCACAAGACTCAGTATCTACAACACAGGAAACTGTTTAATGAGGTTGATGAACTAAACAAATTAGGGCGTTATCAAATCATAAAGTGTACTAAGCCGATGTTACAGTATGTACAGTACATGTGGTTAGAATTTGAAAATCTAATATTGCACACAGAGGAAAACGATATGCAATATCCTAGATGTGTTTAGCTGAAACAATACATTTGGGCACTGAGCTGTCAGTATATTTCTAGACAACAGGACAAAAGTGGTACAATACTAAGAGTATTTATTTTTACAAAATGCAAGCTGTCAAGACAGTCCGTAGTGATCTGATGTTGACTGTTTGATTAAAAGTAGTAAAGTTGACAAAATCAAAAGCGCTTTATGATGTTGGGGGGACAAAATGGGTAAATGGGAACTTATGTACTGGAAACAATTGTCAATGAAGATTTAACAGAGTTATTGAGAAGAGGAAGGAGAGTTTCGAGCATGATCAAAGAGGCTGTCTCATGTGACAGCGCCTCTTCTCATCATCGTTCTGAAACCCATATGTGGCTGAATGACCCCATTCCAGATTTGCCATCAACATGCGCCAAGCACGAAATCTGTCCTTGCATTAAAGAAAGTGGTCAGTTTCTGTCCATTTTTCTACTCCTCTTTTTCCAGGCCATTACAACACTAAGCTGAGCTTAAAAGTCAGCTGACGTGATCAAAGATACCAAATCATATTCCAGCTAACGAGACCCGAGTGTTCCCAATGCATGGGAGAGACCTCCCAGAGGACGGGGACCTGCGCCATCCACTCCGACATGGGAAAGGACAGACTTTTGTGGCCCGACCCCTATTACCCATTCCCATAATTCCTTTTTCCATTGTCGTTGCCCACTCTTCCTTCTTTTGCCTTTATTGTAAGCATACAGCTAAGGAAGCCTCTTGCATTCATCAGACTTGGATAGAGGGATCTTTTCTTATGTCCCCCTTCCATAATGTACATTTGGAGGGTTCGTGTTGAGCCTGCTTTTCAAGACATCATTGTCCACTCAACGGCAGCGAAGTCTAGAAAGGAACAAGAACAACAGGGGTCCCTCTTATTTGGCTATGCACTTATCTAGGTCTGGATGGGCTCTTTGTTTCCCATGGCCCCTGAATTGCCTCTTCCACCTGACCGACAGAAAAACATCAGGCTGGAGTGGTGCCTATTGAAAGTTCTGCTCGAGAGTCTCCACCTGGGCTGGAGGGAGGGAGAGAGTAGCCAACATCAACATGCCCTCAAATGGGTCCAAGCCCCAGGGCAGAGCAGCTGTGTTGGATGCGGGGGCTTGAAAATGGGGGATTAGAAGGGGAATGTGTTGGGCTTATCCACTATTATGTGTCGGCCCTTAGGTCTTTAGTGACCTCAAAGAGTATAAGGGCATTTTGCCGCCCAGAGAAAACAGAACACTGTCCGAGCAATATCTAATACGGTGGCAAATTTTCCTTTTTCCTGTATTTGCGCTAGTAATGCTAGACCTTGCTGTGACCTGTTGTATCCATGACAACCCAATATCTTTATTTGACAGATCTGGAAAGACCCACAAGAAATTGCTAATTGCTAATAATTGGGGAAGTCGTGGCCTAGTGGTTAGAGAGTTTGACTCCTAACCATAGGGTTGTGGGTTCGAGTCTCGGGTTGGCAATACCACGACTTAGGTGCCCTTGAGCAAGGCACTGAACCCCCAACTGCTCCCCAGGTGCCGCATTATAAATAGCTGCCCACTGTTTCGGGTGTGTGTTCACTGCTGTGTGTGTGCACTTTGGATGGGTTAAATGCAGAGCACAAATTCTGAGTATGGGTCACCATACTTGGCTGACTGACACTTCACACTAATTCGGTAATTTTAATGGTTCCGTTTGCTCTTGCCCCACGACTGACAAAAGTTTTCTGGCTTTGCATGTTTTCACTCTTATGTGATAGGAGGTGCTATTACACATATTTAGAAAGAGTACCAAATGTCTGGATCAAAACCCAGTGAAGAAGAAGCAGAAAAAATCAAATAAAAAATGTAATCAGATGCATATGTAAAAGAACGCCATCATGAAACATTGAACAGCATATACTGTAAATCAAATCTGCCATTACTGAGTGAAATGCCAACCCATGAAGCTGTGTAGGACTGTGAAGCTTTGGGGTGTTGATGGAGGCGATCTACTCCATTTATGTTTTGACCAGCATTCTGGATCCGATCCAGACGTTGACTTTGACAAAATTGCTATTTTCTCAGCTTTTTGTTCAAAATATTATTTTTTCATGAAACTCAACCACATTCAAGCATTGAATTTTTTTTTTAATCCTAGAATAAGACAGGTTTTTGTTTAAAAGCAGAGGCTCTGTTCTTTCTTTTGACATACTGCATATTCAGATATTCATACCACAGAATATTTTGGGGGCCATCAAAAATATTGTGAAGATAAAAAATGCTGGAGATGGCTGGCAAAGTGTTAAACTATATACTCATAAACTATAGACTCAACCTTTTTGCTTTACCTAAATCACCATTTTGCTAATTAATTTCCATCCAATTTCCAAATGCAATCTCAATGATACCATGAAGTTCTCTTCACCGTTCTCTTGTATCTCTGCACCTCCTATCATGTGAAGACAAGCCATTCCCTCCTCCAGCAAGTAAGGATGAGCAATTTGGTTCCCCCAAGCACAATCGCACTGACTTGGGGCCTGTCCCAGCCCGGCACCAGAATGATCCAAGTCTTAGCGGAAATAAGAAAACAGTTCATTGCAGTAACCACTGAAGTCATCATTCAGCCATCCATCAAAATATACCAACAACGCCACCCTCTCTCCCTGTTTACACAAGATTTGGTTAATTTTTTAAGTAACTTGGTTAAAGAGATGAGACGATATTTTTTGTGTATTTATGATTCTAGTGAATGAGAGCTGTCAGGGTAATGATTTAACAAAATGGCCTTAAAATGTCCCAGTCATACAGTATTTTTATGTCAAAAAAGATCAAGAAAAACTACAGATTATGAGGGGGAAAAACATATAGTTTGATATACATGGACACCACTGATATTCATTTACTCAGATGTTTTTATTTTCATAACTTGCATAAATGTTTTTCATTGCATTAGAGATTAGCTACTCGCTCTGGTAAATAAACTGCAGGACATGGCAAAGATCTAAAAAGTTAACTTTTAATATAATTTTCATTGATTCAAATAACTCATTAAAGCTTGCCAATGTGTTAAAATCCACTCCATTAAATGATTAACATTTGATTAACGAATGATTGACAAAGTCTGTAACTTTTGTCCTGTTGCTCTAGCCTCATGGAAATATATATACTCAACTTCACTCCACTCAGGACCATTCCACCTATCAACCACCAGATGTCACTTGGACACTAGCACCTCTCATACTGTTGCACCACAGCTGAACTACATTCCCCATGAGTCACTGCATCACAATCACCCTGCCACACCTGCACCTCATTCATCAGCCAATTTCCTTGCCACACCTGCACCTCATTTACACACACATAAAAGCAGCACACTCACTCTCACTCACTGCGAAGTCTTGTTTAGCCTGTCTAACATTTCCGAGTGTTTCTCCCTGTGTTTGTCATTCCCGTGTTTGATCTTTGGACTGATTACTCCGACTCTGATTCTCTGCTGCCTGCCCCAATCTTAGCTTGTTTCTGGTTTCGATTCTGGTTATCCCTGACACACCTGATGCCATTCCTGATTTCTGCCTGTTTGACCATTCTTTAATAAAGCGCTGCATTTGGATCCGAACATCTCTGGCTCATCATTACAGTCAGCTCCTGTTAGACTGCTGTTTTTCGGCCAACTTTTCAAGCTGTAAAGTTAAAATTAATTTTGTCAGGACCAGTCCTGCTGCGTCCGGCTAAATCCTGCCCTGGGAGAGACGTGCTGAGTCTGTCTCTGTGGAAACCACTAATGGATACTTTCAACCTCCTCACTTTCATCTAATGTTTTTTTCTGTGAATAGAGAGAAAACAAGAAAAACTGTGCCTATTTAGCCTCAACTGACACTTCTCTGAAAGGGCACATCATTGACTTCTCGGAACTGGCGGTTTCTTTCCCTTTTGCTCATTTCTTTACAGGAAGAATCAATTCTCTGCAGATGACCTTATCATGGGACCTGGTTTTGACATTAAGCGCAGTGCCCTAAATCCCACCTTACTGTAAAAATGTAAGATGCCGACACTGAACTAATCACCTTTTTTTATTGATTAAAATCTGTGATATCACTGACTCTGACATCATTGGCTGCTGATTCAAATGTTTATTTGCATGTGCTCTTTACGTCTGAATCAAATTTTGCTTATTGTATATATGCAAATCGGAAACTGCAAAAAAAATTTTTAATAAATATATGTTCTTATCATAATGTTCCTTGTTGTTAATTGTTCAAAGCAAAAAGTGTTTTATATAGACTTTGGTGTGACTACACTTTGCGTTAATAAGCATTATTTACATAGAAATTTAAATATTTGATTCAAATACTATTTCTGTTCATTTAGCACTTGGTAAGATTAATTTTAGGTGGTTATCAAATAGGGATGAATCATGACAGCTGACGAGTTATCCAACAAGTTGATTAGGGATGTCAACTTCTTGTTGTTGTTTCTATTTTTAAATAATTGTAGGTTTGATATTTTTAGCAATGGTGCTTTTATTAGCATACTAATGGTATTTTAGCTAAGTAAACATTAAATTCATCCCCTTTTAAAGTAAAATTTTTGACTGTTGAATTTCGTACAGTTTAGAGCAGGGATCAGCAACCTTTTCGGCATGACGTGCCATTTCTTATTTTTATGGTTAACCACTGTGCCAAGTGTGCACAGCCCCCCCCCCCCCCCCACCCCGATATAATTCTGTATTTAAACGGTACATACACAATTTTTTATTATACGATAAAAAAAAGTTTAACGTTTAATCAACGTTAATGCACTGCTTTAATTGATGAACGTGCACACACAGACACACACACACACACACACACCACTCGCACACAGAGATCTGAGATCGTGCTGTGCAAAAAGTAGCATTCAGAAGCTCATAAACCTATGAGTGTTGTCACGCTACTTTTATTAAGCGATACTGAATCGCTACATTATATTTCTCAACAACAAAGGGGCAAAATCGCTTCATTGTCTGCAGAGAGACAATTAACCCCCCCCCCCCCCCCCCCCACTTTCTTTCTCTCAAAATGGCCATATTTCAGAAAATTTTTCATCACTGGATATAGCTTTAGGTCATTTAACATTTCTATGGTAAAACGTATTATTAAAAGTTGACTAATGTTAATTGATTTGCAGCTTCATCTTACCTCACTCTCTTTAACGTTAAACTGACGCTTCGCGCTCTGCTTCTGTGAACAGTAAACCCCGCCTACTTTGATCTGATTGGCCATCTCAGTCATTTTGACATTGACGAGTGCTGTTAGACCGAGGCTTTGATCTGAAGCACCTAGTATGTGCAGTGTTTGCACGTGCATCCATGCAAGTTAATTCTCACACTTTAATAGTATTTGTAGCTCCTAACAGGCTGTGTGACTATGAGAAGTTATTACATCAAACTGTTCGTCATTATAGTTTTCCTTATTGCTTGCGTGCCAGCGATTATCCCTCTGCGTGCCACTGTTGGCACGCGTGCCGTAGGTTGCCAACCCCTGGTTTAGAGGGACTTTCCATAAGTATCATGTCAACGTGAATTGAGTGTGAATAAGTTGACCTGAAATTTAAATTAATTTTAAATACATGTTATTGTTATTTTAGTGTCATAAAGATACTACGGTGTTGAAGTAGTTTTTATTTTATATTTTGCTTATTTTAATTATAGTTAGAATTTTAGTAAATGTGTTCTTTTTTGTCATCTTATACACACACACACACATATACTTATATATATATATATATATATATATATATATATATATATATATATATATATATATATATAGTACTGTACACTCAATCCATTTTTGAATACAAGAACGTTAAACCTAACAAAAAAAATATCCAATCCCACCATCCTAATTATGCATATAAAAACATGTAGTACTGCACATCCGTGTTAGTGAATGAGACACAGGTTGTTTAGTGAATTTGCCCCTCTGTGTCCCATAAGGCTCAGGGGTGATTGCCATTATTAACGTCTGATAATGGAGTAATACAAAAGATCTTGTAAGGACACAACAGAGCATGTTTCATACCGCTTGGTACGAACCACGGATAACTTCTAAATTAAAGGCATATATACATGTAATACTGTATCTTATGCCAGTCAGTCACAGTGTTAAGGCTTTGCTTTTCGTTTCTATCCTAACAATAGCCAGCCACATACAACACAATCCCTGAGGCAGACAATGTGGTCTGTGTCTCCCTGAGTTTGTGTGACATGGCGGGTAGCCCCACACAAAGACAGCATACAGCGATGACACATGCCCGAGAAAAGGACAGAGAATGCGCCATCAAACATGCAAACAAACTTCATGTGACAGTTTCTCCATGAACATCAAAACACAAATAAATCAAACATTTAACTGGAAAGTGATATACGTCACAATTTGAACTGGCCAACAACGATGCTAATTATGCACACAAGTCAATGTCCTCATGTAAGGGTCAGATGGACATGTGTGGGGTGAGAAGATGAAAAAAGAAAACATACAACACTACAGAAACTGCTTCCAAAGACACTACCATTGAACTCTGAATTATTTTGCATTTGTTTTACATCTCATCAGCTCAAACAAAAGACAATGGATGTGTGGTAACAGTAAAGGTCTGCACCAGGCATCCGAACACCAGCAATCACAACACTGTAGACTCCTAAGTATATTTTATAACATATTAGCATGAAGTCAGGAGTGTGTGGTCATTGCTAATGGCTTTTTGCCATTTTCAGGGTGGTTTCCCTTGCTGTCTTTAATCACTGCCAACAAACCTACCAACAAGACTTTCTCCTCAAAGGATTAGAAGAACACTGCCGATGATGTACTAAAGTGGTATTTTGCTATTTAGTCCCTTTCCTTAAAGCATACTTAGTTGTGTATATTTTGTGTAGAGCACATAAATTGCAAGACGCATAGTAATAAAATTAAGGAATAAAAAATAAAATGTAAAGAGATATAAATATGCTGCGACAAAATAAACATACAAATGCGAAAAGGCAAATGAAATGTACTTATGTGTACAGGTAATATAAATAAATAGAAATATATATATATATATATATATATATATATATATATATATATATACATATATATATTCTGTACTGATCTTGTATGCTGATCTTTTGTACTATTACTGCAGATTTTTGCTGTTTTTTAAATAATTATCTTATGCTCATTAAGGCTGCATTTTTTAATAAAAAAAAAAATTGCTAAATATTATTGCAATTTAAAATATCAGTTTTCTATTTTAATATACTTTAAAATACTTTAATATTCCTGTAATTATTCTGTGATTGTTCCTGTATTCCTGTGAAGCTGAATTTTCAGCATCACCGTTTTAGTCTTCAGTGTCACATGATCCTTCACATGAAATCATTCTAATATGCTGAATTATTATCAGTGTTTTTATTTTTGTTTCTTTGCTGCTTAATATTTTTTGCAACTTGTGATAATTTTTTCAGGATTCTTTTGATGAATAGATTGGAACCATTTTCATTCACAAATTCCTTGGAAAATGATGTTGCGATTAGATACAACATCTTGGAATTTGTTGAGATAATTTATAGCTAAACTAAAGTTAAAGCAAACATGAACACTTACTTTTTAAATTGTAACAATGCATTATTTTTATTCTAATGTTGAATTAAAGTTGTGATAACTTAAATTATGAAATATTTTTTGTGTATTGACAATGAAACAGCAAGACAATGGATTATGTGGTAGAAAGACTTACTCCAATAATAATTTTATTAAGTACAAAAAAAAAATAATAATATATATTTTTTTACAGGTATTATTTGATGTCTAAAATTAAATTAAACATAGTTTTTTTGTTGTTTGTTTGTTTGTAGAACACCCTTGGTTAAAGTTGGTTAAAAAAAAAAAGGTTATTGATACTGTGCTTAAATATACTTTGCACCCAGTGTAACAGGCCCTTCAAGTAACATTTTGACTGTAAGAGTCATTGTACCCATTAGTCCCTGGCATTCTGCTCATGGCTAGTTCTGCCCACTCCTCAGCAGTGAGAGGCACACAAGAAGAACTGTTTGTGCTGCTAACAAGGGGAGGTAAAGACACACGAGGGGTCTCATTGCAGCTGCCACAGTTCACCTTTCACATTCACAGTATCTCTAATAGCTGTTTAAAAAGTGATCTTTGCGGTTGTTTTTAAAGCAGGTACCATTTTAACTTTTTTACAGAATGGATTGTCTAATAATGTATATTAATAATAATGCATGATTACTGCACCGAGATAATCTGATGTCCTTCCAAAAAGGTTTTTTTTTTCAGTAAGTTAATTAAAGGACTCTATCTATTAATTAAAGGACTCTATCTATCTATTTGCAGCAGTAAATTACTTTGTAAAGCAGATGGAAGAGGAGACTCTTTAAGAAGTAATTCTAGGTGTCCTAAAGACAGCTTTGAATATAATTGCAGATGCAGTTGTCCAGAAAATTGCCTGTACCAGGCATAAAGGAGAACAAATATGTGTGTGTGTGTGTATATATATATATATATATATACACACACCTCAAACAGGTGGTGGTGGGAACAACTTGGAGTCATTTCAGAAAATGTGTAAAACAGACGCTCAGAACCATGCTGCCACCTACTGCAGTGTTACGGTAGTGCATGAACTAAATCCCTTGCCAAGTCACTGTTCTATGTAGAAAACAGAATTTATGGATAATGAAATGGGTGGGGAAAAAATTAAATGAATTATATTTAAGAAGGGAAAACGAGCACATCATGACCACATCCCACAACATCTCAGCATCATGTCTGTGAGTTCTGCAAGACTCAATAAAAATATACTGCATTGTTATAATTTAAAAACATGTCGCTTTTATTTAGTAATTGTTGGAATGCAAAGTGGCAAATGTAATCTCTGAAAGCTGCCATCAAGGAGCACAAAATGTTACAACTGTATTTCAGTTCCTGAGACAAGAATAGTTTGAATTAAATTCTTACAATTTAGGCAAAAGAGAAAATACAAGTCAACTTGATTGTCAAGTCTGCTCCCCTGTGATACGGTTTCATATTCATGAGTTTTTTTTTTACAAAAACACGATCCATCAGCAGTCCTCCATCACTTATTAAAAAATAAAGAAAGAATAAAACACAGAAGCTAGTCTGCATGAGGCTCATAACTCAACCTTGTGATTTTCAGCTGTAGAGTCTTTAGGTTCTGTGGTCGTTGGCTTGGTTTTCTTGTCATCTACAGTATTTTTAACAGTTGGTTTGCTTGTTTTCTTCTTTTTGTCTGATGTTACAGGTTTTGTCTTGTTAGCTGTTTTTGATTTCTTTTTCTCAGCTGTTGTGGTTTTTGTTTTGTCTGACTCTTTGCTCTTTGTTTTGTCTGCTTTAGCTTTTGTTTGGGTTTCTTTTTTTGCTGGCTTTTTTGATGTTTTTGCCTTTGGTTTTTCACTTTTCTTCACCACTTTGCTGTCAGTTTTCTCATCCTCTGTAGCTTTGGTAGGTTGTTCTGCAGATGTGCTTGTCTTTACGGTGTCTTTTTCAGTTGTCTTAGTAGAAACTGTTCCTTCAGGTTCAGAGGGTTTCGCTTCACTGTTCATTTCTGTTTTCTGGACATCAGCTTCAAGTGGGCTGGAAAACTTTTTCAGAAGTTCTTCAGCCTGTAAACGTTCCTGTAGACACAACAAAGTGCAACAAGGTTAGACAAAGAGGGAACTTTTAACAACTACAACTTAAGAGAAAACCGATCTGTGCCAGTTTAGTAGCCTATTATTTATATACTATTATAGGATCTTTTTTATTATTTTTATACTTGGAATTGGCTTTTATTTTTATATTTTCAGTTTTTATTTAACTCTTAGTTTTAAGTTTAAGTAATTTTGTTATGTGCTTTTGTCATTTTTATTAGTATTAATATTTATTTTGCTTGATTATTCATTTCATTTTAGAAATTTTTGTTCTTCAACTTATTTCATTTCAGTTTGTTGTAAAGGCCACATTTCTAATGTTGTTTGTTCTTTATTCAATATTTTAAATATTTAAAATTTAAATTTTAGTTTTAAGTTCTAGTATCTTTATTATTTGTTTTAATGTTTCTATTTAATTTTTATTTATTTATTTAGATTTAGTAATTTTGTACATCAACTTATTTTATTTCAATTAGTTGCAAATGCCACATTTCTAATTTCCATTTAAGTTTTACAGTTTAAGTTTGTTTAATTCAATATTTATTATTTATATTAATTTTATTTCAGCTTTATTTCTAAATTAACTAAATATTTTTAATAGTCTTAGTTAACAACAACAACACGGCAACAGACCCCATGAAAGTCTTAGTTTTCCTGTTTAAATCTTCAATTAATCCTGTTGCTTTATTTTACCATTAACAAAACTGCACTGAAAGTCATACTTGCCTTCTCATTGTGAAGAGGATCCAGAGTGAACCGAAGCACTACAGCACACCTCTGGCCTTTGGTTACTGCCATCACTCCATGAAGGGTCTCCTGTCCAGCTCTGAATCCCACGACTCTACCACACCGAGGCTTCACTACAGACTGAAGAGAGGGTAGAGTCAAATAATATCTCTCTTAGAAAACAGCACATTTTATCAACACAGTTAACAAGCTGCTGCATTGACGTCGACCAAGTCTAAAATAACTCACTAGCATTGCTGGGGAAGCTACCTTGAAATTGTAGTTTGTCAAGCAACAGTGCGATTAAAGTAGATAAAACCATATTTGACTCAGTTTACAGGAACCAGTAAAATAAGGATAAATAATAAAATATGTATTTAAATACAGAAAGCAAACATACATGAATCTCTTTTTTGAACTGGTTCATTGAAATGAACTGTTTGAAAAACTGATTTGCTAAAATAAATCAGACTTTCCAATGCTACTTAACAGTGAAGGCATATTCCAAGGTATAGTGTTTGATTAGTTAGATAGCTAGTTAAATCCTGGCTAAAACTACACATTTTTTTAGTAGTTAGATTACTGAAATATGTAATTTCATGTTAATAGCATTACTTATTTTACTTAGTTAGTTACTCCTCTACACAGCTCAATAGTCTGAATAAAAATAATGCAAAACATTTAGAAATCTTACAGAGACAGTTTTGCCATCTGACTCAGTGAAGATGAAATCTCCTCCTTCAAAGTTGTCATTGAGGTACAAAATGGCACTACAAAGCAACAAAAAGAATGTATTAGTGAAAACACTATAAACTAAATAACCATGATGCTAGACTGGTTCCTCAAGTGGCAAACCTGTAGCCTTGATCGCTGTATGCTGATGGATCTTTGATACAGCCGTTGAGCTCTGAGATGAGCAGACAGTCTGTGCGCTCCTCCTGTTTCTCTGGATTGAAAGAGAGACCAACATAAGCTTGTTTACGAACTAAATAGATCTGTGTCCAAGATGCAAAAATAATGTGTATTTCTCTAAAAAAAAAGAGTTTACCGATGGCAGATCGGCAGACCAGGTTTGAGCTAGAGTAATACAGAGGCGATTCCAGACCAAAGTTGGATTCCAGAATCTTTTGAATTTTCTCACTGAGGTCGGACAACAAACGTGCACTCTTCAAGGGAACCAGACCCTCCTGACCAAGGTATAAGGAAAAAAAAAGCTTTTAAGTGATGAATTAAAATACAATATACCTGTAAAGAAAGTCAACATGTTTCCAGAAAAATCAAAGAGCATCACATTTGTATTTGCAATACAGAGTCTCCTCAATTTAAATCTGCCTAATACCATAAAGGATATTATTTTCATATACTGAAAAAAATAAAGGTTCCTAAAGGTTGTTTTCACAGCAATGCCAGAGAAGAACCATTTTTCGTTCTTCAAATAACTTTTTAGTGAATAGGTCTTCTTTTTTTTTCCTTAGTTTGGAGTCCATTTTAAAAATGTAAAGAATCTTTTTCCCATATAAATAATCTTTTAATAGAACGATTCCATGAACTCTTAAGGGGCAATAAAGCATCTTTAATTTTCATTATGTTTTTTATACATTTAATTCAGTTCAAAAGTTTGGGTCAGTAAGATTTTTTTAGGTAATTAATACTTCTATTCAGCAGGGACACATTCAATTGATTTAAAGTGAAAGAAAAGAGATTTACTGTATAATGTTACAACATATTTCTATTTCAAATAAAAGCTGTCCTTTTGTATTTTCTATTCAGGATTCAAGAATCCTGAAATAAGAAAAAAATAAAGCAGCACATCTGTTTTCAACTGATAATAATCAGAAATGTTTCTTGAGCAGCAAATCAGCATATTAAAAATGATTTCTGAAGATCATGTGACATCAGACTGGAGTAATGATGCTGAAAATTCAGCTTTGCATCACAGGAATGAATTACATTTTAAAATATATTCAAATAGGAAAAATAATTTGATATTAATGTAAAAATATTACTTTACTTTTTATGAAATAAAAAGTGCAGCCTTGGTGAGCATACAAGGATTTTAAACAGTAGTTTATCAACAAAAATAGAAACTAAACAATTGACAAAGTGTTGCATGTTCCTTTAACTGATTAGAACATGGTGCAAATATTAGTTTCATGATTTCATTGAATTCAAGAGGATATTTTAAACCCTTTAGTAACGTAGGTGTCACCTGTAGAGCTTTGAGAACCATAATATCCTGAAACATCTCACTCGCCGACTGAGGGGAGGGTGTTGCTTTAAAAGCATCTTGAATAGCTGCTTCCTGCGAGATTTAGGTCATAGAAAATATAAATATTTAGTTGACTGCAGAAAAATACAAAATTATCTTTTTGTCTACTCTTCTGGGAAATAGAAAGAAATGTTAAGCATACACTTGAGAGGCGATGAAGCTCCTGACACTCGTCTGATGTGATTACACCATCCAGGACGATCCGCTGTGAACCGTTCAGAGATGAGGATGTCAGGGTTTCCGGGAGTTTGTTGGCAGTTTCTGGAGTAGGGGCTGGATTGATATCTGAAAAAGCACCAGTTGCAGGACCAGGTCTTGTAACTTGCTTATCCCTTCACATATGTTGAATTTTATTTTAAGTCTTACCATCTTTCACCAACTTGACCAGGTCTGATGAGTCTTTACTCTTCTCTTCTACAAGTGTCTCGATCTCTTTCATAAGGTTACTGATCTCCTCTGTAATCCTCGCAGCTGTTTCTTTGTCCGCCCTGCGTGCACAGAGGAAACCAACATCAGGTCAGTTTAACTTTTGTGTAAATAAATCACATGCAACAAAGGTATACTTACTTTTGTTTGTCTCTTAGTTTCTTAGGTATGATGTCCTCAGGGGTCCATGTGTCCTGGGACAGAATGAGATTTTATTATAACTATGTTTATAATAAATATGGGTATCATAGCACATATTAATACACTTACTGGATCAACAAAAGTTTTACCAAACATCTCATAGCCAAAGTAAAGAAGCTCTTTTTCCAGCAAAGACCTCGTAATGTGCTGCTTAACAACCTGCAACGAAAAAAAAAAATAATAATAATATATATATATTGTTCAAAATGAATCTGAAGTCTGCACTCAAAGCATGCACCATGTTGCATCATGTATTTCCATTGGAAATCAATTAATAATGTTTTAATTAACTGACATTACAAATGTGCTGTAGATCAAAAGCATGCTTGTGCATCAGTGGCACGTGTGGACGGCACCTCTCTGGCTGTAATGTTGACGGCTTTGTCGTCTCCCAGCACAGCTGAGTAGTACGCCAGGTTCTGAGCCATAACCGCATCCGCAGGGTGGAAGAGCAGGTATGTTTTAGCACACTCAATGGCCTGCTCGTATTTCTCACCTGGGAGAGCAAGAGATTAAACCTTTAAAAATGAACTCAGATATAAATAATACACTATGCATTTAAAACATTCTGCAGACTTTATTAGCAACACCCCAAAATATCTACCTGCTGTGCAAACTTTAATGTACCTAAATATACTACTAAAATATACACACAAATAAAATAATAAATATATATACTCATATATAATCTGATAAATCTTGCAGTGTTACTTTAGCATTATTTATATACAACTAAAATATTTGTTAATATTTGTAATTCACTTTTTATATTGATATTTAGTATTTTTCAGTGTTATTAATTTTGTACTTTCAGTACTTCAACTTATTTCTGTTAGTTGCAAAGGCAAGATTTCTAATTTCATTTTTTGTTTTTCAAATGAAGTTTTTCAAATGTATGCTTTTTTATCTAATATTAAATTTTATTGTAGATTTATTTCAACTACTGAAACCAGTGTTATTATAGTTAACTAAAATGAAAACCATAACAAAACATTTTCGTTATTTGAAATAAAATTAACATTAACTGAAATATATATATATATATATATATATATATATATATATATATATATATATTTATATAAAAATTAAACTTATTTTGTTTATGCTTTTCTATCTAATATTTTGTTTCACTGTAGATTTATTTCAGTAACTGAAACCAGGGGTATTATATTTAACGAAAATGAATTCCATAACAAAACATTTTCGTTATTTGAAACGGAAGAAACTTTAACTGAAGGGGAAAAAAAAACGTATTTTGTTTATGCTTTTCTATCTAATATTTTATTTTATTGCAGATTTATTTCAGTAACTGAAATAAGGATAGTTAACTAAAACTAAAACTATAAAAAAGGTAATAAAATATACGTAACTGAAATAATATATATAAAAAAGTAAACATTTTATTTAAGCTAATTTCCAAGACAACATTTCTAATTTTAATTTACTTTAATTTGACGTACTAAAATAACTAAAACTGAAAAAATAAAAAATAAAATAAAAAAACGATATAGACAGCAGTAAAGCAATATTGGTTTTGGTTTTAGTCAACAATGACAACACAGAAGTCTGGTCCTGAATATGCTTCTGCTGATGATGAGTGTATCGTACTGTTATAGTATGAGAACTGAAGGTAGTTAAAGTGCGATGGGAGGAAATCTTCAAAAGGCTTCTCTCTTCCAGCGGTGGATGCCAGATCCACAGCGCAGTTCTGTTTGCAGTTCAGAACGTGAAGGTAATGATCTGTGATCAATGCAAACATAGACATGAATCCCTCAAATAATAATAATAATAATAAATCCATATTTATAAAACATTTAGTGTAACAGAACTACAAATACCATTACTGTATATTTCAAAATAATTGCACCACTTGGTGTTATGCACTAATTGGTATTTATTAAATCAAAAGCATCAGAATACCACGTGCCTGTCATAGATTGAAAGAGATCGGCGTTGTACTCCATGTAGTTGTAACCATCATAATCGAAGGCTCCTTCGCAAAGAACTCTGCATTCTTCATAAGCAGTGAAATATTCTTCAACAGCAGCTTCAAAATGCTCAATGGCTGGGGCAAAATCTTCTGCACTGTAATGAATCTTGCCCTCTAAAAATTCAGCCTGGAAATCAGCAATTATAAATATTTTATAAGGCGGTAAGATTGTATGGACAAATTCTAGACGTATTCAGATTAATAAACATTGTTCGTACCATGTGCGGTCTCTCCTCCAGGTCCTTGAAATCTGTCTCTTGCACCCCGGCCATCATCATGTAGTACTCTAAATTCTGTTTCATCTCTACGTGGTCAGGGTTTGCTATGAAAAATGTATTTGCTGCTGCCACTGCCTTGTCAAGCTTGTTTATCTGTAAGTGCAAAGAAATATTGGTTAGAAAACACTCATGCTTCCCAAGTTATACTTTAGCGACAGAATTGGTCCTAGAATATAAATAAAACTTCCAAATAAATAAAAACATAAATAATCAGATTAAAAGTCATATTCTAGAATTCAGCACAACTGTTTTCAACATTAGTAAAAATTAATAATAATAATAATAATATTGCACATTACTTCTGTTTTACTGTATTTTTTATCAAATAAATGCCTTGGTGAGCATAAAAGAAAAATGATATGTTAAATTAATGACTATCATTAAAGTAGTGCTGTTGTCATTGAAGAAATCCCTGAAATGTGTGATAACTTTGCTGTTCATACTTGTTGATACTATAGTTTTTTTTTTTTTTTTAATACAACAACGATGCTTTTTCATTATTCCTAGTGGTCTGAGGATGTATATCTCATTTAAACCATCAGTTTTCAAGGCAGTGGTATTTTAAAGCCCCTCGGCAGTTCTAAAACTCTGCAAGGCTCCACCTAAAGACGTGGCACAGTGATGCGAGTTTAGGGGGGTTGGGGAAACGTGGAAGAGCTTCTTAAACGGTTAACCATTCAGTGAAAATGCATAAATGGCGTGTACAAAATCTGATCAAATGTATCTGATGCACTTTTATGCAGTGATAGAATGTATTGATAACTTGATAATCTTTGTTTACAAAAAGCTTCTTCTGAAAAGCATTATGCTATGCACTGATTTTATCCCCATGCCAGTTTACTAAAAAAAAAAAAGCCTTTGCGTTTTTATAAACAATTTTGCATGCATTTTTCTGGCCTCTTCTTTACCTTAAAGTAAGCTACTTGCAGGTAATTGTAAGGCGTCCTCTTCTTGAACTCCAGCTCTATAGTCTCACTAACTTTATGGAGTGTCGGTGGTCCCATTTTCTCGCGTTCACATGCATCCACACAATCGGCCCGTTTGAGAATCCTCTGGAAAAACGCTAAATCCTCCACGGCCCCGGTTCCTGGGATCGGGACACCCACACCTGGGAAAGTGTCCCCGAAAGCGGTGTGATTCGCGCAGGATAAGCGGCAGTGCGTCTGGATTTTACGCAACGCTGCTTTATTCCGTAAAGCCCTTTCCATGTTCAGGATCACAGCCAACCAGTCCTGCTTATAATACGCCTCCACCGCGTTATCAAAAAGCAGATCGTACGGCTCAAATATTCCATTGGCTTGAGTGTCACACAAGGTGAAATGGACACTGGAGAGGATTGATATCAAGGACAGTGAGATCCACATCTCGGAGACTGGAGGCCTGTGAGGTATGACTCGGTTTTGGAGAATGTCCGAAAGTCTTTGGAGAGGGTGGAGCTCCAGGACTGTGTGAAAGCCTGCCCTGGGCGAGCTGAGAGCCACTGTGGTCTAGTCACGGATTTAAAAGGTTTGAGTGACGCATTTTCAACTAAAACTAGAAAGTATTAATACTCTATAGTTTTAGTTGAAAATGCATAAATTATATAGACCTACAGAAACAGAATTGAGTTGGCAATTTTAGTTTTTGCTCTTTTATTTTTTCTTTGACTTTTATTATTATTATTATTATTATTATTTTTAATCCAGAATATAAGTAGTGTCTATTTCTATTTTTGTATTCGGTAACACTTTACTATAAGGTTCATTAGTTTACTACTTTAATTAACATGAACTAAGCATGAACAATAATTCCACAGCATGTAATCTTAATGTGAATTTCAACATTTAATAATGCTTTATTAAAATCAAAAGTTGTGCTTTTTAACATTAGATAATGCACTGTGAATTAACATGAATGAACAACTGTATTTTCATTAAGATTAACAAAGATGAATAGATGCTGTAATAAATGTATTCATTGTTTGTTTCTGTTAGTTATTATAGGCTAAATAACATTAACTGATGGAACCTTATTGTAAAATTTTACCTTATATTCATTTGCCGGGAATAAAAAAAGCTGGCTAACACTACAGTGACCTTTATTAAGTCATTAGGAAACATAATTTACCTCTTAAAAGTTCAGCAGTTTGTATACGTTCTCATATAATAAAATGTAGTATTCTTGATATTGGTCTGGTAAGCATCATTTAACCTAATGTAATTAATTATTATTAGTTATTGTTAAGTTTTACTGAATGTTCAATTTCACAAAAATAAATAATATATAAATTACCTGTGATCTTTCCCTCATTACAAATTATGCTTTATAAGGTTATTTTTAAGTTTTACTAAAAGTTACATTTCGCAGACTTTTTCCATATAAATACATAACCTGGATGTACTGTTGTTGTTGTGTGCAACTTCTTGCATAATTCAATAATATGAATCAATATTTTTAGTGCAAAACAAATGCACGGACTATCGGGCAGTTTTTTGGTTTCATAATTTCAAACTTAAATCTTACATAACTGCAGAAAACTCATATTTACTACATTTTCTGCAATCTACATAATAGGACAGAAAGGCTACCGCTAAACATGCATGATCGCTTTGTATTTGAGTTATCGATATAATAAATATTAATATACATTGTGTTGTTCAAAAGCATTATTTTAGAAACCCACGCTATAGTTTAAACACTCATTAAATATGTGTGTAAAGTATTATATGACAAAAATATAGGTATTTGTACACAGGCAACTATCACGACTACTACTCGATTCATTAAACACAGTAGGACCCCAGAAACCAAACTCCTCCTCCGTGTTTTGTTTTGTGACTCCTGTGAGAAGTCTCGTGTTAATTTGCTGAGCGCGACGGGAAGTTTAATTACAGAATGGACAAAACAATCTGTCTACCACAACAACCCAACAAAACCACCACGGGTAAGACAGTGCCTTCAACGGTAAACTCAGAAATTATTTTTAGTTTAGGTTTTCTGTTTTATTGAATTGGTCGAGTCAGTCATTCCACCGCACCATAGTAATGATCAAAACAGTGGTTAAATGTTTTAGATCCATTGTATTATCAGTGACAAAATATATGCTTGTTATAAGTTGATAATATTTTTGTAATGTTATGAAATGTCCCATTATTGCCATTATAGTCAGTGGTACTAAGCTACCAGCACTCACATGTTCAGAAGTTATAATTTGCCTTTATTTTAATTTTAAAACAATCTTTAATAAATAAATAAATAAACCTTAACACCACGTAGATCTACTCTGCACCTCCAGAGGCGCTTACTTTCACTCTTAAGAGGTTATCCAACCTGTTAAATAACAACCTTTACAAAATTCTCTGTAGTTTCTTGAAGAATTACTGTGGGATCTCAGATCAGTGCAGTGTATGTATGTATGTGTATATATATATATATATATATATATATATATATATATATGCGTGTGTGTGTATGTATATATAATATAATGTATAACACACACACACACACACATATATATATATATACAACCCGAATTCCGGAAAAGTTGGGACGTTTTTTAAATTTTAATAAAATGAAAACTAAAAGACTTTCAAATCACATGAGCCAATATTTTATTCACAATAGAACATAGATAACATAGCAAATGTTTAAACTGAGAAAGTTTACAATTTAATGCACAAAATGAGCTCATTTCAATTTTGATTTCTGCTACAGGTCTCAAAATAGTTGGGACGGGGCATGTTTACCATGGTGTAGCATCTCCTTTTCTTTTCAAAACAGTGTGAAGACGTCTGGGCATTGAGGCTATGAGTTGCTGGAGTTTTGCTGTTGGAATTTGGTCCCATTCTTGCCTTATATAGATTTCCAGCTGCTGAAGAGTTCGTGGTCGTCTTTGACGTATTTTTCGTTTAATGATGCGCCAAATGTTCTCTATAGGTGAAAGATCTGGACTGCAGGCAGGCCAGGTTAGCACCCGGACTCCTCTACGACGAAGCCATGCTGTTGTTATAGCTGCAGTATGTGGTTTTGCATTGTCCTGCTGAAATAAACAAGGCCTTCCCTGAAATAGACGTTGTTTGGAGGGAAGCATATGTTGCTCTAAAACCTTTATATACCTTTCAGCATTCACAGAGCCTTCCAAAACATGCAAGCTGCCCATACCGTATGCACTTATGCACCCCCATACCATCAGAGATGCTGGCTTTTGAACTGAACGCTGATAACATGCTGGAAGGTCTCCCTCCTCTTTAGCCTGGAGGACACGGCGTCCGTGATTTCCAACAAGAATGTCAAATTTGGACTCGTCGACCATAAAACACTATTCCACTTTGAAATAGTCCATTTTAAATGAGCCTTGGCCCACAGGACACGACGGCGCTTCTGGACCATGTTCACATATGGCTTCCTTTTTGCATGATAGAGCTTTAGTTGGCATCTGCTGATGGCACGGCGGATTGTGTTTACCGACAGTGGTTTCTGAAAGTATTCCTGGGCCCATTTAGTAATGTCATTGACACAATCATGCCGATGAGTGATGCAGTGTCGTATGAGAGCCCGAAGACCACGGGCATCCAATAAAGGTCTCCGGCCTTGTCCCTTACGCACAGAGATTTCTCCATTTTCTCTGAATCTTTTGATGATGTTATGCACTGTAGATGATGAGATTTGCAAAGCCTTTGCAATTTGACATTGAGGAACATTGTTTTTAAAGTTTTCCACAATTTTTTTTACGCAGTCTTTCACAGATTGGAGAGCCTCTGCCCATCTTTACTTCTGAGAGACTCTGCTTCTCTAAGACAAAGCTTTTATAGCTAATCATGTTACAGACCTGATATCAATTAACTTAATTAATCACTAGATGTTCTCCCAGCTGAATCTTTTCAAAACTGCCTGCTTTTTTAGCCATTTGTTGCCCCCGTGCCAACTTTTTTGAGACCTGTAGCAGGCATTAAATTTTAAATGAGCTAATTAAGTGGATAAAAGTGTAAAATTTCTCAGTTTAAACATTTGCTACGTTATCTATGTTCTATTGTGAATAAAATATTGGCTCATGTGATTTGAAATTCCTTTAGTTTTCATTTTATTAAAATTTAAAAAACGTCCCAACTTTTCCGGAATTCGGGTTGTATATATATATATATATATATATATATATATATATATATATATATAAATATATATATAAAGAAAGAGAGAGAGAGTGCTTTATACAATACTGATTGTGTCAAAGCAGCTTTACATTGTCAAACAGGAAAAAAGTTTGTCATTAATGCTGGAGGACAGTGACACAGAGTCATTTTTCCAATTAAAGTCAGTTCATTGATGATTCAGTGATGTCATCATCCAGTTCAGCTCTTTTCCAATAGTGTCTGTGCAATCAGTCATCATGCAATCAGGGGATCTGTGTCTGGGGCTCTTCTAGTTGACATTCAGGGCTGTAGAGGTCGTCTCCAGGTGCTGATCCACATGGTTTGGATCCATATGGCTACAGTGACCTCCGAATAAGAATAAAGGAGCCTGATATCAGCGTAGATGTCTTTTTTCTTACTATGTAACGAGTATTTATCTTATTATATATATATATATATATATATATATATATATATATATATATATATATATATATATATATATATATATATATATTAATATCTTATTTGAATTTCTCTTATTATGGCAATGGTGTAGTATACTTTAAGAAAAAATGAGGATGTTGAAGATCTCAGTAAGGATGAATAACATTGACAAAGTATATGTACTACCTTGGGTTCAACAGAGTTAATATCTTAAACTCTAAAAACCTTTTATACAGTTACAATTTACTACTCTTAATGTAAAAGAAGTTGCTTCTGTTGTAACAGCTGTGCTCTGTATGTTAATTAAGTTAGACACCCCGTTGTCTTAGATGATTCTCGGTGTCACATGGATGTGATCATCCCAAATCGAGCAGAAACAACATAACTGTTGACTATCTCCTTCTCTATAATAATAATTTTGGAAGATGAGCATGATTTAACATGCATTTTGGAGTGGAATCTGCCACTAAAATCATCTCTGTGCTGTGCAACTATTTTACATGTCAACAATGTTAATATTATAGTAACTTTGGTGGAGACCAGCAGAAACCCGAGTGGAATGGCACTGGTGAGCCCCTACCAGACTAACCGTGTTGGGGATCCCATGGATGTAGTTGCTCTGGCACAGCAAGTACAGAAGGTAGTGATACTTTAGCTAATTACTTTACTGATATTGATATAGTTATTTTTTTTTTATCATGGATTTATTTATTTCTTTTGGGAATTTTAGGGAGATGACTTTATTAGAGCCAATGCTTGCAATAAACTTACAGTAATTGCTGACCAGATAAGATATCTTCAGGAGCAAGCAAGAAAGGTGAGATTGAACTGTCACTCAAATGCTCATTTTGTTTTACAGCAGTACCGCAAATGTCCCTAGACTTAAAGGAATAGTTCATCAAAAGTGTTTTTTTTTTTCAATATTTAGGTGTTTCTTTTTTCACCAGAACAGATTTGCAGAAATGTAGCATTACATCACTCGCTCACAAGTGGATCCTCTGCATTTAATAAGTGCCGTCAGAATGAGAATGCAGTTAATAAAAACAATCTTCAAATAATCCACGATTCCAGTTTTGAAGTTAAAAACATCTTGATGAATTTATTTCTCGCAAACATGCTTTTTTTTACTTCACAAGTGATTGTGGTTTACTGTTGTGTATTTATCTTATTCTGACGGCACCCATTCATTACAAAGTAATGCTACATTTCTCCAACTCCGTTCCCATTAAGAAACAAAGCCATATACATCTTGGGTGGCCTGAGGGAGATTCATTTTAAGCTAATTTTCATTTTTAGGTGAACTATTCCTTTAACGTTTAAATATCTGTGATAAAAATCTAACAAGTGACAAATAAGTAATGGTTAAATCATTTTGTGTTTGCACTTTAGGTTTTAGAAGATGCCAAGAAAGATGCTGAGCTTCACCATGCTGCATGCAATGTTGTGAAGAAACCAGGAAACATGTATTATCTTTACATGCGTGAATCCGGACAGCGGTACTTCTCCATTCTGTCTCCACAGGTGAGTTGATTGCCACATTATGAGTGTCTGGGTCTCATCAGTTGACATGAGTGAGAAGTGAGGTCAATCTAAACTGGATGGCGCCAACTAGTAGTTCATTAATTAAAACAAAATATAGAAAAGACCACCAGAAAACAAATAGTTGTGTTAAAATAAAATATTTAACAGCTAATTTATTTAATCTCTTACAGGAATGGGGTCCTAGTTGCCCTCACAAGTTCCTTGGTGCATACAAACTCCAACATGACATGTCTTGGACACCTCAAGAGGAGGTTGAAAGGCGGGATGCTGAAATTGGCATCATGGATAAACTGTTGAACAGACAAACTGCTCTACCAGCCTGTACTGAGCCCAACTTTGAAGGTCTTTCACAGTGAAAGGGCGCAGCTCACTCACAGACTGTCTTATCTGGTCATGAAAGCCATGTTGTCTTAAAATAATTGTTTGTTAATAGAAATTGTTTGGCAAATTAAAATTTTCAGTTCTGCATACTGAAAACTTTGCCTTGTCACTACTACTGGACCTGTAAATCTGTCATTCCGTCATGCATTTAATGTGTCTATGGTCAGATTTCCCTTTTCTTTTTTCAGAGCTACATATATTTTTGGGTATGTTATTTTCATTAAATCATTAATCCATTTATTCAGTATCTTATATTGATTTTTCTTTTCATAAAACAGTAGGTTTTCACTGCTTACTCTACATAAAACAGCATAACATGTGCTCATATATATTTTATTAAACACATTAGTCAGTGATTTTATATACAGATACAACTGGTGTTACATAAAAAGAAGTCATAAAAATAAATTGAACTGGTTAAAATCAACTATGTAAATGAACACCTGCAATTCATCCATTTAGTCATCTGTTACTGTTGTGCTACAACGATCAGTAATGTTTTGGAGGTAAGAGTTCACAAAGAGTAACAGTTCCCAGTTGTCCGTTGCAATGCTGACCTGAATAGCATCTTCAGCCTGTGTAATCTTCAAAAGGACATGGCACGTGGGTGGAAGAAAGAACAATACTTTCCAAAATCTTTTGCTTTGCTGATCTGTAATAAGGTAACCCTGGAAATGTGTCTTGATGAGATCAGTAAGACTTTCATCTGCAGTTTTGAAACAGAAAAGACTAATGGCTGATTTGTCAGGATTCCCAGAGGCTGCGGCCTCCCAAATGCGGTCAAACACTTGCTCTTTGCATTCACAGGATGTGTTTGGCGGTAAAGGCAGAGGAAGGAATATCTCAGAGAACGAAACGCTCACATCAGGCAGTCGGCTATGCCAAGAACGTCCATCTTGGGTGGTAAATATGGCACTGACACATAAAGTAGTAGGGTAGGGTTGAAAAGGCTTGAGCTTGACTTTGACCTCAGGTGGCTTTCTATCTCTGAACACACATGGTACATGTATGTCATTTATCTTTGCGTAATTTGAGTCTTTCATCTCAAAATGCAGACAAATTGTAAACACTTTATCGAATAAATGATCTGTGTCTTTTGCATGAGTCAGACTGTATCTCAAGGTGACCTCAGAACCAAATCCAGATGTCTGAAACTGTCCTTGATAAACCTCCAACCAATTCTTAGCCTCTCCCGTTGTCTCCAACGTCTCTGAACTTTCCGAAGACCTTTGTGAGGTTTCTTCTTGCACCTTGATGAGTTGTAAAACATGCCGGTTAGTTTTGTGCACAGTTAGGTTACTAGCGATCCCCTCATTTTCAGCCATAATTGCAGAATGCGACCGCTCTTTGGCACGTCCTCCATCAAGTCCTTTGGCGAGAATCCCTGTCAGCTTTTCCCATGAAAGGTTGGTTAGCAGAGTGTAGTAGAAGCGAGCGTGATCCTTAATGTCCGTGTCATCATAATGTACCGATATGTATTGCAAAAGGTCAGCCAGCTCAATAAACACTTGATCAATGGAGGGATGCTCCAAAAGATTGCGACAAACGGCGAGAACTGCGTTCCCAACCTGCCAGTTGCCCCTTTCACACAAGTTGGAGTTGATTAGAATATTGAGAAGGAGGTAAATGGTGTTTCTCTGGGTAATCTGACCCTCTTTAGCCACTCGTTTCAAAACTTTCAAGTGGCAACTCAAATTATGAATCGTCAACTGCAGTGGAGGCATTTCCATAATGCATTTCTGAAGCCCTATCAACAACTTCACCGACCAGACTGGATCATTCAGATGCTCCTGGATGCGATTTGTGAGGCCAATCAAATTCGGAGCGAGTTGCGAATGTCTGGAATACATGTCGCATAATTTGTTGATCACCTTCTCTGAGAATTCTTTCATGCCATTGAAGTGCATGAGAAAAATGAACAATGCTCTGAAAGAGGTCACCACCACTTCTCTGCTACCATCATTGTCTATGATTTTCAAAAGGGCCATTATGTGTTCAAGCAAGTAGCTGATTCCTTTATCCGCTTCACCCTCATCTGCTTCAAGGTGCACCAAACAAAGAAGGTTTAGCCTGCAGAGCATAGTAGCACTATCATTGAAAACCGTTGGATGAAGAGACGCTGCAAGGCGTGGCGTAACCAGCACAGGTAAACTCTCTTCTCCACTGCTGGATATGGGCCGGTTCTCAGGGAAGTGCAGGATGCATTCCATGCAGAAGAGCTTTTCGGAAATTTTTAGGAGCGGATGCTGGGCTGTGCCCACGAGACGCTTGAGCAGGAAGTTCTCATCCTCGGCTGTGAAAAGACTATCTGTGAATGTGTCCTTCATAAAGAGCGTGGCATGCATGAGTGAAACGTCTGCCGTTCCGAAGAGTCGCAGAAGCTGCGATTTGAATAACGTTGGAGAAAGTCCCGGAACCATGGCGACAACTTCTACAAGTTCCCTAAGTAGGGCAGACTGGGAAATAGGCGTATGCAGGTAAGACTCTTCCAAGAGGGAAGACATTATTGATTTGAGTTCTTTACAATCCAAACCTGGTGGCAAACGTGGGACATGCACCATCATGTTTATTGGCAACAAGGTCATTTCTAACTGATTGCTTTTCCATGCAAAACCTTCATTTCCTCCTAAGATGCTCTTGAACTCTAGGTCAGTAACATTTTTTTGGGTAGTCAAGATCCTTATGGCGTTCTTCAGCCCTAGTGTATAAAGCATACAGTAGGACTGATGCAGAACTGTGGTTTCTTGCTGTTTTAGAAGATGCAAGGCCTCTAACTTTTGAGAAAGAAGACCAGGGCTACAGGTTTCCATTTCTCGTAGACACTCACAAGCGGTGGCCCTTATTGGCTGATGGGATAGACCGCATCTGTAGTCATTGGTGTCCTGAATCATCTGAAATAGAAAGTCCAGCCAATCTTCAGCCATCTTCGTGTGGTTAGCCAGGCAGGATGTGCATATTATCACATTGGTGATGGCCAGCACGACATTGCACTTAAGGATGATGGATTTCTGTGGTGTGTGAGAGAAGACTGACAATAGTTCAAGGGCTGTTTCCTCTCCCACAGAGGAAGAAGGGCAGAGAATGGTTGGATGCTCCAGTAGCACAGACACAATGAGAATCTTATAATAAGGAAGAAAAAAAAAATCACAATATTAAACAAAAGCAAGTCAATTACAAGGGAAATGCACAGCATTTAAACAAAGCTTTATAGTTAATTAATAGGTCTAGTTACTGGAAAAGGCTGCAAACATTGTGGAGTAGAGTTAATATTATTTACTAAAACCATTAAAAAAAAATTATGTAACACATTTAAATTAAAATAAATTAACTTTTAACTAAAATAAAATAAAAATGTATTTTATTTCAGCTAGTAGTCAAGGGAAAAAAATATTTATTTTAACTTTTTTATTTTTTTTTACTAAAATAATTAAAACTGAAATATAAAATGAATAAAAACCATACAATATAATATTATATAAATGAAAATGTAGAATATTATATAAAAAATATAATACACAATCAATTGAATAAATCTTTCAAATTAAAATGAAAGCAGAAAATATATAAACAAAACATGATTTCAAAATGATCATAAAACTATAATTGCATGCATTTATAGTAAAATGACCGTTTATTTTTACCTGTTAATACATGTATACTATTTCAACGTCTGTATACATGCACATACATATACATTTTATAAAATACAGTGTAATAATACGTGTTTGTCTGCTCTCGTTACCTTGAGTTGATCACTAGCCTTATCATTTCTCAGTTCGTGTAGAAGTTCAGCCAAGAAGCTCTCACAGGTGGTGGTGGCCAAAAACTGAGATGGGCTCAGTAGAAAGGCCGATATTTTCTGATCCCAGGGATCTGCGACAGTCATTCTGGAGAGAAACTGTGAAAACGAACAGAGGCATTTTTGTGAATGACATTGACGCCGATTGATTTAATAATGCAACATTAAAATAAAAAGTGCATTTATTCAATTTAACGACTCACCAATCAGATCACACTTAAAAACACAAATAAAGCAATTTGCTATGCAACATCCAACAATTGACGTCTGTGAAAATCATGTGTTCTGAAGCTGTCATATGATAAACCCGGACACTGATCTGTATATTTTTAAAATTAAAGTCTAAGCTGCCACTTTTTAAATATTCCATAATAATTTGCCAGGTTGTTTCCCTTATCGAATTGTATAGTACGTATTTTAAGATTTGTAAAATAATTTAATTTTAATTTTCCACTCATATTTTTTACATGTACATTGCTGAGCAGAAGCAAAGTGCTTTTATTTTGAAACGGTCATGTGACCTTGTTTTTTACAAACACTTTACTGCCATCATGTGGTGCGTCAAATATTTAGAGAAGTAGGTTAAAAAAGCAACCTAAATTAGAAAATTAAATAAATAATTAGAAGTGATAAAACCACGCACTCCACATTGTACACAATGAATACTAAAGTCGTGGTTAGTAAGATAAGGTGATGTAGTCTTGACACAAACAGCGAGCTTTGTATAAACATTGTTGCTCGTATTGCAAAAAATCGCAAAACAATAACATAAAGAGTAACAACATATACGTAACGCAATTAAGTAACATAATATTATAAACCTTTTGAAATTAAAATATACTCAAAATTCATAGATCAATGTTGTATTCATATTCTTATTAAATTACCACTAATAATATTTTATATACAATGTCGTTCAAAAGTTTTTGGATCAGTAAGATTTTTAATGTTTATTTTTATTTTAAGATCTTCTGCTCATCATGGCTGCATGTATTTGATCAGAAATACATAATTTTTTATTGCAATTTAAAATAATGTTTTTATATTTTAATATACTTTAAAATATAATATTTTTCTTTTTTTAAATGCTTTTATTTAGCAAGGTGTTAAACTGATAAAAAAAATTTAAATAAAGACTAACGTTGTTAGAAACAATTTAGAGTTTAAATAAACACGATCCTATTTAAATTTATTCATCAAATAGTCCTGAAAAAAATTAAGCAGCATAACTGTTTCTAACATTGATAATAAATCAGCATATTAGAATGATTTCTGAAGGCTTATGTGACACTGACTATAGTAATCCTGATCAATTTCGCATCACAGAAATAATTATATTTCAATGTAGCCCTATTCTAATAAAAAATAGTATTTTAAATGGTAATAATATTTTACAGTATTATTGTTTTTCGGTATTTTTGGCCAAATAAATGCAGCTTTGATGAATAAAGAGATACTTCTTTAAAACACATAAAAAATCTTAACATAACAAAACAAAAAACAAAAATGAATTAACTCGTAAAAGGCAAATTACTTGATTTCAAGAATCCAATTTCATCTTTTCTTTCTCCTTTTGAAATAGGCCTATTAATTGGATCTTAAATCAAATAACTCAAATAGAACCATCCACAAAAGTGGTTGACTATGCATATCAAAGTGAATTTATAAACCGTTGCATATATTCTGTTAGCTTTGCATTTAGCAGAAATCTTTTTAATGTCTTTGGTTTTAGTGAAGTGTGCTGGAGTGACGCAGCGCGCGGCTCGCCCCTGCTCTTCAGTTCTGGAAACCCCTTGTGCGCGGACCTGCCAACGCCCGGCGCAGAGAAACAAACAGAAAGGATACGGTGAGTGCCAATGACGCTCAAAATGTTATCTACATTTTTCTTTCTATAACCAATATCAGCTCTCGACTTGGTGCGTTGTCGAATTATGAATATGTACGGTATGAGTATATGTATTTTAAATAGGTATTTAACGAATTTAACGTGTTAAATGGTACCGGAGGCCAGTTAGCATAGGCGGCTAACGCTAGCTGAGGCTGAGGAGAACCGATCATATTTTAACCTCAGGCTCTTTAACAATTATTATCATGCTACTGTATTACATATGTAAGGTTTATTTTAATATAATAGTTGATTTATGCATGTATTAAAAATAAAGCCATTTCTGGCTTTCAATATGTCATCCATTGCAGTCGAGATAACGTTAACTGTCATACATTATTTAGATTTTCATATTAGCGTATTCATTGTAGACATGTGGATTCAGTGCTGATTGAATTATAAATGGATTGCGCAGTGCATGTTTGCTTTTAAAATTGTTTAAAACAGTGTTTTCGGTGGCCTTCAGTGGTACAGCATCATTGGAAACTGAGAAGGCGCTGTATTAATTTATAATTATGTGGCATTGATTCTGAGTTTGTGTTTGTTAAGCATGGTCGACACTGTCAGGATTGTTATTGATCTCAACATTTTATTGACACACACACACACACATATGCAATAATCAGATAGGGTCATGTTATAGCACTAATTTCATACATTTTGAGTGGTTCTGTTCTGTCTCTCTACCACATGCAGACTAGAGAGCCCTCAGTAATACTGCTATTTACATCCATGTTGCTGTTTTTGATTTCTCCTTTTAGGCTAAATTATGTGAAATATTAAAGCGTTACTGCCTCTAAGTCTTAGATGAATTTGTTTGGTAGAGGAGGAGGACACAGCATTTTATTTATTTATTTATTTTTTTTACTTGCATCATTATGTATTTTGCAACAAGTGCTCTTTCACTTCTGGTCATTTAGGAAATGCTTTTCCTGCCACAAATAAATTGTTAAACTATCACAGAAAGAAGGCAGGGCTTGCACAAGAAGAATGGACAAATGAACTAATCTTTATTTAAATAATCTTTTACTAATATTCTTACTGTAATGGTTCATTAATGTTCTGTTGATAAATAGCACCATTTGGTGGCTCTCTAAAGGAGAGCAACTGACAACGGCTTAAGTAATCTATTTAATTTGTTGGGTGGATCATTACTTATGTTTTTACACAACAGTCATTTGTTTTCAAGTGAGAAATGTGTAGCTAAATAATTAGACAGGTGGCAAAACTGATTGGCTTACATTTACATTATTAATGTTTGCCAATAACAAAATATTTATAGTAAATTGCTATTATTCACATATTATTTCTGTGTTTTATCAGGCTGTTAATGCATAATGTATACATGTAATTTGAGCTCATCATCCATCACGTCTATGGAAGCACATTTAAACACCGCCATTAAAAAAAAAAGTTAATTCTGACTTTTTAATCTCCAAATTTTTACTTTTTCTTGAAATTAGAAGAAATCAGAACTGTGTGAAAAAAGTCAGAATTTCAAGATATAAAGTCAGAGCTTACATTTTGAATTTCTGCGTTCATATCTGAATTGCGATTAACAAAGTTTGAATTGTGGTGGAAAGAGGCTAGCCTAAATGCCGAAGTAATTAAAGGAAATGTTTTAGTGTGCAATTGTGTATTGATCTATTTAAAAAAACAAAACAAAAAAAAAACAATACTTGACATTAAAATCCATATAACCACGGTGCTTTCAATTATTTTATGTGTGGATCATCATAATATAAATAGCTTTAAATGCATAGTCAAATTATTTGAAATATTTCCACCCGAATAATCAGGGTGGATTTGGGGAAAAACAAGAATTAGAGGTGAGGCTGATTCAAAGTATAGGCTTGTCCAAATGTACCCTGGTTTTAAAGATCATGGATTTAGTGTCTAGGTTTGCACATGAATCTGGATTATATTACTTTTCTCAGTCTAGTGCTTGAACTGAACTGAACTGAATTTTGGCCTTAATACAGTTATTTCCAGTACACAACTTGCCACTCACGTTCCGTCTTCATGGACGTGCCGATCTGATTGCTCATGCTTTCAGCGGTATTGTGAAATAAATTGATGCATGTCATACAGTTTTGAGCATGTGAGTTTTGTAGATTAATCCTTTTCTGAAGAATTATGATTCTGATAAGAATTTGTGTTAAGACCTGTGACGGCACCCACCAGATCCCTGTACTTTTGTTTGTGGGTTTTCCATTGATGCTAGAATGAGGTCAAGCCTTGCATCTGCAGATTTCTGTCTGCAAGGGGAAGGAAACAGCTGGGATGGGCTTCCATCTCCTTGTCCTGACCATCTGTGAGCTTGAAGGCTCACCGCTTACTGCTGCATAGCTCTGCAGAGGCTTAGCTGCTGCTCAGGAGCGACGCAAACAGCAGGAAGCTAGTTCTCTTTCCCCTCTTCCCCTCCACACACCAGAGGAAAGGGATATTGCAGTATTGTTCTTTTCTGCTCCCGTGTGTCCTCTCCACACACTTGGGGTCTGTGTTGTGTGGATAGTGGTTTAGCATACTGATCCGCTGTGAGAGATGTGCTAAAACCAGTGACGTTATGCTTGAGTTTAAAGCTGCAGTGACCCACAATCAAACCAGGGGAGAAACCGTCAGAGAGGAGAAAGTGTCGATTAGGGCTGTCACGATATTAGATTTTTCATATCACGGTTAATGTGGTCAAAGAATTCACGATATTGGTATATCGTGATCTCTATAGAAACCTTGGGGGGAAAGAGATTAGAGTTGTATCCGATTCCGATACTAGTATCGGAAATATCGCCGATACCACAACAATTTCTGGCATCGGCAAGTACATGAACCCATATACCGATCCAATACCATTTTCTTAAACAACCTAGTTATGACTGCTAGCTTTGCCTTACCGCTGCACGGTTCTTCTTCGCTGCTCAGAATGCATTGAAAACACAGGAAGTTTTTCTGTGTTGCCACAAGCAACCCCTGTTTAGAGCAGTGAAGAAGAAATGAAAACGTGTTAGCAGCACTGATCTATATATGACTGGATCGCTCATCGCGTTCTAAACTGCCAACAGACAGTGAAGCCGCTTCTATATTATAGATCAGTGGTTAGCAGTATGTCCGCTGTTTAGCAGTATTTCAGACTGGACCAACCAGACCGTAAAACGGCGACTAGGGATGCCACAAGTACTGGCACTTTACTACCAAGTCGGTGCTGAAAATTAAAAAATGTGATGATACCAGCGTCTCTGTAGAACCGGTAGTAAGTTTGAGTATATTCGTTACCCGCAGCTGCGTTCAGTCGCTTCCGTGTTAGTCTAAGTGCAGGGCTCCATACTGTAGCCGAATATATCTACTAGTGTCTGTGAATATTAAACTGCAAAATACTATTTAAATATTACTCCTCTGTGGAGTAATGGGCGTGGGTGATCTCTCTGTGGGTGATGGGCGCAGATGCGTGGGAGCTCGCTGTTTTGTAGTCTCATGCCGTGTGTCACTATATGAGGACACGAACGCATATACCGTCACTTCATGAGAATTTAACATTTCATTTGAGAAAACTGTTCGGTTTGTTAGATTTTGCCGTATTTGGCTGAGCAGTAGTTTGGGTGGCTCGCCAATGTACTAGATTTCTCTAATACATAAAATAAATAAGCTTGACCAAAGTTCTTGTGGGGAGAATAATTTATTGAAGGTAGCAGTGTAGCAGTTCTTCAGCAGTGATGTTAGCATGTCATCCTTCAAACAGTCTTAACCCAAAGTACAATGATAGTGTAACCTTTTGATGACTTGAAAGGATCTCTCCCATGGAGAGCCCATTCATTGACCTGATGTTGACCTAAGAGGCTGATTATATGGGCCAGTTGTTTCACACTATTGTGAACAAAGTACAGTTGCCTACAGTTGATTCCAAATACATTCAACCAAAGTTAATTAAAAACAAATAATCTTTCAGGTTTAATGTGAGTAAATTGACAATATATTAAGCTACTGTTGTACCCTACAGTAGATTTAGCTATGTCCATGTAGTAATAATAATACGTCTCTATTAATAATAATAATTATGCCTCGACGGTTCCTTCTTTTTTACTTGTTTTGTTGTAAAGAGATTATCTGATTAATATATAATTTTTTATATTCCTAGACTTATTTGTTGCAGTTTTTTATACAGTTATATTGTAAAACTAAAATACCTTTTTTAGTTTGCGGTGTTAGATTTTTGGCTGCATTTGAAGTTCTTTTTCGCTTAAGAAAATAAATAATATTACTGTCAAATTCATGTCAGATAATAACAATACTATAATAAATACAGTAGTTCACCATGTATTTGTTCATGTTTTATTAAGGGATAAGTCTGAAGCACACCATAAAATAATTCTAGCAACTAACACAGGGCTAGTAGTATATACAGCTGTATATACAGATTAGGGTTGTGCCGATAGGCGATAGTATCGTGTATCGACGATCGTCAGAGATATCGACATAAGCAGATTTCTCTGTCTATAATCAAGACGATATTAGGCTCATTTTCCTATTAATGTATTAGATTATAGTAATAATAACTATTATTTTTATTTTTATTAGGCTGCTTATTATAATTCGGCTATCAAACTGCCCAGCTATTTCACTTCAGCACCGCATTTCACACACACACACACACACATATACACACACACACAGCGCGCGCGAGCGCAGGAGGATTAGACCCTGTAGTCACTGAAATTGTCCGCTTTGACTCTGATAACTCATAAGTCCATGAAATGAAAGAGATAGAAAACGAGTTGGTGTCCCACACATTTAATGGCTGCTACACTAAACGCGATATGACAGTTGCATCTGACTATGTATGAACTAGCTGTTTTAAATTCAGTATTTTTATATTTAACGTTAGTTTATCAGTATGTTTGAAAGTATATTTTTTCGATTATTGGTGATTCCATAGGCCTCTCTTGCGCACCTGCGCGGTTTAAAACACTCAATAGTTATGATTTGACAAGGACAAAGAGTCTCTCTCTAGCTCCACCCATCCACGATAATATCGTGTATCGTCGATCTCACAGGCTGTCGATATGACGATCCGAAAAATGACCATATCGCCCAACACTAATACAGATACACACCCAGGTATCGGAACAGTACTCGGTATCGGCCGATACCCTGAGCCCAGGTATCGGTATCGGGAAGAGAAAAAGGGTATTGGAACATCTCTAAAAGAGATATCAGTCAAATTATTTTTTTCTTTGTTTATTGCGTTTTTCTTTTTCACCCGACGGACATAAGGATACTAATAAATGCAGGGCACAAGACACTTTGGCTTTCTCCATCTTCTTTAAAGCCCCTATGAAATAACAAGAAGGAAAATACTGTCAGGTTTAACAGTATGATGAATAAATATTAATTGTAACTTTTTACAATAACATTAATGTATAAAATAACATGAATGAACAATGAACAATACATTTATTACACAATTTATTAATCTTTGTTATTAAAAATAGTCATTCATTGTTCATGTTAGTTCACAGTGCATTAATGTTTACAAACACGACTTGTGATTTTAATAATGCATAAGTAAATGCTAAAATTAACATGAACTAAGATTGATAAATGCTGTGTAAATATTGTTTATTATTATTTGCTATTTATATATGTTAACTAATGTAATTAAAATGACTGCAGATGAGGCATTAAGTGCATGGCACTGCGACCAACTTAACATTTTACAAGTTTAATGCAGCAATGTGGTTGCAGTTTTTCAAGATCACTTTTAATCATGTAACTGTTAATAGATTTAAACAAAGAAATAGTTACTACGCACAGGCTGTATTAATTGCAAATACACAAATAAGACGAGTAAAGAAAACATGGTACTTAGGCCTAAAAAAAAAAAAATGTTTGGTTCCGGTCTCCGACCGACCCTGTCAATTTATGTGCAACCCAAATTTATTTTATGAGACTGGGGAAGAACGGTCTTTCACACATCATTAATTAAATTACAGTTTCCTTTAAATGCTGTTTTACACTTAAGTAATCCGTTAAAAACCATTAAGTATTGCATCAAAACCCTTTAACTGTCAATTCCTAAAGTGAGCTATAACTTAAGGTTTGGAAATCGTAACATTAAGAGAAACACGGGGGGGGGAGTCAACAATATATTGCGGAACAGAGAGGGCACTGACAGCATGCTGACAGACAGGACATTAACATTACCAGCTTACTTTTAATATGAAACAAAGTCTCATTTGGTTATTTCACCTTTCAAATGTGGTCATTTTTTAAAGAAATGTAAACAATAAATACCGTTTTGTGGCTCTTGAATGTGTCGAATAGATCGCTGTAAGTTAGATCATCAGTTAAAAACTAACTGATCGTCTCTTGCTTCTAGTTAATTTATAGCATCAAAATCAAATAAACCACATAAATGAACATAACAAAGAATGTTGTTTGACTACAAAAAGATGTCTGTACACTCCGTTTTTCAAGTTCAAATCCTCCATGTTAATCTACTATGAGATCGCCTGTCAAACTCCCGCGAAGGCTTTTTGTGTGTGTGTGCGTTTTGCGTGTCTATGGCAACAACAGACTTTAAACAGGAATACAGAATCACTGTCGTAAAAGTACCGGTACACACATTTAAAATCAGCGCGTGTGTGTGTGTAAAACTGCCACTGGAGAAAAAAAATAAATAAATTAAAAAAAAAATAAATCCCTACCGACCAATGACCTCAACTGACAACCAACCGGAACCAAACTTTTTTTTTTTTAGGCCCTACTGATAATTACCCTTTACTTCAATATATGAACGCAGAAACAATAACACAATCTCGATAATTGTTGCTTTGAATATCACTGTTATCGTCAATACCGGTATATCGCGACACCACTAGTGTCGATGTTTAAATGTGAAATATATCAGAAATAGGGATTAAAACTTTTGTTCTCGCTTTTCCTTCTTTCTTTGTGTTTGCTGCTGGTTGTGATGTAATTTTATTGCACTATATTGTATGTACTTATTTTTGTTCAATTTCCCTTGTCAATTTGACTGATGAGATTTAAGATGTTAATGAATTCCTTACTAGACAGTTTGATGTTAAAATACAAATTGACTTTTTAAACGTAAAGAAATAATTGTGTAAAGATTTTTAGAATTTTTTTTTTTTGAATTGCCATATCTATAGTCTCAGTTTTTAGTAAAGCAATCATTTGTAACAAATTCATTATTTCATGATTTTCACAGTATGACCATTGAAAGAAAGGAAACAACATCTTAATAGTTTTGTATTTTAGGCTTTAGATGATTACATTTTCTGTTAAACTACTGGTTGGTGGTGCACAATGTATTGTGCACATCTGATATATTTATTCTTATTATATAGTTAATTATTATTGGAAACATTTGAGCAGCTTTCAAACTAATATCTCAGCTGTGTTTTTTTTTGTTAAAATTGAGAGTATGAAGTTGGATTTTGTTTGCCTTTAGTGCAGTTTTGCATGAAAAATATGGCAAATTAATCATATATTATGTGAAGTTTGGAATATCAGTTCTAAGATTAACAGTGTGCGTCTTTTGCTGATGCTCTTCTAGTATGTGTACTTCTGATTAACAGATTTTAAACTCAAACTGGTTGTCAGTATGTACATATGTTTTTATATATATATATATATATATATATATATATATTAGGGCTGCACGATGTGTCGTTTAAGCATCGGCCCTTGACAAATGTGATTCGCGGATTGCAAGGCTTAACCATTATAGAGTGAAAGTTTATCATTTGCATGTGTTTTTAAGTCCTGTCAATTTGACAGGGCAGAGTGAGAGAGATAGAGAGAGAGAGCGAGAGCACGCGCGCGAGAGAGAGCACGAGAAAGAGCACGAGAAAGAGCGCTGCGCGTGCGAGAGAGAGAGCGAGAGAAAGAGCGCTGCACGCGTGCGAGAGAGAGAGAGAGAGAGAGCGAGAGAGAGAGAGAGCGCGCGAGAGAGTAAAAGTCGCATCAGTCCAAAAATACGTCATGATGAGGAAAAAAACATATAAGTCGCACTGGACTATAAGTCGCATTTATTTAGAACCAAGAGAAAACATTACAGTCTACAGCCGCGAGAGGGCGCTCTATGCTGCTTAGTGTATGCTACAGGAGCACCGAGCAGCATAGAGCGCCCTCTCGCGGCTGTAGATGGTAATGTTTTCTCTTGATTCATTTTTAGTAGGGGTGTCACGATTCTCCAAATCCTCGATTCGATTGCATTTTCGATTCTAAGGTCACGGTTCGATTCGATTCTCGATTTTTACATTTATTCATTTTAAAGCACAGATTGTCATTTTTCAAACTAGACTTTTATGCAATATAATATCTGACCTTTGTTTGCAATGAACCACACTACATTGTCAAATTTAAAACTTTTATTAACAACATAATGTAACAATAACTTATATCTTTAGTCAATTGAAAACTTAAAATAAACTGCCATCCAGTTTCTCTTTTGTAAGTGCAGTCTTCTTCACAAAAGATGACATTCAAGTTCACAACAAAACAAACAAAAACAATAAAACAGACATGTCCATAGTCTCAGAACAATTAAGTGTCTTATTTCCGAACAGATGAACATATACCACACTGATAACTACTTTTTATCCCCTGAGAATGATGACTGTATTTTTTCATTCTTTCATGTCCTTCCTAAAGATGGATATGTTGTTTAGAGCTGCTCTTTGAGTTGTCAAAAACATTAACATTTTTTATAATAGAACAACACAAGACAACTGTAACAATTTTGCAGTTTTAAGTTCTTCTTAAAGAGGAATATGGAAAGAGAACTGCTAAAATATTACTAAAATATTGCTAAAATATTAACTATTTACATTTCTATGGGTAGACGACAACTGTGATTTTTTTTTAATATATTTTCATGTTCTCCTTTAAGAAAATGAGAATGTCCACATTCTCTGGAGAGAGGGCTGCTCTTTGAGCTGTCACAATGTCCCCTGCTGTTGAGAACACTCTCTCACTTGCCACACTTGTTGCTTGTACAGCAAGATAACGTTTGGCAAGCTTGGACAAATGTGGGTACTGGTGCTCATTATCTTTCCACCATTTCAGTGGATTTGATTCCACAGAAATTACTTTAGCCATTTTGTATAGCTGAATCTCGTCTTTCACAACATCAGGCCATGGTTTGGTTGCTGATGATGATGCAGTGGAGGCTGTGCTGAAAAAATCACCAAACAGTTCACTGAGTGCTGTTCTCTTTGTTGGGGGGCTGCCTCTGCTGGTTGCTACAGTTTCTTGATCCTCTGCAGGGTTTTGGCTGGACCCTTCTCCCGAGGCATGAGACTGAAATAGTCACAAAAAACACAGTTGTTTAAGGTAATGAACAGGCAGAAATTATATTTAAGTGTGACAACAAGAAACAGAAAGCATATTGTGATTAGTCCTATTCCTGAAATATTATGAATGTGAAGGAAAAAAAACTACTTTACAGAATAAGATGGTTATTTCATCACATTAGACTAAATACATCACATACCTGTGTGGGGTGCTCTTGCAAATTTTCTCCTCCAGACAATTAAAGATCTCATTCCGAGATTTGTCATCCAGGTGGGGTAAAGTCTTAAACCTAGGATCCAAGGCAGTGCTCTCATTCAGGAACTGTTGAAGTCTTGGGTCTGAATACCTCTCTTCAAAGTTTGCCTCTATAGCAGATTTAACATCCTTTACAATTGTTGAATCTGTGTCACTGTGTTTCATTGATGTCAGGATGGTGTGTTGTAGGGGCATGATCATAGACACAGTAGGCTGCTGTTCGGAACTCATCAAGGTTGTGACTGTTTTCAGGGGCTTCAGTACCTGACATACATCTTCCAGAACAGTCACATCTTGATCAGAGAGGGTGATGAGGTCTTTGGCATTGTTTTTTATGTCTTTTTCTGCAAGTGCAGAATAGACAGCAGCTTGTTGCTCTAAATAGCGTGTGATCATGTCATAGCTGGAGTTCCACCTTGTAATGACATCTTGAACCAGCTTGTGAGAAGGAAGCTGAAGCATGTCTTGTTTTGACTTTAAGATGGCTGCTGCAGTGGTACTTCTGTGGAAAAAAAGTGACCACCCTCCTGACTCTGCCCAAAAGACAGGAAATCTGGTTTACTCCCAACCCCTTCTGGGAGGCCAGATTCACAGTGTGGGCTAAACATCCAATGTGTGGTGACAATCCTGCTGCATTTGAGGCATTGACAATGTTCTTAGCATTATCAGTTGTCACAGGGATGTTTGAATTTTGTCTGTCCAACTTCCATTCCACTACCACTTCCCTCAGCACTTATGCTAAATGTTCACTTGTGTGTGTGCTTCATATATGGGGCGAGTTTGAAGGACTGGATTTTGAATTTCCCAGTCATCGTTAATGTAATGTGCTGTGACAGTCATGAAGCTCTGTGTTGCTTTGGATGTCCAGCAATCTGTAGTCAAGGCAACTAAATGTGCACTGCTCAGACCTTCAATAACTTTCTCTTTTACATTATTGTACATGGAGGGAATCACCGTAGCTGTGAGATGCGTTCTACTTGGGATTTCGTAGCGTGGCTCTAGCACGCTAATTAAATGCCTAAAACCGGAGTTTTCCACCACCGAATAAGGTCGCATGTCCGCGGCTATGAATACTCCTACCGCACGCGTAATTGCATTTGCACGAGTTGAGTTGCTTGGAAGTTTAATTCCAAATGAAGACGGAAGAGTAGTTTGTGTAGTTGTTGGTTTAACAGATAAATCTATGTTTTTGTGGTGCCTGCGGAGATGCCCTGCCATGTTAGTCATGCTGCCAGTGAGAGAATATGGTACACGCTCATAGCACAGCTTGCAAACTGTTGTTTTTTTGTCGACAACGCGAACGTTGTCAACATAACTCACTGGAAATCCAAAATACTTCCACACCAGCGACTTCAGTGAAAGAGGAGGGGATTCGAGTTCTGTCGATGGTTCTCCTGCATCTGCAGTTGCCATGCTATCTTTTTGAGTGGCTGTTAGGAGGTTGACTCGCAGCACTTCAACACATGTTTTTTTCCGCTTGGCAAGTAACCAGACGCAACATGGGGCGTGGCAGCATCGACGATTCCATTTTTTAATTCGAAGTTTGAGACTGTGACTTAATTTCGATCGATTTCGATTTAAAATCGAAATCGTGACACCCCTAATTTTTAGTTCATTTCTCTTGGTTCATGTCAAATTAATTTTGATAAATAAGCCGCACCTGACTATAAGTCGCAGGAGCAGCCAAACTATGAAAAAAAGTGCGACTTATAGTCCGAAAAAATACGGTATATATAAAATTACTACTCCCCACATCTCCCCAAGCACTGTCTTGCTTAAAATGTTTGACCTATTGTCTGAGTAAAGAATGATTTAGTAATGGATGCACCTACTAATCTGCAATCAGAACACAATAGAAGACAAACCCTGTTAATCTTAAGTATGTGCAATTTTCAGTCTAGTAGTGTACACTTGGCTTAAATCTGATAAGTTTTAGGGTTCATTTGTTTTCATCAGCTATGGGTAGGTGGGTAATAGAAAAGCCATAATGCATTTAAGCTATATGACTTAAAGTTTCAATCATTGCATATACCATTCTGTTGATGTATATTATAGAAGTAGGGCTGCACGATTATGACTAAAATCATATTCCATTATTACAATTAAACATACGAAATTTCAAATCACAGTAACATTTTACAGTACAATTTATATTATTAGGGCTCCAGATAGTGTTGTCACGGTACCAAAATTTCAGTATTCGGTACCGATACCAGTGAAAATCCACGGTTCTCGGTACCGATTTCGGTACCAAAGCAAAACACAAAAATATGCTAATTTAAAAAAACAACAACTTTTTAGCACTAAAAATAAAACCAATGCCATTCTTTATACTTATTTACAATTGTGTTTAAAGTTTTTCTACAAGTTATATAATTATGAAAAACAGTAAACAAGTTTCACCCAAATTTAATTTATCTTTTAATTTATGGAATTTAAACACATTTAATGTTTTGGTAAATAAAGAGGATTTGCTATTAAAATTAAAACATGGAAGAAATATTGTGATTTTATTTCTTTAAAAAATAAAGTTTTATACATTTTTTCAACAGTAGTAGCAGTATCACATACATTTTACTAAATAATAGTAATATTTCTAGCACAATGCCTTTATGTAAAAATTAACTTTTAGGCCTAATGAATGCATATTTGTCATTTTAACTGTACTTAAGACTGGTGGTGATGCTTAAGATAATTTTGGTCATTGAGGGTTTCTGTAAAAAAAAATAGTAATAGATCATATTAATTATTATTAAAAAATACTACTACTACTAATTCTACTATCATACTAATGTATATACAATGCACTTTGAATTGATGAGCTGCTGGGTTCATGAATATTAATCACGTTGTCTGTGTTCGGTCAAACTGATTTGCTGAAAACAAAACAGGGAGGGTACTAGATCAGCGCCAGCCAGTGAAATTGCCATTTGCGCATTAGCTCCGCCCACTACCGGAGAAACCGGTGTCTTCTGCTTGTTCGAAAATGAATATTAATAATTCTAAATGAACTCCATTATTTTGACAGAAGACAACAAAGAATAGTTTACATATAGCGTGTTGATTCAGAATGGTAAGACTCTTGCTCGCTCTCTTTGCATGTGTGAGAAACAGCGCTATCAGTAAAGCGACGGTGAGTCATGTGCCTTCACAAAGAGTTTACAGAGCATCGAATACAGGTGCCGCTGTGCGTCCAGATGAACTGAAAAGTTCAGATCGCTTGATGGAGAGAGAACTCTGAAGCTCAGATGCTGAAATTAATGCAAGCGTCATGCGCTTCAGTCTATGTAGTAAACAAACCCGCACGTCTCTGCCATTCATTAATTCACACAGAGACGCGCAGAACACGGATTCATATTTCAAACAACTTTTGCGGCTTAACATTTACAGATACTGGTCCATATGGAGATTTGATTTAATAAATGTATGCTAACTTTGACAAATTCCATGACTGTCCATATTAAAATGTAAGTTTCATTTTCATGACTGGATTTTGAGATTCCGTCCTCGTTTTCTGCTTCGCGGAAATCATAGCGCTGAACCGGGTTTGAACGGGACCTCGGTACTACCGGTACTACCGGTACTTAAAGAAACCTGGTACCATCACATTAAAATTTTTTTAGTACCTACTTGGTACCGAAGTACCGGGTCTTCTGACAACACTAGCTCCAGACTAGCATTTGAGAGCAGTGGCACCAGCACCTGATTCTGAAGCACTGAACATTAGACTTGTGCCGATATACGGTAATGCGATATATAGCGGTGATTAATATGCACGATATTGTTATCATGGGCATTTATTTATTTTATTTATTTATTAATTAATTAATTTATTATATATATATATATATATAATTATAAATATCGCAATCAGGAATGATCCCATTTCCTTATTTACTCTTTTTGCTTTCCCTCTATATATATGTTATAGAATCCAGTAAAATTAGATAAAATTCTGTGTTTCTAGATATATTTTAATAGATGTCTTCCTTCAGTGTTTGTCCTTTGCACTATTGCTCTGCACACGTGATAGTAGTGGACAGAGAGAGGAGAGGAGTTGTAATACACGTGCTTTAGTGTGTCTCTTTACACCTTCTCGACTTGAGACTGACACACTGGTAGTAAGCCAGATGTTTCTGAATAAAGTGTCTCATGCAAACACTATTGTCTTTCATTGCAGATCTTGAATGAGAACAGTGGTTTTATAAAAGCACAGCTATGCAGACGATCAAGTGCGTCGTTGTTGGTGATGGTGCAGTCGGTAAAACCTGTCTATTAATCTCCTATACAACTAATAAATTCCCCTCCGAATATGTACCAACGGTAAGTAACATCTTCCGCTTCCTTTCATGTTTACTTACGTTATTGTTATAAGTCTCATGTCTTGACCTGTCATGTTTATGACTTTTGTAGCTGGATTTCAGTGGCTCTAATCCTTTTATTGTATGAAAACAAACAATGTTTCCTGAATGTACAAAGAACACCTTTTTTTTGTTTTGCTTTGCTTACAGGTCTTTGATAACTATGCAGTTACGGTTATGATTGGTGGAGAGCCATACACCCTTGGGCTGTTTGACACTGCAGGTACAGCACAAATTACCTATAGCTTATTAATTAACATTCATCATCATTAAGCTGTAATAAAAACAGTTTGTCTGTAGGAAATTCTCTGGCTTTAAGAGTGTCTGTTTGAGAGGGTGGAGCTCATAGGCTGAAGGGAAAAAAACATTCATGATTATCAGTAGCTGCATTTACATGGACCCTACTAATCCGATCATAGCAGTACAATCAGAGAATAAAAAAGTCACATGTAAACAAGTAAATCAGACTAAAATTTAGATAGGATTGTAAGGTGGGGTTTATTCCTTTTGTAATCAGAGTGAGAACATGTAAACACTTGATCGTATTGAAAGCCGAAACTGGAAAGTACTGCGCATGCGCAGTGACGTAGGAAAATCGCAATTACGTATGACGCGTGGAACGAGCTGTTCTTCCTGGCAAATAAAGTGTCATAAGTTGCCCGTCATTATAAAACTCCCCTTTCACTTTCTTACTTAGCGTCTGTGAAGTGGAGCAGTACAACATTTCACCAGAATCCTTGTTTAAGACTCTCATCAACAAACAACTGGTTTTGGGTGCTGGCAGGGGCACTTTTAATGTATTTTTTATTGTAGTTAATTTTTTTAAGTAAGCAGCACAGAACAGTTCATGTGCTGGTCGTGCCATAATTAGAACCCAAAGTAGATAAATATCACGTGTGCTTTTTAAAACCGTATGCGACAGCAGCGGGAAACTCTGTATAATCATGCAGTGTGCGTATGTCAAAAGAGTAAATCCAATCAGAAGCATGTGACATATAAATGCGCATATCAACCCGATCATTTTATTTAGCGTTCATGTAAACACTAAGTTTGGATTCATCAGTCAGAATGAATTAATTCCCAATGGAAGCAAAAAGTTTCCATGTAAACACACCTATTGTTATAGATATGAGACCTCAGGAGCTTTGGAGAATTCCTCACATTCCTGTGGAGGGTGGTTGAGCTTGAAACCGCTTTTTTGGAGGATTGCGGGATTGTGGGAGTCTTTTGCTGTGCATGTGTTCAAATGCACCATCGACAGCATGACTGAATGAAGTTTGTTGGCTGCTCAGGATCACACATGCATTCTTGGTTTTTATTTGTCCTTTAATTTCCAACTCTTTGCAGGTCAGGAAGATTACGATAGATTACGACCCCTGAGCTACCCTCAGACAGATGTCTTCTTAGTCTGTTTCTCAGTTGTTTCACCTTCTTCGTTTGAAAATGTCAAAGAAAAGGTGAGCTTGAATAATTAAAACCAGCCATGACATGCATCTTGTTGGTTGCACTACTCTATTTTTGGTGTGCAGTGCTGTCTGTCTGTCCAAAATGATCGCCTGAAGAGTTTCCCACAAGATTTAGTAAAACTATTGGGCATGGACCTTGGTCTTTCTAGAGGGATCCAGGGACATACGAAAGTTAAATGCATTAATCTGGGGAATTTTCAGAGTTCAAACTTATCTGTGTCCAAATCAGACAGAAAAGTATTTGAATTGACTCATACCTTGAACCTCTTTTTAGTTGTGGTAGTGTGTCAGTCTATATTACATTAACTACTTTATTTTCTACCTATTACACAAGTTAATTGGACAAAATTATCCTTTGGCATTTGTCCTACAGTGGGTACCTGAAATCACCCACCACTGTCCAAAGACCCCCTTCCTGCTGGTGGGGACGCAAATTGATCTGAGAGATGATCCTTCAACCATTGAGAAGCTTGCTAAGAACAAACAGAAACCCATCACTCCGGAGACAGCAGAGAAGCTAGCCCGCGATCTGAAGGCTGTCAAATACGTGGAGTGCTCCGCTCTGACGCAGGTAAGTGAGGTCTTACGCACGGCACACAATTGTAATCATATGTCCATGAATTTATATAATTTACATTACCAACAGAAACTGCCTCTTTAGTTGGTCATTAAAAGGCTAAATTATTCTCAGTGAGATTGTGTGTTCTCTTAGATTTCAACATTTAAAAATGTTTTTAAATGCTTCTAAGTGGTTAGAAGTGTCCTGATGATACAGTGTTAAGATTTGGCATTTGATTATTTAAATGAAGTCTTCCAGGTGTGTTTTTATTTTATTTTACTACATGTACACTGTACCTTAAAGTTCCCCTATTATGCCTTTTATAAATTACGCATATTACCTTTCATACAGTGTGACATGTCATGTATGTGGACATATAATATCTGCAAAGTTGTGAAGCTGACAGTGCACGATTGTGCACAAAGTTATTGTCTATCAAAAAAGAGTGGGCTCTCAATCGCCTAAACGAGTCGTCAGGAATTCAAATCTTATTCTGATATGGCTGTAGGTCACAAAGTAACACATTTGTATAATGTTCGCCCACATTCTACTTCGCCAACTTGGTTATCATGTCGAGAAGACACTGTATCCTATGCTGTGAGAGTATATTCGTTTTAACACATCTTATAATTACCACAAACTTGTTAACACTTGACACTTATCACTTAGTAATGTCCTGCTCCAGTCATACTTGCGAATCAGTCTCTTGATGTACATCTTTTGCGAATGTCTTTTAATCACTTAATTAGAAGCACCAGAAATTAAAGTGTGTCCCATCAGGTAATACAAAGTTGTACACACACTTGTGGTCTTCATCCTCTCTTGAACACTTGGGCCAAATACAGGAAATACGTCATATAAGTAGTCAAGTGATCAAGTTCAAAGACCGCAAGTGTGGGTATTTGGACAAGGCATCAGTCTTTCTAAAACCCACCTTTCTGTGAGCCTGCTCTGCTCTTATTGGTCTGTTGTGGTACTGAGCCATCTTTCAAGAACAGTTGTTAGTGAATCCCTAGTTGAACTCCCCGATTTTTTTTTTTTTTTTTTTTTTACTCCCAAAGATTAAAGAAGCAGTCGTCAGTAAAATTGTGTTTCTGGGCAGGGTCAAGTTGTTCGCTGCTGTCCAACGTAGAACATAGGCGGAAATTATGCAAATGTGTTACCCAGTGATGTGTAGCATTTTTTTTTTTTTCAAATTACTAATGGCTCGTTTAGGCTGTAGAGAGTCAATTCTTTATTTTGCTTTTTCAGATTTACAGCTTTGCTGATCAGTTACATTCACATTAGTGTTGTCACGGTACCAAAATTTCAGTATTCGGTACCGATACCAGTGAAAATCCACGGTTCTCGGTACCAATTTCGGTACCAAAGCAAAACACAAAAATATGATAATTAAAAAAAAAAAAACTTTTTATCACTAAAAATAAAACCAATGCCATTCTTTATACTAATTTACAATTGTGTTTAAAGTTCTTCTACAAGTAATATAATTATGAAAAACAGTAAACAAGTTTCACCCAAATTTAATTTGTCTTAATTTATGAAATTTAAAAAAAAAATATTTTTTGGTAAATAAAGGGGATTTGCTATTAAAATTAAAACATGGAAGAAATATTGTGTGATTAATTTTTAATTAACAGTAGTAGCAGTATCACATACATTTTACAAAATAATAGTAATATTTCTAGCACAATGCCTTTATGTAAAAATGAATTTGTAATGAATGCATATTTGTCATTTATCTGAAATTAAGAATGGTGGTGATGCTTAAGATATTTTTGTTCATTGAGGGTTTCTGTAAAAAAAAAAATAGTAATAGATCATAATAATTATTATTAAAAGATAATAATACTACTAATTCTACTACCATACTAACAATATACAATGCACTATGGATTGATGAGCTGCTGGGTTCATGAATATTAATCACGTTGTCTGCGTTCGGTCGAACTGATTTGCTGAAATCAAAACAGGGACGGTAAAAGATGAGCGCCAGCCAATGAAATTGACATTTGCGCATTAGCTCCGCCCACTACCGGAGAAACCGGCATATCTTCTGCTTGTTCGAAAATATGAATAATTCTAAATGAACTACATTATTTTGACCGGAGAAGACAACAAAGAATATAGTTTACATGTAGCATGTCGATTCAGCGTGGTAAGACTCTCGCTCTCTCTCTTTGCATGTGTGAGAAACAGAGCTATCGGCAAAGCGACGGCGAGTCGTGCTCCTTCACACAGAGTTTACAGTTCGGCAAATACCATAGACAGTAAAAGAGGCAAATACAGGTGTACTGTGCGTCCATTGAGATGAATTGAAAAGTACAGATCGCTTGATGGAGAGAGAACTCTGAATCGCTCAGTCAGTGTTCAGCGAGTGAAAATATATCTGCGCCAATCTTATAATAGCCTCGAACACACAAACACTGGCGAGTAAAATCTAAGAATTTTTTAGCCAATGGCTAACAATAGACATAATTTACTCGCCCTGAGTAAAATTTATTCACTGTTTTTGACGGTTTTCCGTGAATACCTTTAAATTGACACTGGTTTTACTCAAATGAAACGGTAAAATGCTTGTGAAGTGACTCAGAACAGTTCTGGTGATGTTGTATGTCCTCATTATTGCAAGCGTCATGCGCTTCAGTCTATGTAATAAAGTTAAACAAACCATTCATTCATTTCAACCAACTTTTGCGGCTTAACATTTACAGATACTGATCCATATGGAGATTTGATTTGATTAATTTATGCTAACTTTGACAAATTCCGTGACTGTCCATATTAAAATGTAAGTTTCATTTTCATGACTGGATTTTGAGATTCCTTCCGCGTTTTCTGCTTCGCGGAAATTATAGTGCTGAATGCGTCAAGAACCGGGTTTGAACGGGTCCTCGGTACCACCGGTACTTACAGAAACCTGGTACCGTGACATTTTCATTTTTTTAGTACCGACTTGGTACCGAAGTACCGGGTCTTTTGACAACACTAATTCACATACAGTTACATTACACACTGCATGAAAGGCAATATTGTAAATGAAAATAGGGGCACTTTAACAAGAAAGTGGAAGCTTTATAGCATTTGGTCAGAGGCTCAGAGACATTGGTGACTTGTCTGAATATTTATTTTTGCAAAATGTTGAGGATTAACGTTTGGTTTGTGATCAGATGTTTGGTTGATCTGTCATTGACTTGATGTTCTCTGCCTATTGATGCTTGCGAATTAGAATATAATTTGATATGAGACTGCATAGGGGATTTTTATCTAATGGTGTTATTGGGATGATAAAGACAACATAAAATAACACACAAAGTATTGATTAGAAAAGTATTATGCTTTGAGTCTTTCACAGTAAGACCAAGAATATACATAGTTATTATGATTTCTTTTTTTGTTTGGCACTTGTTTTGCTTTTTAGGAAATAAATATACAGGGTTATCGGACAACTGGCATAACCGTTCATAAATATCTGCATGCATCTATTTGAAAAAGAAGACTGTGGTTTGAGCAATGGAGATGGCATCCTAAATTTTTATTTTTAGTACACCAGACTAATGTATCCATTTTCCTAATTTGTTAGTGTCATCTGTAGGCCTGCATGGCATCTGCACCTGTAGAATTACTGCTTACTGATGTGTCTTTGTGCGACGAGCTCTCCTTCAAGCCGCTTCTCTTCCTCACTAGCTGCTGTACTCTGTTGAAATGTGCTAGTTCCTCTCTTTATATCTTACCTCTTCTCTCTCTATCATGTTTTCTGTAACTTCTAACATTGGTGCTTTATTCTGTTTCCCTTCCCTTCTGTGTTCATAGCGAGGTCTGAAGAATGTATTTGATGAAGCTATCCTAGCTGCCCTCGAACCTCCTGAAACACAGCGAAAACGGAAGTGCTGTATATTTTAAACCGTCTCTCTTTCTAATGCCCCACTCTTCCCCAGATGTTTGCTGCTTCCTTTAGTTACCTCTTGCTCCACAGAAATGACAAATTTCCCAATCTCTTAAGTGACATCATATGTATCTTCTTTCACCAATACTAAAAGATTTTCTTTTGTATTTTCTTATTTTCCCAAGTTTTTTGTTGTTGGAGACTGCTAGCTTTAGTCTCCTGGGAGTGACATTTGTCTCCTTTCTACAGATTTCTTTTATTACTGTTGTTATTTGCACTTTGAGTTTGAAAATAAAATGTGGAAGTTTACAACGAAGGTTTGCATATATATATATATATATATATATATATATATATATATATATATATATATATATATATATATATATATATATATATGTGTATATATGTATATGTGTGTATATATATATATTTAAGTACTGATGTTGCTTTAGACATTAAAGTTCATAGTCTTTTTCATTGTTAAAGTCTTAAACTTTAAGAGCAGACAAAGGTAAGTTCAGTACTTGGCTGCTCATTTTTTGCATTTCTAAGAATCATTATTCCTTATGTCAGTGTATTTATTTTGTACTGCAACAATTGTATCATATAAAGTTAATTCTAAACGTATTAACATATGGCTACAGTTTGCAATTTGGTGCCATTCTTATCCATACGATGTCTTGAGAGTTTAAATGGCTTAATATAATCCTGTGAAATGATTTGTGCCATTAATAAAGGACAGCTGCAATTGCCATTACTTAATGCGTCTCTCTCGTCAATTATGCATTAATGCTGTTTAAACAGATGTTTTTAAACGAGTTGGGTTTTTTAAATGGCCTGGACCTAGGTCAACTTTGATGCTAACACTAACACTATTCTACATTACCCACATTGTCTTTTTGCACAAAGCACAATCCACATCTACCTTCCACCAGTTGTTTGTGAATAAATCCTTTTCATTATGGCTCGCACAGTGGGTCTTTGTACTCATTTGAGACATGTTAACAGTGCTGAACTGGACAATAACTTCTCAGACTATTCTTCTGAGGACGATTTTCTCAAACAATGTCATACTTGTTGTTTCCAAGCACCAAGCAGTTCCTCCTCTGCCCTAATCTGTGTATGTGTGTGCAGAAAAGTGTATTGTGCTTGTTCTTCCTTGCTCTAGCTGTCGCCTGCTGTTTTTTGTCAACAAACAAAAATAATCATCTCAAAGCCTCAAGAAAATGTCATTCTTGCTCATTTCACCCAGATGAGGGCAGTCTTGTAGAACTTCCACACTGCAGGTCGCATTCTCCCGCAGATCATTTGTCCCAGTGTATGTTTTCTTTCACCCAGAGGCTTGAGTGTCTGTTTGACCAGACCTTCGCCTCACCAACCCTTCGGTCTCTGAGCCTGTGTTTGCTTGCACTTCCACTTTCTTTTTTGATGCCTGGTTTTGTGTCAGAATGACTACACAGCATGGCTGATTCAGTTTACTTAAATAGGAGAGGAAGTATAGAGATGTTTACATTTTATGAAATTGGCCAATCATCTGAAATCTTTATTTTTAGCTTTTTAGTGGGGCCACATGGAATATGTGACCACAGAACTTTAGCAGAATTGGTCATTAATAAAATATGACATTCCACATGGATAGTTCACCCAAAAACGGAAATTGTCATCATTTACTCACCCTGATGTCATTCCAAACCAGTTTTATTTTTCTTCAGAACACTGAAGATATTTTGAATAGTGTTGATAACCAAACAGTTTAATTTTGCATTTACTTCCATTATATGGACATAAAATGAAAGTAAATGGAATGGAAACTGGTTACCAGCATTTTTCAGAATGTCTTCCAGGAATTCCAGGTATCTTCTAGGTTTTTGGTTTTTCAGATTTTCTTTTAAAATAAACAAAGAATTTACAAATTAAATTCACAAATTGTGTGTGGGCCTAGTTATTTGCTTGGTTCCACTGTAAATATTACTTTGTGTTAAGAGCATTTCCTACACATTTAAATTTAGTTTAAGCTTTTTATCCTTTATTTCTACAATGCTGTTCTTTTATATTTTGCATTTTCAAATGTCCAAAATCATCCAATCATGTTGCGCCTGTGGCAGAAATTATTTTATTCCCAACCCACCCATTGATTTTTTTTTTTCTTTTGTCTTTGTGTTGACCCGTGTTGAGTGTCCATCATCTCCCTTGCTTTGTGTTCACAGAAAGGCCTAAAGAACGTATTTGATGAGGCGATTTTGGCAGCCCTGGAGCCCCCAGAGCCCAAGAAGAAGCGTAAATGTGTGCTGCTATGAGCGCCCTCGTTCCCATCTCTCCCCCTCCCTTCTTTGCTCTGCTAAGGCTGGTCCACAGCTGTACACTCTAAAAAGCAATGTGTAAAAGTGCGTTTCTAAATTTGCTCTGCAATAAAGATGTAAAGAGTACCCACCATACACATGCACATAAACACACAACCCACATGCCCATTAATATAAAAACCTTAGAGGGCCTTTTCTATTCTTTATTCCAGGGATCTTGCTTCTGTACTTCATTCATGGTGAGATTTATTAGAGATGCCTTGGTTTGCCGGCTGTATTTTGACATTTAAGTGGGTTAATGTAAGACCATACAGTAATAATGCTGCACGGGCACTCTCAGTCGCTAAAGTCTTTAGTAGGTAGGTTCAGGTTGTATTTCTTACCATCAGGCTCTGCAAACATTGTATGTTGTTCAAAATGGCAACCAAATCACTCTGACCTGATCCCAAACGTCACCAGCCCAAGAAATAAAAGAATTAGCATATTTGGAGATGTGTTCACGAGTCTGCCGGAATCCCTCTCCCACCCTCAAGCAACATCACCTGAAGTGCTTAGAAATAGCTCCTTATTTTTTGCCAATATTCCCATTTGATAGGCATTCAAGACAGTAGTCCTGTAAATGCTTCAGTTGTTTTCAGTGTATAATTTTGGCTTCTCATGAAAAAAAAATTTGTCTATCTCAAGCAGGGAACTTTCTAACAGTGTTAGCAGAACAAGTGGTGTGTTCTAATGCGTTGCTAGGGACCATGGAAGCGTTTTCCCAGAACTTGTGATGCATGTAGGTAAGCCTCCAGGTTCCTTTGGATAGGTAAACATGAATAATAATAATGTAAGCTGACAAAAGATTTTGTAGGCTCCAGTTGTTTTTATTTTACCAATTTATTTTTTTCTTTGTGATTATTGAATTTTTATCTTAATTTTGTTTTCCTCAAAGGTTCATTTCACTCTTGTGTAGGGGCTGGATCCCAGCAATTCTTTGATCCGCTTGTGTTTTTAAGGAAGAAAGCAACCATTGAGTGTTTATCTGTCAGTGCAAGATATCCTGTCTCAGAAATATGAACCAAGTTTAATAGTTTAACACCGGCGGATCAGAGTTTGTTAGATTTCCAGTCTTTTTTCCCCTCCCAAGTTTGTTTTAAATTTTTTTTTGGTGTAAACCAAATGCTCTGTATGAAGTCTCTCCTTTGTACTGTATATGCATCTTTTGAGAGAAAATATATATATATATATATTAAACTCATACCTTAATTGCCTTTATCATGTTCCAGTTCTTTTTCTTAAGGTGCTGCATGCATTGTAAAATGAACACTGCACTTAAAGCTTTACCTAAGGAAACCTCTCTCTCCTAAAGTGCCTGTGTATTTATTATTTATTTATTTATTTATTTTTAAATTGATGGGCAAATTTCTTGATGAATTTTCCTTTTTCCCCAGTTTTTAGATTCAGGACTTTAGTTGGTCAGTGTGATCGTTTCTGCCAGCAGGGTATGCTCTATGACCAGATAGGTACAGGACAGCCTCTTTATCAGTTATCTGTAGCAGCGGAGGTTCACGGAGTATTTTTCAGTCTTTGTATTTGAAAATGCAAGCACACAGGAATAGGGCATTCTAATTTTTTTTTTCATACTACGAGTGGAATGCATATTAGTAATTTATCAGATGCTTTTGTCTAAAGCATCTTTTAAATGTAAATGCCTAATTTAGGTCGATTGAAATTTGCCTCATAACAGCGGCATTATAGTAGGAAAGAAGTAATTTGAACTGAATAGTACTCTCCCATTTCAGTATTTTCTTTTTTTCTGCTGGTTTAACGCATCTTGTGTCACCATTGTGAAGAATTCTCATAGCCATTGTTTTAAACGAATATGCCTGTTGGCCTTGATGCAGATTTGTTTCGTGTGTTTTTATTGAGCTTGACTAAATGCAGTTTGGGTTTAATGTAGTTTTATGACTATTGTTTAAATGTTATTTCCCTTTGTGTGATTTAGTTTATAATATTTTTTTAGTGACCTACTCCTGATGAGCATTTAAATTATGACCAATGGGAAATGAATAGTATGGTGACCACTGAAATCCTTTCTGTATAGAGTTGCAGCTACTAGGTTACTAGGTTTTCCCTAAATAAGATGGTAAATAGCATTGAAATAACTCAGTCTGTTTAATTCATATTTTATTTTCTCACATCCCTGGTTGTAAATTATCAGTAAAGATTTCATTTTTGCTCAATCTATTATTTTTAGCACATAGTCTACTCAGTGTTTTAATTATGCTGGGGTGGATGAGTTAACACATTCCTTGAGTGTTTTATGTGATGGCTGTCAGCGCACACTTACGTTAAACAGCCACAGAAAACCATTAATTATGAAGTGTGGAATGAATGGCAGGCATTCCTTCGTGTGGTTGGTGGGGGTGCACCTGCAGGACTTCACTCATTATCAGTGTGTAGGGTGGACCTACTGACAGCTTTACCAGAACGCCGATGCAGATGATGACTTATGAAAACATCACCAGCTGTGCTGCCGCCATCGGGTGAGTCTCACGAGAATTTGTCAAGAAGCGGCCTTAGTTATATTTCAATCCACAAACCAAAAGGTGGAATTAAGGTTTATTATTATATTGTGTCTTTTAAGTCACTTCAGATTTTTGGCATTTTGACTCTTGTCACAATCAAGCATGTTTTCCAGTTGTCATTACCATAATGTTAATATAATAAATTCACTGTATGTATATATATATATATATAAGCCTAAACTGTATATTAATATGTAATATTGCAATATTTGTTGTCATGCCTATGGGACAAAAATGAGCGGGTTTTTTTTTAATCATCAAAACTATATTTAATACAGCAAGTTTTTTGTTTGTTTGTTCCATACAGTTGAGTGTGTCCTGTTTAATTTTTTTTTTTTTTCTGAGCAAAAAATGACCATCATACATTATTATCATGATCTACATAAAACACCCACTAAAATTTCATTCAGTGTAACAATAGTTCAACAAAAATATTGTTGGGCATATTTAGAACAAGAATCATTTTGTTTTTTTTAATATTTAACCATTTAAAAAAAAAAAATTATGATCGCTTATTCCTTTTTACATAAATATATTTGTTACGTTTAATGACACTGGAACATTATTTTACTTATAATTCACCAATAGTTTTTGATTTCTAAAATAATATAGAATAATATCATGTGCTTAAATGAAAATGTCATAATCCAGTAATATATTTTTCTCCCAACTTTTGTACCTGAATCACCTTGAGTTATGAATTGTGGTGGAAATCCAGTTTTTACAGGTCTATTCTTTCAAAATTTCTTTACTTGGTTCCTTGGATTTTGTGGCCTTGTCTTACAGGAAGGTAAGCTTGTCGTTTTTTCCCCTGTAAGACATCTCTGTGTTTCCAGAGGGCGAGTGTTTGTACTCGTTTATCCATAGAGGTGTGATTCAAGGTCATTGTGATCCTATGCAGGTCTTCTTCATCAATTCATGCTCTGTACTCGCAATTTCCAGGTGGATGATTTTGAAATGTTAAACTTTTATCCGAGAATAGGGGTGATTTGTCATCTGGGCAAGACTTAAACAGATTGTCCAAGCTGTCCACTGCTTTTGGATCTCTCCTGTTCTAAATGGGAGAGCTGTAAAGCTGATTCCCATCCAAAGCAAACACTAGGTTTGATGTTTCATTGCCCTTCCATGCTCTTCTTGGAGAGTGTTGTGAAGTCTCCCGCAGGATGGCATTTCTCTTCATCATGCCTGAAGGGCCAATCAGAGCCAAAGGCTAAACCTGGAAGGCTGCAAGAATTGCAGAAGCCTCCAAAGACCCATAAATATTAGCAGTAGAGGTGACAAATGCAATTCTGTGTCATTCAGTGATGGCGTTGTCAAGCGTAAGTCTGCACAGCGAGAGATGAAGCCACAGATAAGCCAGAAGAGGGCTGGGTTGAAGCCTCAGATGTGCCGGTCAGTTTGGGATGTGTTGAAAGGTTCGGCTGTGGACTGCGACTGTTATGAACCATTGAAATATTACAGTCTTAAATCAGTAACCCACATCCCCTGCTCCCTGACACCCTTTGGCCATCTGTAACGTGGCAACAAGCAGAGCTTAAACTCAAAGAGTTTTTCATACATACCACAACTGCACTGTAAAAACACGCAGACTGTCTTTATGTTGGATCAGCTTTGGGAACATGTTAGTCTCTAACACTTTCTTTTTCCCTTGATCTGAAATACAACTAATAATACTACTTTTTTTGGTTCCTTTTGGTTTGGATGGTCAGGTTTAAGTTTGCAATTCAAAAAGTACGTTGGCTTTAATTTAAGATTTACATATTTGAATTGCGTACACAATTTCCATCTATTTGGATTACACTATTTTAATAAACTAATAAATTACATTTTTAAAATGACTTGTGAAATCTCTTAATTTGTTTATCATATCACAACATTTGGCAGGTTTAGCTTTTGATTGAGTGTTTTGCTTTTAAAATTTACATTTTGTCAATGTATTTCCTGGGATGTAAAATCCAAGCTTTATGAACCTGGATGCACAAAGACAACAGGTCATTTTGATGATGCATATGAATTTTCATAAAATTCTGCAACTGGGGGCTATACAACTAAAAAAAACCACTAACACTATAACCATATGATACATTTAGTAAAAAATTGGTATCCACCTTATGTTGGATGACCTAACATAATATGACTCGGACACCTAAAATATGGCAAATTTTCTTATAAACTTTTTATTATACGTTTTTTTTACAAGGTTTCTGATAATTTACAGGGTTCCATGACAGAAGCTGATCTTCATGCCTTACTCCATTACCTGAAACCAAAAACAAATCCACGTTATTAGTCTAAATACATTACATTTGAAACAAATCTGACTGGCAAGCAGTTTATGTCTGATGATCAAACCAAACTAGAAACGACAAAAAACATCTAGCTCATCTTAGTACCTTAAACCGGTCATGGAGATGCATCTTCTCCAGATTGATTCTCTGTTGTGGATCACACTGCAGACATGCAGAAATCATATGACAGCATTTTATGCAAAAAGACAGGAGATTATGAATTATTAGCTGATACTTTACACTTGCTCTCTTTCCAGCTTCAAGTCTTTTTTTTATGATTTATAAAACAGATTGTCTCTTACCTTGTGAGAGGCCAGGTCTGGTTCATCTCTTCTTACTGATCAGATCCAGGTCGTGGTCTGTGGGATAATTTCTGGAAGCCATCATGAATAGGAGGATCCCTAGTGACCAGACAGTTGTCGGCTTTGCATGGCATCTGCCGTTCACGGTTAACTCTGGTAGACAGTACGCTTTTGTGCCTGGGGAAAAGAGATTTTGTCAGTTTAAGCATGTAGACTATAAAGGATGCAATTCTGTGAGATAATAACAAAGCAGTTCATAACACATACCACTGAAGAATTCGTAGAGAAATTCTTCATTAGCGCACCACACCCAAAGTCAATCAATTTGACCTGCATGGTGTCCTGGTTCATCAGCAAGTTCTCCATATTGCCATGCTTGATGCCAATGTTTGCCACTTCAATGACCTTTCGCACCATCCCCTCATTGAGGCTTTCTCAATGGAGTGTCAAGTCTATGCAAGGCATGGGCCGCTCCATGACCATGATGTAATGGTCTTTGTTGGAAAAGTAATTTAAGAATCAGCCATTAACCAAAACTGTTAATGTGATTGTACTATTGGTAAATGTTCCAAATTTGATGCCATCAGCTAGTGCAGAGGCGCTAAAAAATAAATAAATGCATCACATAGTTTGGTCTGTTGTTTATTATTTGTTGTCAGAATTCATGTCTAATAATATTTGATGGGAATTATATAATTTGCTCTTTCTTGCACATCACGGTGTGTAAATATAGCCGCAAGGGCAGAACTACTTAAAGTTTTTGACACGTTAAAGTGTTGAAAAATGCATGAATGAGAAAATACAGGATACAGAGCGGAAAATGCTTGGGGTGGGTGGCTTGATTCTAACAGGAGGTACATTAAGATAATAAATAGATTATATTACAAAATTCTAAAAAAATTCTTCCACCCCAAATAATGCATCTAAATTGCTATTATTATATATGAACTTTATCTGTCATTTTAATTTGATAAAAAAAAAAAAATCTAACTCCCAGACCGTTTTCAGATCTTCACCAGACATTTCACGTCAGCTCTTCACCATGCTGACAAAAAGTTATCAAAAAAATTCTATAAGCACATACATTTTTTTATGTTTGCTGGTATGACCCAACATGATGTCTATGTGTTAAGTGCACAAAGTTAAAACTTAAACAATGCCCATATGGAAAACAAGTCATTTTGACATGTTTAGTTTCACGAATTTGTGATGCTCAGAGGTCAAACATATAAACAGAAACCAGCTTGGAAGCATCTGCAGCCCAATTTTTTTTTTTTTTTTTTTTTTTAAATGTTTCCTTCAGTAATATGACAAATTGTTCTGTGTAGTATTGTTACATATTATAATTCATACAAATATATGGTTAAAGTCCTTTTTGTAGACTAAAATAACATGCAAGCATATAGCACACTAATCATAAACATCTGCTTGTTGACCTGACCTATGCATCTACTGATCACATATAATAATAATAATAATAAATGTTACTTGCTATTTCTTTGTAATTAATTGTGAAATTTACTAACAATTTCGGAGTTAAAATTGTTTCTGGTGTGAATCCTACACCACTTTTTTTTTTTTTTTCAGTGTATGTTTTAAGTGCAGAGAATCCAGCAGTGAATCCCCAAATCCCTCAGTTTAGTTTATTGTGACACGCCAGTTCGCTCGTGGTGTTCAGATACATGTATCCATAGACGTTCTCTTTCAGTCTCCGCCAAGCAAATAAGAACCCCTCAGGTGTCTTGGGTGACCCATCTTTCCATAAACCCCCAGCTTATCTGTTGACAGCCTGTCCAGTCTGCTGAGAGGCTCAACTCTTTGACCATACTTCCATATCATGGATGCAGAACAACCATGTCCAAACTAGAGATACCAGCATGCAGTCGCGGTGCAGGTGGCTGGGAGATCTCAGTTGGTAAGACACCATAGCTGAGTTTGATGGATTAAGTATAAGGCCTGTTTACGGCCATATCCTCTTTTTTTTATTTTTGGTATTTGTGATCTCATGACAGTTCCTACACCTGTGTCCGATCACAGGATCTGATATTTTGCCACACGGAAAGCACCTCCATAGTTTTAGTAATTGCATCACCACTGAGATATGTGGATACAAATTTAGATTCCTGACTGCCAGGCAGAGGGGGTTTGCATCAGGCTGGAAGGCCTTATATATCACTGCATGATGGATGAGCCAGTGTAGAGGAAATCTCTGTGGTTTATGCTCGAGCAATACTTTGAACTGAGCCGCTGCTTCAGCTTGAACCTTAAATTCATCCACGCTGCTCACAATGACAACCATTAGTGTTTACCTAAAAATGGGCATTGTTGTGTGTAAAGTTGCACTAAGTAATTTATCATCTTTTCTGTTCCACCAAAATTTCCACCTCCTTCAACTTAAACTTAAATGAATATTTTACAGGCCATCCAATAGGAACAGATTTGGAGAAATTTAGCATTACATTACTTAATAGATCCTCTGCAGTGAGTGGGTGCCGTCAGAAAATGAGAGTACAAATTCCATAATAATGCTCCCTCCAGTGAAAAAGTCCATCCCCTGTTGTCCTCTTGCATCAAAATCCACCAACACATTTGTTAAAACTGTTTATGAACAGTGCTTGATCTGTGCAATTTTTTCTCCTGATTTAGACAAGATTACTTTTTCACTGGAAAAAGCTATATTATGGATAGAGGATAGAGATAGATAACACATAGCTTTTCACTTCACAAGATGTTAACTTATTGACTGGAGAGGTGTGCATTTCTCTTGGATTAGTGTGATGTTTGTATCAGCTATTTGGACTCTTATTCTGACGGCACCCATCCATTGTGATGTAATGCTAAATTTCTCCAAATCCGTTCCAATGAAGAAAAACTGATCTACATCTTGGATTTCCTGAGGGTGAGAAATTTTCATTTAGTTTAATTTAAATTTTTGGGTGAGCTATTCTATGTTTGATTGTTTATTAAATTAATTTCATTTCATTAAAAATAAATATCTTATATGTAAAAATAAATCAATTGAAATTGGTTAAATTGTTCTAATGAGGTACTGATCATATTTTTTACAGTGAAGAGTTTGAATGATGTGAGGGTGAGTAAATGGCTCATTTAAATTTTTGTGTGAACACTGGTATATCCACCGTAACCTACTTGGTTCTTATGATCATCTCTTTTATGATAAGGGGGTTTTATACTCTAATTGTTACTCTGCAGTAATGGGTGAGTGCCTGATTCCAGTTTCTTTTTTAGTGAAATACTGAAATGCATAAGGAATATTAGTGCATAATACTACTGCTTGACTCTGCACCAGGGCTTGGTATCAGGATAATGTCTTTGTGAGGGCCCCGGGTCATTGCACAACTTGATGCTTCACAAAAAAAGTGAAGGAAGAAGGGGAGGAGTATGGCAACTGTCATCACAAACAAGAAACAGCTGTCTCATTTGTGTAACTTGTTTTCTTTTAATATGAGAAGTATGTTGGTAGAGATCTTTGAGTTTTGAGGAAGGCCTGATAGGAGAGAGGAGCGCTTTTTTTTTTTTCACTCCTGGAATCATTCTTCCAGACCTTTGGTGAACTTATGGGTTTCTCGACAGACAAATTCTCTCCTTGTGTTCTCTGAGGTGAGTTTAGGGAAATGTTAGTTAGGAGAAATCGATACTCCAAATTAAACTTAACCCCCTAAAAATCCCCACTGGCCCCCTAACAAGAAATATTTTTATAATAATAATAATAAAATTACAATTAATTAAAATTAAACATGGACATCTGTAACACAACCTTAAAATATTTAGACATTTAGACAGAAAAAAATAATTCCATAATGTGTAGAATCAGGGTTGACAAGTCTGCGGTTTTCACACAGAATTAGGCTGCTTTTATAATGTTGTCGCAAGTTGAAGAAAACCTGTCTGCCCCCCTGGAACGTGACCGAGGTAAAACCCCCGGAGGGTGATTTTGGAGTGATTTTGAAAGTCAATTTCCCCCGGAATGCGACTGGGCTACTTTTGATCATGATTGAGTTTTGTTAAGCAGACCTGGCAACCCTGTGTAGAATCCTCTCTTAACCTCTTCCCATTGCCATTGAATACGTGCACCGTGCAGTTGCATTACTACTATTTCCTATTCTAGAGTTTGTGAGAAGAGCAATCATTTACGACGGGGTCACCAGACTCTGTCCTAGAGGGCCTGTGTTCTGTAGAGTTTAGTTTCAACCCTAATCAAACACACCTGAACCAGCTAATCAAGCTCTTACAAGGTATACTTGAAACTTCCAAGCAAGTGTGTTGAGGGAAGTTGGAGCTGAACTCTGCAGGAGTTTGGAGACCCCTGGTTTAAGAGATGCAAAACTCATAAATTAAATAAAATTTCATTATATGCTTTATTTATATATAAATATACTGTACATACATTTGTCTCATCAGGTGTCAATAGTTAAATCAAAATCATATAATTTGCTACTCTTTGGCTAACTGAGATTAGGTTAGTACCATAAGGCAGTATCTGGTTTAAATTTAGTTGTTTTCGTTGCTTGCATGTTGATCGATCACATAGTTTTTAAAGGGGTCATACAATGCTTTAAATTTTACCTTTCTCTCGGAGTGTTACAAGCTCTTGGTGTGTAAAGAAGATCTGTGCAGTTGCAAAGACTAAAGTCTCAATTCCAAAGAGATATTCTTTATAAAAGTTAAGACTCGTCCACGCCCTCTGAAAATGCCTCATTTAAACACCCCCCCCCCCACATGTCTACGTCATGATGTCACCAAATTCAGACATGATTTTATGTCTATACAGCGCAATACGCAAAGCAACATGTAGAAAGACAGTATAATTCATTATAATCAGTAATTATGTCCCCACTGGATGCAACAAATGCTTAGTTTTGTTTGTTTTGTCTCGTCTTTCCAGGACAGAGCATCACAGTATGTTAAGGGGCGTAACATTTCCCTCACACACTTAATGTATTCGGCCAATCACAATGCACTGGATAGCTGGCCAGTCAGCGTACACCTCCCTTTTCAGAACGTTGAGCTTTGTAAAAATTGTTGTGTCTTAGAAAAGTGAGCTTAGAAGCAACAATAATGTACATTGTGGAAAATGTTTTTTTTTTTTTTTTTTTTTTTTTTTTAACCTTAAACCACATAAACACATTGCATTACACCAAATACACACAATAATGTTATTTTTTAGCAACATCATATGACCCCTTTAATGTAAGTCCAGCAGTTAATCTTTAAAGTACTGTATTGGTAGTTTTCGGCATTTTCACTGTAGGGGTTGCATAGACTACAAGAGCGTCAATGCCAGAGGTTTCTATTTACAACCTGTTTTGCAGTATTGAGCAATCACCGACATCTCTGTTGATTTATTGAACGCAATGGCCAATCAGAGGCGTTTAAGTTAGAATTTACTCACCGCTCTGATGTTTTTATTCGCTCACGAATCCTCACATTATAACAAAGTGTAGACACAATATGCAATGCTTCACTTTTTACAGTGCATAGTATAGTTTTGACTATATCTATATCTTTCCTTTTACGGTTGTTGTTGCACCATATAAATGTGATAACTGGACAATATTTGAAATGAATATTTGAATTGAATTTGAATGAACACTGTGTGTGTGTGTGTGTGTGTGTGTGTGTATGTGTGTGTGTGTGTGTGTGTGTGTGTGTATTATAATTATTATTATTATTATTAATGGCCACACATAGCATACAAAGTGCATACTTTCATGCCTTGGCTAATCAAACAAATGTTACTGTTATGACTTCAGAGACCAAAGTCATATTAAAAGTAGCTGAAAGGCTAAAGCCCCTGATCTTTGAGTACCTTTATTGAATTGTAGGTTGATAATTATGTTATGTCCCTGGAAAAGCCTTTCAAATATTAAATTACTGTGTGGTATTTTCCATCAAAGAGGCGGTGAAAGGGCCATTCTGTTGACAGGATTAGATTTCTCATTGTGAAATCTCCCTCAAGCACATTTTAGATCTATTCTCATACACACCGATTTTTCCATATTCATGCCTGCATATTTTTCCCCAAATAGCCATCAGAGAAATTTCTTTCAGCCACAGACAGGTTGTCCTTTCCTAGGTGTATTTAAGTCACACTGAAAACATCCATGTTAGTGTCATCACATCACATATTTCAAAACCAGGCAGCATGAAATGGCAATGAACAAAAACAGTTGTGTTTAGGCCCCAATATCTCTACTTCCACAAACACAGGATATGCTGGATATTGTGAGGAATTTGCCATGATTTCTCCAGCCTGCGTCCACAGATATGCCCCCGCTTTAATTTCCCGGCGCACAATAAAAGGCAAACTCTCCTCTCTTCAAACCACCTCTTCCTGTTCCTCAAAGCAGCTTATTGGTAACAGACATTGGTATGACCAAAGAATATGAAAGCAGACTTTAAAATGTACGTAGAAATTGAGATGGTGGATTGTTTTGGACCACATGTGCACGCTCTCATGCTTTTCCAACAACTGAAAAAAGCCAGAGGTGGTTGGATGACATATGAAACATAAATTAGAGGTAAAATATGTCAGCTTGGTTGAAAAGAAACTGGAGGGTGTAATCTACCTGTCTACTGTTACAGTAGCAAAGTTAAGGCCCTTAATAGGGTAGACAGTAGTATCATACAGCAAGGTTGGAGTGGAGTAGTCCGGTGTGTTTACTTGCAATAGAAACATTATAAAGAAGATTTTTGTATGTAAATGTTTCTGTATGTATTTAAACTCATCCAGTAGTGTGAGTTTGGGTCAGGTTTTTTATGCATTGTGTGTGTGTATGTGTGTGTATATAAATATATATATATATATATATATATATATATATATATATATATATATATATACTGTATATATACACAAGTTCATCTCAATAAATTTGAATGTCGTGGAAAAGTTCATTTATTTTCAGTAATTCAATTCAAATTGTGAAATTTGTGTATTAAATTCAGTGGACGCAGACTTAGTTTAAGTCTTTGGTTCTTTTGTTTTGATTTTGGCTCACATTTAACAGAACCCACCACTGATCTCACCATATTAGAATATTGTGACATGCCAATCAACTAATCAACTCAAAACACCTGCAAAGGTTTCCTGAGCCTTCAACATGGTCTCTCAGTTTGGTTCACTAGGCTACACAATCATGGGGAAGACTGCCAATCTGACAGTTGTCCAGAAGACAATAATTGACACCCTTCACAAGGAGGGTAAGCCACAAACATTCATTGCCAAAGAAGCTGGCTGTTCACAGAGTGCTGTATCCAAGCATGTTAACAAAGTTGAGTAAAGGAAAAAGTGTGGAAGAAAAAGATGCGCAACCAACAGAGAGAACCGCAGCCTAATGAGGATTGTCAAGCAAAATCGATTCAAGAATGCACAAGGAATGGACTGAGGCCCTGGTCAAGGCATACAGACGTGTCAAGGAATTTGGCTACAGTTGTTGTATTCCTCTTTTTAAGCCACTCCTGAACCACAGACAAAAGCAGAGATGTCTTACCTGGGCGAAGGAAAAGAACTGGACTGTTGCCCAGTGGTCCAAAGTCCTCTTTTCAGATGAGAGCAAGTTTTGTATTTCATTTGGAAACCAAGGTCCTAGAGTCTGGAGGAAGGGTGGAGAAGCTCATAGCCCAAGTGGCTTGAAGTCCAGTGTTAAGTTTCCACAGTATGTGATGATTTGGGGTGCAATGTCATCTGCCGGTGTTGGTCCATTGTGTTTTTTGAAAACCAAAGTCACTGTACCCATTTACCAAGAATTTTGGAGCATTTCATGCATCCCTCTGCTGACCAGCTTTTGAAGATGCTGAATTGAGGCAGTAATTAAAGCAAAAGGAGCCCCTACCAAGTATTGAGTACATGTACAGTAAATGAACATACTTTACAGAAGTCCAACAATTTACAAAAAAAATAAAAATAATTGGTCTTATGAAATATTGGTCTTATATTCTTATTTGTTGAGATAGTGAATTGGTGGGTTTTTGTTAAATGTGAGCCAAAATCATCACAATTAAAAGAACCAAAGATGTCTGTGTGCATTGAATTTAATACACAAGTTTCACATTTGAGTTGAATAACTGAAATAAATTAACCTTTCCATGACACTCTAATTTATTAAGATGCTCCTGTGTATATATATGTTTCAAATAAATGCTGTTATTTAATCTACTATTCATCAAAGAAAAACAAAATAGCACAGTTTCCCCAAAAATATGCACAATTGTTTTCAACATTGATAATAATCAGAACTGTTTCTTGAGCAGCAATCAGCATGTTAGAGTGATTTCTAAAGGATCATCTGACACTGAAGACTAGAGTAATGATGTTTAAAAAATATAGCTTTGCTATCAGAGGAATAAATTCCATATTTATTTTCGATCATATAAATGTAGCCCTGGTGGGCATAAGAGACTTCTTTCAAAAACGTTAGAAAAACCAACCCCAAATTCCTATATACATTTATTAAACTGCATGCAAAAATAAGATTGACCTCCAAAAATGTGTGGAAATGTGACACAACACAAGTGATTGGGCAACAGCTCAGCAAAGCAGTGCTTACGAAAGTCATCTCTAGGGGCCGCTTTGTTGCAGCACCAAACCACATTTATGCATGTCCGACAAAGCTTAATTCCTGCCATTATTCCATGAATAGTTTCTATAAATATTTATTGTTATTGGCGTGATGGCATGACTTTCTGAGTTCAGCCTAGACCATGTCACTAGGCAGCTGCCTGAATGGTACATGCACTGGTACTACCAGGCTTCATTTATTAATTGTTACAATTAAATTGTTTTTATTTCAATATATTTGAAAATGTCATTTATTATTGTGATGCAAAATTTTCAGCATCATTACTTCAGTCTTCAGTGTCACACGATCCTTCATAAATCATTTTAATATGCTGATTCGCTGCTCAAGAAACATTTTTTTATTTTTATTATTATCAATATTAGAAACAGTTTTGTTGAATCAATGATGTATTTTTTTTTTTTTGCAGGATTCTTTGATAAATAGAAAGAAGTAGAGATCTTTAGTAACATTATAGTCTTTACTTTTACCTTTGATCAATTCAATTGCTAGTTCAAAAGTTATTTCTTTAAAAAAATCTTTCTGGCAGCAAACTTAGAATGTGTAACTTAAAATAACATTCCAGGTTCAGCCCAAGAAATGGCATATTGGTATATGGCATATTGTTAATTACAACAAAAATCATTTCGACTCAACCTTTGATTTCTTTTCCTATTTTTTTATTTTGGATTTTTTTAAATAGTGAGGCATGTAGAGTCTGTGGGGGCGATTTTGGATGATTTAAAAGCAGAAATGTCAGTGAGCAGTTCGGCCAAAAAGCACAATCACAAGCATGTTAGTCTTTGACACAGCATATATTTCAATTTAACATACATTCATATGAAATATAGTCCTCTTCAGTGTACAAGTCATTACAAACCTATGTTTCTTTTAAAAGCATAATGGATAGCAAGTTTTACTATAGAAAAGCTTGGAGTTATGATATCGTACATAATTCAGTCACTCAGGTCTGACTAATGGAGGAGGGAATGCTGGGGGATTTGTTTATTTGCGTTATGTGCATCTGGAGAGGAAAAGTGCTAGAGTCATCATACACAGAATCCATGGTCCAAGCACCCCAAGCGGGTAAACAATTTATGTTTGTCAGTTTCGCACCAGATGCATGGTTACATCTCAGCACCAATCATCTGTCTGCATCAATAGCTAGTTAACTAACACAGCGCTTCTTTTGAACAGCTTGCTAACACTTATATTTCCACTCTGTCTTGTTTGTAGTCGGTTTGCATCCATAGTAAAGCAAGCCTTGCTTTAATACTCGCTGTATGTTATCAGTGAGTGATTAATGAATTCAAGCAGCATCACAGGAACGAATGGCCACGAGGATGGAAAACTCTTGGAAAGTACATGTACACATGGACTGCATCTCAGCATGTAGTGTTCAATGTCTCAGTCCGACGTCCATCTTTCAAGATGAAACCCTAAAGCAGCATTAACGATGAAAAAGCATTGAACTTTCGCCATATTCATGTGCCCCAATGGCACTCCTCTGGTGCATGTCACATTAAAAATTCACTCTATTCGATTGCAATAAGTTAAAATGGATATATATATATATATATATATATATATATATATATATATATATATATGTGTATATATATATATATATATATATATATATATATATATATATATATATATATATTTATAAAAATAAGAGAGCAACCATGATTAAAAACAGGACAAGGAGAGAGAAAAATACTCTCAATTGGGACCTCGGATATTTTGCCCCTATAATTTAATGTCTCATGTATGACATGTTCCTCTACCTTTGCTTGAAATGCTTGGGAATTTGTCTAGTTTCCCTGTGCATGTAGGGAAGTGGTAAGGGGAAAGATCACCGACATGTGTGCATCTCAACCATCTTGTGGCACTGTTTGCACTTGACGTAGCAGCACCAGTGGAACTTGCAGCTGCAGCGGTCGACCACCTCCACCTCCTCCGTGTGGAATCCGCGACCACAGCACATGAGCTCACAGCCATCGATGGCCTTCGAGGTCTTGTTGCAAAAGCGGCCCGCGGTGCCCAGTATACCTGGAGATCTGGGGTCATGTTCGCAGAAGTCTGGGCTTGGGTCCAGGTACACCAGATCTTCATCTGTGTGTGGCTTGAACTGTGAGTTTCGGGGAACCAGGACCTTGGTGGTGCCCACTTTGCGTAGCTCCACCTCTGTAGCACCGTCAAATTTCTCCTTGATTATGTTGCCCACTTTGCGGAATGGCGGCATTGCTTTCCAGCAGGTTTTTACCTCACAAGAGCCAGAAACGCCATGGCACTTACATTCCACTCGCATGTTGTTCAGAATTGCCTTGGATTGTGAAAGAAAGGTAATTTGTTAACAAGTAGTGATAATTTAAACCTTTCAGCATGATGTGTGTTAAGCGCCGTACCTTCCTCCCTGCCTCATTGTTATGAAGGTTCATTAGGGCTCTGTTGGAGGACTGTCCTTTACTTCGTTCTCTGATGTCCACAAAGGACTGGGAAAAAGCAACCCCGTATGCAATGTTATCAGAGCATCCTGACCATTGGAAACCTGGTGAGATAAAGATCCTCAAGCATGGATAAATATAACGAGTCCATATGGAAACACAACGTTGTTAGGTACACGATTGGCAATCTTTCCAGATTAGTGACATCAGATCACAGAATGTCATTTAAAGTTTAGTTTAAGACACTTATTAGTAGGTGAACTAGATAACCATGAGAAAAACCGTGTACTATATGCAACAGCAATAATAATTAATCAGCAATCAGCAATCCTCATAATAATTATTATTCAAACAAAGCGCACATACCCTCTGGACTGACACCGTGCACATTGCGGTCGCAGCCACACTTGTCCAGCTCCCCACTGCTGCAGGCTCTGGTCACTGCAAAGGCTACACTAGCAGCAGATAAAGCGTACACAAATGCAGCTTCCCGTGTACCTGTGACACAAATAAGTAGCCATTAAGTATCTACAGGGTTTTAAGCAGGGCAGGCTTCATGTGCAATTAAATATGAGGCTACTTACCTTGTGTGACCACTTTGCCAAACACAGGAACACTTTCTAGCGTCGAGCAGTTCCAGCGTCGGTTGCGGAACTGAAACTGGCACTCGTCGATGGCGAGCTGAGCGCCCCTGCGGACGGCGTCCATCACCTCCACATTGCGCTTGCAGATCTGAACCTGCCTCTGGATGAGTCCTCTGAGCTTCTCACAGGTTTCTTCATCTGAGATGCTCCCCACTGATGACAGCTTTGCTAAGTATCTGAGGACAAAGCAGTAGAGTAATCAGTAAATGTTCCAAGACTATCAATAATATAGGCATTTGTAAAGAAAAAAAACTATGTATTTAGATGTTGGAAGAAAAACGCAAATGTGATTTGGAATATTAAAATGTAGAATATTACAATTTAGTTGTTTATTTATTTTACATACTTATTATTTCAGGTAATCTTTCATTACTTTTCACCAAGAAGTTTAGTTCACTAGAAGTTTATAATAATAACATTAAACAGTAGTTAAAGCATTGGGTATCATGAACTAACAATGAGTATTATATTTACCGCATTTATTTAATGTCAATTTCTACAAAGATGCATTTATAAAATTAAGTCAAATGAAGAAACCATTTAAACAAATAAACAGTATAATATAATAATAAATCTATAACAATAATACATTATATATTTATTTTATTATATATATTCTAAATACAGTACCGTTATATATTATCCTATTATTTATTAAGTTAGTATATGTATTCTGTAAAAAAAAAAAAAAAAAAAAGTTTATTATTAGTTCATGATAACTATTGCATTAAGTAATTGTACCAAATGTAACCTTAATGTATAAAAGTAATTATTTTTAGTATTTTTGTTTAAAGTTAAATTCAAATTTAATTATGGTCATTTTAATGTGTTTTGTATTTTACTATTTTTTATTTATTTATTATTTATTTATTTTTAGTTTTCTGGTTTAATTTAGTTGTTGTTATAGTGTCTGTTAACCCTGGCCCATGCATTGTTCCACTAATTTAGTGACCCAAGTAGGTTATATATTGAGTCCAAAGCACAAACAGTACAATAAACAGCGCAAACATAAGCAGCGTGTCCCTCCTGTGACGTTCATGGAAGGCTGTGTTGGGCAGATGAGGTAAGGGTGATGTTGAGTGACGGATAGAGACTATCTTCACCCATCACCTCCAGGGCCAGGGGGTCGGGGCAACACCAATGCTTTAAAGGGTCTGCTGAGCTCCATCTCTTTATGGCACCTTATAAAAATAGTCCTATACTACAACACATCACACAGGTTTTCATCCGTACACACCAAGCTTGGTCTCATTATCATCAAGGACTGGTTAATATCAAAGTCATGAGTGTTTAAAGTCTGCACAGATGCATTTAGAGAGTTGCGTGTGCTCACGGATGGGTTTGTTTTGCATTATTTGTTTCTGAAGGTCTTTTGGTGTAGTGCTGGGTAATTTGAATGTGAGCTTAAATGTATTGCGGATGGAGGTCTTAAGAATGGCTTTGAAAGTGCTGTGGTGTAAATACTCAATTAAGGTGCAAGATCTTGAGGTTTATTGATTTGGATTGTAGCTCAAGGCTAAACCACAAAATCACCACGGATCGGATCTGACTCACGAAATGCTTATAGTGTATTCGCATGTACAGTATTTACGCTCTTGAAAGTAGTTTTTAAAAGGGGTTTTCAAAGCGATGCAAACCTTTCATGGAATGGTTCTCAAAAGAAGGTTTTTTTTTTTTTTTTTTTCCTACGGTGAAGACCATTTTTGAAATTTAAATAACTTTTTGTGACATGGAAATTTTCCATGAATGTTAAAGGTTCTTCATGGAACCATTGATGCCACCACTTTAAAAACAAACAGTAAAATTAACTACACTAGTTTATTTCAAATATTAATAAAAGCTCATTGTACTAAAGTTAGATGAACCCAATAAATTATTATATTAATCTGAAATTAAAATGAAAGAGAAGCAGCAGATTTTTTGTTACCGTTATGCCAAACCTGTATGAGAATAAATGTTGAAATTAAGTATTATTTTTGTGTTTTTGCACAGGATCAATATAGTGAGAGATATGTTAGTGTTTAATTTTCTGTTAATTTGGGATTTTTAGGGGTTTCTGTTAGTGATAACCTGCAACTGCTACCTTTTAAAGAGCTATTTTTACCTGTTTTAACCCAGAAAATTCGTTGATACAGATTAATGTATTTGGGTTGATTTATCGATATTAATAGTTAACAATGTTGATTTAGATGTTGCCATTTTTTCAGTGTAACTAGCACACAAAACATTTGAGCTAATCTGATGTTAATGCACATGTATGACTTTGAGTCAGTATTTCAGTTCATGCTTATTAAATTGCAATTAACATACAAAATAAAAATCGTTTTAGGAATTTTAAGTGTGCAGTGTCTTGTTTGGTTTCAAGGGCTCATCTTAACAAGTTAAAAACGGCACGTTTGCATCCCTGCAGCTGGCAGCGGCGCATCCCACCCCTCTCTGCTGTTGACGAGATGATTTTGGAGGCCACGGTTGGGGCAGATATGCAACAAACACCTCCTTGTCCATGGGACCATCATCTCTGCTCTTTTGAGCTTTGATAACATGCTCCTGTTCAGCCAAAAGATGAAGCATGACTTCAATGGCCAGATGCACATGCATTCTGCTCAGAGGGAGTTTGAATTTCTTTTTTGTAGCATCTGTTGACAATTGCATGTTCTTGCATGCGTGTTTACAGCTTTTGTTTGTTTCACTAGTAAATTAGCTCTGTGATCCTGACCTGATAATGAATCTGGCAGCCAAATGGCGGCGGATTAGCGCTAGAATATAATATATCAGTGCCAGATGCACTCATAAGACTGGCGCTCATATCAAGCTTGGGATTTTGACAAACAGACACCTGAAGAACGGCCCGCTGCATATTTGTCTGGGAAAAAGATTGTCTGAGACCTTGAGAAAATCTTGTTTTCATTGCTCCCCAGTTATAGCTCTAGCCTTCTCTTCTACGTACTTGCTAAACGTTTGGGAAAACAAAGGGAGCCGACTGTGGGATTTTGTAAAAGAATGGGAGATGCCTTCCTCTGTGCTTTCTGGGAGGTTTTTGCAGGAGCATTCCACCTGGAGCATGGTGCCTTCTTCCTTTTCTGTCATGTTTGTGTTGAATTACATTGCCCTGGCCTTCGAGCACTGTTGGCTCCAGATGGCTTAGCCAAGCGCGACTTAGCACGCAACAATGCTGTATGAGAGAGTTTGAAAGAGAATAAGAGAGAAAAAGCGTCAAACACGTACACTTGCCTGACTGTATATATCCACTTGCCTCTTACTACTGTCAACTTATAAACATATCAAAGTTATATAACACACTACTGTTCAAGTCTCTTCTGCTCACGAGTCAGCATTTATTTGATCAAACATACAGTGAATGCAGTAATATTGTGAAATATTATTACAATTTAAATGCCTATTTTCTATTTAAATATACTTTAAAATGTAATTTATTCCTGAGATGCGTCATTATTGAAGTCTAAAGTGTCACATGATTCTTCAGAAATCATTCTAATATGAGAATTTGCTGCTCAAGAAACCTTTCTTAAAGAGGTCATCGGATGCAAATTTTCCACAAACTGATATGATTCTTAATATATGATTCTTAATAAGATCTTAATGAAAAGTCTGTAACATAGTTTAGTTAAAATATCTAAATGGGAGAGTAAAACAACAACTTTTTTATCCTGTCAAATACAACTCTTTGCAGAGCAAGCCGTTTTGTAGCATTTTCCTTTAAATGTTAATGAGCTCTGCTGACCCCACCCCTCTCTTCCATGCTGCTCTCAGAGAGACTGTTTACTTTAACTGCATTCATTGTGAAACTTGCTAATTAGAACATTATTTGGAAAGATGATTTGCAAAGATTAATTCAAAAAATATTTTACTCACGTCTTCTGTTGGTGAAGCTGGATTGCGAATTATTGGCTTGAACATAGATGCATTTATGTAGATCGGGGGCTAATTCCCTTCAAAAATAAACGTAATCCACTGCGTCTTCAGTGACTCACATGTCGGGAGTAAATGACGGCTGTTGTGCTCATTATTACATCTAACAACAGAACACCTTAATCTCTATATAAGCATGAGCCCCGTCAGACTGGTCGTGGCGGAGGTGTTGCAACAATATATAGTGATATTCTCAATGTTACCCAGAAAACAGGATACAGGTTTAACTCTTTTGAAATACTTCTGCTAAATGTTACACTGTCAGACATGCAAAAGAAGTCTAATGTATCTCTTGCTCTGGCTACTGTGTATAGACCACCAGGGCCGTATACAGAATTCCTAAAAGAATTTGCAGATTTCCTCTCAGACCTTCTAGTTACAGTTGATAAGGCGCTAATCATGGGAGATTTTAATATTCACGTTGATAATGCAAATGATACATTAGGACTTGCGTTTACTGACCTAATAAACTCCTTTGGAGTCAAGCAAAATGTCACCGGGCCCACTCATCATTTTAATCATACACTAGATCTAATTATATCGCATGGAATCGATCTTACTGCTATAGATATTGTACCCCAAAGTGATGATATTACAGACCATTTCCTTGTATCGTGCATGCTGCGTATAACTGATATTAACTATATGTCTCAGCGATACCGTCTGGGCAGAACTAGTGTTCCAGCCACCAAAGACAGATTCGCAAATAACCTGCCTGATCTATCTCAACTGCTATTTGTACCCAAAAATACACATGAATTAGACGAAATTACTGACAACATGGGCACTATTTTCTCTAATGCATTAGAAGCTGTTGCCCCCATCAAATTGAAAAAGGTTAGAGAAAAACGTACTGTGCCATGGTATAACAGTAATACTCACTCTCTCAAGAAAGTAACTCGTAGTCTTGAACGCAAATGGAGAAAAACTAACTTGGAAGTTTTTAAAATTGCATGGAAAAACAGTATGTCCAGCTATAGACAGGCTCTAAAAACTGCTAGGGCAGAGCATATCCACAAACTCATTGAAAATAACCAAAACAATCCAAGGTTTTTATTTAGCACAGTGGCTAAATTAACAAATTACCAGACGCCACCTGATTCAAATATTCCATCAACGTTAAATAGTAATGACTTTATGAATTTCTTCACTGATAAAATAGATAACATTAGAAATACAATAGTGAATGTAGATTCTACAGCGTCTAACACTTCAGTTTCATCCATCGCACCCAAAGATAAACTGCAGTGCTTTACAAATATAGGACAGGAAGAGCTCAATAAACTTATCACTGTATCTAAACCAACAACATGTTTATTAGATCCTGTACCCACTAAATTACTAAAAGAGCTGTTACCTGTAGCCGAAGAACCGCTTCTCAATATCATTAACTCGTCGTTATCTTTAGGTCACGTCCCAAAACCATTCAAGCTGGCGGTTATCAAGCCTCTTATTAAGAAACCAGAACTAGATCCTAGTGTACTGGCAAATTATAGGGCTATTTCAAATCTTCCATTTATGTCTAAAATTTTAGAAAAAGTTGTGTCTGCTCAATTGAGCACCTTCCTGCATAAAAATGATCTGTATGAAGAATTTCAGTCAGGTTTCAGGCCCCACCATAGCACAGAAACTGCACTTGTTAAAATTACAAATGACCTGCTTCTTGCGTCAGATCAAGGCTGCATCTCATTTCTAGTCTTACTTGATCTTAGTGCTGCGTTCGACACCATAGATCATGACATACTCATAGATCGATTACAAAACTATACAGGTATTCAAGGGCAGGCTCTAAGATGGTTTAGATCCTACCTGTCCGATCGCTACCATTTTGTTTACTTAAATGGGGTGTCATCTCATTTATCATTAGTAAAATATGGACTGCCACAAGGATCCGTCCTAGGTCCCCTTCTATTTTCAATATACATGTTCCCCTTGGTAATATTATTAGAAAATACGGAATTAGCTTCCACCGTTATGCTGATGATACTCAGCTATATATCTCAACGAGACCAGATGAAACTTCCCAATTATCTAAGCTAACAGAGTGTGTTAAAAATGTAAAAGATTGGATGACAAATAATTTTCTCCAATTAAATTCGGATAAGACAGAGATATTAATTATTGGACCAAAAAACACCACACAGAATCTTGTAGATTACAATCTGCAACTAGACGGATGTACTGTTACTTCCTCTACAGTCAGAAATCTGGGTGTTATATTAGACAGCAATTTGTCTTTTGAAAATCATATTTCCAATGTTACAAAAACTGCATTCTTCCATCTTAGAAACATTGCCAAGCTACGAAACATGTTATCTGTTTCTGATGCAGAAAAGCTAGTTCATGCATTCATGACCTCTAGACTGGACTATTGTAATGCACTTCTAGGTGGTTGTCCTGCTTCGTCAATAAACAAGCTACAGGTAGTCCAAAATGCAGCAGCTAGAGTCCTTACCAGGTCAAGAAAATATGATCATATTACCCCAATTTTACAGTCTCTGCACTGGCTACCTATTAAGTTCCGTATCAGTTACAAATTATCATTACTTAACTATAAGGCCCTAAATGGTTTAGCTCCTATGTACCTAACTAGCCTTCTACCACGCCACAATCCATCACGCACCCTAAGGTCACAAAACGCTGGACTTTTGGTAGTTCCTAGGATAGCAAAGTCCACTAAAGGAGATAGAGCTTTTTCACATTTGGCTCCCAAACTCTGGAATAGCCTTCCTGATAATGTTCGGGGTTCAGACACACTCTCTCTGTTTAAATCTAGATTAAAAACGCATCTCTTTCGCCAAGCATTCGAATAATGTATCTCTTAAATTGTGAGTGTAGTTGCATCTGCATTTTTATTCTTTAGCTTGGGTTAAACTAATTTTACTTTGTTGGATCAGCAGCTATGCTAATGATGTCTCTATTTTGTTTCTATGTTTTGCCACGGGATTTACATCCCGTGGTAACTAGGATTTACACAAGCTCCAGTCTGGATCCAGAACACCTGAGAAGAGATGATGCTGACCCTCAGAGGACCCCAGATGATGCTAACCTTGAATCAACAAACAGAACTAACAATTATTGCTACATGTGTGACTGCATCCTATAATTACTATTAATTAATAATATTGATAGTTCATCATCTAGCTGACTACGTCTTGTATTATTATTATTATTTTTATTTTTCTAAAATCCTGTCAAACGTGCACAAACTACTAGCTACTACTAAACTACTACTATTGTAGAAACATAATTTTCTGTAAAGTTGCTTTGTAACGATTTGTATTGTAAAAAGCGCTATACAAATAAACTTGAATTGAATTGAATTGAATCTTAGGAGTCATTCTTGAGATCGGCTCGATTTGAGAAAGGGGAAATTATTTAACGAGGTTAAATAAAAACCACTGGGTGGATTTAAAAAAATATTTTTGGACATTATTAATATTTTTACTGTCACTTTTGGATGCAACAAGACATTTAAGCCCAGGGTTCAATACGTACCTCTGTTTTTCAACCACGGTTTTTAGTTTGATTCGGTTCTGATCGGTTCTGATTTTTTTTTTTCTCTTTTTTCTGTACACTATAAAAAAAACATGGATTACTTCAAAATTCTTTTGAGAGAAGTATTATTTTTGTGGATTAGCCATTATTAGGCACTATGAAAACATGTAATGTCTGTTTCATTCATTCTGGCAGCCCGGAAGGGCATCCTTATGCAGAAAGTTCACATATACATCTCAGAACTAATAGAACTGATGACACTCAAGGAAACCCCTAATATGGACAAAGGCATCCTGCAAGAAACATTTTGAATGATGAAACATGAAGACAATAAACACTCGATTGCGACAATGTATAGTGTTCTTCAAGCCATTTAGTGTATTTTCATAATGATTTATATTTATAATCCAATGTTTGTCGATTTTACAGTACATATATTTACAGAATATATAATATATTTTCTGTGTCATTTGTGATAAGAAGCCATGTCAGATCACAAAAGGAAGTTATTTCAAACATTCTGACTGTTGTAGAGTGAAAGAGTGTTATAATGTACTCTTTTGGTTTAGAAACGCTTCTTATTACAAGACATTACAAAGAAAGATGTTCGGCATGTGGTGTTTTTTCAAATGCACGTTATAAGCAGGACGGCGTTTGGTCATCTCAGTGCTTAGACTCATGAGCACACAAACAGAGCCAGTTCAAAAATTATTTCAACGCAAAGCCAAAAAAAACACAATTCACAAGCACATATTGAACCGTGGATGTCGTGCCGAATGGTTCAATATTATATTGAGAATGGTGGCATTTATATATATATATATATATATATATAGCAACTAAAAAGCTTCAATTTCCCTCAGTATCTATTTTTTTTTATAATCAAACAATGGATGTTGAGATTTTGTCTCTCTGTGGTAAATCGGTGAAAGTAAATATCAGACCTATGCAGGTTACCGACAGTAAGTAAAGTGTGTTGTGGTGTCCAAGGGCCACAATTTCTTGAGGTTTACCAAAATATTTGATATTTACATATTTGTCAGATGTGCGTCATAGGGCGCTTGTATCTGTGTATTACAAGCTGTTTGTCTGAAATAAATTCAGTGTTAAGGGAGTTTAAGGGAACTAATGCATTTAGTGCTTCGCATCACACCCACATATTCTCATTTTTATTATAATTATTATTAAACGCATTACCAGCATTAACAAGGAGTTTGTTTTGAATAGAAGCACTATTAATGCATTACTGTTGGCATTGCTCATACTTTTCATAAAACTCTGTGAGAAACTCGTCCTGCACTGTTTTTTGGTGCTGATATAAATGATATATTAAGCTCAGATTTACAACATCATATGGCTCCTTTAAATATTACCTTGAAAATGAATGAATTTAAAAAGAACAAATTATTTATTCAAATTATTAACTGAATAAGGTTCATAGGTTAGAGTTTTTTTTCTTCTTCATTCTCTTATGCTTACAATGGCTGCATTTAGTCGTATTATAACCAAAATACAGTTGGGCTGCTATATATTTTTTGAGGAAATCCTGATCCTTTTTTCAGCATTTTTTATAGCATTATAAATGAATTTAGATACATTTAATGCATCCTTACTAAAATAAAAGTTTTCATTTTGTATTTTTGAACGGTAGTCTACAGATGATGAAAGTCACACTTTAATTCTCCTCACAACATTAAAAATACAGTCAAGAAGATGTTCTACACAAAGGAGAACTGGCCCCCCAACTGAGCCTGGTTTCTCCCAAGGTTTTTTTCTCCATTCTGTCACCGATGGAGTTTCGGTTCCTTGCCGCTGTCGCCTCTGGCTTGCTTAGTTGGGGACACTTCATCTACAGCGATATCGTTGACTTGATTGCAAATAAATGCACAGACACTATTTAACTGAACAGAGATGACATAACTGAATCCAATGATGAACTGCCTTTAACTATCATTTTTGCATTATTGACACTGTTTTCCTAATGAATGTTGTTCAGTTGCTTTGACGCAATGTATTTTGTTTAAAGCGCTATATAAATAAAGGTGACATTGACATTGACATTGACAAAGGAGCCAAAATGTGAATCAAACAACCATCAAAGAATATGACGTTTTCAAAAACAGATGTGTCATTCTTGCACAACAGTCTTTCTCTGATAAACAGCTCGTTTCCTCAAAAACTCAGTGACTCATTGGTATTTCTAAGTCTCGCAGACTGTTCACAGCTCATGTACCAAAACCTCATTCATTTTGCTTTAAGTTAAGAGAGTTCGCCTAGAGCTACAGGACAGTCTTAGTTGCATTTACACTACACTTAATCTGCAAGTCTGGTGGATGATTTATACTCTAGAGGGCAGTGTTATCTCATTTATTGAGATAACTTCATATATTTAATTAATCTTGTTTCTATATCTTCTGGCAGATTAAATATGTACCAGGTGTACATCATGAAGATACTTCAGACTTTCAGAGAGGGACAACAAGGTGCATTGAACATGTACATTTAAACTTAATCTATGAAGATTAATTCATTTTATATGAGCATATGCTTCTACAAACCAGGACGTTTTATATCATATATGACTCCAGAACAAATTAAAATAATTTATGTAAATATAATTTGCATCAATTCAAGAAGTAAATGGTTATATACTATTTATAGATATATTTCGTAGACATTCCTGCACCTGAGGTCTAAAAAACATCCTAAACATCTTGTGTGACCAGAACGCCGGTCTGTAAAATTGAAGACGGATTGACAAGAATCTGGAGGAAATGTACTCAGGTACAGAGCAGAAAATTAAGTAAGAGCGATTGACTCTTGTTCTGTTTAGGTGTTGACAGGCCCATATGGGGATTCTGCCATTTATTTTTAAGAGCAAAGAACTTAAATGTTGTTGACGGATGAAAGTGGTGATGGAAGTTGCCTGTTTTTATCAAATTAACCTTTTAATAGGCTGCTGTATGAGTGGAGGTATGTGACAACAGGTTTTACAGCTTCATTACGCTGTTGTCACTGGTGTTATTTGTGTTATCAGCACTCGGCGCCAGGATGTATTTCACATTAGAGGTTTCTCTCTTCTCATGTTGCTCATCAGCTGTGAACTATTTATTGACCGTCCTGTGCAAACGCCTCAACCACTGTTCTTTCCATCCCATGCAATGGGAAACACTGTGTCACTTCCCAAACAAAGACAACTGCATGGTTTTGTATTATATTCAGTAAACTGTGCATTAGTGAACATTCTGTAACCTCAACTTCTAAAAAAATAAAAAAATAAATAACATCTGCATTTCACAGTGTGCAACGCTTTCTTTACTTCTGAAATTGTTGCATCATGAAACTAGACTAATTCATCAAGATAAATTTTAAAGTTTAGAAAAATATTGAATTGTGAAGGTTGCATTGGCCTTATGTAGGTTGGATACTTAATGTAATAGTTAAGAATAGAGATAGTTAATTAAAATATACTGAAAATGTACTCACCTTTGGGCTATCCAAGATGTAGATGAGTTTGTTTCTTCATCAGAACAGATTTGGAGAAACCCAGCATTCCATCACTTGCTCACCAATGGCTCCTCTGCAGTGGATGGGTGCCGTCAGAATGAGAGTCCAAACAGCTGATAAAAACATCACATTAATCCACAAGTAATCCACATTATTGTACTCCATCAGTGAACGTCTTGTGAAATGAAAAGTTACATGTTTGTAAGGAACAAATCCATCATTAAGGCATTTTAACTTTTAAGTCGTCCCTTCCATAATCCATAATAACCCTTCTCACATCAAACTCCACCCACATATTTGATTAGAACTGTTTTAGACCGTTTTTGCTTGTAAACGGTGCTTGATCTGTGCATATTTCTCTCCTGATTCAGACAAGATGTCTATTTCACTGGAAAATATTTTAGCCGAAAGCTGGATTGAAGTTAGAAACTCCTTAATGTCGGATTTGTTTTTCTTCACAAACTTGCAGCTATTTGCTTCACAAGACGTTAACTGATGGACTGGAGTCATGGGGATTACTTTGGATTATTTTATCAGATGTTTGGACTCTCATTCTGACGGCACCCATTTACTGCAGAGGATCCATTGGTTAGCAAGTGATGTTTTGCTAAATTTCTCCAACTCTGTTCCCATGAACAAACAAGCTCTACATCTAGGCAGATTTTCTTTTTTGGGTGAACTATTTCTTCAAAGATTGGATGGATCAGTAGAGTCTGGCTTTCTCAATAGAACTCTACAAAATCTGAAACCGTTTGATCAGTCAAAAACACAAAGCACACTAAGTTGGAACAGACTAAACTTTTGGTGGATGTAATTCGGAATGTTGGTCTCAGTTTAAGGATTTTGAAGTTTGATCAATAGCAGTATATGCTGACTTTGCCAAAGCAAGATAAAAGCAAAAATCGTTGCTTGTCAAAATGCATTAGAATAAGGATTAAGAGCAACTATTTGCATTGTTTATTTAGAAAAGAGTTTGTTTAATAACATTTCACCATCTGTTATTTATAGTGTCTAATTAATGATTCATTCCTGGCATTTTAATACAAAGCAACTGCAAATAGTCATTCATAAAATATTATAAAGCAATGTAAGCTTATATTTGCATGAACAAGCACAAGCTGTTGAAGCAGGTTTGAAGATGTGCAGGTGCAGTACAACTGCTCTCGTGACGTGCACCTGCACCTCAACCCTCCACACAGGTGCTGATGGATGTGCTCAAGAATAATACATTCACACATCTCTCAAATGAAAAGCTCTTGGCTGTGCTTCAAAACATTTAATTATGACTGCTGAGTAAAGAGTATCTGACTAACCAGAAGAAATTTGTTACTCAACGCACACTCTTAAAACAAATAATCAGATTCGAGCTACAAAGGGCTAACAGCCTGATACTTTTTAAGCACCACAAAACCTTTATTCTCCTTTTTATGTCTATATTCTGGCGTTTTAAAGAGCCCAGAAGCCAAACCACTGATCTGAAGAACCTATATTGAAACATTGAGAACGTTTTAATCTCTGAAGAGGTTTGTGTTGAACCTAACCTACTACAGAAAAACCAGTCAAAGAACTTTTATTTTTAAGATTTGTTGCACAGTAATTCACTTATATGCAACAAACAGGAGACAAAACAGAAAAAGTTTGTGTACTCAGTCATGCTTTTCATCTGATTTTATTTAAGTGAGACCAAAACATTTAAAAAATGTTTATAATCTTACTTTACATCTAAATCTCATTTTAAGATCAGTCGTGACGAAATCACTGTTTATTTCATTTGAACTAAAGACTGCTATGTTGCTCAGAACATGATTTACCTCATAGGAATATGCCTGAAGATTTTTCTATTTATTGTAGGTTTTACACTAAGTCTGTTTCCCTGTTGTTCAGTTAAACCGTATACTTAAACCTTGCATTTCTTATCAAAACTTCAAGTCACATTTTTATAACATTTAAGCTTAATTAACTGTCTTCATGTAAATAATATTATTGTTTCTGGATCACATAGACTACATTTCAGATTCATGCTCACGTGTTGCTCCTATAACTCGAAGATTTCACATTTTCTATTTCTATGTCTATTTGGCTGCCTGCTAATACCTGTCCTGGGATGGGGTTGGAATCATGTACAAGCTCCTGTCAGAATGATCATATTTTGTAGACAGGTAGGAGGTTTTCCGTAAGTGTGAAGCTTGTCTGTGCATGCCCCAAACCTGTCACCACGCCTTTGAGTTAAAAACACTCTTCCATCGAAAACTCAACTACATCTGGATAGATTAAATGATGTGCTGTTTCTGCCCTGAGGATACAGATAAATGATTCTATACACCTGGAAATGCACTCATCTTGATATGGCCTTAACCAAGCATGTCATTCTGCTTCTTAACTACGTAAGTATCAAAATCAGATCATTCGCTTATGAATTCTTTGCTGTTATCACAAATTGCCATAAGTGATTCATTTATACAGCTCTCTTCAGCACTAACTAACTGCTGTCACATTCACGCGTTGCGCGCTGCGCGCAACCAGCGCCAAGCGCGGCTGTGCCAAATGCACATGAACGGAAAGTCTCCAAATAACCGGTTTCATTTCTTTATATTTTGTGCTGTCCATACAGTGCATGCTTTGAGATGTTTATTTCATAGTAAAGGCTACATTAGAGGACTTAGACAACGTTTATAACTGTTTTGTTCTGCGCTTCAAAAAACTGTAAGCTTTAAGGTATTTAATCGAAGTAGGTAGGTTCTATTCTTATTCACCAGTTCGCTTCCTAATTTCAGATTTGCGATTCACAGGCTACATTTGACATGCTAAACATTTGCTTTCGGGGAATCTGACTGACTTAGGCATAACAGACCTAGACCCAGACGTCAAAACATAACATGAATGAAGAAAGTGATAGCTATTCACTTACAGCCAGTTGCTCGCATTGGCGGAGAAGAGTGCTAGAAAGAGCATAAGCAGCGACCTTATCAAATACTCCGATGACATCTTGAGAGGATAATTGAGGTAAAGGTCGCTGGTGTAAAATCCTCAGGGGAAGTTTATCAGTGCACCGCGCTGAAAAGTTGCACCGAAAAGCGATGAATCCATCATTGCGCATCCATCTGAATGAGAAGCAGGTCTGTCCGGATCAACAGTTCATGCCTCCTTGTATAAACAAGCCCAAGTGCTCAATATAGTTCATGTAGTGGCAGCAAACTCACACTGAGCGGTATCCAACCATGCGATTTCCTCCGAGCGCGTGCAGAGGTTTCCACGGTCAACTTTTACGCAGCATCAGATAAAGATGAACCACGCACGGTCCCGCCAATAAATTGAGTCTAAACGACAGTCCCGCTCCCGTGCGTGCAGTTAATTCATCTAAACGTGAGGTTTAGCTCCGTTTGATGACCCCTGTTGATGCCACTCTGAATTGAGTCTGAGAGGGAATGCTGAATTTACTGACTCCTGAAGGGTTTGGTAGGGGCGGCGCGTCGTTTGGGGGAGGTTTTGATGTGTGAGAAAGCAGATAAAGGCGGGTTTAGTGCATGCATATATGTTTTCTCCTGCTCTTTGCTGCCAAGGAAGGTGTATTTATTTATTTATTTTTTTGAGTTCTTCAGAGGGACTATTCTATTCTATTCTATTCGCCGTGCTCGAGGTATAACCGCTTATGCTTTTGGCAAGGTGTATTTTCCCTGGCCTCAGTCCCCCAAACGCAAGTAGGCCCTACTTTGTGGTTAGAAAGCTATTTATAGGATGCCTAGCATTTTGACAGCTTTGACAAAAAATAGACTACAGATTATGGCGTATTATTGTTAGTTATTAATGCTGTGATATGTAGTTGGCATTTGAATGAGAATAAAGATTACAAGAGTCACTTTAAGACAGCATTTTCAAAGATACAATCTGATTTATTAGGCTTACATACATAAATAAACCAGGTTTTTCTTCGTAATAGAACATTAGGCTGAAATAAGTCGTGGTGGTTTCATTTTTTTGTCGTTTCATGTCAGCATAATCACAGCAACAGTTCATCATAAGTTTATGTGTGTTTAACATGGTATGTATGCAGTGGGAAACCACAAACATCTTTCTATACTGGTAAATATTATGTGCAGTTGTTTTTATCTTGCAAGTGCAAAACAAGTGCACTTTGTTTGACAAAACAAGTGCTCGACTGGGTCCCTCAGATTCCCTGTTCACCAACAGAGGGAGAAAGTGAGCAACAGTAACTGATGCTGAAGTCAAGGCTGGCATTGGCTGGTTTCTGAATTGGCTTCTGGGGTTTCAGTGTTAGAGATTGTTCTGAGTCATCTTTTAATTGTTAAATCATGCAGCCACAGCTCAATGTGCTCAATGCGCATTTCTCTTTCAAACATTGCTTTGAGTAACAACTATTCAAAATGTCTCAGGCTTCAGGCTGCATTTGTTTTTATTTTATTTTATTTTATTTTTTCTTTTAAGCTATGATTTTATTATTATTATTTAAAGCAGAATTTAGTTAGAATCATTTTTTTTGTTTTTGTTGGTATTCTATATAACCCATTAAATGATAACGATTGAAAGACTTATTACATTTTTTTACAAATTATTTAGCAATGTAAAAATTATTATTGGTGGTACAATTTATTTGTATGTATTTTTGAAGGATGCGTCTTATGCTCACCAGGACTACATTTATTTGAACAAAAATACAGTAAAACAGTAATATTGTATTTTAAAATGTAATTTATGCCTGTGATGCAAAAGCTGAATTTTCAGCATCATTACTCCAGTCTTCAGTGTCACATGATCCTTCAGAAATCATTCTAATATGCTGATTTGCTGCTTTAAGAAATATTTCTGATTATTATCAACATTGAAAAAAGATGTGCTGCTTAGTCTTTTTTGTGAAACCATGGTGCATTTTTCCTTTGATTAATAGAAATTTCAGCATGAAAAAAAAACTGCATTTCTAAGAAATAGAAATAGAAATTATTTTGTAATTAATGTCTTCACTGTTTAATGCATCCTTGCTGAATAAAAACATTACATTTTTAATTAAAAAAATCATACTGACACTTAATTATAAGCCCTATATAATAAGTAATCCATGTGAACATAAATGGGACACGCATGGTGCTGTTAGAATGACCTGACTAATGTCATTAAATTATAATTAGTAGAAAAAAAAATACCTTTCTGCATCCATGCAGTCATGTTTAGACTAAATGCATTTTAATTCTTATAATTGTTCTCTCATCAGGCCTTTTAAATACCGTAGATGGCTGAGACTTGTTGCTGGTTCTGTCCAGTTCTGTACTCCATTGGTCCTGATTTACTGAGTCTTGGCCCTCGTGCAATCCCACACTCACAAAAGAGGTGTGATCTGTTATTCCCACAGACGCCACCGATGATACTAGAGCAACGAGAGCAAGACTGCATGGAGCCAAGGAGATGAGGTTTGGATGGCAGACAACCTACATGACACTATTTTTTTCACAGCTGTTGTGCTTATACTGTCTCTTTGCTTTAAACAAATCAGCAGCATTGGAACCACAATCAGCAGAGACGGATTGGTCTCGATAGGTCCTGAATTCTGTAACAGTTTGGATTTGGGAAGATTTTCTCTCATTTGTAAATGCTAAACTTGTCTGTAGTGCAATTTAATAGCCACTTAATGACCAGTTGCACTCATAAAAATATTAATTTGATAATTTTGGGTCTTTTTTTCCAGACCAGGTCTGCAACATGTCTACACTAGACGTGTATATGGATAAACAGGCAGTCAGAGATGCTGACTTACAACCAATAAATTATAGACATATGCCACCAGTGAATGAATCCATTCTTGTGGCGCGAGCACTGCAGAAGTTTGGATAGGCTCTTCACAGTATGCGCTGAACATGCAAGTGCATAACAGTCATTGCACGACAGACTGCAGTGCTTTCAGTGCCCAGCAACCTTTGCATGACTCCTGCATAGCATTTGCTCTTCCTCCATCTGAAATCATTCAAATTATGCCACATCAGGACTTTCTGCTTTGGCTAATGCTTATCAAGATGCTTTGAAATAATATTGCCCTTTATATATCAGGCTTTGTTTTCACATTTCAACACATATATATATACTGTACTCTCACCTAAAGGATTATTAGGAACACCATACTAATACTGTGTTTGACCCCCTTTCACCTTCAGAACTGCCTTAATTCTACGTGGCATTGGTTCAACAAGGTGCTGAAAGCATTCTTTAGAAATGATGGCCCATATTGATAGGATAGCATCTTGCAGTTGATGGAGATTTGTGGGATGCACATACAGGGGACGAAGCTCCCGTTCCACCACATCCCAAAGATGCTCTATTGGGTTGAGATCTGGTGACTGTGGGGGGCATTTTAGTACAGTGAACTCATTGTCATGTTCAAGAAACCAATCTGAAATGATTCGAGCTTTGTGACATGGTGCATTATCCTGCTGGAATTAGCCATCAGAGGATGGGTACATAGTGGTCATAAAGGGATGGACATGGTCAGAAACAATGCTCAGGTAGGCCGTGGCATTTAAACGATGCCCAATTGGCACTAAGGGGCTTACAGTGTGCCAAGAAAACATCCCCCACACCATTACACCACCACCACCAGCCTGAACAGTGGTAACAAGGCATGATGGATCCATGTTCTCATTCTGTTTACGCCAAATTCTGACTCTACCATCTAAATGTCTCAACAGAAATCCAGACTAATCAGACCAGGCAACATTTTTCTAGTCTTCAACTGTCCAATTTTGGTGAGCTCGTGCAAATTGTAGCCTCTTTTTCCTATTTGTAGTGGAGATGAGTGGTACCCGGTGGGGTCTTCTGCTGTTGTACTACATCCGCCTCAAGGTTGTGCGTGTTGTGGCTTTGCAAATGCTTTGCTGCATACCTCGGTTGAATCCACCACATCCCAAAGATGCTCTATTGGGTTGAGATCTGGTGACTGTGGGGGGCATTTTAGTACAGTGAACTCATTGTCATGTTCAAGAAACCAATCTGAAATGATTCGAGCTTTGTGACATGGTGCATTATCCTGCTGGAATTAGCCATCAGAGGATGGGTACATGGTGGTCATAAAGGGATGGACATGGTCAGAAACAATGCTCAGGTAGGCCGTGGCATTTAAACGATGCCCAATTGGCACTAAGGGGCTTACAGTGTGCCAAGAAAACATCCCCCACACCATTACACCACCACCACCAGCCTGAACAGTGGTAACAAGGCATGATGGATCCATGTTCTCATTCTGTTTACGCCAAATTCTGACTCTACCATCTGAATGTCTCAACAGAAATCCAGACTAATCAGACCAGGCAACATTTTTCTAGTCTTCAACTGTCCAATTTTGGTGAGCTCGTGCAAATTGTAGCCTCTTTTTCCTATTTGTAGTGGAGATGAGTGGTACCCGGTGGGGTCTTCTGCTGTTGTACTACATCCGCCTCAAGGTTGTGCGTGTTGTGGCTTTGCAAATGCTTTGCTGCATACCTCGGTTGTATCGAGTGGTTAATTCAGTCAAAGTTGCTCTTCTATCAGCTTGAATCAGTCAGCCCATTCTCCTCTGACCTCTAGCATCAACAAGGCATTTTCGCCCACAGGACTGCCTCATACTGGATGTTTTTCCCTTTTCATACCATTCTTTGTAAACCCTAGAAATGGTTGTGCGTGAAAATCCCAGTAACTGAGCAGATTGTGAAATACTCAGACCGACCCGTCTGGCACCAACAACCATGCCACGCTCAAAATTGCTTAAATCACCTTTCTTTCCCATTCTGACATTCAGTTTGGAGTTCAGGAGATTGTCTTGACCAGGACCACACCCCTAAATGCATTGAAGCAACTGCCATGTGATTGGTTGACTAGATAATTGCATTAATGAGAAATTGAACAGGTGTTCCTAATAATCCTTTAGGTGAGTGTATATATATATATATATATATATACAGTTCAGACCAAAATTTTGACACACCTTCTCATTCAAAGAGTTTTCTTTATTTTCATGACTATGAAAATTGTAGAGTCACACTGAAGGCATCAAGGGCTATTTGACCAAGAAAGAGAGTGATGGGGTGCTGCGCCAGAAGACCTGGCCTCCACAGTCACCGGACCTGAACCCAATCAAGATGGTTTAGAGGTGAGCTGGACCGCAGACAGAAGACAAAAGGGCCAACAAGTGCTAAGCATCTCTCGGGGAACTCCTTCAAGACCATTTCAGGTGACTACCTCTTGAAGCTCATCAAGAGAATGCCAAGAGTGTGCAAAGCAGTAATCAGAGCAAAAGGTGGCTACTTTGAAGAACCTAGAATATGACATATTTTCAGTTGTTTCACACTTTTTTGTTATGTATATATTTCCATATATATTTCCACATGTGTTAATTCATAGTTTTGATGCCTTCAGTGTGAATCTACAATTTTCATAGTCATGAAAATAAAGAAAACTCTTTGAATGAGAAGGTGTGTCCAAACTTTTGCTCTGTACTGTATATGTATATGTGTGTATGTGTGTATGTGTGTGTGTGTGGTTCATATTTATTTATTTGAAATGTTTGGTTGCTGTGGGAATAAGGATTGGTTTGTGCCATCCACAATGTATTTTTATTAAAAAGATTAATCATGTATGATATATTTATAATTTCCATTCATGCATTAACAATGTTTGTTGTTGTGCAATTGCATTGTTCTATTTATTTGTTTGTTTGTTCATTCATTTGTTCATTGCGTTGGATTAGTGCGTTGTTGATCATTAATGTGAACCTTATGATCCATATCTGATGTCTGATGTCATGTCACTGATGTCATCAGTTAACCATTCTATTTTCTACAGTAAAATTTTTCTCCATTAGTTTATTTATTTTTAAATGGAAGCTGCAAGTTTGAAATTGAAATGGACATGGAAAGAGTTATGGGGTCTGTTGTGTTATATTGTTCACTTTGGAAAGATCCAGGAAATGACATCAGTATCTGTGGCCCATCTGCTGAGGCTGTGTGGAGTTCAAGAGAGGACGTCGGGCCCAAATTAAAATCAGATCTAAGGGTGTTGATCAGATCTGCTTTCTTTGACAGGAATACATATATTGTTGTCTTTTCAGACCAAAGAAAGCTGGCTAGAATTAGGCCATTGGTGTTGAAGTTAGTCAGAAGTGAGCAGTGAGGTGCAGAGGTTAGGCAACAGAAGGTGGTTGATCTGATCATTCCTGTCTGTGATGAATTAAATCCAGAATGAATGACTCCTGGGAAAGGGGAAGAATGGGGCTTAGTCATGAAAAGGCGTTCCTGAGCAGTCCCGCCCTCCATGGTAACATGGATTGGCACATATATCTGATCACAATGGCATTCCCAACCCAAACAGATTTTATACAGCTTGTGCTTGCAGAGCCATTGCCAAGGAAACAGCTTTCCAATGGCATGTTAATGGTGGTGCGCCGAACCCCTTTAACATTTACACAGAGCGTTGGGTACCATAAACATTTCCCCTTCGTGTTGTGTTGACTGTGAGTTATGGCAGTATTATGGTTACAGATCTTTTCCGGTCTCCTACCATCACACCTGCTGTCTCAAGGATTAGACTGGATTTAAAAAAGCAATTTAGCCAATGTAAATAACTGTCAGAAAACATTTAGATTACCATTTAGTCAGTGAGTCAGTAAGTCAACGGCATTAGAAGTGTTGCAAGATGATTTCAATCTTATTACTAATCATTTCACTCATTGTGCAGCTCTCTGGAATACTTGATTCTGATTGTGCAATCTTAGCACTCTACACTGTAAAAATTATTATTATTATTACCGTTTCAGTCCTAACTTCAAAATTGTATTTTTCATTTCTGAGTGAAAATTGTTTCTGCATCAATGCACAGTCAAATATTTTTCATAAAGTGTCTTGTATCACTCCATGCCCCTTTTATTCTCAAATATTAGAGTAATTTTTATCTTACAACTCTCTCTCTCTGTGTGTGTGTGTATGTGTTTGCTCCTAGCATTGATCCTGGCAACTTTACCCTGATTCCAAATCCTGATTCCTGATGAGCACAGCATTGGTGACATTTGAGTGAAAGGGTTTACAGGCTTCTATATCTCAGATCACAACAGATTAAGTTTGTTCTCCTTTCCCATCTGCCTTCAAACATAAAAGCAGATCTTCAGTCAATACTGCACTAATATTGAACAGACTGTTTGTATTACTGGAATACTGGTTTCCAAAACTCATATTGTTCAAATGACCACAATAAAACAACTAAAACATATTCGAAAAACGACAATAAACTCACTGAGGCTAAATATAATTGAGGGGGAAAAAATCTGTAATATTGTGAAATATTATTCAAATTGAAAATGATTGTTTTCAGTTTGAATATTCTTTAACCTTCCTGTTATGTCTGGAGACAAACTGACCCCAAAGCAACTTTGACTTCTCTAAAAAAAAAAAAAAAAAGATAATTATATTTTAAAACCTTGAATCTTTCTGACTTTTGCTAAAAGTAAAAAGTAAAAGTTTTTTTTATTATTATATGCAGAATAATTTTTGTGTTGCGTTTGACCTTTTCCTGATCAATCTCTGGCAGGCTCTATTGCCTCTCATGACTAAATATCTAATGAGTAAATATAATTTATGCCTTGGCATAAATGTACATTTTACTATTACCGTACTGCATATAAAGGCCAATTTTCATATGACTTTATATACTATTATATTATATACAATAATGTGTATAAGCACTGTACACATATTTTTACAAGCATCAAAATTATTGTTGTTGTGTTTTCTTATTATATGGAGACTTTCGATAATATTTATTTTATACTGTGCTAACTATATTTCAATTTCCCTAACCCTACCCTACACACAACTTTCTTTCCAAAAAAATTACAAATAATTTCTTAAATCATAATAATTAAAATAATTTCTGAATCATTACTCCAGTCAGGTACTTTCTTTCTTTCTTTCTTTCTTTCTTTCTTTCTTTCATTACCATCCTAAACCCAAATAAAATAAATATTGCATTAGTGGGGTCGCTTTAACCCATGGAGTTGTAAAACAGCCCGCGGCAACAATGAAAAAGTAGCCCAATTACAAGGGAAAACTGTGGACTTGCAACACTTGAGCAGCACACTGTCATATGAAAGTGAACACGGAGGCAGGTGCACCGTAATTGAAGGGGGGGTGTTAGGATGATTCCAAGGGCCCGACGAGGGACAGGGGGCCTAAAAAATTGGAATTGAAAAGATCAGATTCCATGTGGTTTGTGCTGCTCACACTGTCATGAGAAAAACAGATCTGGGCCTACCAAACACCTGGTAGAAAGAAACTTGATTTAGAAACAGCAGTAAACTCCAGCAAGCCCTTTTATGCAAAACCATTTACTTTTATCTACATATCAAGTATAATAATAATAGCAACCCTGAATCATCTTGGAGAGAGTTTAATCGTCTTGACTGTTGTAATCGAACGTGACACACAGTTTGAATGCTGAATGGAGGATGATAAAAAATTGATGGTGCTTTATAATGTTTTTTGCCTACCGTGGGACTTAACAATAACATAGAATAGTATACTCACAATATCAGATTTGGATCGGTATTATCTGACCGATACCTGACCTGGCAGAAAATGGAAGTATCGGATCCGATACCGATACTGAGTATCAGATCGGTGCATCCCTAATCTAAAGAACCTTTTGTGGAATGGAAAGTCTCTATGGATGTTAAAGGTTCCTCAAAGAGCCATCGATACCAGTAAAGAACCTTTGTTTTAAAGAGTGATCAATAGGGTTTTTCAATGGCAGATTTTTCTCTTTTGGCAGTCGTTTAGTACTTTACTGCTAAATGTGCATAAACATAAGATATACAAGGACTTTCTGTTGTATTCGAACCTGTAGCATTAGTATATGTGCGAACGTTGGTGAGAATGAAATAGAGATAACAAAAGAGGTGGATGTGACCTCTAAACTTGGGTTAGAGCATCCAGGGGTCAGTAGTCCTAGAGAGATTGTAGGAGATGAGCAGTGAACTGGGTTATTCAGTAACTCTTTCTCTCTCACAGCAGGGTTTCGGACCAGCGCAGAATTAAATCAACATATAGAAATACACTCCTGTTTCTAAGAAGATCTTATTTCTTAAAGCCACTTTCGCAATAGTCCATTCACATAATTTGGTTTTGTTCTTTTTATCAATCTTCTTCCTTTGAAACGCTCATCCTCTCTTTCACATGCAAAACACATGCATTTCACCTACACACTTACTCGTCGTGTTTTCCCATTATCTGTTTATGTGTGCTCTGTCCTGTCAGGATGAATTCTGTATTGACTTTCTGGTTAAGGTGGAAATCAGCAGGACGGGTGATGTTGAGTAAATGTTAGTCCACAGTCAGGCTCAGTGTCAGGGTGAGGGATAGCAGTGTTTAAGCAGAGCCGTCCGCACACATTCACAGCCTCGCTGGACCTGTTACCAAAGACCAGACTCTCAAACGCTGGAATGCTAATGGTGTAAAATGATAACTATAATCTGACAGTTGCGTATGAGCATTGCAATGATCTGCGAGCACATGTAGACATTAAGTATTGTGTATAAATGTTTAGTTTTGTATGGCTGAACAGTATTTAATGCAGATTTTATTTGCTCTTTCATTTGCTTTGGAGACTCAGTGAAGTATGTTTTATTGAAGAATGTACATTGTCTCTTTTACAATTTCAGCTTTAAATAGATGCAAAGAATATAGAGCTGTGGAATAAATGCTAATAGTATAGATCAGATAATTTAGTCATGGAAGAAAATGAAAAAAGTTTGAGTTCATATTGAGATTTTTGTCTTTCGAATGTAAGGACAATGTTTTCTCCACTTGATCTCAGATTTAATCTCATTGCTGTCTAGTAGAAACAAATATAAAGAAATAGGATCATTTATTTTAATAATGAAATATTAATTAATTATACATACACTACTACCAAAAAGTTGGAGGTCGGTCAAATTTGTTCTTGTTTTTGAAAATTGCTCACAAGGCTGCATTTATTTGATTACAATATAATTTTTTTTTTTTCAAATCTATTTAAAAAATGTAATTTATTCCTGCGATAGTAAAGCTGGTTTTTCAGCAGCCATTATAGCCATCAGTATTTTTGTGGAAAATGTGATCAATTTTTACCCCCAGGATTCTTTGGAGAATAGAAATTTCAAAATTTGTATAATTTAATAATTATAATAAAGACATAATCAAATTTTATAATAAAATGTTTCATTGTGATTTTTCTATCCCATAATATACACTTTTTTCACCATTGGCTGTGACATTTAATGTTTTAAATGCATAACATAACTTTTTTATTATTTAAAATGCCATTAGGAGACACTGAGTTGCCAGACAATTAGCTAGACATGATGATAAAGCAGATTTCAAAAGCTTACATTGATCTATATTTCAGTGGTTCTCAACTGGTGGGCCGTTTAGTAATCAAGTAATCATATATTGCATAATTAGGACAGAAAATAAATAAATAAGTTGATCAACTTTGTTGTTGACATTAAAGATTCCACAAATTCACAGTGACATCTAGTAGAAGCTATTTAAATGACTGTACTGTAGGGCAGTTCCTATACTGACAGGTTGGTAGGTAAAACACATTGTAAAGGGAGTTTTGACCCAGATTGCATTAAACATGGGTTAAATTTAGCCCTTGATCAGCATGTAATATGAAGTCTGGTTCCTCAAACAAATCCAGTTGAGAACCGCTGCTGTAATTTCTTGAGCTGGTTCGATGTGTTGAGACTCGGAGTGTGACCTGCAGTTTTTTTGGGTTTTTAGGGCCTCTGTAGATGCTGGTTGGGTGGTTGATGGGGGTGTTGCATTAGTCCCTCAAATGAACAGCTGAGTTATCTTATTTAGTCTATATAAAAGCCGTCCAACTGTCATAACAAAGAAGCAGGACAGCAGGGCCCATTGACAGACAATGGGGAGTCAGTGGCTCCAAAAAGCATCCCTAACACAGAGCTCCCCTAAAAAGAGACCCAGTTGAATGGGATTGAGGGACGCCCATAACAAAAAGCTGAAATCTTACTCAATTGAGGGCATCAGTCAGTGCTCTCACACTACATTTTGCACACCGGGTGCTGTGTAGAAATTACTTTTGCATGTGTAATAAAATAGATCTAGAAACACCACAGACGATTGTGCATGTTCATATTTGATAAATATTGTATTTGTTTTATCACTTCAGGTGAAATCAAGGACTTTATTTTTGGACATTGCCTTTGCAGCTCGGTCTTTGAGATGATCCAGCAACCAAAGTGTATGTGAGTGAATCATTGCTGGATGTGACAAAATGTACTACAATGTTTTAATTAAACAAACTGCTGTTTAAAGTAATCATCATAAACTATTTGCTCACTGCAAACACACTGACAACCAACCCAGTAGCTTCAGTTGCAAATATTTTACGACCTACCCAAGAGCTTTAATCTCTGTATTACACGTTCTACTGAATTTAATTTCAATCAATGAATCTTTTCCGCTCATGTTGAAGGCCAAAAATAGGATGACTAACATATTGCTCCATGTTTGGCTTTTTGAATGCATTTGTGACATAACTTAACTCAAAATATCTTTAAAATTCAACAAAATGTATTCTTTATGCCATAAGAAAATATGACATGAAGAATAAAATAAATTAAATATTTTTCTCATTTATTTTTTATTAAAAATTTTGTATATTTACATGTATTATTTTTTATTTTTTATTAATTAATAAGCCAAGTCAGAAGAGTCCATTCCCAGGCCTCAATTATATTCTGGTCTCTAAATATGGTTCAGCTCCTTCCTTCAATGTAAGTCTGTGGGATTTATTTATTAATTTTTTTTGCCACTTTTATTGTAATAGTGCACCTCTCTTCTACAAGACATATGTTTTGATTTGAATGTATGTAGGAAAAACAGGCAGGAGATAGAGGTCTGTGACATTGACATAAAATATCAAACGATTCATTTAAATCGGCTGATGCATTTAGCAATGACTGTCTTTACGAATGGATCATTGAATTGCTGACTCAAATGAGTTGTTTAAAAACAGATTAATTCTTCAGATTAATTAGTGAAACGCTGCAGTGTTTCTCAGAAATACACAATTGTTTTGATCCAACTTTGTTTGGAACTATACAGAACAAAATTATAAACGCAACACTTTTGTTTTTGCCCCCATTTTTCATGAACTGAACTCAAAGATCTTACACTTTTTCTGTGTACAAAAAATGGCCAGCCTAAGGCACACCTGTACAATAATCATGCTGTCTAATCAGCATCTTGATATGTCACACCTGTGAGGTAGATGGATTATCTCGGCAAAGGAGAAGTGCTCACTAACAAAGATTTAGACAGATTTGTGAACAATATTGAGAGAACTAGGCCTTTCGTGTACATAGAAAAATTCTTAGATCTTTGAGTTCAGCTCATGAAAAATGGGGGCAAAAACAAAAGTGTCGCATTTGTAATTTTGTTCAGTGTATTTCCATTGCCAATATTATGTCTAAAATGTAACTTACTCAGTTGTAACTTTTATTTTTATTTTTTATTAACAGTTAAAATCACATTTGTAATCGAGATTGCACTCACTTGCTACTATTCAGGAAAACATCACTCTTGCTCTCGAGATATCACTAAGCCACCCAGATAGAACAGGTACGTCTGCAAAATGTCTGTTAAAGATCGCTTCATGAAAGCATCCGTGGTGTACAAACATCTGATTCAGACGTCAATTTTACATTCATTCTAAATCATAAATATCTTCAAGACATCTTCTAAATGTGTATTTGAAATCCGATAAGAAATGTCCTATAGACGTATTGCAGATGAGCAAACACTCTAAAAATACATCTTGCAGATGTCAAATCTATCAGACGTCTCGCTATCAGGGTATATCATATCTTATAAAAAAACTAACTTTTTGGACTTTTTTTTTTGCAAGTGAGTGATATTCTTGATAACGTCTACTCACACTTCATTAAAACAACAATTAACATATTATTATAGATAACAAATATCACACATGCCTAGTGGGAGGAGTTTAATACTTAGCTTTAGCAAGCACTGCTACTTATTGAGCTATTTAAATCAATAGTGTGTTAATCTTAGCTGAAGTTGCCTAACTTTCACAATGAAAAAAACATCTGAGACGCATCTAAACTTTTCCCTGTGTTGCCATCGATTGACAAGAGGTTCTGGATGGGAGCTTTATAGAAATGTGTAACAAAGAACAATAATGCTTTTCAGACTGGATGTCAGCAAAGTGCTGTCAAGCAGATGTTCACATACATTGTCAAATCAATGATTAAGACAAGTTTTGCGCTGGGACTGGGTTTTATTCAGTGTTGTTGTGATGTCATGAGGGCCAGAGGCCCAACCCTCCCCCAGGTCTCTGTTCCCCTCATATTCAATGCCATCAGCCTCACTGTATATCATTCACTTCATGTTCACTAATTAACACGTTCATGACCTATGTTTCCTGGTTTCCAACTCTCCTGTACACAGTGTAAAAATGTTCTAAAAGCATGTTACTTGCTTAATTTCACTGTACAAGTCACCATATGGATATTTTGAAAATCTATATTAGACTTAACAATACATGTAACTGTACTGTGCATTTAGATGGAAGTAAAATTAGTCACCTTATAATTTATGATAATAAACACTACTACAGATGTTCCTAAGAAGTCCCTGCTTGACACATCATTTGCTTGTATTATATTTCACTATTTCAGTATTTATTTATTTATTTCATATCAAAGATTCTCAAAGAGACTTACTTATTTCTTACTTGTATTTATGTATGCAATACTTATATATTTTTATTATTTTTTATTATTATTTATAATAAAAAATTTTAGCAGTTATGCAATTGATTTATACTTATATTATGTTTATTTTACATTTTTAATTATTATTTATTATATTTTATTTATTTATTTATTTAAATTTTAGTTTCTTTTTTATCATATGTATGCATTTATTGTACGTCACATGTACATGGTGTGAATTTTATTTCTTTTAGTACATTTTTGTTGGGTTTTAGCAATCACGCTTTACAAGTTGTCATACATACATTTATGAAGTATAAACTATGAACCAAGTTAGATGGCTTCAGTTTCACTATATTTAAATATTTCTGTATTTTTTACAGTGAATTTCTGGCACAGCTGGCAGTTATCCTGTAAATTTAAACTGTGCAGGTTTCAGATGCTCAGCTTGTACAGTAATTTAGACTTAGCTTTGGTCACTATGTGTAAGCAAGTCCATTTTGAATTATGACATGATAAAGAGTTATTGTTACTTCTGTAAACATAATATAAGCCCTCTGAAAAGCAAGAACATCCATTAATTACACACCGAGCTTAGAGCGATCAGGGAGGGAACAGGTGCTGATTGTGTCTGAGTGAGCGCTCCGTGCCTGCAACACCCCCTATTATATCCCCTTACCCAATGATCCAAGAAACACACAACCGTATTTCTGAGAGAACAGGCCCCAGCTGCGTGTCACACCTCATAACGCCTGAATGCTGCAGCTAGGAAGTTTTAGGATGGTCGGCATCAGCGGAGAGCGTTTCTAGGAATGCAAGATATTTTATCACGGTTGCTGTAATGGACTATTTGAAGTGTATGATTCAGCATTAGCTTATGAGTAATGTGACAAGAATCCAAGTTAATGAGATCAATCAATCTATCAGGATTATCTCTGGTCTTCACATGAAAAGAACGGCTCATAAATGAGAGAATTTATGAAATAAGAGCTTTAGATGAACCATGTCTGTAGCAAGAACCTGAATGTCTCAGTGGAGGAATAGATATTGTGCTAGTATGAGAATGTAACAATTAAACTGAGATTAGTTTGCTTGAACCATGCTTAAAAGACCATGAATTTTCATGCTGATCCTCAAAGATTTATGCTGATTATTAGTGCTGGATGGTTATTGTCTAGATCAGGGGTGTCAAACTAAATTCTGGAGTGCTGTAGAGTTTAGATTCAACCATAATTAAACACACCTGATCCAGCTGAAGTCCTTCAGGGTTATTTGAAAACTACATGGTATGTGTGTTGGACCAAAACCTTCCAGGAATGAGTTTGACACCCCTGCTGTTGATAGTGGAAAAATGGCTAGATGGTGAAGGTTGTCAACAAGCTTTGGAACTTTGCTGGTTAAGCAAAGAAGCCTGGTGTGGACATTTTTGTTTGGGGTGCTAAATAGCATGTGAAGATATTAGTGAGCACTGTAAAATAATAATAATAAAAAATCTGCACATGGTCACTAGTTTCCTCCAGGTGTTTTAATTTTTTTATTATCATTTATTTATTGACTAGTCTAAAGCTGCAGTATGAACCAGACTTTATGCTACAAGTCAAAGTGTGGCTACGCAAGAATACCAGCATCCCATAATGGGGACCAGCATCCGAAACACAACATATGCTGGTTATGTATGCTCCGAAAAGCATCTGGGCTTCATTATGCTCGTGCTTTTTTTTTTTTAACCACAGGTTTTGAACTGAATAACCCCTTCAGTTCACCTCACTGCGACTGAATGAGATTTACTGCCATTTTCACACACGTGTAGACATACAATCACACAAACCTGGGAATTTGATGAATGGCATTTGCTATTAGTAAACAAGCAGTTTTTACAGCATACTAGCAAAGATTTATATTCTGTATTTTAATATATATTTTTAATGTATTTCAAAATATACCAAATTGGACAAAAATATATCGCTAATTAAAATGTATTTACACAAATATAAAAGAACTGTCAAACATTTTATTCATTTGCCAGCCTGCAGATGACTGTCTGTCTACAAAAGGCTGAATTGAATTTTAATTTTTTTTCTTTTTCATAAATCATTCATTGAGTTTATCTAGAGCAATATCGATTGTTTTTAAGAATTTTTGTAGTACAGCTGTGGTGTTGTTAGCACTGTTGAAATTCACATGAAAAGTATCTGACATCTTATAGTTATTTTCCAGTTATATTAGGAATATTCAAGGCTGTCCACCCCATTTGTTCATGCAATATATAATCATTTAGCAGGTGCTTTTATCTACAGTAGCAACCTAGGCCTTAATTTGCACTTGCAACCCATCTCACTTCCATAATGTAACACATTTACAAATGAAATCAGATATTCAATAAGAGAAGATGCAGGTCTTGATTTTATCCATCAGGAATTCATCAACTTGTGAAATGCCAGGGAGGCTGCGGATGTGAAGGCTGAAGGTCAGCTTCTACCAATTTATCCCAGTAGCAATATACTACATTTTGGTATTACATTCCGATTAATCATGCATAATAAGACCTAAGACATTGTACCTGAGAGTATATGGTCAGTTTTGATTTCATGTAGTCTTTAAGCTTTTTCCTCAAGGGCACAATGGTGGCCCGTTGTTGCCCAAATCGGCTACCTTCTGGTTACCAGCATGGGCTGGAGCCATTAGACCAGAGCACGCTTGTTTCCAGCAGCCAACAATAGCTTGATCACAGTCCCTGATACATTAGTTCATAGCTCTGGAATTCCCAGTGGAATTGGAGTCCTGTGGAAATGTGACACAACCCAGCACTTCCATTCCCTATTAAAATGCAGCCATGGGACGTGGGTTCAATGCAATTCTTGTGAGTCAACAATGAGGTTAGAAATACCACCAGGCTTCTGAAACCATATGCACTGCTGTCCCCAAAATAGGTTAGCAGAGGCCTTTTAACAGACCCCATCAGGGGAGGTGGGAGACCTCCATTCACAGGAAAGATTAAGATACCATCAGAAAGGGGTGCCAAGGGGGATCAGAGAGGAATGGGCCGAGGGATGAGCTCACCAACGGTGAGGCTGTGTGTCTTTGCTCTCAGCCAGATCAGACCCTCTGAAGTGCCATGGAGAGACTTGATTGAGATGGATGCAAGCCATGAATGGTTATATGTGTAGCATAACTAGTTTTTTTTTTTTTTTCCTGTTGTCTGTTTATGAGAAATCTGCAGAGAGACTGTTCTCTTTTATTCATTGTTTGATTCAGTAACTAATTGATTCATATAGATTCAGAATAGTTCACAGAACTGTTTGATCATTGTTTTTGTTAGATCCAGTTACCCAGCCAACAGAGAACATTCTCAGAATTTGACTGATGTTCTGGCAAGGTTCTCTCAAAGTCATGAACAAACGTTCTTCTAGTAACATTAATAGAATGTTTGTCAAACGTTTCCAGGTCTTCAATAATATTCTTAAAATGTTAGCACAAAAATCGTTATTTATACATTATTAATGGAGCATTTTTCTGAAACGTTTCAGTTGAATGTCCATCTAACATTTTTAAATGTTACTACTTGTTTCAAAATGTTCAGAGAATATTCAAAAGTAACATTCCCATAATGTTTGCAATATTATAAAATGGAAATTGTCTGTAGAACATATTTTTGTTAGCTGGGTAACACTAGTGTTTTTTTAAAGGTTTAAGTTCTGCATTACTTGTTACAACAAACTCTAAATAATGACTGTTTCCAATCTGGTTTCCATCTGCCATTGTTGGATTCAAATGTTGGAGCCCCTGCTGGACAGTGCAGTAACTACATTAAATAGTCAATCAATATTTTTGCAAGCAACATATAAATCATTATTATTTTATTAAATTAATGTTAGAGCTGTAGAAATTAACACGCATTAATGCAGGTAATGCAGCTTTTCAGTTAATAATTGTTAAATATTTTATTCAACTGACAGCAGTAAATATAATTTCAGTTCCATTTTGACAAGGCTTTTAAAATCAAGTTTCATTATTTTTATTATAGCGATATTAGTCACAGAACATTTTCAGCTCAAAAAATAAATAAATAAATAAATAAAATTTGGAACTGAGCACCTAATAAGTTCCAGGGATTCATGCATCAACCAAGCAAAATAAATGGGAATGCTTACTGATAGGTATGTTAAAACTCTTTGGTTTGCATAGAGTCACACCTTAAATGGCATTGGTTAAACTAGAAGTCCACATCAGAATGGAAGAAGGTTTATCTCTGCAGTTTGGAAATGTAATCACATGAAATTTAATATCTATTGCAATTAAAATTTGTTTATATCTGGCATGTGACATTTCTTGATACTTGTTGTACATTCTGTTTGTCCTGTGCAATAAAATTTACATTAAGGCCAAAAATATAATCAATTACTCTGTAAAGAATAGATGAAAAAGCTTCACAAATATTCCTTGCAATCGGCAACCTGGGTTTCAGCAGGCCAAACCTTAAAGAAATTCCATTTGCCGTTAATAGATTTTTTCTCGATCTACACTTTCCTTTGGCTCCAGCATAAAATCCTTTTCAACAACAGTGCTTAATCTAGTTCTCCAAGATCTCCCGTGATTGAATTAGAGCGGGAACAAAATGAAGACAACAAGCTGTCTTAAAGCCAATGGAGTCCAGTGACAAAAGCCTTGTCATGCTCTGGTGGGGTCTTGCCTCTAATCCAGAGGGTTTTAGAGGCAGCAGACACTGGCCTGTTGTTCTTTGGCGGGGATGGCTAGGCGCTAAGTAACTAGCAGAGCTACTGGCGACAGTTCCGTCCAGGAGAGATGGCCTGCTAATCCTAATCATGCCCGAGAATGCCGTCTGGGTCACATGACCTTTCACTAGCTGTAATAGAAGGGGTCATAATTGGGATTTATCGCCACAGAGGCAGCCCGCAGGAGAGATGCCAGTCAAAGGGTTCTGGATCCTGGATGTCTGACGGGTATAGTGGAGAAGAATGAGTCATCTGAACGCTTATAGACACGGAAGCCACACGGGGAAGGCCACATTGAGCACGTAGAAACATCAGACACTAATTCAATTAAACCTTTCTACAGAGACCCTGAGGGGACATGGTGATGGGAAAATAAAAATCAGATGGGATGAAAAATTATTAATGATTTTGTGTTCTTTTGCAAAGCTTTTGTGTTCCCCGAAACTTTGTGCTCGCTTGAAGAACTTTGGTGATGGAATAGTTTAAAAATTTTGGTGCGAGAGTGAACGCAAATGTTTCTCAGGGGGAGCAAGGTACTTTTGCCAAAGAGTGCAAATGCTTGATGGGAGTATACAAAGTTTCTCTGGGGAACAGAATACTTTTGTGATAGCATACAAATGGTTTGCGAATTTTTTTTTTTTCAGGGCAACTAAGTACTTTTGCCAGAGAATGCAAAAGTTTTGCAAGAGAATGCAAAATCTTTGCACAATACTTTTGAGAGAACTCAAATGTTCTGCAGCTTACTTAATTCGTTTTACTAGAAAATGCTAAGTTTCTCGAAGAACAGTTTTGTTAGACAACGTAAATGTTTTGCCAGCAACACAAAGTTTCTCAGGGGAACAAAGTACTTTTGCTAAAGAATGCAAATGTTTTGTGAGAATATGCAAAGTTTCTCTGGGGAGCGCAATACCTCTGCAAGAAAATGCTAATGTTTTGCGAGAGTACGAGACAACTTTTTTGAGAGAATGCACTACTTTTGCACTGGACTGCAAATGTTTTGCTAGCAAAGTTTTGCAAAAACTCTGGGAAACACAATACTTTTGCAAGAGAATGGAAAAGTTTTGCAAGAAAATGCTAATGTTTTACCAATAAAGACTAAGTTTCTCAAAGGGACATAATACTTCTGCAATAGAATGCAAATGTTTTGCAAGATAATACAAAGTTTCTCTGGGGAACATAATGCTTTTGCAAGCGAATGTAAATGGTTTTTGAGGGCATGCAATATTTTTGCACTAGAACACAAATGTTTTGCCATCAAATGCTAATTTTCTTTTTTCTTAAAGTACTTTTGCTAAAAAAATGCAAATGCTTTATAGGAGTATACAAAGTTTATCTTGGGAACAGGATAGATTGCAAATGCTTTGCGAGAGAACACAACATTTTTTTTATACTTTTACTAAAAAATGCTAATGTTTTGCAAGAGAATAAAAACTTTCTCTGAGAAAATGCAATACTTTCGCAAGAGAATGCAAAGAATGCAACCTTTCTCAGGTTTACCGAAATACTTTTGTGAGAGAATGCGCCAATGTTTTGTGATAGACCACAAAACTTGTGATAGGTTCTCGGGGAAGCAGAAAAAACATTGAAATATATATATTTTTCTCATTTCATATTTTTTTTCTATCATATTTTTTCCATACCTTTCTGAGTGTTTGAATGAACTTTAGCTGCTTTATTATAGTGTTTATGAACTGTTAATTTAAGTACCAAAAAGCAGGAATACCAAATTGCTAAATACTTCCTATACCTACATATAGTCCGACTCACTGTGCAATTGTTTTATGTTGTCTTGTGGGAACATATGATCTAGGTCTTTCTTTGCTGTGTTTTGTTTGGGACATGCATTGTGTTTTGACATCAACACGTACAAACTTTAGAGGAAACATGAGTGCAGATTTCGCTCCCCAAATCCCATTTCTACTTTTCTTGGTTAACATGAGGACTCTCTTAAAGTGTAGGCAGAAGTACAGGTTTTTGGTTGAGATTTGCTGGAGGGTCCTCTTCAACAAGAAGGCCTTTTCTGTCTCTGGTGTAAGTCTATTCAGGGTGTCCTAATCCTGTTAACAAGATCCCTGACTGTGGGTGTCTGGGAAGTTGGATCAATATCAAATTCTCTCTTTTCACTGTTCTGCTCAGGCAAGTGATAGGCCAGCTTAAGAGGGTCTGGCAGGAGAACATGTCGTTCCGTGACTTTGCTGTACCAACAGAGATTGAAACGGCTTTCCACACTGCCAGAATTACTATTTTACAAGCTAGAGATTTAGAAATGAGCTTTTCATCTATTTTTTCCCCTACTGTTTATAGGACAAGAGATTTAAACGAATATCTTAAAAGTGTTAAACAAGCATTTTACTTGAATTTACTTACAATACCTTAAAATGTTCTTAAAGTGTTCAGGAGTGATGAGCTGGTAAGTCTTCTTAGTGATTATAGGTACAGTTTTTACCAATAATACTGAAGCAGATTTTTTTATTAATAATAATAATAATAATAATAATAATAATAATAATAATAATAATAATTATATATATATATATTATTACCAGACATTACCTGATCTGGGGTGTTTTCTCATCTTTGTCTCTACTGCTGGGGCTGGATAACCCAAAGGCCTTGATGTATCATTGCCCTGTTGGATGTCTGCTGACTAATGTACCAGTAAAAAAAATAAGTAAGAGGGGGTGGTACAAGTCAAGTGGAACTTAATTACCTCTGACAAGATATTTCAAGGAGGAAAAAAAAGGATACCAGATCACACATGTGGGGATCATGTGACAGCAATGACCAGCACTCTAAAAGTAGATTATTTATATCCAACCGTTTTAGAGAACATGATGAATCGCACAATACTGGAAATCTAATTTCTTTTCCGATCTATACCACCCAGCAATCCGCCTCCAGAAAAACATGTTTGTGTGTGACCGAGGCAAAATGACACGTGCTGAGAAAAAGTCGGTCTCAGGGGCCTTCGACATAGCGAGCGTCCCATGTTTCTCCTGGGGGTCCGAGTGCTGTGTGCATCTGGAAGAGATATTTGGCTGAAGTTTGGCCCAGAAGGCTTTCACAATGTGCCTTCCCGTCTCTGAAACACATCAGAGTTGAGATACATGTCAGGAAGACAAAATGCAGCATTATTGTCAGAGAGGAACAAGAGGCTTTGTTGAACGAAATTGCACGATACAATTAAACCAATTCTGACGAATAAGAAAAATAAAACACATTGCTTGTTTTACCTCTCTACATTTCATTAGAAACATTCGCCATGCTCTATCCAGTTAACGTAATAAAAATCATTGTTTATATTTTGAAAAATAATTCTGGATATCCAAGATGTTTATTTCGGGATTTGGTGAAGCATGGTTTCAGCTGCGGTTCAACAAGCCCTCGATGAACTCTTGCACTTTGACTGCTAATCTCAAATCACTCTCACACAGGAGCTTTTGGCTGTGCTAATTGTTTTGCTTATTTTTATCTGTCTTCCCATTTTCCTTTCAGCGCCAAGCAGAGGAGCAGCCAACAAGAAGCAGGTCCAACAACATGCCTCTCAGCACGAGCGGGAAGTCTAATTTTCACATCTGCTCAAGTGAGAGGCTTAAATCAACAATCACTTAAGATAACAAGACTATATAAATTACAATGGCAATGAATTTAACGAGCAAAGCTCTTAAACATCCAATATTGTGAGCGTTTGAAGGTCCCTGCTGAGTTGAGCAACTGTGGTGAGTAACCAATGACTCAAAGAAGTGGCAGAAGTTCAGGTCTCTGTTCCACAAAAAGCTTAAACGATGCTGCTATGTTTTGTATTCCTGGCAACTAGTGATGATGGCACATCCTAGAAGATATTTATCTTCATATATGAACATTGCACACTTTGTTCTGTTTATTATCAATATTGATGGCCAGGAAATGAGGTAATGAGTAAATACTATGTGTTATTATTTCCATGGAAAGCATCACTTTCACTATAGCTCCTTATAAATGACCAATTGACTTGATTTTCACTTAGTAGGCAATAAAACAGGTGAAAAATCTCACACACATAGACATTCACAGAGTTTTGGGCTTTGTAAGATTTTTTAATGTTTCTAAAAGAAGTGTCTTATGCTCACCATGGCTGCATTTATTTGATTAAAAAAAAACTAAAAACAGAAATATTGTGAAATATTGCTAAAATTTCAAATAACTTTATTTTAATATATTTTAAAATGAAATGTATTACTGTGATGTTAAAGCTGAATTCTCAGGATCATTACTCCAGTCTTCAGTGTCACATGATCTTCAGAAATCATAAATGTACTGCTCAGGAAACATTTCTTATTATTATCCATGTCGAAAACAGCTTAATATTTTTGTCAATTTTCTATTTATTTATTTATTTATTTAATTACTAGGATTCCTTGATACATAAAACGTTCAAAAGACAGCATTTATTTGAAATGGAAATCTTCTGTAACATCATGAATGTCTTTATTGTCGTTTTCGATCAGTTAATACGTCCTTGCAACATGCTCACAACCTCATGCAAGAACTCTTGCATATGCAACAAAAATGTTTAAGAAAGTGTACACTACCCTAAAAAGGTTGCTGTACAAGAAAAGCTAAGAAGGTAACATTAAAAATACTGCATGTGGAAGTGTGGTACTACTGTATATAGTGTTAAAACAATATTTTGCAGATGAGCTTTTGTAAGTCTGTTACAAATGCTTTGACATCTAGTGTCACTGATGCAGGAAGTAAAGAGTATTTGGTTCATATGTTAAATCATTAGAGGAATGATTAGGCCTATTTGTTCTCTCCCAGAGGACTGTTTTCTTTTTTTAATACTGTATGACTGGGACCGTTTGCCTAGAGTGGCATCTGCTGGGAAAATATGGATGTGTATTAAATTATAAGAATAGTTCAGAATGAAATTCACTACACTTCTTTACTTTTGCTCTCAAACTTCATTTGACTTATTATATACAGTTTATATTCAGTTATAGTATAGTATAATCAAATTTACCACACCAACCAAGGTTGACATAAATGATCATTTCAGAAAAAAAACTTATTTTTTAAGTTATTATTATTTTAAATATTTATTAAAATAACTTAAATGCAGTATGATCCACACACAAAAGAAGACTTGAATGGACTGCTTTCATAATCCTAACAAAGTGTGTGTTACTCACAAAAGGTGAGTAAATTATTTGTACTTTTGGATGAACTATTTTAATAAGTTTTAAAGACTTTTGTTTCCTCATGCAAAGATGTTTCTGTTAGGGATCATGTTACGTTTATTGCAGGTTTAGGCAAGTCAAATCAAAATATTTATATACTATTTCGTACAATACAATATGTTTCAAAGCAGCTTCATATTAATAAACAGGAAAATAACTGTTAATGTTGTAAAATTCATAAATTATGGAACAAATTCATATACAGAAGATAACAGTCATTTAGCCCAGTTTAGTTCAGTGTTCATTCAAATCAGTTTGATAACTGTCTATAGTTAAATATCTATCTAAATGTATTTACAAAAACATTGAGATATATGTTAAAAAAGTTGCATATATAAAGTGTTGAAAGATATGGTTGCTTCATATATAACCAGGGGTGCACTTACGAATTTCAGTCTGGTTCTAATGAGAGCATCTGGAGATTTGGTTTGGTACTCACACTGAACATAGTGTGACCAATTAAATATAACCATAAAAAAATAAAATAATTAATAATAGTATTAAAATAAATTTAAATTTAATTTAATAAATTTTTGGGTTCATGTATATATATATTTTTCTTTTTTCTTTGTCTTTCTCGTAGTTTAACTGGTCATTGTTGTGATATTATCATGATAATATTGTATGGTCATGTGCCCTTTAATTTCTTGGAGGTAGTCCTATAAAGATTGTTAAATCAGTGTTTCTCATTTGTCTGATGAAGAGCCTGCGTGCTCGAAACGTCACATACTTAGTATGCGATAGTTTCTAAACAATAAATTTTTGATACCTTTGGAGCTATGTTGCTGACTTTACATTCAAGTATTATTCTGCTTGTGTTTTGGTTTTATATATATATATATATATATATATATATATATATACAGTACAGACCAAAAGTTTGGACACACCTTCTCATTCAAAGAGTTTTCTTTATTTTCATGACTATGAAAATTGTAGATTCACACTGAAGGCATCAAAACTATGAATTAACACATGTGGAATTATATATGGAATCATATACATAACACAAAAGTGTGAAACAACTGAAAATATGTCATATTGTAGGTTCTTGAAAGTAGCCACCTTTTGCTTTGATTACTGCTTTGCACACTCTTGGCATTCTCTTGATGAGCTTCAAGAGGTAGTCACCTGAAATGGTCTTCCAACAGTCTTGAAGGAGTTCCCCGAGAGATGCTTAGCACTTGTTGGCCCTTTTGCCTTCTGTCTGCGGTCCAGCTCACCCCTAAACCATCTCGATTGGGTTCAGGTCCGGTGACTGTGGAGGCAGGTCATCTGGCGCAGCACCCCATCACTCTCCTTCTTGCTCAAATAGCCCTTGATGCCTTCAGTGTGACTCTACAATTTTCATAGTCATGAAAATAAAGAAAACTCTTTGAATGAGAAGGTGTGTCCAAACTTTTGGTCTGTACAGTGTGTGCATATATATATATATATATATATATATATATATATATATATTCATAGTACACATAAAAAATACGATGCTAATATTTACATTTTCTTACTTTTTTTATACTTTTTTTTTTAAATACAAATCATATTTTTTTAACCTGAAATCAGAAAGCTTTTATTATGGCAGACTGCCAGTTTTAGTGCTGCCAAGTGAAGCAAGTGAATGAAATATACCACAATTTTGTGTTTTACTCTGAAGTATTACAGTTAGTCGATCTAAAATGTCAAAAATGCTGGCATACAAATGAGCGGTCTGAATTTATTTACTCTGCACATTTTTTATTTTGGTTGTGCATGCGCACCTGCACACCCCTGTATATAACCACAAAAATAAAAACATAGAAATATTTTTTACCTGTATTAACAAACTTATATCTTCATCCACCCAAATATATAGATAACCTTATAGGTAACATACAGGTCCTTCTCAAAAAATTAGCATATTGTGATAAAGTTCATTATTTTCCATAATGTAATGATAAAAATTTAACTTTCATATATTTTAGATTCATTGCACACCAACTGAAATATTTCAGGTCTTTTATTGTTTTAATACTGATGATTTTGGCATACAGCTCATGAAAACCCAAAATTCCTGTCTCAAAAAATTAGCATATCATGAAAAGGTTCTCTAAACAAGCTATTAACTTAATCATCTGAATCAACTAATTAACTATAAACACCTGCAAAAGATTCCTGAGGCTTTTAAAAACTCCCAGCCTGGTTCATTACTCAAAACCGCAATCATGGGTAAGACTGCTGACCAGAAGGCCATCATTGACACCCTCAAGCGAGAGGGTAAGTCACAGAAAGAAATTTCTGAACGAACAGGCTGTTCCCAGAGTGCTGTATCAAGGCACCTCAGTGGGAAGTCTGTGGGAAGGAAAAAGTGTGGCAAAAACGCTGCACAACGAGAAGAGGTGACCGGACCCTGAGGAAGATTGTGGAGAAGGACCGATTCCAGACCTTGGGGGACCTGCGGAAGCAGTGGACTGAGTCCGGATTAGAAACATCCAGAGCCACCGTGCACAGGCGTGTGCAGGAAATGGGCTACAAGTGCCGCATTCCCCAGGTCAAGCCACTTTTGAACCAGAAACAGTGGCAGAAGCGCCTGACCTGGGCTACAGAGAAGCAGCACTGGACTTTTGGACAAATTTTGCATGTAATTTGGAAATCAAGGTGCCAGAGTCTGGAGGAAGACTGGTGAGAAGGAAATGCCAAAATACCTGAAGTCCAGTGTCAAGTACCCACAGTCAGTGATGGTCTGGGGTGCCATGTCAGCTGCTGGTGTTGGTCCACTGTGTTTTATCAAGGGCAGGGTCAATGCAGCTAGCTATCAGGAGATTTTGGAGCACTTCATGCTTCCATCTGCTGAAAAGCTTTATGGAGATGAAGATTTCGTTTTTCAGCACGACCTGGCACCTGCTCACAGTGCCAAAACCACTGGTAAATGGTTTACTGACCATGGTATTACTGTGCTCAATTGGCCTGCCAACTCTCCTGACCTGAACCCCATAGACAATCTGTGGGATATTGTGAAGAGAAAGTTGAGAGACGCGAGACCCAACACTCTGGATGAGCTTAAGGCCACTATCGAAGCATCCTGGGCCTCCATAACACCTCAGCAGTGCCACAGGCTGATTGCCTCCATGCCACGCCGCATTGAAGCAGTCATTTCTGCAAAAGGATTCCCGACCAAGTATTGAGTGCATAACTGAACATAATTATTTGAAGGTTGACTTTTTTTTTGTATTAAAAACACTTTTCTTTTATTGGTCGGATGAAATATGCTAATTTTTTGAGACAGGCATTTTGGGTTTTCATGAGCTGTATGCCAAAATCATCAGTATTAAAACAATAAAAGACCTGAAATATTTCAGTTGGTGTGCAATGAATCTAAAATATATGAAAGTTTAATTTTTATCATTACATTATGGAAAATAATGAACTTAATCACAGTATGCTAATTTTTTGAGAAGGACCTGTATGTGTCAATGTCATATATTACATTCCATATGGGAAACTCAGTGCAGTGTTGATTCATCAACTATGAAACAAGTTCGGTTTAGACACAGCATAAGTAGTAGAACAGGATTCAGCTCAAGACGGTTCATTTTGGATTAAATCCAGTTTAATAACAGTGTTATTGTCATTATCCAGCTTTATATAGTTGTTTCTCATCTCATCCGTGTCAGTCTAGGTGTGTTGTGATGTCCAGGTAGCTCTTAGAGTCTCTGTTGTGGGTCCACAATTTTTTTTTTTTTTTTTATGTGGAATTTCCTCTCCCTTGTTCTGTGACGGCACCCTCGGGCACTATCTTTTCTCAGGGTTGAGAGATCATTAGGGCACAAGACCTTACTGATGTTATGACTGCGTATTGATCTTAATGGTCTTCTTGTCTCAGTGACTTGTTAAAAGTGAACGACCATGCAGGGCTTCACTGCAGCATTGCGGTCACCCTCCAAACTGCTGTCTTGGGGATAATGCTTACACCACAGATCGTTTTTTTCCATCTGTTATAGCTGAAAACTGTGAGGAGCATTCTGGAATGTAACGAAATGTGCAAACAACACAGTTTGTGGCAAGCATTCCTAGTCAGACGCTCATTTCAGGACTTTTCCTGACACGGCACCCACATGATTAGCACAGGATCGGAAAGCATAATGAGTTGTGAGACATCTGGGAAAGAGTGTACAGAGATAATTCCAAGAGCCAATCTACTGTTCTTGTTTTTATTGTTGTCTATGGGACTGAATGCATTTATCTGAATAGCTAGGCCAGAAATATACTTTACACAAGGGGTAACTTTGTCACTTTCTTAAGACTTCTTTCTTTAGAAGCTGTCCTGTCAAGTAAACATACTAATGTGCCAAGTTATATTTCAAGATGACTACTACTAAGTGAAATAAGAATATATATATATATATATATATATATATATATATATATATATATATATATATATATATATATATATATATATATACATATACAAAGAAAATAAGAGCATTTATTTGAAAAAAAAAATAAAAATAAAAATCAATGTTAACTTTTAAAATAATATTATAATATTAAGAAATGTTTCTTAAGCACCAAATCAGCATATAAGAATGATTTCTGAAGGATAATGTGACACTGAAGACTAGAGTAATGATTCTGAAAGTTCAGCTTTGTCATCACAAGAATAAATAAAATTTTAAAATATATTAAAATAGAAAACAATTTTTTAAATTCACAATATTACGGGTTTACTGTATTTTTTAATCAAATAAATGCAACCTTTATGAGCATAAGAGAGATATTGAAAAATCTTGTTGACCCCAATCATCTGAACAGTAGCGTAAATTGCGTTATTTTTTTCTCCGATTGCATAAACCAGCAAGTAGAAGGTTTATTATTCAGCATATTTGAATGTGTATTTGGTTACCTCCATTTGGCGGCAAAGCTTGCTCTAACTTGTGCTTACTCTATTGTATTTCCCATATCCGTTTAAAAATGTTTGTAACTTTATTGTGTTTTTATTATTTGTTTTTCTGTGTCCCATATTGCTATATAGTTTTTATTGTTATTTCAATTTTAGTTTTAGTTATTTTATTAAACTAAATAAAAATAAGAAATGTTCTGGCAACTAGCTGTATTTTGTTTGTTTGTTTTTTATTTCAGTTAGCGTTTATTTTATTTCAAGTAACTTTTTTTTACTGGTTTTAATTTGAACTAACTTTAATAACTCTGGTGAATGCTTGGGCGATGTATTGCTAACTTGCGGTAACAAACTTCAGCACTCAAGGCGCGACAGAGTTCAAATTTATCTGTTAATAAATTGGATATGTTATCATTTAGATGGATAATTTCTCTTTAAACTGAAAACTGAGTTTAGATGAAGACCATTTGTGCTAATGACAGCGCCCCTTTTGGCAAGACTGAGAAGCCAATGCATACTTGCATTGCGTTATGAATTTTGCACAGAATATAGTTTTGTAGCTATAAGTATTGTGTGTTTATAAACTTGCCTGCTACAAGTTTGTTTCTGATATTTTTCTTTGCGGCAACAGAAGGGCTAACATATGGTTTTTGGGTGGGCCTGCCAACTCAAAACATTGCATTTCACTTTGAAACTCATTGCGTCTAATGCATTTCAACGGAACAGGATAACATGGCAGCTCTCGCTCCAGGCACTGCTTCCTTGCTTCGCTACATTCCCTCATGGCACTTCTGTCGCCACCCAGGACGCTGACAAGTCCTCAGGCGACGACTTCGAGAGCCTGTTTGTGGTGCCTTCACCAGCTTCCCTTCTTGTCTTTTGAGATCCATTCAGCAATGGCGTCTCATTTTATCAAACCTCCGCAGAACCTCCAGTGAGCTGATGTGTGTTTTGGGCCTGTAGGCGGTTGGTGAAAAATGACTGATTTGTCAAGGGGCATGAGTGATGTCAGGGAGAGAGGAGGGACATATTTCCACCAGGCAGGTCAAGGGTCAGCGTGAGGTTACACTTGAACAGTGTGGTAAAGCTAAGCAGGGCCTGGAGCTTCAGCCTTTCATCAGTCTGAGTCACATCCCTGTTTAGACATTAGTGTGAGGAGCTGCTTCAGTTTGAACTGTCTCCTGCTATGTTAACATGCTAAAGACTGGCACTAGAATGAGACAGGGTGCAAATGTTCATTTTATGCATTAATAGTTCACCCAAAACTTAAATTTCCAAACTTACATGACTTTCTTCTGTGTATTTTTTTGCTAATAATAGTGCATTTAAACCCCCCAAAAGCAACCAAGAAATAAGTATTGGTATAGTGTGTGCTTACACACTTATATCTTACCTACTGTCTGAGGTGTTAGCTTGCTGTATTGACATTTTTTTAACAAATCAGTTTTTTTTTTGTGTGTTATGATCATACCTTGATTATCAGAAAGATAAACAGTTTTTACACGGCAAAGTCCTGTCATATTTCCATTTACCTGTTTAGCAGGCAAGTGCAAACATAGACATGAAAGGGGGCTTGAGCACCTGCCCTTTTTATTCCTGGAGAGAAAGTGCCCTTTTTTCTGGGATGCTTTTTTTTTTTTTTGAAAAATAATATATATTTCTGTTTGCACACAGCTTCCCTGTCAAACAAATATATTTATTGAAATATAGTATCTTAATATCAGGTCAGGAGTTCTGAAGCGCTCCCTCTCCTTCTCCCCCGATTGTTAAACCCGATTGTATTGCTTCCGCTAAAGAAAATAGTCCGCTCCGTCTCTACGGTTAGAATCCTGTGAGTCCATAGCAACGCTCTGTTTTTCATGGCAACGGTCTGTTATACAACGGTCTGTTGGTTATAACAGACCGCATTCTACATTGGAATTCAACCAAGCCATGTAATAAAATAAGTTAATAAAATAAGCATATACTGTGTCACCACCAGGTGATATGCTTTAGTTATTTTGTTTATCCTATTTACCTGCATTTCCCTGTCAATTAGATGCAAATGTGCGCATTTTAACTAGTTGACGCCTAATTTGCATACAGAACGTCCCCAGTTATTGACTTACATCAAGAGTCTTTCCCCCTGAAATTTAGAAATCTAAATTGGTGAATTTAGAAGAAATCTACAGATGCAAACAGATGGAGGATACACTCTAAAAAATGTAGTAAATCTGAGTAACTGCATCTGGTACATTAATAAATAAAACTGAGTAGGAATAAGTTAACATTAAACTTTAAAAATAACAATATTTATAAATTAACTATTTAAGTAATTTAACTTTTTTTATTTCCTCGAAACCTTTATAAAATAGTATTCCATACCACCACAAATACATACGTGACATTGGCTTTTATTAAATTTTTACTCAATTATTTTGGTAAGTTTAATTTTAAAGTGTTATGTATTCTGATAACACCAAAATAATTAAAACGATGTAGTGCCTTGTGCAAAAATAAACAAATTATTAATAAAACACGCCCCTCTGTTTGATGCAGTTATTTAGGTTATTCTAAATATGAAGAGTTCACATGAAAAATCCTCTAAGTGCCATCTGAAATTTCTTTCAATAATGATCATTTTTATCAAGCTTGTATGTTTATGTTAACTTATTTCACATTACTGGCAATGAAAATTACCTATTAATTGTCATTTAAGTTAAATTACTGAACTGAAATACGAGCTTGAAAAAAAAAGCTCATAAGAAAATTTCAGATGGCACTTAGAGGCTTTTGCATCTGAACTCTTCATATATACTTGAAACTAGTAGCATAGAAAATGTTTTCAAAACATGCACATTGTGGAATGGTTTCCTTTGCTGCTCTATAAACCTAGTGAATACTAAGGAGACCATGGTTTCTGTGAACTGATTATTTTGTAGACATCTTTTGAAAATGAAACAATTGTGTGAGTTTGAGGAAGATAAAATTAATTAACTTTTAATTATTTTTTTTAAAAGGAAGTCAGAGTTGCGTTAATATATATTCATATATATATATATATATATATATATATATATATATATATATATATATATATATATATATATATATATACTTTTTTGTAAAAAAAAAAAAAAAAAAACTAATTATGAGAAGTGCCCTTTATTTCACTTGAGCCCCTGCCCCTCAAAATGTCTGTGCACGTCCCTGCTGTTTAGCCATCATTAGGAGGGAAGGAGGATCAGCAGGACCCTTGAAGGTGGTCACTGTCAGACAGGTATGAACAGCTCATCAGATGAAAAATGAAGACGCTGTATTGTAGACAGTGCGAGTGTAATTAGCTCACACAAAGGAGTTGGTCTGTGCTTACTAAAGCTTCTGTTAACCTAACGGGGTCGACAGGTTCACATACACTAGATGTAAATACAACGCCTTAAAGGAATTTTCCAGGCTCAAGTTCTCAAGCTCTATTGGCAGCATTATGGCATATGGTTACCACAGACTTTTTTTGACTTTTTTTTTTCCTCATACATAAAAAGAAATCTTAATTAAATCATCTTAATTAAAGAAAAAAAAAGTTCTTAAAAAGATTATAACTGCACAATTTTATTTAAAAAAAAATAAATATTACAAAAGTCCAATATGATTTAAATTGATAAATTCTAAATAAAAATTCTAAATTTATATTGGTTAAATTATAAAAAAAAAATATAAAAAAAAATTAAAAACTGACTTGGACATTTTATAAATGTGTCTGTTTGTATGTCAATTATTTCAAAAAGTTGCATTCAACATTTTTGTATATATATATATATATATATGTATATGAAATTAATTTGAAAAGCATAATGAGAAAGTTTGTTTATAGAAGGTTTATTTTATGAAGTTATTGGTTGAATATTTATTTATGATTGTTATTGTTAACCAAAGATATTTTGTTCCAGTTGTGATTTTTTTTCATGCCAAGAGAATTGCTGCCTTTATTGAATTATTATTTCAAATGACTTCATTTTAGTGTACAGCACTTCATTTTATAACTTATTTGGCATGAAATTCCCCTGCCATGTCTGCAAGGGCTTGTTTAGATCGCTCATGCTATCACAACATGCCACAGGCACATTTCTGTCTGTCATTAAACACATTTAAAGTGTCTCAGGCCTCCACCAACCGACCCCATTACGCTAACCAGAGTCTCAACTAATTTAAAACAAATTGGGAAATCGGGGCAGAGGTGTCTATCAGCGTTCCCCCTACAGAGAGAAACTAAGATATTTTAACACTCCGGGCAGCCCACACAAATAAAACCAGCTCTCTGTGTGGGGCAGGCAGCCGCTGGCCAGGAGAGGATCATGGGAGGTAAAACTAGAAGAAAGAGCCTTTCACACGAGGACACTCCTTAGGGTGCACAAAAAGCATTAAAGCCCTGGAAAAGTGAACAGTTCATCAGTTAGACGCACATTCAGCCTGTAAAGAGACAGATTCATTTGACATGTTCATGTTTTTAGGTTAATGCTGCTTAAAAGTGCACACAAGACATGCAACAGAACCAGAGAATCGGACACCAGTGTTTCTATTATACCGTTGACATCTAACATACCTGTAAATGCAAAAGACAGCAGAAAGACCAAACCATTACAAATGCTTAAAATAATTCTTCACCTTTAAGTGGTCCTTTTTCTTTTCTCATTCATAGACATTTCAAAATATTATTTAATAGTTCAAGGCTTAAAGAAAAATGAATATTGCAAAATTGTATTCAAAGCTTTTTTTAAATATTTTATAATATTTAATGTTTATACTGTTTATATTGCTTCTACATATAAAATATATTTTTATTTGTAATGTACCTGCTTATTATTTATATATTATAAAACCATTTCTTAAAGATAAATTTATAGGTGATTTATATATTATTGCATACAAAAACAAAAGTGAAACAATATAGTTTCACCTTTGTTTTTATATGTGTGTGTTTATGAATGTACATACGTAGTTTTTTGTTTCTATATATGAAATTTAGCATTATAAATGTATTAGTATTAATTTTACTTGGTTGGATCAGCAGCTATGCTAATTATGTCTCTATTTGTTTCTCTGTTTTGCCACAGGATTTAGATCAGCTCCAGTCTGGATCCAGAACACTTGACACTTGAGAAGAGATGATGCCAGCCCCTCAGAGGACCTCAGATGATGCTAACCCTGAAACAACATACAGAACTAACAAATATTGCTACTTACTATGCAATCATATAATAATTGCTGTTAATAGTGTTCATCGTCTGGTTGACTACGTCTTGTATACATTTTTCTGAAAATTCCAATCATATGCACACAAACTGACAAACTGATCTATCTATCTATTATGTGTGTGTGTGTGTGTGTGTGTGTGTGTGTGTGTATATATATATATACAATTCTGCAGAATTTGTTTTCAGGCTTCTTTGATGAATAAAGTTAGAAAGTGTTTTTTTTTTTTTTTTTTTATAAAAAATATTTTCTAACAATATGTCTTTATTATCACTTTTTATTAATTTAACACATCCTTGCTAAAAAAAAGCAATTATTTCTTTCAAAAAGAAAGAAAGAAAAAGACAGTAAAAACCTGACCTCAAACTTTCGAACGTTATTGTATATTGTTACAAAAGATTACTGTTTTGAATTAATAGTGTTCTTTTTAACTTTTTTTCATCAAAGAATCCTGAAAAAATAATCACTGGCTCCAAATAAATAAATACATAAAATATTAAGCAACAAAACTGTTTCAGATATTGATAATAAATCAGCATTTAAGAATGATTTCTGAAGAATCATGATGCTGAAAATTCAGCTTTTAAATTACATTTTAAAGTATATTAAAATAGAAAACCATTATTTTAAATTGCAATAATATTTCACAATATTACTACTTTTTCTGTATTTCTGATCAAATGCAGCATTGATGAAGATACTTCTTTAAAAAACATTAAAATCTTACTGATCCCAAACTTTTGAACGACAGTGTGTCAATCTATATATATATATATATATGTGTGTGTGTATGTGTCTGTGTGTTCATACCATATACTGTATAAAAACAGGTTCATACAAATAAATAGATACTTCTATGTTTGGTGTTTTTTCTGCAGGTTTATGGATGGTGTAGTTCTTCACCAGAACGTCATCTTTTACACACCACCTTAGGAGCTTATGCTGAGTCTGCATTGAAAAGGTTCATGATTTATAATGAAAGTTTCTCTATGGTGAAAATAACTTTAGATCATTTAGGTGCGAGTGCTTATTTACAGTATGTTTGTTTTGAGTGCTGTAGCTCATCATGATAATTACTCATTACAGGATTCTGATATTTCATCCAAAGAAGAGCCTACGCAATCACACTGAAACCTGATCCAGGACTTGCATGTGCTGGGATTAACCAAAAAATATTTAATCTCGGCCTTCTTCCCAGGTAACGATATGATCACCGTACAGCTTTCCAGCCTCTCACCTCCCCAAACAGCGTTTCAGCAAACGTTCAGATTTCTGTGGGTTCAACACCCATTGTAAACAGTGTTCTGAGTTGGTGTGTTGGTGTCGTACAGTTGGCCAGTTTTCTGTGCATTATTAGTCAGGATTCATTCTCCAGTCAGAGAGATTGGATTTTTTATTTCAGCATGGGCCACAGGTTGCTAATTGAAGGTGAAATTGAACACCACACAGTCCCAATGTCAAATGGCATGACCATAAATTCACATGCGTCATTGTTGGTGGGGAAGAGTTTTTTTGACCAGTTTTTTACAGTAATGGTGTAAGACTAAACAATAACAAATGTACTATACTATAATTTGACTATATGAAATATCATCAGAACAGCTGTTGTTATTATCACAAATATCTTTTCTTTTTTTTCTGTTTAGTGCCTTTGTGGAGAAAATGTGGCTATATAAAAATAGTATACAAGACAGGATGGTCCAATCACAATTCAGTATGCAAATAAAGGCACAGGTGAAGACCAATCGCAATTTAGTATGCAGAGACTGCATATATTCTCTGTATATTCTGTTGCTTTAAGAATAAAAGCAAACAACTAAAAAAATATTTTTTTTCTATTATGAAAATATAAATTAAATGGAATTTTGTTTTGTCCGAGGGATAAAAAAAAATGAAAAGGGTAATTGTGAGAATTTCACAATTCTGATTTTTTTTCCCTAATGATTGACTTTTTTTTTCTCAGAAATGCAAAAAAAAAAAAAAAAAGTCATAATGAGGGATAAACTCAGAATTCCGTTTAAAAAAAAAATCTAAATTGCAAGATGTAAACTCAGAATTCTGAAGTAAAAACATCTTAATTGTGAGATGTAAACTTAGAATTCCATTTAAAAATACAAATACATGCATTTAGACTGCCGTTTCAGCTGTGTTTTAGAAACGATCTCCATCTACACTACATAACCGAAAACGCATGTCACATGACCATTCATGCACACTGGGCATGCGTGTAAAAGCGTAAACAAGAAGTCAGTTGCTAGTCACTGGCATGTTCAACAATGAGCATGATGGCGAGGAAAAGCAAAGACATCTTTGTGTGGATAGATGATGAGGTGGAATTGTTACTCAAAGTAACTAATGATTACAAGGCGACCATTGCGGCCATAAATGTCGATTAGGAGTCATGCCGAAACAAATACAGCAACATACTCGACAGATGCATGATACGATTACACGGTCGTAAAGGATACGCAGAGATCATGTGGGCAGCCACGCCATCGTTTTCTAAAGTCTCTGTTTTGGTCCATTTACACTGAAACACAACCCCGGAGTTTTCAAACTAAAACGGGGTCAGCAGCATTTTCAAAAGTCTCTATTTTCGAACGTGGAATATGCCGGAGTAGTCTAATCGATAGGCGTAACCATAGCAAAAGTTTTGCATTTTAAAATGAAACCTACTAGTGTAAACGGGGCCTCAGAAGTCCATATAAAAAATTCTAAATTGCAAGATGAAAACTAATTCTGAGGAAAAAAGTCTGAATTGTGAGGCATAAACCCCAAATCGCAAGAACAAAAAACCCAGAAACGCCCCCATAAAAGCAAGGCATAAACTCAGAAATTCTGAGGAAGGAAAGTCAGAATTCCTAATTTATTACCTGCAAATTCACAAAACCTTTTTATATAGTTTATATATATTGTGGATTTCCAATGAACAGCTCCTCAGCTGTAAAAACATATATTAATTTCTTAAAGGTAGCACAGTGAAGACAGGTGGAGATAATCCCTCTTAAGTGAGCTGGATCATCACAGCAGTAGTTTTGAGGTCTGATGCACCTGTGATGTCACAAGGGAATGAATAATGAGTTAAAGAAAGCTGTTCCTAAACCAGTGCCTGTGCTTCTTTTTTTTCCCTCCCAATCTTCATGCACTTGCCTGCATGGGTGATTCTAATTCAAGCTTCATCTCCTCACCGTTTGTCTCTCAGCACCTTGGTCCCTTTTTCTGATCTTATCTCCCAATTACTGCCCTGCAAACATTCCTGCACTCCAAACAGACTGCGAACGCTGAACGCTGGAGTCCATGATCACCTGTTCTCTTTTAGACGCACATCTGCTTCCTGTTCTACATCAACAGTAAGCAGTTATGTCATTCATTCAAACTCGCCTTTATACAGAAAAAATATTTTGAATAAAAAGGGGTTTACCTCTTGTAACTGTCACTGGTAGTTAATAACATTTCCAATGAGTATACATTCAAATGATAAATAAATGTAAATAAAATAATAATATAAGCACAAAAACAGTTAATATGATAAATATTAATGAAAATATAATTAGGTTCCAACCTTATATATATTAGGCTAAATGAGTAAAAATGAAAAAGGACACAAAAATTACACTGAAGACATTTATAATGTTGTAAAAAAAAATGTTTAAACTAAAACATGTTTTTGATAGGAAAATCAGAATATAAATAAATAAATAAATAAATATATATATATATATATATACATCTGAAACGCATAGATTTTTACAAAGCTCATCGGTCTGAAAATCGAGGTGTACGCCGATTGGCCTGCTATCCAGTGCGTTGTGATTGGCCAAATACCTCAAGCTAGTTACTGAAATGTTGCGCCCCTTAACATATTTTGATGTCGTGTCCTGGTCCAATGAGACAAAACCAGTAAAACCAATCACAAAAGAGACATTTGTTGCATACACTGGGAACATAATTACTGATTATTATGACTTATACTGTTGTAATATTGTTTTTACGCGATGTGTTGCATATAGCGCTGTCTTTCTTTTTAAGATTAACAAAAGTTATGCCAGTATAATAATTTGGCCTCAGATCCCTCCTTCAATCTAAATCTTTTTTTCACCTGTTTTATTGTCCACAAATCAACATTCAAGTCAAAAAGTCCAATCTTTTACTGTAGAATAGCAAATATCTGAATTTGCCTTCATAAATACCATAATTTAAAGGTTTATTCATGCATAAGGCACATTATACTCTTAAATACTCAATTTAGTATCCTGCTTGGTAAACAAGGAATTTCAGAGTCAGCTTACCACAACTGTCCAAATAGAAGGATTAATAAAATGATACTGTAACCTACACACGTGTGCATTTTAATTAACAGCTAGTCATTAACAACATAAATCACTGTATTTATCAAGATGCATTTGGTACGCTCACTGAGTCTTTCCAAGAAATAACCCTGTGATCTCTGGCTCAATTTTCTAGAGGACCAACAGTATCGTTCTACAAGTGGCCTTGATAGCTTTGACCTATGACCTTAACATTGTCTGATGTTTCAGGGAAGCAAGAGAGAAGGCCAACATGGGTCAGATAAACAGGAAGCAATTACTTTCTTACCAAAGCAAAAGGTGTTGTTAGATGACATGGTGAGGAAAGGTCAGGTTTAAAAAGTCAGGTTAACTAGCTGGATGTTTTAGTTAACGTTAATTTTTCAGAAATATACAAAATAATAATAATTATTATTATTAAAAAAAATAATTGTTATATTGTCCACAAAATAGAGCAGTTGTTAAAGAAAATATATACGTCTGTAGTAATGAAGTCATTTGAAAAACTGGTGCTTGTCCAACTGAAGGACATCACTGGACCATTGCTGGATCCTCTTCAGTTTGCCTACAGAGCAAACAGGTCTGTGGACGATGAAGTAAACTTTGGACTGCATTATGTTCTGCAACACCTAGACAGACTGGGGACTTATGTGAGGATCCTGTTTGTGGACTTCAGCTCGGCCTTTAACACGATCATCCTGGGAAAATACACATCCAGCACCCGTACAATCAGCACCGGAGCTCCCCAGGGCTGCGTTCTATCCCCACTGCTTTTCCCCCTGTACACTAACGATTGCACGTCTAAAGACCCCTCTGTCAAGCTCCTGAAGTTTGCAGATGACACCACACTCATCTGCCTCATTCAGGACGGTGACGAGTCTGCTTACAGACAGGAGGTTACACTTATTTACATACACTTATTTATCTAACACATACTCAGTGTACACTTAAATTTTGCACATAATATACCTGCCATACAATTGTCAATTTGTATATTGTCATTCCTTGCCTACTTTAGTCTACTTTATTTTTAGTATTTTTTATTCTTTTATTATGTGTTTTTTGTTCTGTCGCTGTCATTCTGTTGCACTGCGGAGCTTCTATCACGAAAACAAATTCCTCGAATGTGTAAACATGCCTGGCAATAAAGCTCACTCTGATTCTGATTCATTCATTCTACTGGCAATAAAGTGAGAAACATGAACATCGCATTTCTGAACTCCAGCCGTAAAAAAAAAAACATTTGTTTTTGCACATGCACATTGTTACTCACTCTGTTCCCGTACCACTTTTCCGGCAAATCCGGAGTGCTTCTAATTTGAAAAAAAAATATTACATTTAATTTGTTAATAAAATTGCATATTTGATTGGTATTTTGTAAAACGTTTGTAACTTCTCTTTATCACTTAATTAGAAGCACCACAATTACAGTACTTGCATTTTTATAACACTATAAGTGAGTCCCATCAGGTAATGAAAAGTTCGACACACACTTGTGGTCTTCATGCTCACTTGAACACTTGAGCTAAATACAGGAAATGCATAATGTAAGTAGACAAGTTTACAAATGCAAAGAGTGTGAGGAAAAGCCCTATCTATATAGATCAGTGAGTCCAGTTCATGAACAAATGACTCTTATGAGCCAAATATTTTTAATAAACCAAAAACATATGACTCAACAAGTGTAGTCAGATTCACTAGTAATGAACTCATGACCTGGATCTTTTAGTGAATAAAAATATAGTTGTATTCACATGTAAATGACTTTTATGAGCCGGTTTCTTTTTAGTGATTCAAAAACACAGTGCAATAACTGTAGTCAAATTTAAGAGTAAATGACTCTTATGAGCCTGATATTTTAATGATAGCTGAACTTGGAAGTATTTTTATTTGGCAGAAGTAGTAAGAGTAGTATTCTGTTTGGTATTCTATAGTATAGTATCTGAATTCAGTTGTGTCGATTTTTATTTACTATGAAATGAAAGCAAATTCAGAATGCACTATTTATGAAACTTGTTGAGGATTGTTGACAAAAACAAACTTTTCTTTTTAAGAATGTTAACTATAAGACAAGAGGAAATTTATTAAAAATGTCTGAAGTAGGGTACATTTTGGTTTTCACAACTCATGCATATACTTTTTAAGTTTTAAAATACTTTATCTTATGCCAGTTTAATACGCAAATATAACTTTAAGTAATTTCTCTGAAAAGTCTAAATACTGTTTTTACTATTTGTTTCAGCACCCTGACATTGCAGCTTTGACAGTTTGGGCCAAGACTACCAGTTTTCTTTGACCAGATGAGTAAAGTGTTAAAGCCACTTTTTTCATTATAATTCCATTAACCGGTTCACTCTTTGAGCAGTGTCTTTTATTCATTAACTATAACGTACAAACACAAATTTCCCGCCTTTAAACACAACACACAATAGGCCTCAAGATCTTACAAGAGAAAATCAATCCTGTGTCTCCCCTCACTTCTGACCTCTGCACTCTCTACAAATCCTGAATTAATTAAAGAGGGAAATCCCACTGGCCAACACAGAAGAGGGATTGAGTGTTTTTGGCCCCCTCCGAGGTACCAGAGGATTAAAAGAGATCACTCAATGATGAGAGAGTTTCCAAACCTCCAGGTACCTGTAGTGACGAACATAACTGCGTGTTTTTATCGTCGATCCCAGTGGTGTACATTGCAGTGATGCTGCTGTATGTAGTATGGCATGATGACACTTCAACTGATTTTTAGTGCCCCAGAAGGATGTTTTTGATGGCTTTTTGAGAGTTTTCCAACAGGGATAAGACAGGAGTTGACGTTTAACAAGAGTCTTGCTCATGGTTGACTCACCCTCAGGCCTTGCCCCCTCGTCCTAGAGATGGAGGCAGTTCTGGGTTTGGCTGCTCAGTTTCCTGGCTGCTGACCCACTTGGAAATCCAGCGTTGTAGCTTCAGCTTACACGGGTCACTCCTGTGGCAGGTTCCCAGTGGTACATACCCCGCGATAAGGAGCTGCAAGGGAACTATTGTTCCCTGAGCCCAATCTGTCATCGGGGGCTTGTTGAGCAAATACGCCCAGGTATGACCACAGTCACAGCATCTCGCACTCCACCTACCTGTCACTTCCAAATCTGAACCTCGGACACATGGAGAACAGAGGTCTCTTAAAGGGGTTTTCACAGCAGCGCCATAAAAGAACAATTTTGGTTCCCCAAAGAACCTTTAAGTGAATAGTTTTTAAAAGAACATTTTGTGTTTGTGTGAAGAATTTTAATATTCTAAAGACCCTATTTGTTCACTGGAAAGTTTCCATGGTGCACCCCTAAATATAAGGGTTCTTTACTGGCATCTATGGTTCAGTGAAGAACCTTTAACATCCATGGAACCTTTTTCCATGGATTTGTAATAGTGGAAAAAAAAAAATTAGATTATTAAAATGTTATTCACAATAAGGACAAAAGTTGGAATCAAAAATGGTTCTTCTATGGCATTGCTTACGATGCCAAGTGCATAATGACATTATTGAACTGTCATTAGGATTGACATTTCCACAGACACTAAAATTCCCCTGCACAGACAGGGAACGGTTTACTCCAATCTTCCTTGGAGGGATGGGATTTCTCTGTGGTGTGAACTAAATTTTTCAGGATTATAATCTAAATGGGAAAGGACGAACCACAGGGCTCATGAAAGTGAATGTATGGTCTCCTGAACTGGGATTGTAGTCTGTAAGGAAACACTCTCGTTAAACTGCCACTTTCAATCAGGATTTTGACCGCGGTGGAGATCGTGGGGCCACACCGGAGGGAGGGCAATAGGTGGGAAAGACGTCTCCCCTCCTGAATTTGATCTAGGATCTGCTCCCTCGATGTGTGTTCAGTGGCGTTACGTCACAGGCCAGGAGCCCTTAAAACAAAGTTATTTGGATGGTGGATGCTGCACACTGGTGGTGGATGAGGAGATACCCCCAGACTATGTAAAGCGCTTTGAGTGCCTAGAAAAGCGCTATATAAATGTAATGAATTATTATTATTATTATTAAAGTGTAAGTCTGAATTGCTGAGCTTGAGTTGCACCGTGGTCAACTTTAATATAACACTGTTACCCTAACCAGTAATTTATTTGGATTTCATCTTGATTTCAATCTTGGGACTTTTGAGTGACTGATGCTCCAGTTTAGGACATGTAACAATTTTTTCAGCCAAAAACAACACAGTTTAGTGTCAAATAAAGGCAGTTTCCAGATGTGTGCCATTTGTTGTGTCACTAGTGTCACTATTCACTCTTCTTCAAATTACAGATGCAGAAGATGTGCCGGTCTCAGAGGTTGTGTGAAGCTCTCTTAAAGACTCATTCATCACTGTAAAATGGTCATCCTCCATAGAGACTGTCGTTTTTAATGCATTCATTCATGGGTGGCCACCCCTTCCCACCCAAACAGCCCACTGGAAGGTCTGGAGAGGTAATTTTCTTTAATAACACACCATCATAGTTCGAACATGGTTATTAGAAAAAACCACCCCTATTCTGGGCTTAAAGGGTTTTGTGCCAGCGGGCAGTCCTCTGCCAGTCCTACATCTCTGAACTAATTCCTCAAAAAAAGGAGAAAAATTGCTGAGCCACATTTATGACTGAGCATTATATATATATTCCAAACCAGTTTTTAAATGGACAATTACTTCACTCTAGACAATGTACAATATATAATTAATCTTAGTATTCCAGCCAAGAGATTTAACTTGTACAGCATGAAAAGTATTGGCCCATAAAATCTAAGATTTTGTATTTATTTACTTGCACTACCAGGGTGTGGATGCCCTTTAAGAAATGAACTGTGAAAGGCAGGAAATCCTGTTTATTATCAATTACATGGAAAATATGCACCTGTCACCAACTCTTATTGCTGTTGTGAATTATTTCCAGTTTAACTGTGAAGGAAGTCATCTGGAATATGTTTAGTTTACATCGTAGTAAAGTCAGTATCATGCATCATTCAAAGTCAACATGAAATCAGATTTCACATCCTGGGTCTTCATAAGATTGTTTGTATTATGTTAATGATAAAAAAAAATAACCAAACTGTCATTATTTTATACTACTGTTGTAGATAATGCAGCCTTTCTAAAATCTTGCCAGTAGTTAATGCATTTTTAAAATGCTAGTTAAAGGAATGGTTAGCCCCAAAATCAAAACTTGCTGAAAATTTACTCACCCTCAAGCCATCCAATGTGTAGATGAGTTTGTTTGTTCATTGGAACAGATTTGGAGAAATGTAGCACGTTTTGTCTTTCTGAAGATTACATTGTTATTCCAGTAGGAATGTACAGGTAAGTGATTAAATCCTTTGTTCAATCAATTTGTTCAAAACTGATTCATTCAGAAACTAAGCAAGTGACCTTCTGGTAACACTTTAGAAGAGAGAACACATATTTACTATTAACTAAGACTTTTTTTCCTTTACAAACACCTAATTACCTGCTTATTAATAGTTAGTCAGGTAGTTGCTAAATTTAGATATGGGGTTAAAGGATCTAAAATGTGCTAATGCAGAATAAAGCATTAATTTGTGCTTTATAAGTACTAATAAACAGCCAATATGCTAGTAATATGCATGCTAATAAGTAAGTAAGTTAATAGTGAGAATTGGTCCATAAAATAGTGTTATGACCTTCCTTGTGAGTGAATCACTGAATCATTTGCTCAGTCATTAGGTTAAAACATGGATTCATTTTTAATATTAAGATTTCTTGAAAACGTTTACATATTTCTAAAAATGTTTTTGAAAGAAGTCTCTTATGCTCAGCAAGGCAGCATTTATCAAAAATAAATGTAAAACAGTAATACTGTGCAATATTATTTCACTTTTTTTCGCTTTTTTTCACTAGAAATCTTTTGTAACATTATAAATGTCTTTACTTTCACTTGACCAACTGAATGTGTCCCGGCTGGATAAAAAGTATTAATTTCTTAATGTAATAAAATAAGAAATGAATTAAACTTACTGACCCAACACTTTAAAAGGCCACACATTGGAAAAGAGGCTCTTTGGAACTAGATGGCCATCTACCAGCAGGAATTTAACTGAAGAGAGCCAAACCTTGACCCTTTAAATTCAAATGTAAGGATGTTGTGTCTTTGGTTCAGTTTTTAAATCAACATTTTTCTTTCTTGGTTTAGGGTGAGAGAGAAACAGCACAGTATCATGAGGCCTGTGTTGAGAATCTGCTGAGTTGTTCTTACATCTGTGCATTCTCCAAATAAACAGGCTGTCAACAGCCTGTCTGTCCCAGCATTGTATACACGACACACTGTGAGATGGCCAATACAAATAGGTTTGAGCTGAACCATATTGCACTTTGGAGCTAACGTAGACCAGCTGCATTATCACATTGAATAGACATCTCTGAAACTCATGTACTGTACCAGCCGAACCATGCTGTGGCAACGCTTCATCTTTTTAGGACACCTAAAGACTAGATTTACACTAGACATGCATTGATTTCAGCTGGGTCTACTGTAAGGCCATGGAGGGTTTTGAAGTTGTCGCTCCGTCATGCAATAAAAAATTATGGCAGTTTTAATATTTATTGCACCAAAACGAGACATCTGGACATACATACAAAACCTAAAAATTAATCAACTCCAAATTAAAATAAGATAAGATAAGATAGTAAATGAGCCAAAGTAAATAAACATGTCAACAAACTTTAATTAATATGATCTGACACAACAGCTGTGGATATAAACATCCCAAAGATGCACAAATGGGCTACAAACACCTGCAATTAATAATTTGCTTTCTACAAATATTCCACCACAACCCTTCTGTCGTGTTCTGGAAAGACTCTCAAACAAAACATTGAAACATTCGCACCGTCTGCGCTGCTGATTCTGCCTTGTTTCTTTAACCCACAATCTCCCATAGTGTAAACTCAAAACATAGTCAGACGTCCCTTTTACTCTTATATTCAGTTTGTGCTTTCTTTGCTGTTTGCAGCAAGCTCATAGCTGCCAGGGAAATTGCCTTCATTAATGGTAGACTGTTTACCTCAGACTCTTGCTTTAGGTGCAGCCTGTGGTGCAGGGACGGTTTCTTGGCTCTTCACAGGGGCTGGCTGGTTTTGTCAAGTACAGCTGTGGAGTTTGTCATTGTAGATGGTGAGCAGAGCTGCATGGCTCACTGTGGAGGTAACAACAATGACAAAATAAATGAAATGTTCTGTTGTAATAAATGCAATTAACACTTGTGCTGTGCTAAAAATACTTCTCCTAATGTCATGTTCCTGCCAAAAATGTCTGGCCTTTTAAAAATTGCTTGTAAATCTCTCATTATGCTGTAGTATCACCAAATCTTGAATTTAATCATCTTGTCAGCTTGTTTTCATTTAATTAGGACAGTTTTTTGTTGTTGTTATTATTATTTTTACTGATTGTTAGTAGGCTTCATTGATCTAACTTTATCCAACTCAGTGTAAAAAAAAAAAAAAAAAAATTGAGGTGCATAAGTCCAGATCAACAATGCCTACAATTTACATTTACATTTATTCATTTAGCAGACACTTTTATCCAAAGCGACTTACAGATGAAGACAGTGGAAGCAATCAAAAACAACAAAAAGAGCAATGATATATAAGTGCTATAACAAGTCTCAGTTCTGTTTAAAGGGATACTCTTTAAATTTTGTCATTAATCACTTACCCCGTGTCGTTCCAAACCCGTAAAAGCTTTGTTTGTCTTCGGAACACAATTTAAGATCTTTTGGATGAAAACCGGGAGGCTTTTTACCATCCTATAGATTGCCAAGTAAGTTACACTGTCAAAGTCTAGAAAAGTATGAGAGATGTCATCAGAATACTCCATCTGCCATTTGGAGATTATGAGCTAAATGCAGGCAGCGTACACTCTTCTGAGTTAGCCACGACATCAAGGTGGGGGGAAATCCCCAAAAAGTGCTTAATTCATTCATTCATTCATTTGTTTATATTCATTTCTTCCTTACTTGCTTCCAAAAATAAATAAATAAATAAATAAATTAGTCCAATGCAATAACAATAATTTTAAGCAGAAAGAAAAAAACTCTCCAGGTCAAAATGACTGCAACACAATATGTGGGTTAAGTAGAGTGCATGCAATACTTAAAAAAAAGTATATATATATATATATATATATATATATATATATATATATATATATATATATATATATATATATATATAATATATATATAATTATTTTCTTTGTAATTATGATGTTAGCATTTTGATATTATTTTGGGTGTGTGTGTGTGTGTATCTAGAAAATATATATATAGCTGCTAAAAATGTAGCTTTGCCATAACAAAATTAAGTTAAAAAATATGTTTCATTCAGTGTGGCCCTTGATCCTTAATTGGGGAGGTCAAACACACCTATTCAGATTTTGAGAATGATCTTTTCTCTCTCTTTCCATCACCTTCGATCTCCATCTCTTTTCTTGCCTGTCTCTCTTACGTTTCTTTCTCTCCCTTGTTTAAACTCAATGTTTTTTTTTCCCTGCCTGTCTCTCTCTCTCTGCTTCTCCTCATCTGTCCAATGTCTCTCTCTTCTCTCTTTGTGTGATTGTGTGCTGGACATGTCTAAGCTTGTGAGGTACGGTGTTTGATGTCAGTTAATTTCTCCTGGTGCTGACAGCCCAATGGTCCCGGCAAGGCCTTCGCCAACTTTCGGTTCCCAAGGTAGTCCTGCAGTAATTGTGGACCCGCCATCCCCATTCAGTGGATTACAGGATTTCTGCCAATTCACCTCCTGGGATGATGGTACTCTGTGGGGAAAATTTTTGATAATGCTCGCTGGGCACTCGCACACAAAATATTGTTGAATGCTAGAGAAATATTTGCTTAAAACCCTGAAAAAAGTATTAATTTTATTGCTATGCTTAAAGAGGCTGTGAACTGCAGCGGAGTTTAAGGAAATGACACATGATTCACGCGATCTACAGCATCAAAGCGCTCATAAGCCATTCATTTTTCAATAAAAGGATGATCTATAGACATGTAGACCAATGCGATGAGTTGAGTCTAACTATGCAAGTGTACAGCAAGTACTAACGAGAAAGAAAGTAAATGTTTCCAGTTTGTTGTCATTGGGCTGTGATGCTGCAATCTGTAAGGAAATATATATATAGACTTTTATTTAACACATTTTCTAGATAGAAGCCCTATAGTGTAGGGTTGATAAAGGGGGAACTATCCAGAATAAATAAGTGACGACCCCCTCTCCTCGCACTGGATCAACACAGCAACATCACTTACTGTTGTGAGCATTCAGACCTCCTTTAATGGATACGTTAAAAAAGACATACGCAAACACTGTAACATAATAGTGCTTCTCCTCTAAGAGAACTACCGTGTGTATCTCCCAAATGCTTTTTGGCTTATACTGTTTGTTTTACCAAGACTGGAGTGCTTGTGTAACATCTGATTTTAATTGTTGGCATTGTTCCTGGGGACGACCCCCCCCCCCCCCCATGTCAGCGGTCCACACCATCATTTACACAACATATCACCTCGCACTGCACCGTTGCTGCCACTGAAAGACACGTTGGTCATGTGTTTTAAAAACTGTAACCATGACACTTCTCTTTTCAGGATAAATGTAAGTTGAACATCAGCTTTATTGCTATCTAGAAGGGGCCATTCTTCAGGAGCAGGACGTTTTAAATTAACATCTCTCAGTGAGGAGGAATTGTGAGAGAGGAAAGATAATCTTCGCCGGTGGCAAAGTGCCCAGGCTTCGTGGGAAGTCCACACTCGCTTCCCTGACATCTGCCAGCGAGTGCCTTCAGCGACACCACACTGTCTCTAGAAGCAAACACTTCCCAAGAACACAGTAAGAAATATATGTGCAGTCGTTACTTTAAGGAGTTAAATCTACATAATGTGGGACTTGAAAATTGTCTCTGTTAGTGTAACACAATGTATTCAGGTTGATCAGTAATAATATTAAATATGTACTACACTGTGATGATTTTTATAAGTTGTAAACAAAGTTAACTGGAGTACGTTTTACAAAGTCTTTGTTTCATGTAATGTGTTACTTGCTGTTTCTTTGTAATTATTTCTGACATTTAATATCTGTGTCTGAGTGAAATTATTGATATACTGATGTCACAAATGGTGCAGGATGATTTCCAAGCCAAGATTTAATGTTTCATATTTTAAACATCTTCATGCCTATCCACTTTTTTCCTCAACGTGGAAGTAAGCCTATGGGTGAGACTTCCGTTTCATTAGCCGCTATAGGGAAATAACGAGGAGAATAACAACGTGCAGTAAAAGGTAAAACAGTTTGCAGTACAAACCAGTTAGTTCTTAGGATAACAGATTAAAATAATATGAAAGGACACATCAACTGTCAATATCAAGCAGCAAAACGAATTGTTTTGTACATCTAAAAATAGCTCGACACAAATGAGACCGGAAGCTACACCCATAGAATTTACAAATGGCGGCCCTTTTTTAACGTCAGGAAAAAGGTGGATAGTTCTACTAATAGTGTTTAAATGGCTAGTCTACACAAAAAATTATAATAACAAGGTATTTTAAGAACATAAGTAACCAGTAAGTTTTTTTTTTCTGCTCCACAGAAAGAAAGTCATTCAGGTTTAGAACAACATGTTATTGAGCAACTGATGACAAAATTTTCATTTTCAATGTTTTTTTTTTCCAAGTTTTATGTCCTACTTATATTAAAAAAGACAACAATACAATCCTGTATATATATATATATATATATATATATATATATTCATTTACTTATTTTTCAAAACATTAAGTTATTTACAAATTGGAATCTTGCACAGTGTTGACAGGTCTGTGTAACAAAATCAACCCAATTGCATGGTGTTTTGCTTCAACCCAAGGACTAAAATCCCAGACAGCAAGCAGTTTCGGCCCAGATCTGGCCCACATCTGGCCCGCATGGATTTCACGTGGGCCAGATGTGGGCCGGATCTGGGCCGAAACTGCTTGGTGTCTGGGAAGAACAAACTGTGGCAACGGAAAAAAAGTAGCCCAATTCAATGGGAAAACTGTGGTCTGTGTCAAAGAATTAACCTTAAAGCATCGAAATGGACCATCTTTTTATTGAAATAAGACTTTTATAATCTGAGATTTACATCTCTTACTTTTAGTCTGAGAACCCAAAATTCCTCTGATTTCTCTCCTCATGCCCTTTTCAAGCCGAACACTTTTTCAGCCTCTGAAACCATTAGTGAGAATTTATAACTGCTGAATCCTGCAATAAGTCACTCAGCAGGCTCTGACTTGCCAAGTTCTAAATTTCCTGACGTGTCAGGACCTGAAGGAGCGCAGAGGCCTGATAAAACTCTTTGATGATTCCTCTTTCCCAGAAATAGCAGTGTATGTGAGTGTTCTCCATATTTTGACTGGGTTGCAGTGTGTCTGTTGGAGAATGTGTTGCACCGGTGTGTTTCACTGTCCGCTGTCCCCCTCCTTTTGTTTTGTATTATAATGATGTCTCCTTTCCAGGCCAAATTAATACCGGTTAATTAGTGCCTGACTTGCTACTAACAAGGTTTTTGTTCAGGCTGCTCTTTACACTAAATGCCAGTTTAAAGCTGTTATCGCTGCCAAGTCGCCCTGCCAGGAAACAGGAAATGGATCAGGCCTTCATGTCACCATAAAGCAACAGCAGAATGGTTGCCAAGGCCACAATGGTCTCACAGAGAAATTACATCACCTCAGAAAACACCCCCCAACATGGCGATAAGAATAACGACATGAAGAACTGCCATAATCGTAGCCAAGACCACCTTATGATACATGAGCATGATCAAGAAAAATACTTTTATATTGCAAACGATTCGTGCTGTGAAACTATGAATGAATGAGCTCAGGGGTTCCCAAACTGCAGCTTTTTTGTTAGAAATTAAGATAAAGATAAAAAATGTGTTTAAAGCAATGCCATTATAATGGAAGTCTTTATAGGGCATTGCATAAGAATAAACATTCAAATGCACATATTTGAATGTTTGCTTAGATTTTAAGACTTAAATGTTACATATTTAAAAACGGAAGTGTCACTTAATAACCGTAATATATGCTAAATTTAATCCAGTTTTCAGCACTGCTAAAAATACAATTTAAAAGGATTTGCAACTTAAGTGACGGTTTCAGTGAAAACTTATAGAGCCTTGGATCAGAATAAACATTAAAATGCACATTAATTTGGACTTTTGCTTAAAAACTAAGACTATAATTTGATGTAAATAAGTTTTGTTTTTGTTTTCAAAAGAACATTTTTTGTGTGTGTGTAAATTATATATTTATTGGCTTTAATGAAATTTTCAAAATAACAGAAACAGTAAGATATATAAAAAGTTTGTGTTAATGACAAATTCAAAAAGTATAATTTCACTTACAATTTGTGGAAAATTCTAAGTTTTGAACTTCTTTCAGCAAATGTGAAGCAAGATGATGATATCACACAAACAACTAGGCTTAATTTGTTTTTAGCCCAAAACACTCCTTTAAGGTTATTATGATTTTTAAATAATTAATTAAAATTAGATAGAATGGTTTGATTTGGTACTCAAATGTTTATTGCTTTATTCTCAGGACTTGTGAATACGTGACATCACACCACCAGCACAATCATCAAGCTGATGAACAGCACCCATCAACAAGAGGATAAGGGTTTGCGTATTCCTCAGATTCCAAACTGCACTCAGATGAGACTTTAACTCAGATGGGAGAGAATGACACAGAAGAGACAGAAAGCAGCGTATCATGACACACGTCATCAGATGTGACCTCCTTCCTCCCTTATTGTGACCTGGAATCTACGTGAATCCAAACGGTGTAATTAAACTCTTCCTGCTCACTGACAGAATGGGAATTTCTTGGAGAGCAAGCAACATCCATGACTTTCACTGTCCTCATCCATCATTGTGAACAAGTGTCTGACAGAGTGAAGGAGGCTTTTCAAGACATACACTTGAGCTCCACTTTTTTTTTTGTCTGCCTACTTGCTTATTTGGCATTATTCCAGATTTTACAGGCAAAACTTCCCTGTTTCTGAATGGCGCTGTAGGGTATATTTGCTGTAAGTATGACCAGAAAAGTACTAAACAAACATACAGATGCAAATGTTTGGCTAGTGTTTGACTGTGAATGAATATTCAGGTAGATACATAAACTATTTAACTAGCCCTTCAAATTTTTGCATTGCCATTACAGAAGTTGACCTGAAAAAGAAAACTGTCTGTAGAATAGTTTATGCTAACATCTACTACGGCAACCTACAGTTTGACAAACATGCATTGTGTTTTGAATTGCATGTACATTTATTACAAAATGATGGAATCTTTTTTACCAAAACAGCCTAAATATCTGCACACACACACACACACGCAGACAAACACATACAGTATATATAATTTATGTATATTTATACATGTGTGTGTGCATGTTCATATTTGCCTAATATGAATTTTGGAAATTGTTGTTGTTTTGTTAATATATTTTGGTATATATATATTTATATATATATATAAAGTAATGCGTTGTATTACTTTTGCGTAACTTTTAAAAATCTGGGCAGGGCTTGCTTGTTTGGTTTTAATATAAAAAGTTATATTTTTGGCAAATGTAAAAGCCGTTTCACACCAAAATCCTCAGGCTGAAAGAAATGTAAATTCATGTCTGTCAATTCTTTAAATATGAGTTATTACAGTAAGTGCACAAAATCAGCACTAAATTACAAAACGAATAGCTACAAGGTCATTATTGCCAAAGTGGTATCATGGCCTATAGGTTTGCAAATTTTTTTGTTCAGATAAGATTTCTGCCTTTGTCAAAGAATATTTATGGGTCATATGCTGTGCGCTCTTGGCAGCAAAGTCTCTCGCTGTATTCAACACAGCTTGGCAGGATCTGATGTTTCCTCCTTGTGAATGGAGTGTGTGTGGTGGGATTCCTTAAATCCACCTTTCTCATCTTTCACTCTTCACAAAACTGAGCTTTTACCCTCTTTTCTATTAATTTCAATATTCATAATAGTTGCAACATAGTATAAAATGTTGCAACTTGTAATGACAGATCTGGAGAATCTGCTCAACCAATGGCATGCTAGAGAATTATGTATTTTGCGATATATATATATATATATATATATATATATATATATATATATATATATATATATATATATATATATATATTGCAATTTAATCATTCTGCATTGAGGGTGGATGAATAGATATTGACTGTGCACCATGATTTATTACAGTACACAGGTACTTGCTACCCTGACGGATCCTATGCGAGAGTTTCATATACAAGAACACAGAGGGCCCTATTTTAATGATCTAAATGCAAAGTGTAAGCCTGGGCATGGTCTAAACGGGTTGTCCCTATTCTCTTAATGAATAATTGGTGCTTTTTGGGTGTAACGTGCACACTGTAAAAAAAAATCTGTGACATTTACGGTAAAATACCGGCAGCTGTGGTTGCCAGAACTTCACCATTGAAAATATGGTAGTGAAATTTTAGGTTTTACAGACTTAACTTAAATTCACAATAAAAAAACATATTTAATGAACTGATGTACTGTTAATAAACCAGCAGCATATTAAAGTACTAATATCTGTTTTGAACCATTGTAATACTAATAACCACCAAAAACAGGTGGTGATGAGAAAGTCACATGATGAATCATAATAAGAAACATGTTATTTCAACAAAAAAACATAAAATATAAAGTGTCATGCAGGGAATTCTGGGAGTGTCAATTTACATTTTTTCACTGTAAATTATACAATTACTTTTTCTTTTTCACTTCCAAAAACTGTGATTTTAACAGTAAACAGTTTTACTGTAAAATACATCACAGTTATTCACCGTATATAGTATGGAAACTTACTGATAACCAATTAACATGTTTTTACTGTAGCATTTTTACAGTCTTTAACTGTTAAAATCACAATAATTTTTTACAGTGCAATAAACCAATCAGAGTCTCATATTCCATTTCCTTTAAGAGCCAGTTGCGCTCGTGCCATGATGGATTGCTATTTACCTGGCGGAATTTGGCAAGCACAAAGACAGAACGTGTCTCCGAGATGAAACGGAGCTGCTCGTGTGCGAGAAAATAGCCTAATTCTGATACATGCGATGACTATCCATTATGACATGTAGGCATTTATATATATATATATATATATATATATATATATATATATATATATTAAGCCTACCAAAAAAATCTTATGCATTGCAGTCCTTTAATTTTTAATATTTGGCATGTTTGTGTCCTGCTGTGTGTCCCTGTGTTTAATAAGCAGCGTGTACGCTCTTTAAATAACAAAGATAAAACATTGCGCCAGACTTTAGACCAGGTTTGAGCTGGTCTATGGCGCAGTCTATTTTCAGCTCCTTAAAATATCATTGCGTCTGAAATGCGCCTGAACACACCTCTTTTTTAGACCAGCACTCCCATGGGCGCAAAAATGAGCGCAAATGCATTTGCTAATTAAACGACGTGGCGCTGAATGGGAAAATGCAAATTGAGCCGGACTGAAACTAGCAAATACACTTGCGCTGTGCCTTGCGTCGGATTGCGCCGGGTGTATTATAGGGCCAAGAGCGTTCAGCTTTGCTTGTTTCTTCATAAATACAGAAAAGTGTACATTTGGTATTCTGAAGTTTCTGTTTTCCAATTTTCATTCCTCATTTTTACAAATACATGCACAATAAAACCCCAAGACTTTTACCACAGGTGTACTAGACGCCTACAGGAGCCACATGCGCAACAAAAGGCCTCAGAGTTCTCTGCAGAGTCCAAGTGTGAGTGAAGAGTTTGATTTGTATTGTTCCTTTTTTTTTAACAAGCTTGATTTGGAATCAATTCTAATTGAAGCCATGGGTCGCTGGTGTTTTATTCTCAGCTGCTGCATTTGTGATCTTCCAGCCAATTTGTGACTTGACAGCTGGAATCTTTTTTTTTTTTTCAATTTTTTTTTTCGGGTTGCCGTGTAGCTTCAGCTCCCTGAGATTTTTGTTAGAGCAACATGTCTTAAGCTCTTTAAATCCACTCTGACACATCTCATCTTGGGTTTTGCTTTTTCATGATGAATGGAATTATAAGACAAATAAACACTTGAGAAAAGAGCAAAGGAGCCAACGATAGATCATCCATTCCCTCTGTGCTAAATTTACACTAACTTGGCAGTTGGATTGAGTTTAACGCTAATGATTTTATTCTAGATTCTCAATGAAGAACTGTGGAAAAGTGCACTCTAATGGACATTTTTCACACAACCTTTTTAAAGTGTGATTCTCCCTCCCCCCACCCCCCACCACCCACCCTAAAAAATTTTGACACCCAACAAGTAAGATTATTTTAATTCTTATACAGAATGGTGAGGGGGAAAAGTAAGAAGTGAAGTGAAGTGTGAAGTGAAGTGTGAAGTGAAGTGACATTCAGCCAAGTATGGTGACCCATACTCAGAATTTGTGCTCTGCATTTAACCCATCCGAAATGCACACACACAGAGCAGTGAACACACAAACACACACTGTGAGCACACACCCGGAGCAGTGGGCAGCCATTTATGCTGCGGCGCCCGGGGAGCAGTTGGGGGTTCGATGCCTTGCTCAAGGGCACCTAAGTCGTGGTATTGAAGGTGGAGAGAGAACTGTACATGCACTCCCCCCCACCCACAATTCCTGCCGGCCCGGGACTCGAACCCACAACCTTTCGATTGGGAGTCCGACTCTCTAACCATTAGGCCACGACTTCCCCAAAACAGAGGCATTACATTTTACAGTTTTTACACAAACTGATGACTGCATTCTGAAGTTCTATTATTCAATCATGTTACACAATCTATTAGAATGTGATTGCTGTCAAATAAACAGATAAAAATGTTTTATTTATTTATTTACTTACTATATTATACTAAAATACTTATGATGCTATATAATTACAGTGTAATACTAAAATACTATATAAAGTATTAGGCAAAATATTTTATACAGTGTATTGCTATTTGTATTGCTAGAAAGTAATACAATTCCATAAACGATCGCTTATAATGGTTTAAAAAGAATATTTGTGTGTGTGTGTGTGTGTGTGTGTGTGTGTGTGTGTGTGTGTGCGTGTGTGTGTGTGTGTGTGCAAATGTTATACTGTATTATAATTATTATTTTTTTTAGATTGAGTTAGAAATTTAACATTAATTAATTAGATATTTATTTGTTTATTATATTTTGTATTTTGTAAAAAAAAATACATTTTATGTATTTTTAACATTTGTGTGTAATTTGTGTTGATGGAAATGATCAAAATCTGAATAAAATAAAATAAAAAAAATATTTAAACTGTCAGATTTTTAACTGTCTTTATATACTTACTAAATTACACAGCATTATATGATACTAAAGTACTTTATATTTTCTACTTTTGTAAACTTTATATTAGTTAACATTAGATATTACTATAGGCCTATTAATATTATCTTTTGTCATATTTATTGATGCGTACAAAATTTAATCTAAACAAAATTTAAACCATATAGTTAAATATATATATATATATATATATATATATATATATATATATATATATATATATATATATATATATATATATATATATATATATATATATATATATATATATATATATACCATTTTCATTACAAGGTGCTATTGAAGAGTGCATATTTAATGTATTTGTTATGTATTATTTATCTTTAACTATGCATTATGCTTAACTATGCCTAAAATTACACAAAAAAAATGTACTGATCTGAATAGTCCTTTTAGCTCATGCTCTGTTTCATCTGCTGTAGTTTTCGTGGCGGGACATTTTTGAATGTCGAACTGAAGGCGGGGGGCTCGTTCACACCACGCTCCCTAAAGACTGCGTATCCGCTTTATTATGGGAAACAAACCCTTCCTAGCCATAACTCATCTTGAGTATTTGGCTGGCCATTTACTGCCCTGTCTGGCATTGTCTGAAAGGTCACTGAGAACTGTTACCATGAGGAAGGTGCCCCAAATCCCTTCTTTATGGGAACTTGAACATTGCTTAGGCTTGACAGAATAGTTGCCCTTAGCAACCATGTCCCATTGATCACTATATTGGAAATGAATTGTGGGTAAAGTCAGAGCGTGCACTGCGCTAGGTTCCTGTAACAGAAGATGAATTTGTTCAACCATTAATCCATACATCAGCATCCCGACGTCAGCATTCCCGCATGAAGTGTCTGTGTTGATGGATTTGTGCTCTACTTGTTTGATTGAAGGTGTGAAGATGAGGCACGTTTCAATTGTTTCAAACAAGAAAAAAAAAAGTGCTAATAGAAATCCTGCACTGGCATGCTTAAAGGCATAGTTCACCCAATGATGAAAAGTCTGTCATATTTTTTTCACTTTCATGGCATTCCAAACCAGCATGAGCTTCTTCTGTGAAACAATGTTACTTTTTATTATATATATGCTATTATAGTATTTATTAATATTTTGAATTAGCATGTTTTATTTTTAGTTAAAAATTTTAATTTTTTATTATTATTATTATTATTATTATTAATATTTTTGTATTCATTTTAGTACTAAAACTTATTTAATTTATCTGCAAAAAGCAACATTTCAAATTTTTCAGCTTATTATTTTTTGTTTTTATTTAATTTCAACTTTATTTCAGCTAACAAAAAAAATTGTTTTAATAGTTGTAGTTTTAGTTTTGGTTAACAATAACAATACTATGGAATAAAAAAGGAAGGAAAAAAAAATTAAATGCAGTTACATTAAATGGGGACTGGAGCTTTAAGCTTTTGTGTTTACTTTTTTAATCTTAAAACTTTTAGATTTTTAATGCATTAAATATAATAACTATCAACATTTTTAAAACTGTTGCATGAATTTATGAAGAATTCAGACTTCCAGTAAAAAGTTTTAATCTTAGTAAAATGTATTAACTACAATTTAAATGAATTATTTATATATAAGAAGACTAATAATATAATAATGAATAATGAACAATACTAAATAAACTGGATCTAAATAAAGTGGATTTGCCACTGGACCTTAAGTGTCAGCAACAGATCACAGTGTTCTTATTTCACAACATCTTTATATCTTTATAGATGCTGCTTGGAAGGCTGACTTCCTGTTTCCTCCACCGGAAGCCACGCCCCTCCAGGCAGGTGTCACTCAAACCACGCACCCAGCGCTGATCTCCATTTTTCCCTCCAGTCTGTTGATGCTGTGAGTAATATCCTGGGCTGAAATGAGACGGAAATGACAGCAGCAGCAGTGCCCAGCTGTGAAACACCCAACAACATGCCGAGATAAGAAGCAGGAGCTTCCCATGTCTCTGACCCTTCCCAGGCCTGAATAAACCACCGGCCAGAAGTATTCAACTTTGGTATCTAACTATATATAGTTACCACCCTAACAGCTTTATGGCAGTGCCATGGCATTTTGAAAGTCATGCCTCATGCACATTTCCTTCAAAAATTTTAAATCTAGTATATTCATTATTCTTTTTATATTACCTGCTTAAAAAAAAGTCAGATGGTTAGAGCTCATTCATGTTATCTCAGCCATACAATTATCCTATCTGTGTCTTCTGAAAGGAAAAGCAGCTTTCTTCAGACAGCATAATGATAATGCTTATTGAGATGCACATGAAACTGGTTAACTTCAACTGAAGTGACATTTCTTTTAGTCCCGTATTATTAGTTCCTCTCGGCAGCTCTGCAGATGTCAGCAGAGATGTGGTCGACCTCTCCAGACGCTCGCTGTCATTTCACACACTCTGGGAAATGCTGCCAAACAGCCATTTAAAAACTTCAATCATACACAGAGTCAGAATGCATTAGGAAAGGGCTGCAGTATGATGGTTGTCATTTTCAGAGCCTGTAAGGGACTTTAGTTTGGAACTTACTCAGGCCCTGATAGCACACGATCACACGCTGCCAGTTTCCCTGGAACATGTCATTTCTAAATAGTTTGTTTATCTGTAATATGTCACTAAAACTGGTCTTGTCTGATATTAGAAAGGTGTTTTCACGAACCAAAATCTAATGGGTTGCCTGTGGAGGCAGCATTTTATAGCATCACATGCACGCTAACCAGAAGACTGAACAACTAAAGGTGTGTAAAAAGTGTGTTAATGTATGTAATTATGTTAAATATGTAATGTATGTCTCTAATCTTTTTGTATTCTATCTATTTGTATTCTTTTCATTTATTATACAATTAACAAAAGCAAAAATAGGCCTCTACCACTAGCTTGCTCTATTCTATTCTATTCTATTCTAAACTTAGTAATCGATTCTCCTTCATTTTTCTGGTGGAGTCCTGCTTGGCACACTGAGGAAGGAAAGGGGCCTTCTTGTGTCGTGGTGTGGTCATCCTGGGTGTGGAAGGGCACATCTTCGTCACGCTTCAGAAACAGAGCCGCCGTTCTCAGTGCGAGGCAGGGCCGCTGGTGTTCCTGGGAATGCCAGAGCCTTGTGCCACTTGACCTGATCCTGTCATGACATTGTTCTGGGTTCTGCCACTGAGTTGCCATAAATACGGTATGTTGAAAAACTATGACATGTTAGGAAGTGATGATAGTGATACAGGCATGGGAAAATCTCAGCTGGGTGGTCTGATTGGCTGACACGGAGTGATGTCACATGCACTTTAGAGAGATGACACTAGTTTAACAACAAAAGGCTCTATAAGATGACGTATCAAATATAAAAGACTGTAGTAATGATGCTGAAAATTCAGCTTTGCGTCACAGGAATAAATTATATTTTAAAATACATTCAAATACAAAACGTGTGCACATAAATGAATCATTGGTAAGCATAAGAACCTTAATTAAAAACATTTTAAAGCAGTAATGTTTCCAAACTATTGACAAGTACTGTACTGTATGTAGCTTTTTTCCCCTCAAATTTCTAGGCCAGATCAGCTTAATGCCAAACACAACGAGCAGCTGTACTGGACTGAACCTCCATCCACATTAGCATATGTGTATAAACACCAGTACCTGCTCATGCATTTTTGTGATGTGGCAAATGAGCGGTGAACAGTGATATACCGACATGACAACACAGCTGACCTTTACTCCCTGAAACCAAAATACCGTCCAGCTCAGACAGAGCCAGAGGAAGTAAAAACAATGTTGAAAAAAGTTTTGACGTTGCAAGCTAAGCAGAGATAGAAGGTGGTATGAAGGTGCCAGAGTGTGAATATTTAGGTTGGCAGCCACTAGTCCACAGCATAATCATGCCAAGTCAACCTCAGATAAAAACATGCAGACCTGCACCTTTAATGTCCATATTAAGAACCTTGGAGCTCAGATCAAATCAGATCAGCTAATAGAATATTATCTTTGCTGTTTTGCAAGTCGATTTGATGTGATTTACAGCCAGAACAGTGATGACAACTGAGATTTAAGAGAGAATTGTGTTCTAAATCTGTATAACTTGAAGGAGACACAACCTATTATTTTGGTGTTTTACAGAGAAAATCAAATAAGTTGGTGTGGTAATGACATCAGTTGGATAAATAATGACAGTTTTCATTTTATAATAAAAACTTTTTTTCCTCACAAAAATTGACCTGGTTGCCAATTGTTTTGTTTTTTTTGCTGCCATTATACCACAGTTACCAGTACAGGAAACCTTGTAAAACGTACTCGGTTACTAAACGTAACCTCGGTTCTCTCTAGAAGAGCGAACGAGTACTGCGTCTTAGCTAAGACGATACGGGAAAAGTCTCTTTTCACGAAATACTGAAGCAAAAAATTATCCTTAATTTTGTATTTTTGTAAAGCACATTTGCAGCAGTACACAGCCATAGGCGAGACGGCTCGTTCGCTCATTGGCTTGTTCTGCGGCAACTGCACAGCCTATCGAGCGCAGGCTGATGCAACATCAGACCAAGGGCTTCGCGCCCTTCTTGCCACTTCCCGCCGAAACGGGTGTGGCCAAACTTATAAAAGGAGCTCGAAAAGGCTGACTCACCTGATTTATTTCATCGCCGAAGCGAACCAGAGTGAATCGTACGCACGGCAGAGAACGCAGTACTCGTTCGCTCTTCTAGAGAGAACCGAGGTTACGTTTAGTAACCGAGTACGTTCTCTTACGAGAGCTCTCTCGTACTGCGTCTTAGCTAAGACGCTACGGGAACCCAATGTAAAACGCCGTGCGCGCAGGGATCACACACCAATAAACCTGAAGCAACGCCCAGGATTTACAGTGCACAGTCACCTGAGGGACTCACAGAGAGTCCAGGACAGAAAAGGGAAAAAGCCCTCCGTCCTATATCTAGCAGCATCCGTAGATGCGGCAATATGACATCACACAGCCGAGGCAAGGCCTGACCAATGTGGCAATGCGGGTCTTACGCAATACTGCCCATATTACAGTCGGCAGCGCATAGCGCTCGTGAACTCAGAATTCCCCTCAGGGCCCTGATTCGACTATACCGACAACAGCCTTGCTTGCAAGGCGGGGACCTCCAGGTTATAGAACCTGATAAATGTAGATGGCGAGGCCCAACCTGCCACCACACATATATCCTGTAAGGAGATCCCAGTAGACCACGCCCACGATGAGGCGACGCCTCTTGTGGAGTGTGCTCTGACGCCCAACGGGCACTGAAGGCCCCTGGAAGCGTAAGCTAACGCTATGGCGTCAACTATCCATCTGGATAGAGTCTGTCTGAAACAGCCATTCCCTTGGAATGTCCATCCTCCATCCTCCCCTGACACCGGCAGGGCAGACAGGGCAATAACCTGAGCCCGAAACGGTGTGTTGAGGGATTTCGGCACATAACCGTGCCTAGGTTTGAGTATGACCCTTGAGTCATTGGGCCCAAACTCCAAGCACGACTGGCTCACCGAGAGCGCGTGCAAATCACCCACACGCTTCACAGAAGCGAGAGCCAACAAGAATACTGTCTTGAACGACAGATGCTGAAGGCTAACCGATTGGATAGGTTTAAAAGGGGGACCCTTTAAGGCCTCCAAAACCGCCGCGAGGTCCAACATAGGGACTGACGGAGGTCTGGGAGGATTCAGCCTCCTAGCTCCTCTGAGGAACCGGATGACTTAATCGTTCCTTCCTATTGACTGACCGGACGCCGTTTCAGAAAACGCCGCGATGGCCACCACATAAACTTTGAGCGTGGATGGGGCTCTGCCCTTATCCAACAGCTCCTGTAGGAAGGAGAGGACCTCCGTCACCTCACAACTAAGGGGTGAATAACCTCGAGCTGTGCACCAGCAGGAGAACACTGACCACTTCGAGGCATACAGACGTCGTGTAGACGGAGCTCTAGCCTGAGTTATGGTATTTAGCACTCCCACTGCGAGATCAGCGGGTAACCGTTGAGCGCCCACACATGGAGGGACCACAACTCCGGTTGAGGGTGCCAAATCGAGCTCCTGGCCTGCGAGAGGAGGTCCCTCCTCAACGGTACCAGCCACGGGGCGACATCTGCTAACTGCATCAAATCTGGGAACCATGGTTGGTTCTTCCAAAGAGGTGCTACAAGCAGTATTGAACATCTCGTTTCTCTCACCCATTCTATCACCTGCGGAAGGAGGGAGACGGGAGGAAACGCATAAAGCGGGCAGCACGGCCATCTCCGTGACAGCGCGCTTTCGTTCTTGGAAAAGAACGCGGGGCAGTGAGCGTTTTCGTGGGACGCAAAGAGGTCCACCTCCGCCATGCCAAATCTCTCCCACAACAGCCGGACTGTTTGCGGGTGTAGAGACCATTCGCCCGTAGGAACATTGCCTCTGGACAGCCTGTCTGGACCCAGATTCTGCAGTCCAGGCACATGCACTGCTCTCAGCGAGCGCACGTTGCGCTGAGCCCAAACCAGGAGGCGTTCCGTCAGCCTGCACAGGTTTCGGGACCCGAGACCGCCCTGGCGATTTATATAGGACACCACGGACATGTTGACCAAACGGACTACGACGTGGTGATCCTTGATATGGGGACAAAAGCGCGTCAGCGCGTTCTCCACTGCCAGCATTTCCAGGCAGTTGATATGATGGAGCTTTTCCCGTTCTGACCATAGGCCAAAGGACGGTTTGCCTTCGAGCAGCGCTCCCCATCCCGAAGTGGAGGCGTCCGTCGACACCATTTTCACACTCGGGGAAGTCCCCAGGCTTACACCTGATCGGTACCAGCCGTTCGCTGTCCAAGGTGCTAGAGCCGCAACACAGCTCTGATCGACCTTGAAATGCAGCCGGCCAGATGCCCACGCTCTGCGCGGCACCCGAGCCTTCAGCCGGAACTGCAGGGGGCGCATGCGGAGCAGGCCCAACCGCAGAACCGGAGATGCTGAGGCCATGAGACCCAGCATCTTTTGACAGTGTTTGAGCGACACGGTCGCGCCGCAGCGGAAAGAACTCGCTGCGCGCTGTGGTGACAGCCGCGCCGTCATGGAACACGAGTTCAGAACTATACCCAGAAACAGGATCTTCTGACTGGGGTTCAGCGAACTCTTCGCCCAATTGACACTGAGGCCGAGCTTCTCGAGGTGATCGAGTAAAACGGCCCTGTGGTCCACGAGCTCCGCTCGTGATCGGGCCAGAACCAGCCAGTCGTCCAAATAATTCAGCACTCGTATGCCTCTGAGTCTGAGAGGAGCGAGCGCTGCATCCATGCACCTCGTAAATGTACGAGGAGCTACGGACAATGAGACAGCTCTACAAATGTAAGGGCAAAGCAGGTCAACACAGCAACATAATTCAGCAGAAGTACTTACGTCATCTGACCAATCCAACATTCAGAAAGCATTGTGTCAGATTCAAGAGAAATTCATGTTGCCTATTTGGTTTTCAGCCAACAATTCCTCCTCTCATGTGAGTCTAAAATTTTAACTTAGATATGAACTCCAGTGTAGTTTGCAGTCGGTATGAAAGCAATCCGTTCCAACTCGTGGATGTGAGCCACTACTAATGACGTATAATTAAGTTTTATATAATTTATAGATTTATTACATTTTATATGTAATTTCAAACATACTGTTTCTATATTATTATTATTATTATTATTATTATTATTATTATTATTATTATTGCAGTGAAATCAATGAAGGCCATATCATTTTCAGATCTATTTCTAATTGCTTTTCTCATTTCTGAAGAATTTATTCAGATAGCAGGAAGCATTCTTTATTTACTGGAACATATTTGTGGTAGACAAATGCATGCACCATTTTTTTGATCCAGACTGCAGTTTTTTACCCATTATAAGCAGAGCAGTGGGTCTTCAAATTAGTACTCTGTTGTATGACTTTATTTTCTTAAAGCATGCCAATCTTGGATAAGAACCTTCAGCCGATCGTCTGGCTGCCTCTCTGAGCTTTCTCTGTGATTTAAATTGTTGTTGGTTTTAATCCCGAAGTGTCAATCTTCTTTCCTGCCTTAGCAACCCTGGGCATAGTCCCAAATTTAACAGCCAGCACGCTCGTTTAAACGGCCAATAATCAATGCACATAAAGCTTTTTTTTTCAACCGCAGTCATCTTGCCTATAAGGTCAAGGGCCTACAGAGATCTCTGCACTAATTTATAATTATTGCATTTAACAATTTCTTGATTTGAGAGCATGTAAAACCGCATGTTTCCGTAATGATAGCATCGCTGTAAACCAGGACTTATTTCCATTCTTGATGAAAACGTACATGTCCAAGATCATTAACTGCAGTTCACTATGGATCCAACAAAAACGGCAAAAGTCACGCCAGATAAACACATTTTTAATTAAATTGCATAGCTCTAGTGTTTTTCCCAACAGAGTAGAGTAGAGAAGAGCCCATTAGATAAAGTCTCAGTTTTCTTGAGTTTATTTAGTAATTTCATCTTTTCTTTTGATGGGTTGTTAGGCCCCATTCCAAACATCGCAGGACAACCCTAAACCTAAATGAAGCTTCAGTCCAGGATCTTATGGAGTCATCAGTGAGGTCAAATGATTTTATTTCATAACTTAAAATTATCTAGTTCAGAAATCTAGCGAGTTCGAGAACGTTGTCATTAGGTAAAATTACTTAAGGGTAATCAGCTGTGTTGACCGTTCACCCTGTAACACTAACTACAACTCATGATGCATGACTACAGCAATGCATCACTGCAAAACACAACTGATGGCAAGATGGTAGCACTCAATGTTGTAGTATCTTCCTGCGATTTGATTAATGGGCCATTAGCTTGGCCGTAAGATTCCTGTAATTCAGAAGATAAGAAGTTTTATTTCTCTGTGCAAAAGAAATGGACAATTAAACTTTCTGACAGGAATAAATTAAGGTTGCGTAGGACATGAATAGTGAAGTTTTATTGCTCTATTGGATAAGTCTGCTAAAATGGCTTGGCTCCTTCTCAAGGATGCATAAATTGACTGCTGCAAGGGCAGGAAAAAACTGCTTCCAGATTTATGCAGCTGCATGGTGAGGTTTACAGGTTCTCTTCTGTCATTCCTAACTCCTAGGTGTTTTATAATGAGCTTTTGCATGCTTTGCACCAATTGTTCTCTGAGGGACATCTTGTAAAGAGTTGCTGCTGTCTTTAGTGCAAGGTTTTCAATTTAGGTATCTTTCATCTTTAGTCAGATTCACGACTGACTTATATTACTTTATGTTCATCATGAGTGGCTTATTTTATTCAGCTGCCTCTTCCAAAGGTAAAATCAGTGGGAAATGGGGTCTCCAATAAAGATTTGGTTTATGGACTGTACAGGGCAATATTTGCAAGAAGACAACTCTTTCACGTTTAGTTTACTCAGTGTTGGGAATTGCATTGAATAGCAGCTACCATGATTTCATCACCCGTTCCTGATTCTGCTTGTTTGGGTTTTCCTTGAGCTTAGGAAAATCTTGCAGTTCTCTAAATGGAAGGGGGAGAGGGATTTTCACAGAGGTGCCTCTTGGTGGTCTTGCTTGACTGTGACAGATACTCTCAAGTGTAAGTTATGCAATGGGGTAAAGCACGAACAGTCAAAATCATCAGCATTAACCATGGGGGAAAAAAGCTGAATGAAAGCATTGTGCATCTGGTCTCTTCACAATTTCTAGTAATATAATTCACTGCTGTATAACAGTGTATTGCAGTTATATTTCAGGATTTTAGATGTATTGCTGGAAATGTATATCATTGCATGCACTTGCTTAGGAAATGGTGTACATGGATTGTTCTCAGCCATGACTTTTCTTAGCTTATAATGTGGACTAGACTTTATCCTGACTAAGACTTTTCTTATTGGTAAAGGTCATACAGTATGTATTACAGCATTCAGTTGTTTCAAATGCAAGCACATTTTTTAAAGCAGCTTAAATGCATTTTAAACAACTCACAACCCCTACAAACTCCTTTTGTGTTGATATTTGTGAGATTCTCCATATGTTTTGTTTTGAAGAGGATAGAGCTGTGTGACAGACTAAAGCTGGCTTGATGGATGGGTCAAATGGAGTCTCTGGCCAGGACAAACACATTGTGAATAGGTTCTCATTCATTTGGGGCCTGTGTGGTCAAGTTTTGAGCTGCTTTTCAACAACACCACTATTGTGCCGCCTTCTTCAATAAATAGAGGTACTTATTCATGGCTGCTATTGATTTGTCATTTTTCATATGTCACACAATGTATAGAACTGGGAAGTTTAGCTTAAACACCTGGAGAGAAAATTATTGCAGAAATTGTTTGTTTCACTTAAGCTTTTTTATTTAATGCATACTGTGTTTTGTGAGGTATCAAGAGTCACTAGTCGCTGGTTTCGGATTTAAGCCTTATTTTGAGAGAAGACATGAGCTGGATGTAATTTTCGGTGATCACTGCCAACATAAATCTGATGTTTTATATGTGATTTAGTTTTGTTTAGCTGAGCGTCACTCGTTAAATGTGATTGACCTTGATATACTTCCATAATATTAGCTGTAACATAAACTTCTCCACTTCATTTAATTTGTTTATGGTCAATGTCGTCTCAAATCTGGATGGAGGACGATGAGTTTAAATGAATGATACTCTATATTTTTGAGCCACATCCAAGCTTCATTCATCTATGAGCTCTAAGCTGTAATGAGAAATAGTATAACTCACTCACCGGCCCTCAGACCATCTGGCCGTGAGCAAGTGAGTGTGTTCTCTAAAACTGACCGTCACAGCTTCTGGAGAATATCGTCTTACTCTCCAACAGGTGGATTGTTAGTGCCTCGTGCAGACAGCCAAAAAAGAGGTTCAGGACATAATAAATGAGCACAGTTGATTACCAATGCTTAATATTTTTGTGAAATCTTTTGTTTTATTTATTTTTGTTTTAGAGCAACATTAAAAATGTACGACCTTTAATGACCCTAACCTTACTATATTCTTCCTTTAATGGTCTTATTGTGCACAATGAAAAAATAAAAAAATAAATACATTTTTTTTTTATAATTTATTAATATAATAATAAATTAAAACAGATATGGAAACCATAAGCTAATAAAAACAAATGAAAACACTATTTTGAATTTAAATATATTTGTCTAGGCACATCAGTTTGTTCCTTATTATCTGCTGCTGAATATTCTTTTACTTCAGAAGTGAATTATATGTATGTATTATTTATTTTTTAGGTTGTTGATATTAGGATCCATGACAGATGAAATGAAGTGAAGTGAAGTGAAGTGAAGTGACATTCAGCCAAGTATGGTGACCCATACTCAGAATTTGTGCTCTGCATTTAACCCATCCGAAATGCACACACACAGAGCAGTGAACACACACACACACACTGTGAGCACACACCCGGAGCAGTGGGCAGCCATTTATGCTGCGGCGCCCAGGGAGCAGTTGGGGGTTCGATGCCTTGCTCAAGGGCACCTAAGTCGTGGTATTGAGGGTGGAGAGAGAACTGTACATGCACTCCCCCCACCCACAATTCCTGCCGGCCCGGGACTCGAACCCACAACCCTTCAATTGGGAGTCCGACTCTCTAACCACCAGGCCACGACTTCCCAAGGTCTTCGGCCTAAGGTGTCCCTTACGCACAGAGATTTCTCCGGTTTCTCTGAATCTTTTGATGATGTTATGCACTGTAGATGATGAGATTTGCAAAGCCTTTGCAATTTGACGTTGAGGAACATTGTTTTTAAAGTTTTCCACAATTTTTTTACGCAGTCTTTCACAGATTGGAGAGCCTCTGCCCATCTTTACTTCTGAGAGACTCTGCTTCTCCAAGACAAAGCTTTTATAGCTAATCATGTTACAGACCTGATATCAATTAACTTAATTAATCACTAGATGTTCTCCCAGCTGAATCTTTTCAAAACTGCTTGCTTTTTTAGCCATTTGTTGCCCCCGTGCCAACTTTTTTGAGACCTGTAGCAGGCATTAAATTGAGCTAATTAAGTGGATAAAAGTGTAAAATTTCTCAGTTTAAACATTTGCTACGTTATCTATGTTCTATTGTGAATAAAATATTGACTCATGTGATTTGAAATTCCTTTAGTTTTAATTTTATTAAAATTTAAAAAACGTCCCAACTTTTCCGGAATCCGGGTTGTATATACATATATATATATATATATATATACATATATATATATATATATATATATATATATATATATATATATATATATACAAATACGTACATTGAACTCCAAGATCTAAGACTTTTTTCTATGTACACAAAAGGCCTATTTCTCTCAAATATTGTTGACAAATCCGTCTAAACCTGTGTTTGTGAGCACTTCTCCTTTGCCGAGATAATCCATCCACATCACAGGTGTGGTATGCCCAAACCCGAAAGAGACCCGTAATTTACTACAGTGAACCGACCCGGACCCGTCTATTATTTGAAATATAAACGTATTCATTTTTGACTGACCTGCAAAAATACAAATGTTTAAAAAAGTTTAAAAGATTCTACCATTTCAGTCCCAATTGGCCCCTCAAACAAACACACTGCGAGTTTTTTTGTTGTTGTTTTGTTTTGTTTGTTTTTCTGTGGTACTGAAAATCATGTTTTTTTTTTCATTTATTTTAACAACTTTTCTCTGTTTTCTTATGGTAACAGGGAGGTCATATTTACTACTGTACGTCCTATTTGAGCTAATGTTACATCTCGGAATCATCAGATATTTTTTACTCCTCCTCCAGACCCAACAACCCACCCAGAGCCCAAGACGGTTCTGCACTTCACAATTTAACAGCTCCTCCATCACTCGGAGAAGTCATTACGCTCTCACAACTGCCCATAGTTTCTAAAACTGAGGCATTGTGTGCTCTTGAGTTTGTTTTATTGATCATTGTGTGGAGGCGTTGATTAAGTGAAGTATATTTCTGAGTGTGTAGGGAGGCATCTGTCACCTCATAACTTCACTCACTTAAGAATAACAGGCTACTGTCTTCAGACACGGTCCTCCTTAGCCCTGTGGATCTGGCTCTAATGCTCACCAGTGTCAGTGTTTTGCATCATTTTATTTTTGATAAGATGGGCTGAAGAACTGAAAAGACCTTTATGAAGTTCATCTACAGGGCATTCTGTCCTCTCATCCACTTCTTGATTATTCTCTTGCTCTCCCTCCCTCTCATTCTCTGGTTACTGACATCAGGGCTGTACATTCCACGCTTGTCTTAATAAAGTCAAATCGCAATAAACCTGAACCAATTACACGCACAGCCAGATGGGGTGCAGAGGGGATCCACCTGGAGAGTGATGGCACCCGGCTCTTTGGGGTCACAGTGAAAAGCATCACCAAAAAAGCTCAAACCGGGTGAGTTTTTATGGGAGGTTTTTCAACGTCAAGTCTGGTGAATCACGCGGGGGAATCATTTATCAAACCTTTTAAAAAAGATCTGCAAATCTGACAGAAGTAACTGTTTTCCACTTAATTTACTTTATATTCTTTCAAAAAGAATTTTTCACCAGATTTTGATGGCATCAAGTCACACTTACATCTTATTTTCTGGTAATTTAGATGGGAAGAATGTGTTTGAGAAAGTTAAAGCGACCGGCCACACTTTTGACATTTAAAAAAAAAAAATATTTTACAGACAGACAGACGGGTGATTCATTAAATGTAACTCAATGGCTACCTTCATTTTGAGAGTCAAAAAAGCAACATGCAACACAAAATTAATACTTGTAGCTGCTGATGATGTATTGAGGTCTGTGCAAGAAACTGCACATTATTTGCAACATTATTATCTGTCATCTACAATCTAAACATGAACCGCGAAGCCGATTCTTTTCCCCGAACTGGTTCTTTCAGTTTGTTTGAATTTACTGATTCAAATAACCAATTTGTTTATTTAATCACGGAATGACGTCATGTATGCAATTATATTATTAAAGCACCCAATAATGATGTGGAAAAAAATCTTCAAAATACCTTTTTTGTGTTCCGCAGAAGAAAGAACATCATGTAGCACAGTTTTGGAAAGCAGTATAGTTCTTTTTATTGGCATTTATGGTTCCATTAAGAACCTTTAACTTCCATGGAAAGTTACTATTTCACAAAATGTTCTAGATTTTTTAATTTTTCACACCTAACCCACTTCAAAAATTAATAAAAAAGGTTATTTTAAGAACTATTCACTGAAAGATTCTATGGGGAAACAAGAATGGAACCTCCTTTTGGAACCTTTATTTTTAACAGTGTGAATAGGATTTGTCTACATGTCAAGAAGATATTACAACTGTCTCAATGGGCATGTCCATCCCCTCCCAGCCCTCTACTTCATACAGATCCTAGTTCTGATGGGTCAAACCTGCCTTGACGGCTTCACCTGACAGCCACAGCAACCTGCCCTCTCTCGCCACTCCACAAACATTACGTCAGGACTCATTCACCGACCCCACTCCCCTTCTCTATTAGCAGCTAATAATATTGAGTTACCACTCAGCACGCTGCCAAGTGGTCTCTGCTGGGGATCAGTGGCTGTTTGTGCTTGGCACAGGCGGCTGAGAAGAGAGAACCTTAACGTTTTAAAGTTAGAATAACAAACATCTCCGACCCTCCACACTACGCTAACCTGCTTGCTTTTACACCTCTGGGAATGGCTTTATTTCCGTGCAGTCTGTGCACATTTTATGTAGAGGGCAAATTGGTGAGAGAGGACCTCAATGAAAGATTTCATCAGCGCTTTAAAATACGAGAAGATTTTAGGCATCAATCACTGGTTAAAAGCATGTGGCCTTGAATATATATGTATATAGATTCGATTTTACAGTTTTGTTTTTATTTAAAATTTACATATTTACATTTATATATATATATATATATATATAGATATAGATATATATATAAAATTATCAATACAAACTGTATTTTCTATCACCCTACACCTAAACCTACTTTTGTTTTACGGAGACACAGGAAGTGCCCTCATAAACCATGTTTACGCTGTAGTACCCATGTCATTATACACATACAACCATATATACCAGTACACACACACACTGTGTTTAATGTATTCAATTTAAAAAAATTAACTTAGACCAATTACTAATATGGGCCACATTTAAACGTTCTACAGTAGAGCAAAAGTCAGAATTGGCTTGTAGTGTAAATGAAGACTTGGTCTGCTGTTCAGAGATACTGTAGCTGTGGAGGAAAGAGATGAGTGCTAAAGACAAGACCAGGAAAGAGAGAGAGAGCGAGAGAGGTGTTGGGACAAAGCAGCGTCCTACTCAATGTTTGAAAATGCTCCATCAAGTCAGCTGGTTTAATTGCACAGGGGGCGGTTTGTAACTATTACTGTGAAAGGAATCCTTTAGCAGCAATAACACTAAATCAGTCCTTATTAAAACAGCTATATATCTGCCTGCCTAAATTGTTGCTGGACTCGTGGGTTATCACAATAACTGTAAATTTTGCCAGATTTCTGGCCGTAAAATCTCATTAGGTATTTCCCAGCTAAGAGAGAAAGAGAGAGGGGAACTGCTTGTTGCCTGGGAGCTGGGGAGCAAAGCATTGTGGGGGCTGGCCACAGTTACCTCTGTCATGAATCACTGTGAGAATAGGCCATGGGCCAGAAAAAGCAGCTGATAGCACTCACACATGCACACAAAAGTGGGACAGACACAATAAGACGCACTGCAGAACTCCATGGAAATGAAAATAATCCAGCAGCCGTCAACCCCGTTATGGCCCTCTTTCTGCCTCCCACAGTGTGTGTGCGCTGTACACCTTGCCCCAACACACTCCTTGCCTCTCCAGCGCTGAAAAGACACAGACAATGTAAGTCACATGGGTGTCTGGGGGGGCTGGTGCACAGGGTACAATTTGTCAAATTTCCAATCAGCCCTTCCTCGTCCTGAAACCATGAGTGCGGTCTCAACGCAGCGAGCTTAAGCAAGCACGAGTAAATCTGCTCTTGTCGACATGTGCGATGTTCGCGGTTTGTACATTTCATGAAAATATGTACATCTTTCCTGCTGCTATAAATTCTCAGAAAAACTTTTTCAGAGAGCTCTACAACTCAAAATCCCAAAAAATCATATCCTCATGTCGAATTATTCAACCAAAAATCACTTGATAACAGTCATATTGAATTTAAAAAGATAGTTCATCCAAAAATAAAAATTCTGTCATCATTTACTCACCATCAAGTTATTCCAAACCTGAATGAGTTGATAAAAGACAAGAATGTTGATAACAAAAACAGATGCTGGTAGCCACTGACTTGCATGTTATAGAAAAAATGGAAGCAATGGTTTGGTTAACTGTTCTTTTAACAGCAAGTTTATGTCACAGTGTCTGAGTTGTGTTCCCTGGGTTTCCACTAGGTGTCCTCCTTTCTCACGGTGTCTGTCACCTTATCACTTCCTATTCCCTTATTTGGTCACCTTCCTCCTGTTGAGTAATTGATTGTTCCCCACCTGTCTCCTGTTCCCTCATTATCCTTCTGTGTATTTATACCCGGTCTGTCTGTGTTACGGAGTCCTTGTTTAATGTCTTATAATTATTCATGTCCGTCAAATCAGTCTTGCCCTTGCCTTGTCTTCTTGTCTTGTTTTCATGTTTGGATTATGTTTGGTTTTGACCCCTGCCTGGACTGTTTACCCCTTTGGATTACCCTGTAATAAATGACTTACCTGCAATTGGTTCTATCTCCGTGCCTCATTGGATCCCGAACGTGACAGTTTAAAAGTTTGTCTCATAGGAAACGAGATCTCCTTAATAACTGAGAAAAAGACCTCAGTAGTCTCACATGTCTCGTCTAGAGTTTCAAATCTCAACAATATCTCAAATTGTGCTGAGGCTATCCTCTCTATTTGTACTAGCGATGGAACCCTTGGCAGAAAGTGTCAGGCCGAATGTTGAAATTGTCCCACTTTAATTAATGGTAGACCAATATATATCTTTATATGCAGATGATGTACTTTTGTTTACTATATAGCAAAGCCAGAATTGTCTATTCCACCTCTTTTGAAACTTTTAGAATCATTTACTTATTAGGCTTTACAACGAATTGGGCAAAATTAAGCTAAAGCCCCTAACTGAGAATATTTTTTACATTCTATTTCATTTAAAATGGCTCATAATTCATTTAAACATTCAGGAGTCATGATCACAAGAAAAGCAGATACACTTCTAAAGATGTGTTAATTAGTTAAGAAAAAAATCTATGAAAAGCTATTTAAATTAAAATATGGTAATAAATAACTCTCTTATTAAGAAAAAACTATGCCTTTACCCCTGGCTCAACACAAAGTTTTCTCCCAGTGGAAGCAAAAGGTTTATTTTCCATAAGAGACTTATGTATTGATAATAAATTTGGCTCATTAAGTCCACTTAAATTAAAATATGATGTTTAATCTACAGACTTTTTTTCTGGTATTTACAAATTAGGGATTTTACTAGGAAACATTTCACTGGTTTTCAAAACAACTATACATCATCATCATGAAATTCTATGCAGTGGCAGTCCAATAGAACAAGGCACTGCTTCTTTCTACACTGCTTGTTTTCTACACTTATAACTGCAGAATTATTCATGATAATAATGATCCCTGTTCATTAAAAGCAAAAATAAATAAATAAAAATAAATAAACCTTGTTAGATGAACATATTTTTCTGTTTATGATAAAGAATGTACTTTTAGTGCCACTCACATATTTCATTTTAAAAGTGACGTAAAATGTGCAAGAAGCACAGTCACTTTTTTCCTATGAATCTGGTTTATCTATTTTCATGCTTTACATCAACATTTAAATGATCTACAGTATGTCTTTTTATTTCTCCCAAGGTGTTATTGAAGAAACAAACATTTTATATCCAGACTGCTGCGATATGTACAGTACAGTTTACAATACAGTTTTAGATAATACTTTTAACACCACTCACTGGACATTTCACTTCAAAAGTGTTGGGCACTTGAAAGAAACAATTTAATATAGTTTTGCTGAAATCCTGCCAAAGGCATGTTTTTCCAATGATCCGGGTTATTTGTTTTCATACTGTACGTTAACATTTAACTCACTTAAGTCTTTTCCCAAGATGTTTTTCAAGTAACAACAACAATATTTAAATTAAACATGACTGAGCCTTTCCTCTGGGATCTCATCAAATGTGTGGGACAGATTCTACGTCGACCTTAACAAACTCTTTCTAAAAGTGATTTCAGCTTCATCATAAGATCTTTCATCAGTGCCTTTTATGAAAAAAACATAAGAGTATGTGAACACATCCATTGGCCAAAGATTATGGGCTAGTAAGATCTACTCAACTTCATTGGTCTTTTCAGCTGACCAATCAGTTAAGAGTGACTAGAGGCCTCCATGGTCCAATCGTGGAGCATTATAGGGAGGTTCAGTTCACCTGAGCAGCATGTCTTTCTTTCTGTGGCAACTCTACAGCTCCAGAGGGAAACCACATCCTATCCATTAGGTTTAATGATGATCTGACTCCTGCTCCGGGCGGCCGCTCGAGCCAAACCACAGACACATTAACCTCCTGCTTCTCCCAGCATTTACTTACTCCTGGGCTCATTGTTGTAAACAAAGCTTTATGTGCCATCACTGATCTTTTAATGAGCATGCCTTTAAAGTGCTTTCTTTTCCTTTTCCACTTCTTTAACAGCTCAGTCATGTTTAATTTTAAATGTCAACTTTGACTCAGATGTTTCTCCAAGAATACCTTGGGAGAATCAAAAATAGACAAACGAAACAAGTGTTAACTCTAAAATGAACTTGGATGGCATTCTCAGTATTTTCGTCTCTGCTTAGTTTGTTTCCAAATTCAGACACCAAAATACTGTTTGCGGGTATTTATTTGTTGTTAGTTTGATTTCATCACTGCATAATTCATTATAGTGTTTATGAAAATGAAGATTGAAGTGCTCCATTAGACTGACTTGATTTCAGAAGTCAAGTTACACTGTAATGAACTTTACACTCATGTATTTTGCTCTCGTTCATAATATAATGGGCTGCAGCGACTGAACTGATACATGATTGTATTTCTTTGACATTCAGGTTTTTTCATGTCCTGTTGCCCCCCATTGGTGAAACGTGGTGCTGCATGATCTTTTCAGTCACACCACATGCTGAGAGACAGTAATGAGCAACAAATGCATTTTAGATATCATAAAATCACTTTTGATGAAAGTGTGTAGAATTTGCATCAAGCCTGAAATGGGTGAGTAGTTCACTTTATTATTGTATGTTACGTAAAAGCCAGTATTGCAAACGATTGTGATAAATGGGTTTAATAGGTTTAATAGCATACAATGGCCAGCAAAAATATGCTCAGCATTGAAACACGTACAATATGTAATGTGAAAACTGTAACCTGTTTAAGCACTGATGTTGAAATTTTGTGAAAGGCCTTTTGCAGCCAATTTGACCCCATAATATGGCATATTTCCATTTGAAACAAAATGTAGGACCATACTGTATCGATCCAGCATTGATTGGAGAAGAACAAGTATCTTACTAAGACAAAAACCTGTCTTCGTTTGCTCTTTGAATTAAGTTTACTTTTCTTACCCCCATGGCTGCTTATTTGTTCCCTTTTCAAATTAATTTGATAAATGTATCAGATAACAAGACTTAAGACATATTTTAAGTAGTAAATGTTTCTTGATTTAACAATGTTTAGATATTTGTACTGAAAAACCAGAAAGAAAAAAAAGCCAATTTGTCAAATTTCAAAAGTGACCTTTGTCTTTAGAATAATGTGCACAGATGAGTCATTCGCAAAAAGATTTATTTAAAATAAGTAAATAATAAAGGGGTCAATTTTAATTTCAGCAAAAGCATTGCAAATTGTATAGTTGCAGCTTTAAAACTGGTTGTGTTGTCTCTGCATCAGTTCATCAAGAAAACCATGCTGCATATTTGCAGTCCATGCAGTATCGTTGATTATAATGAGAATGTTTTAATTGTATGTTGCTTGTTTTCAGACTCTCTCTCTCTCTTCATCCAGTGTTTGGCAGCTCATCCCAAACCTCCATTAGGAAAAAGTCCCAAATGCCAAATAAACAATCAGCATGGTTAGTTTAAAAGTGACACCATTTATTGTTCATAAAATGACTTATTGTTGATATATCTGTAAAACAATTGCACACACAGGTGAATACATGTGTATGTGTTTGTGTGACTTTGTGGTCTGTATTTTCCAGCACTCTCTAGGTATGTACCCCCTAAACCCCATCCTCCGTGCCTCACTAAATGCAGCATTAGCTGTAATTGCATGCAGAAATCCTTATCTTGTACTTGAGATGGGAGGCCTTGGCAGCTAGCCTCTCACCACAAATACCAATTACAGTGTTCTCTATGTCAGGCCGTAGAGATCCTTTCTGTGAGTAAACGGCACACACATTTCCCCAGGAGAGGCCTGCCAGGAAGCCGTGTAAAAGGCTGCAGTTGATAATGTCTGTTTTGCTTTCAGTTGCTTGTGCTTCACAGCACAGACTGAGTCTCCTCACCAGGCCACAAATAAACTCTTTTTTGTGCTTTTTTATTTCACCATTTACTGTACAAACAACATTGTTTTTATACGGTTAAACCATGTTTGGAGCATCATATGTTTGATATATGTGACCCAGGAACACAAAACTAGTCATAAATTTTTCAAAATTGAGATTTGAATAATTAAGCTTTCCACTGATGTATGGTTTGTTAGGGTCGGACAATATTTGTCCGAGAAACAACTATTTGAAAATCTGGAATCTGAGGGTCCAAGACAATCTAAATATTGAGAAAATCGCCATTATTTTTTTCTAAATGAAGTTCTTAGCATGCATATTACTAATCAAAACTCAAGTTTTAATATATTTATGGTAGGAAATTTACTAAATATCTTCATGGAACATGATCTTTACTTGCATTCTATGCATTCTCAGTCCAAATAGAACGAGGTACTGTTTCTTTCTTTTATGCTTTACTACTAGATAAGGTCAATGTTAACACTGATCATATTAGGCAAGAATGTGAAAAGGATTACTCGCATAAAAGAAAAAAAAAATTTTGACCCATACAATGTATTTTTGGCTATTGCTACAAATATACCCCAGCGACTTAAGACTGGTTTTGTGGTCCAAGGTGACATAAATAGATATATTAACTATGTTCCAAAGACCTAAAGATTATGAGCATAATTGTATTCTTAAATACAATAAAATAAAATTGGCATAGGATTTAGAATTTTCACTCAGAAATGACTAGTAAATATAAAAAATAATTATATTATTATAATTAAAAAAAAATGACAAGTAATACACTGAAATAAACATGAAAGACTGAAATTGCATCTTCTTGTAAAACTTACTGCAATAATCTATTTTATGCTATATTTACAAAAAAAAAAAAAAAACATTTTACCCTATGTAGTTATGTATAATTTATTTTTCTAGTGATGGAGCAAGAGACAAATAAAAATAGTATTTATTTATACAAGCTACTGGTCAAAAGTGTGGGGTCAGTGAGAATTTTTTTATTTTATTAAAAAGAATTTTTTTAAAGAAATGATCACTGTTATCTATTATCATTTATAATGTTACAGAATATTACTATTTCAAATAAATGCTGTTCTTTTGAACTTTTCAAAAATTTGAATGATTTCTCAAGGATCATGTGACTTCGAAGACCACTTTCCATCACCAAAAAAAAAAAGACATTAACATATTTTAAAATAGAAAACTATATATTTTCAATTGTAATATTTCAGAATATTACTGTTTTCACTGTATCATGCAAGGGCAACTTTTAATTGGCAACTTTGACGAGCATAAGAAACTTCTTTTAAAAACATTTTACAAATCGGCATACATTTTAAACTGTAATTTTTTGTCACTTTGTCCACCGTCTCTAATGGATTTTTCATTACAATGCTTTCTTGCCTTCTCTTTAAATGATAAATGTGATGCTGACTTATATTTTCGGCTGAAGCGATGATCATGTGAGCATTACTGCTGTTGATGTCACAAGTGAATGACTTTTTGCTACAGATTGTTGTCAGTATGAACCCTTGACACTTACACTGCAGTGTGACATAATGAGAGCGATCTAGTTTGGTTGCATCCCATCACTCACTCTCAGCGTAAACACAATGTTACAGTTACAGATAATTAAATTGGCCCTGTCAGATAAAGTCTGCAATCCTTTTAACTGAGATGTGCTTAAGAAATCCAGTTTTAAATCTAGATGTTAAACAAACAGACCCTTAAAGCTGCTTATCTGAGCAAGTGAGTGTGGGAGAGGAGCTTTATTAGACAGAAGAATGCAATAACACCGGTTTAAAACTCTCTCGGGCTGTGTCTAGATCATGTATCTGCCCACCCAGGCTCTCCTGAGACCGCTGAAAGCGTGTGGCTTGTCTGCAAACAGCCCCGTAGGGCTCTGTGTGTCCACTTTCAGGCCTGTTCTGTGATCGTGTACAGTTCAGTGTGATGTAAAGAGACTGACGTCCAAGACAAACACTTCCCTTCTGAACCAAGTGAGGTTTTAGTTTAATGTAACATGAGTTCCATCTTGATCTCAACAAAAGAAATGTATTAATAAGTCAAAGGCGTATTATTAATGGATAAACAGATTTTTAAACAAACACTTGTATAAAGATACAAACGGGTCTTAATATCTTATTCAGTGTTGCTTTTCAAGTAATTAATATTGTTCGATGGGTTTCTTGATAGTTTTTACTGGACAATCAGGCAAAAATACAAACATTTTTTTTTACTATTTAATAATTTGGAGTCAGCAAGGACTCATGAAATTAATCAAAAATAAAAGCTTTTTATATTCTGTTTCAAATAAATGCTGTTCTTTTGAACTTTTTGTTCCTCAGAAAATCCTGAAAAATGTTTTATCACACTTTCCATAAAATATGAAGCAAATGTCCACAACATTGATAAAATGTCAATCGTTCATTCATTCACTCATTTAAACATCAAATCAGCATATTAGAATGATTTCTGAAGATCATGTGACACTGAAGACTGGAGTAATGATGCTAAAAATTCAGCTTTGCATCACAGGAATAAATTACATTTTAAAATACATTCATATAGAACACTTTTATTTTAAATTGTAATAATATTTAACAATATTACTGTTGTATTTCTGATAAAAGTAAATAAATGCAGCCTTGTTGAGTGGAAAAAAAAAAACACATTGGAAAATCTCCCCGGCCCCAGACTTTAAATGTTCATTTCATTCAAATCCATCCATTAACCATTTAAATCAAACCGTATTTACTTTAATGTATCACTTTGTCCTGGTTTTCCTTTTGAGGGTTCATTGGGTTTGTTGAAGCTTTGCCCTGCTTTTTCTGTACACGATGAACAGATTGAGAAGTTCATGCTAATAACCAGCCTCAAGCACGACAGCCCTTTCACGACAGTATTGCCTATTCAACAACAATCAAAGTCGGCTCCACACCCGTCACAACTGTGAAGAAGAATATTAAATCATTATTTTATGATCATGAGACTGTCAAGGCAGAAGAGACGGGACGAGGCAGAGCGAGGCGAAGGGTCACACGAGCAGATGTCATTCGGTATTTGGCTTTGCATAGATCTCTGGCTTTGCGTTAGAAGATGTTTTGTAAAACTAGTCTTCGAATCGATGACTTGAATGATTTGTTCACAAAAGAATGTGAACAAACAAGATTTGCACACGGTTACATGCACGTGGTTGGTTTGGAGACCACACGATATGATGCCCGCCACCCCAAATATTTATAATGCTTCTGTTGCGTGTTGACATGGACACAAAGAATTAATCGTTTTATATTTTCCTTCTATATCCAACATTTTTTCGCATCTCTAAAGCTAGACTGAAACCAGACAATGTTCTGCAATGGAGGCTTAAGTGTCATTAGTGTGAATGTTTTACCCAACAGCCCCCAGCTGGGACCATGTATCATTATCATCTTCAAATTTCCTACAGAAATAGAAATACAACTCTTAATCCAGGAAACTTGATCCGGGAGGAGATTTAATTCTGGGGCTGGAGTCGGTCTGTAGCTGGAGCGCTTATACCTTTCAGAGGATCATACAAAGGTAGTATTCTTTAGGTGTGCCCTGTCTGTCCTTGTTCCAATCGTTTTAAAAAGAGATGTCATGGGGTTTGTGCTCATGTCACTGAGGCAAATCCACATCCTGTCGTTTTGAAGGGCTTGCTTACGGTGAACACTTCCAAATCATAGTACAGATCCAGAACTGGTTGCTCTTGCATTTGGCCTATTTTCTCTCATATTTTGACAAAAATTTGATGTGGGAAACTGGAGAATCAAGACTTTTACTTTACTTTTTGTACATTATGTTTCCAATTTACTTTCTTAATACTCTTACTTAATGGCTGTTTAAAAGTCTGGAGTCTGCTCTGCAAGGCTGGATTTATTTGATTAAAAATGAATAATAATGTTTAATATTATCGTCATCTAAAATAATTTTTTTTTTATTAGAAAAATGTATTTTAGAATGTATTTTAAAATGAAATGTATTTCTGGGATGCAAAGCTGAAATTTCATTATCATTACTCCCTTATTACTCTGCTCAAGAAACATTTGTTGCATTATAGTAAACTTATAGTACAGTATTGTACTTTTTTCATCTAAATGTAATAGCTGAAACTTTTCTTTTCATATACGTTATTATTGGTTAATATTAAACAGTTAAATAGCTATTCAGGCATCATTTTAGGATTTTGTTGGCTATGCAACACTTAGGTCAGTGAGTTAAATTTGATTATCGGCTGAGATGATTCTTTTCAGTAAACCAGATGATCTGCTTCACAGAAAGATTTGTGAACAAGTCATGATTCATGAATTGGACTGATTTATTTCTCAAGTTCAACTCACTGACTTTCAAATGTTTTCATATTAACAGCCCACTTAACAGTTTTTCTGTTCAACAACTTCATTTTATATTCAAACTTCAGAATATAAGGTGCTTTCCCAGTGAATGCTCACACTGAAATCTGAAAGAGAAAAGGAAAAGGAGAAAAGGAGTTCTCACATCTTCTTGTTGGACATGGTTAATATCCATGTATGGATGATGGGTAAAATGATTGCAAAACCAACCCAAGTGGTCTTTGAAACCTGACAACTTCCAATGGAGCGAGACCGAGGCTGCAGGAGCGAGCGGCTGCTGTTTGAGGCGATATGCCTGCATGCTCCTCCCTGCATCCTGCATTGCGTGACAACTGCACTTTTATTAATGGGTGAAAGTTTAACGCACTACATATCCACTGCTTCATTCACCTTGTTTGGAGTTTGTGATTCCCATGCTTTTACTGTCAAACCTGTTATTTGCAAAGCTGGAACAACAAATGTCCATTCATGGTAGATTCTTATAAAAGGACCTTCTAAATTTTGTGGCATTTTAAGATCAAGCAATTACTCTGCTATTGTCAGTTCTAGCTCTGTTAATTTTCACCATTCTCCACTTCCTTCTTCCAAACACAGCCTCCTCTTTGGTAATCATTTGCACCTCTTAACAATCACATGTCCTGCACGATTTACTTAAATTTTATTATCCAGCTTACTTCATGGCAGTTTCCCCTGCTCTCTTTGATGTTCCACTTGCTTGCTTTATTGTAATGGAGTTTGGTTTATTTTGTGAGGTGAAAATTGCCCCCAACAGGACCAGCTTGTTTACGCCCTGAGGATTTTCACAGGATTGAATTTCAATGAGAGTTTATCTTCAGTTCATTTAAAGGAAAAGAGATCTTTTACAGGATCAGCAGCCCTCAGGTCAAACCCATAATCCACAAAACACTTACAAATGCACATCAAACCAACATCACAGGCCATTAATAAACTCCTTTAACTTTTGGCAAATGTGCACAAATGATTATTTAGAAAGTAGAACATTTGATGGTACAAAATCACACCACATGTCACGCAGCACACACACAGATGTATGTTAAAAACAAAAGACTGTGCCAGGAGAAAATGGCAATGGGATCAAGTGCAGGTTTATGGGTACATCTCATATGTTTCTAATGATTAAAATGTGCCATTATTTTAAATTCTCTTCTCATTAAACACTCAAACCAGTGCAATTCCAATGCTATCTCACAACCAATTCGTACAAATTCATACGACCTCACTCGTACAATTTTGTATGATTTATAGTCCCCAGTGATGGGTAGGTTTAGGGGTAGGGCTAGATGTAGGTAATTCATACAAATTCATATGAATTGTGCAACTCGTAAAAGATGTAAGAAACAACAACAACATGCATGGGAAACAATGGAGATTTGAAAAATTCTCTTGCCTTTCAAACAATGTAGCATTTCGGAATTAGGATTAACCATTGTGTTTTTCTCTCAAAAAGCCCATATTATTTCCAACTGAGCTTGAGTATTTGCTTGTTGTTCTTAATTGCCCATTTCTCCATTAATACTAGGTTGGAATTCACCTCATCATCTGATTCTGGAATGACCGCCTTGACCAGTGTCAGGCCATCGGAGTGTCTTTTAAACGCTAATCTGCTATGGTGCTATTTTCCCATTCTTTAGTGTTTTTCCCAATCTCCCTCTTTATGAGGGACTGGAAATTATTAGGAAATGAGGCCATTGTGAGGACTACACCAGCCTCGTGTTGAGCGATGACAGAGACTGTAGCCTCATTCGTCAAGCTGTTCCTCTTTCGCCTTGCCATCAAATTAAACACAAATGTGTAGCGAACAGGCACAGAGAGTGTGAAAAGAGTGCCCATGATGCTCTGGTGCTTCATTGCTTGCAGGAGGTCAGATCATTATTTCACTTTGATTTGCCAAATTCCTGATTCTCAAGGACTAACAATTGGCAGGCAAACTACTTCAACTAGACTGTCTTTTCATAGGCAGAAGGATACATTTTTATGATTTTTATTAAGAATTTTAGGTCGTGACTTGTTATTACTCATAACCATGAGAAATCTTTCTTTCTCAAACAATCAGGTTGATCATTTCCCATCAGCAATGATGAGACCAATCATCACGACGATGACTGTCTGGCTGGTCACAGTAATGAATCCCAACCGCAAAACAGCACTGCGATCCAGCGGTCACACAGCGAGGACACGCGAGATGCCATGGAATGTGCGCCCCGGCCCATCGCACCAGTCTCACTGAGCTTTGCACGCCTCTGTTGTCTTTTGCCAATCCAGACTTCATTGTCTTGGAATGTTTCCTCTGTACGGTCGCGAAAACACTTTCCTTCCCACATCACTTAAAGTGACTTCTCTGAACTTGTATTGTTCAGAACTGGTTTCAGCACCAGCTAATCATTATCAGCAGCACTCAGTGTAGAACAGCGGGGCTTTTTCCTCCTTTCAAATAAATGTGTTTTTGCTGTGCGCTCGATAACAATGAAGCCTCAGGATGGGGAGCAAGACAGAGCGTTTATTTATGAAATGACTTGATCAATTAATGGACAAAGCTTGTCTGACCACTTACAAACATTTATTCTTTATTGTTTGGCTCTGTGGCTCTACGTTTACACAATGTCTTTCGTCAAAATGTGCATTTAATGCAAATTATTTGCTCATAACACATGAGTTTCCTAACTGCAACCACAGAAAGGAAAAGCAAAAGTTTTGAAACTTCAAGACATTTACCACCGGAGATGTAAAGTTGCTATTTAATTTACATTTTTAAAAAGATATTGCAGAGGGTAGGTAGGTAATGCTAATATTAGCTTCCTACCAATAATAAACTAATATTTTCAATGTTTTTATATTTGAAAATTACTATTTTCTTCAAAAAAATATTTTTCTAAATAATATACACAAATTCAAAAGTTTGAGATCAGTAAGAGATTTTTTACATGAATACTAATATTTTTACATCAATATTAATAGTGCCAATTACATTAATATTATATGTTTATAATTATTTAATATACAATTACATTAAAATGAGCAAAAGCGAAAATAAAGATGTTTATTATGTAACCCAAAACAAATTATATTTCAATAAATGCTGCTCTTTTGAACTTTTTATTCATCAAAATATTAAGCAGATCATGACAACTGTATTCTTCATTGGTTATAATAAGAAACATTTCTTGAGCACCAAATCGGCACAAAGCGGCGTACATAATTATTTATTCATTTTAATTTTCTTATGGATTTTACAGTTATACATGCAATAATAAAGTACGACTGTATCTTTAAAGCCTTGTTTTCAGAGGATGTATCTCCACATTTGTATTTCAGTGCACTTTTATGTTAAGCACCACTTGATTTATGGATGAATGGCATCTTGTGCAGGATATTAGGAGAAAGATGACCCTATGAGCTCAAAGCTTCCTGAGAGACGCTTGCTTTCTCTCTTCAGTTATTCTGATACAATTAGAAACAGATGCACTAAGACTGAAGTCAGGTACCATTGCCAATCACACTGTGAATAGTGTAGTCCTGTATGACAGGGTAATCTGTCACTGGTTCACATGACTGATAGATAGGGACCACAGCATGGATCACATAGCACACTGTAATATCCCATGTCTCCATCCTGTACCTGTCAGTTTTGGCACAGTGTTTGTCAGGAAAGTTGTTTTGCGCGGAAGCAGGTTGACACACGTTAAAATACCAAATGATTTAACTGAAGCTAAATCTTTCTAAGTATTATTAATGTGACAGGAAGTAGTCGATTTCTACATGTATAAAGTTGCAGCTGTGATGCTAGGCTGTTGTGGGTGTTTGCCAATATATTACTATTCAGTTGCTTAGATGTTCTAGGTTGTCAGCATAGATATATATACATAAACACCTCGATATAAGCTGTTTTTTAACCCTTTGAGTGGTATGGTCCCATATGTGGGATTGTTATTTCTGTGCCACATATGGGATTTACAACATTTGGTGACATCACATAACTGGCTAAATCGAAATGCTTTCGTGCTTTGGCTGGCTGAGGAGCGCTCTGCACTTGTCATATAATCACAGTGTTTTTAACCACATAATGATTATTTTAGGTTTTAGACATTTAAACACACATAAGTACTAGTAAAACAATAGATTTAGAGTTTGTAAAATACACACGGATGTCTATGGAAGCAGCAATAACTATACGTTCGAATATAAATCATACTCAAATTCAAAACTTCAAAAGGAGCAGGAGAAACTTTACCCAGCAGACTGAGCAGAAGTTCTTCAGGGATTTATCTTGATGTGAATTCTGAAGCCTTGGGCAGGGAATAAGGATGAGGTGTCTTATGAGAGATGCCCCCTGGTGTGCAAACCAGAGAGCCCAGAGAAACATTCCAGCTCCCAGCAGACAAACATTTCCAAAGGGTCATCTCGGTATGTGGAGAAGTCAATAAAAGCTTTAAAAATCCCATCAAGTCACTTTTATAGATGACAATAAATACCATGTTTCTTTAACTGCGTAGCTGTTGTCATGATTTGTACCATGACACTCCCATTGCTCAGCCATCAACCCCTCTGACACGAAAGCACACAGGCCCATATAAACTGAACGTTGAGGTGTTCCAGAGACTCGGAGCTCAGCAATATCCTGCCTCATGAAGACGTCGGGCATTAAGCCATTGCTGTGTTTTTATTACAGCTTGTGTAAAACAGACTGACTCCAGATTACATTTTGCACTTAAGATGGGCTCTAAAATGAGAATCCAGACGTGTCCCAGGACATGTTCATGTTCAAATCCCGGAGAAAACAGGAATGCATCCCTGCAATATTAAATATGTGAATGACTTCCATGCCCTCAAAACGCTTTAGAGAAATATTTTACTGTATGTAAGTCATGCTTATAGAATGGCATCTGTCTTTCCTCTAAAACACAATGGCAGTAGATACAGGAAAAGCTGCTCGAGTACATGAACCAGCATGCTCTTATTCATAATGTATTTTTCAGTCCTATAAACCTGTAGATTTTATTCCATGAGGTCGAGATTAATGTTATAAGGTTTTATGCACCCACCACAGTCGTAATTCAGTTTTACATGTCCATTTTCATCCTCTGTCTGACTATAAACAAGTTGGTTTGCTACTGTAACAATTAGACTTCTATATGCAAATGACCTCTGTTATGATTGACAAGGACATATGAGATGAACCAGCATGAAAAATTATTTGCATTTTGAAAGACTTTGTGGATTCGGTCATTTCTCATTCTAATAGGAGCTGCAAATACATGGAGACTCTTTGCAAAAACAGAAAGATAAAAGAGTTATAGCTCTCTTTAAGATTACTGATGGGTCATTTTTATCCATAGTGTTTAAAAAATACCCAAAAAAAATTATGTTGGGTGCATATGCGTTACTGTTATTAAATTACTTATAAAACGCAAGTTAGGGATTACCAAAATCAAGTTAGGGATTTCTAAAATAAATATTGAATTAGAAATCTAAATTTATTGTCTAAAGATAAAATTTAATGAAGCATCTTTAATCCTGAATGAAAACTAAAATAATTAATAGTTTCTATTGTCTATGTATTAAGGTTTATAGAGATTTTGGCAATTAGTTAACGATTTGGATATTTAAATTATTTATTGAATAAATAAATTACATTTCAGACAGAGTAATTCAAAATTTAAATACAATATTGTACAATATTAAAAAACAATAGAGTAATTTAAATACAATATTGATGACGTAAGTAGTAATTATTACTTTTTTAAAGTAACTTAACACTGGATATAATCAAGTGTTAAAAAGCATGAAGAGTCATCACAATGAGCAATTTCAACACTTTTTAGCTTTGATGAAAAGTTTAAATCGTGGGGAATTTTAGTCTAAATTTGGGCTTGTCGGTGAATGCAACACACTTTGTTTGCCGTAAGCCCGTGTTTTGACTGTTTCAGACCTTTCAAAAGGAAAAGTAGATGTTCAAAGCTCACTGATTACATCGGTATGTTTCACTCCCCATGGTGAGCTTTAAGCAAAGTTTACAGTGTCCTTTAACTAAAACCCTCATTCAACAGCTGAGCCTGCATGGGGTTAAAATGATTTTAGATCTTTAGATCCAAAAGGTTTTCGGAATCATCTTGGATCAGTGAGCAAAAGAATATTCTCACTTTAGCATTTCAACACCAGCTGTTCTTTAGTATTTGAACAGCTGGCTTTCACATGTCAAACTGTTGTGCACTAAAACACATGATTATAGAGGAAAGCTTCATGTTTTAATTAGAACACGAAATCGCCCATTATCACTTGAGTTAAACACCAAAGATGAACCAATAAGCTTTATAATTTAGCTAATGTGCACAGTCACAAAGACTAAACAGGATGGTTGCTCACTTTGAAGTTGAGTGCAGATAATGAGGCTGATTTTCATACTGCTTAGATGATGATTTCCCACCTCTTTTAATTGAGATACGGTATATGAGGCTTCTGTAATTGGCTAATTCTTTGCTATTTGCACAAGCTAGATTTGTTTTCATAGACCGACAACAAACGAAATTGTGTGTCTCAGTGTGTGTGTGGCCTCATCATTACTGAACCTGTGATTATATACAGCTCTTTTTAAAGTACCAGGCATTGACAGAAGCAGAAAATAGGGAAAGCATTTCAGGGAAACCTGAATTTGTGATTTGTTCCAACATCTGCTTTTTTCAGATGATGCTAAAATGACACGAATAGGCTACAATTGTATGTATGTATTTAACTGAAAATAATATTTGAATAATCAAATAAATGAGTGAATTAATAGTTTGCATGAGGAAAATAAAGCCTATTTATCTATCTATTTTTATTTTCTTTTTTCTTTTTACTTTTGGAGTGAAATGTGGCTTGGTCATGTTTTCTTGAGATCCACTTTGAAAGGTTGTTTGTAACACCATTCGTTCCTTCGTTCCTTCCTTTATTCATTCATTCATTCATTCATTCATTCTTTCTTTCTTTCTTTCTTTCTTTCATTCTTTATTTTACATTGCATTAAAACGTACAGTAGGGTGAGAGTAAATGCACTTAATTTTTTTATTAAAATAATATCAAAGTGTAAACTGAATGTATTTGTCCTAAAATAGACTTAATTTTATATCAGAAAATGTGTTTAATATGATCCAGACACACTGTAATTTTTTCAAAGCCTTAAATAAATTAAAGAAAATACTTTTTTAGTCTTTGTCATTAAAAATTTCAATTTCATGAAAATCCAACACATTTTTTTCAGTCCATGTTCTTGACAGATTTCATGAGATTCACCATAAAATTGTGTGATGTTTCTTGCCGTAAGAACTCACTAAAGGTGGTTTTCCGTATGTGTTGCATCATTGGGTGGCGTGCCATTCTTAATAAATAGGCCTGTGCTGTGGATTGATTTTTGTTTTTCTATTTACAGAGCAATCTTATAATGTGTTTTGCTTGTGTATAATTAATCAGTCAGATTGTCAGTGTGTTTGGATCTCAGCTGGTGCAGTGTTCCTGGGGATTTACATTAGGAACCATGTGCTCTGAGCTCTCGGGTTAGAATCATTCACGCTTCAACACTGCATCACTTATTAATGAAGTCTCAGCGTACGACATTTAGTCATAGTCACAAACTGTCTGCTCCAAAAAGGCAACTTACTTTAATCAAAACCAATTCTTGAATACTTTGTTTCAGTAGAAAAGCAGCTACGCCCTAAAAGACACATGCATGCTGAAAATGTGGATTCAATCAAAACTTAAGATCAGAGCATTTAAAGTCAAGTCACTCTCCATCAAGGACTGGTTGATGTTGAAAAGAAAGGTAAAAACAGGGTAACATCAAAAACTACCATATTGATTTTCTTTTAAAGGAATAGTCCACCCAAAAATGAATATTTGCTGAAAATGTACTCACCATCAGGCCATCCAAGATGTAGATGAATTTGTTTCTTCATGTGAAAAGATTTGGCGAAATGTAGCATTCCATCACTTGCTCACCAATGGATCCTTCAGTGGATGGGTGCCATCAGAATGAGATTCCAAACAGCTGATAAAAAACATCACAGTAATCCACAAGTAATCAACACCACGCCAGTCCATTAGTTAACACGAGTAAAAATCTACATTTTTATAAAAAATTAAACCTGTGATTCATTATAATGCTTCCTCGATTTACTTACATCAAAATCTCAAAAAAATATTTGATTAGAACTGTTTTAGACTGCTTTTGCTTGTAAATTGAGCTTGATCTGGTCATATTTCTCTCCTGATTCAGATAAGATGATATTTTCACTGAAGATAGCAATATAATGGATACTTGTATTTTAGTTATAAGAAACGATTTGTTATTAGAAATGTTTTAATGATGGGCTTGTATCTTCAAACACGCAGCTTTTTGCTTCACAAGATGTTAATTGATGGACTTGACTGGAGTGGATTAATTGTGGGTTATTGTGTTGTTTTTATCAGCGGTTTGGACTCTTATTCTGACAGCACCCATTCACTGTAAAGTGATGCACTGGTGATCAAGTGATCGAATGGTACATTTCTCCAAACCTGTTCCCATGAAGAAACAAACTTACCTTCATCTTGGATGGCCTGGGGATGAATAAATTCTCAGCAAATTTTTATTTTTAGATGAGCTATTCCTTTACGTAGCTTTTCAATATCTCTAGCTAGTTGATTTGTGGGAAGACAGTTAGCAATTTCCCCTATTGATATGAACTGGATCCCACATCTGTTGGTCCCAATCTGCCAGCCTCCATGGCACATCCTGTTCTGATTAAAGATTTAATCGTGCGTGGTTTTGTGCGTGTGTCAGTGTGATCTGAATTTGCAGTCGAGACGCTTTTGTCACTCTGAATGTTTTGCTCATGTCTCGGGCAGAGCTGTGCTTTATTAAAACTGGAATGTTTCAGGCACCTCGTCAGCATAATTATTCCAAAATTGTGCACTGCTGAGGAAAAAAACGCATTTGCCAGACAAGTGCAGAATCACTGATGTTGCCGTGAAGTTATAAAACCCCAAGAGAGTTGTTTGTGAAGTTGATAATCACGAAGACCTCGAAATCCACGTTTGAGATTTGAGATCTAAAATCTGCAAAATATTTAAATGTCATAGTCTTTGTTTTGACTATTACTAGTAAGATTAATCAGTATAAGAGAAATCCAGTCATGTTCCTAGATCTATGTGTGTTGTTGGTCCAGGAATAACATTCCCGTCAAACTCAATCCTTAACCATAAACATAAACCCATAAACATATTCTATATGTGTAAATAACATTAAATTATATATATATAAATTACATTTTAAAAATAATAATAATAATTCTGTTTATGTACTTTATTTACAAATATTTTCTCTCGAACACACAGTTGAACATAAAAGTCAGGTTTTAAGCTCAAAAGATGAGAAAATCATGAAATAATTATATTCAGAATTATATACATATATATATATATATATATATATATATATATATATATATATATATATATATATAGTTTATAGTTTATAGTTTATAGTTTATAAATATATTATTTCTAGATATTCATTAGACAAATTTAATATATTTAAGTACATATTTCAACTAAAAGAGTGTGTATTTGGTTAAAATTTGAGTTAAAATCTATTATTAAAATGTTTAATTATACAATGTGATTTCCATTTAAAGGTATTTATCTCTCTTCCTGTAACATCTTCTCTATATCCAAATCCAGCATTAATGCTTCCTTTTGGCCCATGACGAAGAAAGTGAAGAGCCAATTCATCATCATACCCTTAGTGCTGATGACTAAGTGCAGCATTTTTGTGCCAAGCGTCTCACACAGCTGTTGGGGAGATGTTTTCTAAACTAATCTTCTTATCAAGATCCCTCACTGGTGCACATGCAGGGGCAGAGGAAGGCCTCACCTGGGCCTGGTGCAGGGACTGAAGACACTGTTCATTGTTTACCACTATCTGTTAGTTTACCCCTAGCAGGCCAGTATCTGTCTTATCTCAGCTGGGATTCTACTGTCTTTTTAAGCTGCCAAGGTGAGCATGACACTCTGTCAGTGTGCTTGAGAAAATTGAGGTGAGAGGGAAGACAGAGGGAGAAACCAGGAAGACAAATGTCATTTCTCTAAGGTGCTCTTTCAAAGTTCAGCCAGGACATATCAAATAAATAGTGTATATATATATATATATATATATATATAATATTATAATAATAATATACTTATAATCTATTGACTATTCATTTCATATATGGTTTATGAAGGAATCTATCAGATGAATGGTTTTATATTAACATCTGAGTATTTATAGGATCTAGAACATCCTAGAAACTAGAACAATCTAGAAATCTAGAACCAAAAAAAATAGATTTCAGATTTTTTTTGTCTGCATAGATAGATATATTAAATGAGTAAATGTATAATTTTGAATACTTTTCCCTAACCCCGGCCCTAAACCTACCCATCACTGGGGTCTAGACAAATCATACAAAATCGTACGACTGAGGTCGTACAAATTCGTACGAATTAGCCACCTTGTAAAATACGTACGAATTGGTCATGAGATAGCGTTGGCTGGGTTCAATGAATAGTGCCCTCATTTCTACATGACAGTAACTGACAAACTTGTTCTTGATCCTACAAAAACTCCAATCTATTTCATCAGTCAACAATCAGCAGTAAATATAAGAACATTAATCTAAAAGAAGCCTTAATAGACCACCAAATATGAAATTAATATTTTATATTTTTGGAAATTCTGATCAACAGGACTTCAAGGAGAAAATTTTACTTTCTAAAGTTTGAGGTAAAACACTGAATCTTCCAACCAAACACAACTCAAAATCTTCGGTGGCTTCCAAGATAATACAGTTCTGCTTCAATATACAAAAGCTATAATATCTGCTTAGATAAAGCAGGAATTGTTTTCCAGAAATCCAAAAGCATAACTGGTTGAGATAGATGTGAATCAATCCCATAAACGCCAGAGAGAAAACCTGCTTGCTGATGTTTGAAAAATGTCAAATAATTGCTGATAATAACAACAACAAAAAAAGTGTAGCATCTATAATGACTTTTAAAGGATTGTTCTTTGTACATTCTTATACAATAAAGGTTCTTTACTAGTTCTGGGTATTTTAAAGCCCCAGTGCACGGGGCTTGTTCTCCATAGAAGGTTCTTCTGTGGCATCAAGCCTTACTTTCCATGTGTACAAACATAAACGCCTTCACAAGCTCTTGAATCAGGTTCTCCTGATGCTCATTAACACTTGAGTTCATTGCTACAGCCCTAAGGTATTCAACAGTGTTTAGAGCAAGGGTCCTGAAGGGCAAGTGTCCTGCGGAGCTTAGCTCAAACACACCTGAACCAGCTAATCAAGGTCTTACTAAGTATACTTGAAACTTCCAGGCAGGTGTGTTAAGGAAAGCTGAAATCTTTCCTTAATATTGGAGCTTTCCTTAACCACCTGGTTTAGAGCTTTAGCAGTTTACAAATCAGAACATCACTCTAGGGGCCATTTATGGAGCACATCAACCCTGGTATCAGTGCACCAGTGCAACAGCCAAAGACTCATTGACATCTAAACAAACCAAACTTTAAACAGAAGCAAATTAATGAATTTCCTCTTTCTATTGGTTGTCAAATAAACTAAATATTTGAGGATATGAAAACAGTGTAATCAAATTGAGATTTAAACGCTGGTGTTCCATAAATGGCTATTAAATGCAGATGTTTTTCCATCCATTATGATGAGCCACACATAGAAACATGTGTCAATTTATTGCAACGGATGCCCTTTTTGATTTAAACACTACAACTGTTTCAGGATGCAAACCATCTTGTTAACTCTGAAAATATGCCCCCCCCCCCCCCAAAAAAAAAAACCTTTGGAAAAAGATCTATCTATTATCTAATACACCAATTTCAACAACTCTTACTGATGATAGTAATTCATAAAAGTATTTTTTTTTGCAACTGCCATTAATGTGAGGAAGCCACTGAGATGAGGTTTAGGAACAACCCATCTCTCTTTCCAGCCGTCTTGATGCCGTTTATCTTTCACTCCCTACAAGAGCAAGTTTGTCTTTCACAACAGCCTCCATCCCGTGGGCCTTTATGTCCACATGCAGCACTGGCTAATACATTTGCCTGCTCATCAAGCATAAACTAATGTGTATTGGCTTACCACTTTTCACATGATTGATTCCCATGTACAGAGAGGAATGTGGTCCCTTGGAGAGCAACAGGGTGTTTCTAACTCCCTGGGATGAGCCAGCACCGCAGACAGACTGAGCTGAGAAAAAGGGAACGAGTGCAACAGTTTATTGATAACAGGTGGTTATGCATGCCGAGACGTTAACGATAACCAGCTGTGAGGCCAGTCTTGCGCCAAGCGCCCGGTCGGAGGACCGGAGAGAGGTTGGCCAGCTCTTACCTGACCTGATCTATTAGCTCATCAGTTCTGCTTTTATTGTTTTCTGGGGTCAGACGCAGCTGACTAAATCTTGACACAGCGAGCATCATTACTCCACAGTAGAGAATCGTTTAGCCACACATGTAGCAGCATATCCTGTGTTAGAAACAGTGCGTTCACTCGTCTTGTTCCTCTGCTTGAGCCTTTACATGTCATGCCAAATGGATCTCCTCTCCAATCTCTGGTCTGATAAAGATGGGCTGCATTAAGAGAGAAAAGGTCTGTACCCTCTAAAGCAAAGCCAGACATCTGCAGACTCGTTGAAGACTCTGAGAAAAGAGCTGGAAAGCTCTTCTAAAAAGACCAAAGGCTACTTTTTACATTCATTTTACATTTAATTCAGTGTGTTACTTGTCGTTTATTTGTCATTATTTGTGAAATTTGCTAACAGTTTCTGAGAGGAAAAACATTAGTTTTTGTTGCTCATTTTAGAAATTTTATTTTTGTCTTTCATTTAGCATTTTTAATGCAATTTCACAAAATGTACAAAAAAATGCATGGAAGGAAACCCAAATATTGTTTGCAACATGCTCTACCATGTGAGTTGAAGAAACACTGTCATTGTTGCAAACTGAACAGAAACACACAATCTCCTGTGCCCAGATGAGATTTGGCGGGAACGGACAATCTGAAGCAGATGCAATGCGAAGTGAGACCACATGGCCAAGATCTGATATCAAGAAAACATGCTTCTGGCTCAAATACTGTAGATGCACTATAAGATGCCCTTTACCAGCAGCTGCTTGAATGTTCCACATTATTTTTGAGCCATGTTGAAAATGACAAACAACGCATCAGACAGGTGCATCTCCATTGCTCTCTTTCATCATGGGGTTGGAATCGATGCCATGATGTTATCAGTAAAATGCAATCCATATTGAATGCTATAATAAATGCTCCATCACATTAGGCCACAAATTGTGGTCTGGAGTCTGAAACTCTGCCAAGCGCAACAAGAAAATGAGTGAGGGGGTTGGAATTAAATGCCCCATGCCCCCACATCGCTGTCACACTCATCATGTTCGCCCATATCAACAGCTCTCCTGAATGGAGTGGCGTAGAGTACCTGATGTTCTGCTTTCCACACATACTCAAATTCTGTCACTCACGTTAATGAATAAGAGCCCCCATGGCTCACCCCACTTCCATGGCATAGCGGAGGAGGAGCGGGACCCACAGGAGGGTCAGTATCAAGGGTAAACTGCACACACACACATATTCAGAGGCATCATGTAATATATTAAAGAGGTGAATTTACCACTGGCAAGATGGGCTATAAAAATACTTGGCTGCCAATTCAGTACAAAGGCAAAAAAAAAAGAAAAAAGAAAAGTTAAATCAGTGCTACAGTACATGACTAGAGAAAACTTAGAAACAGGCCTGTGATGATCTTCATGTATTCCAGTGGTTCTTTATCAAATCTTACTGCTATTTTAATGGGTAATTTATACTCAAAATATAAAAATATTGTGTACTATTGTCAAGAGCCCTCTTAACTTTAACAGTACATTAACAATACTTTTAACCAAAGCTACTTGCACTGCATAGAAGGTATACGTTAAAAAGTGATTGTACACTAGGTGAGCGTGATTTCACCAAGTACAACATGTTCCTGGATGGAAGTCGTGGCCTAGTGGTTAGAGAGTTTGACTCCTAACCCTAGGGTTGTGGGTTTGAGACTTGGGCTGGCAATACCATGACTTAGGTGCCCTTGAGCAAGGCACCGAACCCCCAACTGCTCCCTGGGTGCCATGCTGCCCACTGCTCTGGGTGTGCATGCACGCACTTTGGATGGGTTAAATGCAGAGCACAAATTCTGAGTATGGGTCACTTCACTTTCATATCCTTGTTGATCCTAGAACAACATTCCAATCAACCAATAAGAATTGAGATATAGCTTTTCAGGAAATATCTTTTTTTTTTCTTTTTTTTTTTATCTGGATTAGGTGCATCTACACCCTTGTTAATCAGCTATCATTTCCCTCTGATTTTAGGAATAAATTATGGGTAGGGTTAGGTTTAGGGGTAGGGATTGGGTTAAATCTATATTTTTGGATAATGATGTTGACCATCAAAAGATGTTTTTTTTTTTTTTGGACAAGTTACAGTGACCAAGCACACTATATGGGCAAAAGTTTAGGGATAGCGGACATTACACCAACAGGGTCTTTAATGACATCACATTCTAAATACATAGACAGTAATATGGAGTTTTGCAACTATAACAGCCTCCACTCTTCTGGAGAGGTTTTCCACAGGGTTTTGGAGTGTTCTGTGGGAACTTTTGCCCATTGGTCAAGTAGAGCATTTGTGAAGTCAGGCACTTATGTTGGATTAGAAGGCCTGGCTCACAATTTCTGTTCCAGTTTATCTCAAAGCATTGTGGTCAGAGGTCTGTGTGGGCCAGTCAAGTTCTTCCACACCAAACCCATCCAACCATGTCTTTGTGCACTTTGCTTTGTGCACTGGGTACAGTCATGTTGGAGTAGAAAAGGGGCTTCCCACAAAGTTTGAAGCATAGCATTGTCCAAAATGTCTTGTTCTGGCCAAGCATTAAGATTTTCCTTCAATGGAAGTAAGGGGCCAAGCCCAACCACTGAAAAACAGCCATTATCTCTCCTCAACCAAACTTTACAGTTGGCACAATGCAGTCAAGCAGGTGACATTCACCTGACATTCACCAAATGGTAAATCTAGATTAAAGACCCATCTTTTTAACCTGGCTTACACATAGCATACTGATATGTTTTTAATATACAAATCCGGATTTTTAGGCTGCATTAATTAGGTAAACCGGAACCTGGAACACTTCCCATAACACCCGATGTACTTGCTACATCATTAGAAGAATGGCATCTATGCTAATATTTGTCTGTTTCTCTCTTATTCCGAGGTCACCGTAGCCACCAGATCCAGTCTGTATCCAGATCAGAGGGTCACTGCAGTAACCCGGATCCAGTACGTTTCCAGACCAGATGGTGGATCAGCACCTAGAAAGGACCTCTACAGCCCTGAAAGACAGCAGAAACCAGGACAACTAGAGCCACAGATACAGATCCCCCGTAAAGACCTTGTCTCAGACGACCACCGGGACAAGACCACAGGAAACAGATGATTCTTCTGCACAATCTGACTTGCTGCAGCCTGGAATTGAACTACTTGAACGACTTGATTGCAAATAAATGCACAGACACTATTTAAACTGAACAGAGATGACATCAATGAATTCAATGATGAACTGCCTTTAACTGTCATTTTGCATCATTTGACACACTGTTTTCCTAATGAATGTTGTTCAGTTGCTTTGACGCAATGTATTTTGTTTAAAGCGCTATAAAAATATAGGTGGCTTGACTTGACTTGACCAAACACACTTGCCCATCACAATGCAAAACAGAATTGTGATTCGCCACTCCTCAGAGCAGGTTTCCAATGCTCTAGAGTTCAGTGGCGGTGTGATTTACACCACTCCATCCGATGGTAAATTTGGTCCTCCCATCACCATCATTACAAATCCAGTGAAAGTGAAACTATGGAACAGGGCCCATATTTATTACACCCAACCATAATTGTCCACTTCTCCATCCAAACCACAAGCATTTGACTGATGTATGGAATATTATTATGTATATTATTCTCCTAAGCAGAATTTTATTCAGCATGAGCGACATTTGGGGCATTTGGGTTTTTCACTGCTTTGGGCACACATAAGCACAAGTCAAGATACCACACTGTAAATGCCTGAGTCTGTTTACTTGGTGCAGTAAACGCTTTAAGGGCAATTAAATGTCCCACTCCCTAATCTCCAGTGGGAAATGAAAATGTCTGTGGTCTATTGGGTCACTGACCTGTCAGTCTGTAAGATTGACAGGTCATGCTCACATTGAGACAGGGAAGTAATTATGAGGCAGTCATTCTGATTAATGAACTTTGACCACTCAGATCAGCGTAAACGAAAGTTATGAGAAATTTGAATTCTCACAAATGTCATTAAAAAAATCCCTGTCTTCAACTAATTGGATACTTTTGGCTATGTTTAGATAACGTATTTCCACAATTGGTTCTGTCAAAGGTTGTAGGAAGGTCTGTAATTCTTAACCTGTTGACCAGAATTGACTACAGTATTCTGTTTCAAAATCTCTGAACTACATATGTGTATTATTTTTACTGCACCTTATTTTTTGGCTAAACGTTAAGGCAGTATCCATCCACAATTCATTGAAGTGAGACAAATGTTGGTTATGCTGTATGCATTTAAAAAACTGAAAATTATTGCTAAAGCATTTTGATTTATTTTAAAATGAAAAGCAAAATGATACAAGATACACAGTATAGCAATGGGGTAAGAAAATGTAACCAGAAAATTGGTTAATTCATCTTTCCCACTGGAAGATTTTCTCACAAATTTTATTATTATTATTTTTTTTTTTTTTTTTGAAATCTTTCATTTTGAGTTAGGAAAATTAGTTAGGAAAAAAAGTAGGGAGTAGATAGCTTGGTAGGTTTTAGAACAGAGAAGAGTCTTTGCAGTATGTTGCAATCATTACGTGGTTGCCACCCTTATTTCCATTCAATCACAAGAGGAATTGTCCCCTTCAGTCTGCTAATCATTAGACTTCTGTATAAACGTTCTTTTTCATTAGTGGTTTCCAACCACTTTGCAGTTTGTTGGGCAAGATCTATTTTTCTTGCTTTTCCAACAGCTCCAATGCCTCTTACTGTAGGTTAGTGGGCACGAGAATGTCTTTTCTTGATTTTGCTACAACAATCACTCCATTGCTGGTTCTTGTCGTTTGATAAATTTTCCTTCCAAGTCCATTTGTCACAAACTGAGCTTGTCCACCCTGTCCCCCTTCATTTTCTGCCCTCTTGACAACTGCAAAGCAGCATACAGAACCTCCATGACTCCTGGGACGATATACATTGAATACCCATGAGCTGATTAATAAAGCAGTGGGCTGATGGGAAATGAACCGCAAACTTACTCAAACAGCAATAAAACAAGTCAGGATTCACAAATCTGCATTAAGAAGGCCCTGTTCTATTTGCTCCCCCTCCCTCCTCCTTTCACGCTGATTTATAAAACAGGACTGGCTGTAATTGACTCCCCCTCAGATCCTAATATAACGTTATAATCGGACTCAGACCTGCTAGCCAGGTCTTCGCCACACGTTAAAAAGCAAATAGAGTAAACTGCATGGAGCAAAGAAACACAGCCATGAATGATGTCTCTGTGAATGTTTGCTAAATTAAGAGGCAAGGGTTGATTTAGGCCATCTCGCTCCTCTCTCTCTCTCTCTCTCTCTCTCTCTATCTATCTTTTTCTCGCCTTCTCTATTTTATTAGGGTTGCATCCACCAGTTCTCGTGCTTATCCTCTATCAGCTGTATAAAACTTTAAAAATGACATTGAACCTAATAAAAATTCTGCAAACATAAGTGTTGTTAAAAAAACTAAAATTATGACTTTTTTTTTTGCTGAAATAAAATTTTATATTAGATATAATATAAATAATTAGTAAAATATAAATAAAAATTACAGAAATATCAAATTTGCTAAGGCTTAAAATCAAGTAAAAACTGAAAATATACAAAATGTAGTTTTTTTTTTGTGTGTGTGCTGATTTCAGCAAGTACTATATCCATGAACCAGGAACCAGCAAACTCCAGACCCTGACAGTATAAAGAGATGCTGAAAAGTATTTTAGCAGTAGTGCATGCTGAGACTGATGGCATCCTTCAGAGCCAAAGTCACCCGGATCATTAACTTCATGGTTTCACTTCAGTGTAGTTTATCTCCCAATTTTCAGACTAAATGGTTTTATGGGAAATACTGCCTTCAACCCAGGCTATAATACAAGGAGGTACTGTGGTGGTACACTTTTCACTCAAAATGTGCTATATATATATATATATATATATATATATTTTTTTTTTTTTTTTATGAAAAATTATGTTAAAATTGAAAAGATGTTTGGCCCCACTGTACACTATCATTCAAAATCTGGGGTTGGCAAGATATTTATTTAAAGTTTTTGAAAGAAGTCTTTTGTACATTAATTTGATCCCAAATACAGTAAAAGTAGTAATATTATTAACATTTTAAATAACTGTTTACTATGTGTATATTTTTAAAATGTAATTTATTCCTGTGATCAAAGCTGAATTTTCAGCATCATTACTCCAATCTTCAGTGTCACATGATCCTTCAGATATCATTCTAATATGCTGATTTGCTGCCCCCAAAACATTTCTGATTATTATCAATGTTGAAAACAGTGCTGCTTAACATTATTGTGGAAACCATGATACATTATTTATTTAAATTTTTTTGGTTTTGGCAACTTACTAACCCCAAACGTTTAAAGGGTATTGTATTTCATAGCTAATATCATGACTTTGATCTTGGTCATTTTGTTCAATTACACCACAATATCATGATTAGGCAAACACTGCAAGCAGATGTTCCTCTGTAGGATTCTTTTAGGTAGGATCATATGCATCTGTGAATGCATGACCAAAGCACTACTATCCACCCAAAGCATTTAAACACCCATGCCCTTTCTTTTGTCAACTTTTGCACAACACTTAAAAACAAATAAGTTTGTAGGTGAATCAGAGACTATGCCTTATGAACTAAAACACCATGTACATCATGTTTTTTACGGAATGGCTGAGCAGTCAAAATGGCAGCAATGGAAATAATTTTGCATCTCTTGTCAAAACATACTAAATTATATAGGCTACTTAATAGGATGAAGTCAAGTTAATCGCATGTTAAAATGTGAAGAACTATGTGTGCCAATAAAGAAACATTCTACAGTAAACCAAACGGGCTTTCAGCTTCCAAGGGTGATGCTAATGCTCTAAACATTATGTGTCTCAAATGCTATATAAAGATATTGAAGCAAAGAGTTCATCTGAAAGTTCCCTCTCATTTGGCTCAGAGGACTTTCTAGTGTCGAGTTGAGATGTGTTTTACAATTCACAGGGCATTTGATAGGTATGTGTCTTTGAGCAGCGCCCAGACGCTGGGATCCACACATAGCTGGTCTATGGCTTGGCAGCTCTTGCAAGACGTTTTATTTTCATAACCAAGGTTGTAATTCATTTGATACTGAAAAATTTTGCTTTATTACAGCAGAGGTGGGGATCAAATCAGTTTCAGTATAAATAAAGAAGTTAATTGTTACTATATCAAAAACAAATACAATTTTTATTTGTGATTTCTGTTTAACTAAATTAATCCAGTGCATTATGTTATTATGTGTATGGTCACAGCAGTTGTTATGACTTACCAGTTGAGTTCAGCAATGCAAAACGAAGAAACCCACATACCATAGTTGATTTTGATAAGGTGCATGAGTGTTAAAGGATAACCAATTTTTGTTACAGCAGTCAGTTTGCGACCCATGAAACCTTCGCCACCACCGTGGCAGCAGGCGTACCAGAACATGTATCTCGGCTTGCGTAAACAGACGTAAAAATCCTGAGAACAGAAAAAGCGAGGGGAGCGAGAAAAAAAAGGTAACATGTTGAAAAGTGCAAATCAAACACTTACCAGCATTTAAAGCATTTCACTGTGAAGAAGCTTCGGACAGATCGCTAACACCTGTGTTAGCTTATGACATATTTTGTTCAGGCATACAGTCAACTATATGGCACTAAATGTCCACTCACACTGCAGTTCAGAAAAGTTCATTTTCACCCATTAGCTGTTAAATAAACATTAGCTAAAGAAAATACATTGCTTATTCTGTATGCAATTTAGTTAAAAATATGCTCTCAACCCCCTTAATTGTAACTTTGTCTCAATGTAAACTGGGCAAAGTTATTCACCTTCTTTTGCAACCTGAAAGTAAGCTATTTTCTGTGAAAGTGCAAGGCTTCCGTTGCCCATTGTAAAAAAATAAATAAATAAAACGTTAAAAGTATTTATGCTACAAACCAGTGTGTTTAAAACTATGATAATACATTTAAATAACATGAAAAGAAACGTCAGACATTACGGCCATGTTTTTCAAGATACATGAATGTCCTCATAAAGATTCTATAAGTTTTAAGATGCATGTGGGAAGAAAAAAAGGTCAAATTTGCTAAATGTTAATTTGCAGATCTGAGAAGAAAATTCAGAATTGTGAGCTATAAACTTGCAATTGCAAGAAAAAGGTCAGAATTATGAAATAAAGTTTAAATTATTATTATTATTTTTATTTTTTTTGTGGCAGTTAAAAATAATTGCGACTTAACGTCTTGCAATTCTGTCTGCATTTTTTCCATAACTTCAGTACCACTTTTCTGTGACTTGCGAATCTTAATTCTCATTGAATCATGGGAAAAAAAAAAACATCCATGGCGATTGAAAAGTCACCCAAAGATTAAAAAAAGAAGTTATTTTAATACATGATTACTAACATACATGATTTAGAAATTACTTTCCAGAATTTGCAATGTCATTAATGTTATTGAAATCCAAGATGGCGCTGCCGAGTTCGGACACCGTCTAGGTTGCTCCGCTTAGATTGTGTTTTTATTTACTTTTTTACTTACTTTTGCTTACTCACATTTCACTGCTGGTTATATATGCTCTATATAATCGTGTATGTGATGAATAAAAATCTTGAATCTTGAATCATGTACAGACAGGAGCGTCACTTGTTATATCCAACTGTCTCTTTTGATAGCTTATTCACCTCAGTAATGTATATATCTCACTCAGAAACCTTCTAATGTGTCTCCGTGCCCTGTGGTGTATCTCTTGGTTTATGCTGTGTCCACTACCCACTTTGTTGCCAGCGGCATCCACTGCTGTGGCCAAGTGCACCCCTGAGCCATTCGCTGGAGAATATGTAAGCGTCTCCTTCAATTAGTCTTGTTTGGTCTTAACACTGCTCCCGGCGTGGGCAAACCCACCACTCCCAGGGGACCCGGTGGTCATATTTTCAGTGTCAATAAACCTATACTGCAGACTGGCAGAGAAGATGCCCCTTATGAACATCAGTGGTACTGCAGTTTTTTCTAGAAATTCTTACTATTACAGTTTTTCTCGATTGGTTTGGCTCATTTCTTGAAACCGAGATTGACATTCTCAAAACCATAAGGTCATTTGGCCAAACAGTCTTACAGTTCTGCTCAACATTATAGCTCACTAGCAAAATCAAATATCTTTCCCCAAACTCTTCTTCCATGCTTCAAAAGCAGATTCCTTTCCCATATAAAAGGTCAGTACAGTCAAAATAGCACAGATCCTTCTCAATTGCCTTGGCACATGTGCATTCATTTAGTGCTTTTGTCAAAATAACCTGGATGGTTTAGCACAACACCATGGATCCCCTGCAAAAGCTCATATCTCTCCCAAAACAGTTCATCCATGCGTCAAAACTAAATATTCTTCTCATATAAATCGTCAATGCCCCCAAAATGCATTATACCTTTGGCATTGTTTAAGCACTGCAAGTCAAAATGCTTAGACGTTTTGTCACTGAGGCACAGGTCTAGCAACAGAATACCACTATGAATAAAACTAAAAGATTTTACAGTAAAATCAGCCTCCAATAAACCACTCATACTCAAGGAAACTTATGAAAAGAAAACATATACAGGATTCTGTAAATGTGAACAGTTATAAACACAAACAAAAAAAACTCTAGCCTACCATACTGTAAATAAAGTTTCAGAACTATAGTACAGTAATATTTTCAGTGGTCGCCATTGTCACCCTCTCTTTCCTGGCCACCATCCTCATCCTCCTGGCCATCGACGCGCTGCTCTCTGTTAGGCCATAAATTCTCATCCACATCGCAACGGATATTTTCTCTTGCGATGCAGCGAGGGAAGAAACGGCGTGAATGTCTCAACCATCCCCTACATTGATCCCCTGTGATGCCCTCACATGCAGCATCCATTGCATGCAGCAGGGCCCTCTGGTCTTGAGCCTGATGCTCATACACCCTCCACCTCCAAGCTGAAAAAAACTCCTCAATTGGATTTAGGAAAGGAGAGTAAGGTGGAAGAAACTCCATTAGCATCCGGGGATGGGTGGTGAACCAGGTTCTGATGCGTGGGCCACGGTGGAAGTTCACATTATCCCACACAATGACATAATGTGGTAGCTGAGGTCCTTCTTCACCTCTATCATTTTCCGGGATCAGATCAGTATAAAGGTGGTCCAAAAAATTGAGGAGCTTTTGTGTATTGTAGGACTCTAAACTGGGAATGTGTGTGGCCACACCTCTTTCTGATATAGCGGCACACATTGTTATATTTGCTCCTCGCTGGCCTGGGACATCCACAGTGGCTCGGTGGCCAATGATGTTACGGCCACGCCTTCGACCTTTGGCCAGGTTGAAGCCAGCTTCATCAACGAACACTAGGATGTGAGAGGTTTCGTTGCCTTCTAATGCCATTACTCTCTACAATTGAATAAAAATAAATCTAATCAGTCAAGTAGAGACAGATACTGCAGGGAGGATCTAAAGTACTGTAAAAAGAGGGAGTGAAAAACTGAAGACAATTTCTAGGCAAAATGCTCTAGTCACACAAAGCTGGATTCTGAAGGTAAAAAGGATAAACCAAAACAAAAAAAAGTGGTAACCATGTCTTACTGTAATAGTGTTACAATGATAGACAACCAGTAGTTGACTTACATGCACATACTGGTACCGCAGCTCTTTCACTCTGTCAGAGTTTCTCTCAAATGGTACCCTGTAAATCTGTTTCATGGTCATCTGATGTTTCTTCAATACCCGGTCTATTGTGGAGATGCTGATAGAGTTTATATTTTGGAACATTACATTGTCTAGAAGGATTGCATTACGAATCTGTCTCAGTGTGATGGCATTATTTGCAATGACCATGTTGCATATTTCTCGTTCTTGTTGTTCATTTAGAAGTTTTCTTCTGCCACCCACTTGAGGCTGTCGTCCAATCCTAGACATACAAGTCAAAGGTCAACACTGTAAATTTGTTACAAAATGAGTTACCAATGTAATTGTACTGCTGTTTTATGGTACTAAAAGTGTGATGCACTGCACAGTGACTGGAATACTATTCACAGTATTTTCTCCATTTTTTTTCTTTGTCATTTTTATAGTATCATATAACATCACATGAAGATATTACAGTACTCTAGGCCTACACACACACCAACACTGAATAGTTCAATAGAATAGTTTTGTACCTGTTTTCCCTGCGAAAGGTTTGGATGGAGGAGACTGTAGACCGAGGCACATTAGGCTGCACTCGGCAACCTGCCTCTGCCATTGTGAGGCGATGGTTTATAACGTGGTCAATAAGGGTGGCCCGGATTTCATCTGGGACATCATGGTGCCTCCGTGCTCCTCGGCCTCTTCCCCCTATTCCTCCACGCGTTCTCACTCCTCCTCTTCCTCTTCTTCCTCCTCTTCCTCGAGCAGGAAGTTGCTGTTGTACTTGGCGAGGTGCTTCCATGTTCACACTGCAAATGAAACTGGCCCCGGGCCAAGCTCTGTCTATATACTTTTGGCAGCAGTCATAATCATAGACAACACCTGTCAACTAAACAAACTGTTTGATTGGTCATCTGAGATGTGGGAAACTGCTCCTTCCTTAGTTCTAATTTCACCTGATTGATTGTCAAGTACTGTCATAAATTTATCAAATGTTCCAAGAAATTATTTCATGGTATTATATCTTTGACTAATTTTGACAGTTGAACAGACAATTGTGCATATGATGACTTACACAATGAAACCATGCTGATATGTTTTGGAGAGAGTAACCATTTCACTGAAAAATCAACTAATCAGTTTAGATCAGCAAGATCTATTTATTTGGAAAATGTGCTAAATGTGGGCTCATTGTGCTAACTGTAGCTACTTGTACATAATCATTTGAAAAAAAGCACAGAGTCACTTGAGACATGTACTAAAGCATTTGCAATTTGATAAAACCAATGAAAAATGACATTCTGTTGTGAACAATTGCAAGGTAGTTTGGAGATTTGTCCATGTTATTTTGAGAATGTCATCTCGGTTTCAAGAAATGAGCCAAACCAATCGAGAAAAACTGTAAAATAAGCGTAAGTAGAAATAGTTTGTAATATTATACATGACTAATTTGCTAATACATTTCATTTATCCTCTTTGAAGCATTTATTTTAATGCAAAATAATAAAATCACTAATTTCCTTTCAACCCTGGAATAGTTTTAACAGAAGATCAGTTCGTCCTTATTTCATGCTATTTTAAGCATGTCACTGGCAGGGGAATTATAGTTATCTAAAACTAAAACCATAAAAAAAACATAAATTAGAATAAACTTAAACTAAAATAATGGGGCCACAATTTACCTAAAACAGGGAAACAAATCAATTGAACATGAACGTGGGAACAGATTTATCAAATATGACCATGAATTAATAAATCTTTTCCCCAGGACATGTTCATGGTCGGGGCAGTGTTATTTTCATTGATATATTATTTTAGTAATTGTAAATTGTATTTATTTACTTTATTTAAATTTGTTGTGTGTTTGTGTTATTATTATATATTATTAGTATATTATATTTTAGTTTTACTTATTTTATAACTTCAACTTAAACAATGAGAAATATTGCCTTAGATGGATGGATGGATGGATGGATGGATGGATGGATGGATGGATGGACGGACGGACGGACGGACGGACGGACGGACGGACGGACAGACAGACAGACAGACAGACAGACAGACAGACAGACAGACAGACAGACAGACAGACAGACAGATAGATAGATAGATAGATAGATAGATAGATAGATAGATAGATAGATAGATAGATAGATAGATAGATAGATAGATAGATAGATAGATAGATAGATAGATAGATAGATAGATAGATAGATAGATAGATAGATACTGTAGATTTTTTTATCATCTACCAGCAGGGGCAAACTGATGAAGCTGTCCAACCAAACCTTCACAAAAGAAGAGCCAAGGTCAGTCTCTCTGGAGTTAACCTGGAATTAAGCTGCTGATGTGAAATCTGGCATATTGTTGCAACAAAGCAAACAGTCAAGATTATGAACATCTGGAGGTTTGTCTGCAGGTCTGTGGTGTGGTGGCATTTAATGATTGGACGTCATTGGGTCAGAAGCCAGTCCTGGCCACAGTGTGCTTATTCATTCTTCTGAATTACACCTGTATCCCCAGCGGCCAGAGCCTTGCTTTTTTGTTTGCACAGCTGGTTTGCACTGAAACAGTCCAGATTAAATAGTGTCTTCATTTGTCCCTATAAGATGTGAACCTACGCTTCAGTTTAGACGGTGCCACAGTAGTTGCAAGTTCGAATCCAGACTGATCTCCATTTACCTGCCTGATATCATATTGGCAAAAACCTGGTTTTACAGTACATCAAAGGTATGCACATCATCAATATGCTCACAGCCACCCCCCCCCCCCCTTTTTTTTCTAGTTAAAATATCAAATTATCCTTAAAACAAGATACATTTATGTGATATTAAGACAGTTCTTGTAAGAAACATTTTCTTACACAGTATTTTTGTTTTGTTTTCCAATACAAAAACAATACAAACATTCCTAAATAAAGAATGGTTTACTAGAGAAGCAAAATGACAAAAGACATTAAAGGGTTAGTTCACCCAAAAATGAAAATTAGCCCATAAATTACTCACCCTCATGTCATCCTAGGTGTATATGACTTTCTTTTTTCAGACGAATCCAGTCGGAGTTCTATAAAAAATTGGCTTTGATCTTTCAAGCTGTTTCATGCCACTTAGGGGATGTTGAATTCATCAGTCCAAAACAAGTTAAATAAAAATCGCCTATCCATTTAAAAAAAAAAAAGTGTCTCACGTGGCTCTAGGGGTGAAAAAAGGCAATCAATGTGTATTTGTAAAAAAAAAAAATCCTTATTTCAACACGTAATAATCACTTTAATATAGCTTGCACTCAATGCTGTACATGGAAGCAGCAGAGAAATAAGATCTGCCAGTACAGTAAGACAAAATACTCTTTTAAAAATACATTCTCTAAAAATGAGTCTTAATATCTTATGCAGCATTGCTTCTCTTGTAAATTTATCTTGTTTTAAAAATTTGTAGCTCGAAAACAAGTAAAAAAGGACCTATCTCTAAATTTGGAAAGCTTTAGAGATACTTTAAAGATAAGTAATTTTTGACTTGTTTAAATTATTAGCATTTTTTTTAAGAGTTCTAAAAGGGATTTTCACAGCAAATGTCATAGAAGAACCATTTTTGTTTTCACAAAGAACCTTGCCGTGAACAGTTAATAAAAATAACCTTTTTTTCCCCTTAATATAAACATCTGGATAATCGACATAATCTTTTCCCAACTTTTGAAGAATTTGTAGCGTGAAAACAAGTCAAAAATCTCTAAAGTCTCTCTAAAGCTTTTCATATTTTGTTTTGACTTTCTCAGAGACTGCTCATTGTGAATTGTTGAGTCACCATAGAAACAGCTGAACTTGTTTTGGATGGGTTAGATGGGCGGTAATTCATTTGACTGATTTTGGGTTTAGCGGTTCTTCTACCCCATGAGACGAGCAGAGGACTCTCATTAGATGAGCGATAACACCATTCGAGGGCCCGATCAGTGCTGAGGTCAGATGATAGTGTGGAGGTATGTGTAACTGCTGGTATTACAGAACTTCACATTCCTTGCTGGCATCCAAGAATGCTAGTGTTGTTTATCACATTCTTGGTACATATCGACTGGTAACATAATAAGTTATTCTCCGCAAAATCCGCAAGCGGCACCAGACTGAAAATTAGGAGGGTCAGGGTCCAAATTACACTTGGAGAAAAAAGACTTTGTTTCCCAAAGTATATATTTTCCTTTCTCTCTCGCTCAGCTTCACACAAAGTACTCAAGACTCAGTGTTTCAGACCTGCATTAAAAGGTATTATTGATTCTATCTCAACTAAACCGGTGTCCACGTACCCCAAAACATAAATATCGTGTGCTGGCTGGGACACTTGCGCCGCTCGGCGCTCCTAAGTACCATCTGGCCACTGCCAAAACAAACAGTAGTAATGAGTTCTAGGCCGTGGCTGAGAGGCCGGTCTAAAAGTCGGGGACTTGCCAGCATGCGCACACTGAAGGGCTGTCATAAGCCAAATTAAAAGACTGACTGTTTCTACCCCCTCACGCTGCTGAAGATGCTGGGAGTCGATGTGGGGGAATGGGGGGGGGGCATCGTGTTCAACAAGCAGATCTTGTATTTGAGAATCAGCTCTATGGAGTGCAACCGAGGAAATAACAAGTGAGGATTTACTGCCAGACGGTTTGTTTACATTAAAAAGACGGGTCGTTTGCGCCAGCCAAGGTGTATTTGCATAATACATATAAAATGAGATCCATCTTTGCCACACGCATACCTGTGAAACCTTGCTTTTTTTTTAAAGTAACCAAAGTATTGCTCAGGCTTTGGACAGGAGGGTCCGCTGCAGACGAACAACCAGCAAAAATGCATCTGTATGAGCAGCAGCTGTTCAGGATAGTCATACAAACTGCTGCATATCATGGTCTTCCTGGGAGAGAGCACAAATCTAGCAATTTTCTGCTCCAAAGACGGTATTATCATCAAGTCTGGCAACTTTCACAGTTCTCCATTCTAAAAAAAAAAAGGTTCTAAAATGAGGTTTTTGGAGCAAATGCCATAAAAGAACTATTTTTCTTTCCTCAAAGAACCTTTCAATGAAGAAAACAGTTTTTTTTCTTGATATGAAGAACATTTGAATCTAAAGAACCCTTTTCCACTATAAAAAACATAATAATATTTTGTACAATGGAAAGATTCCATGGATTCTTCATGAAACCAAAGATGCCAATAAATAACTTTTATATTATAAGAGTGGCGAGGCATAGAATAGTGCTTTTATGCATCCTCTTTTCAAAATTTACATAATCTCTCAACATTTTTACACAAAACTAACACTTCAATGAGATAAAGGACTATTGAGTGACATATACATAGACATATGACATATGTAGACCTGTATAAAATTAAGTAATGTAATTCAGTCAAATCTTTGAGATGTTGTTGACTGTGAGTCCTGTTATTTGATTTGTCTGTCGTTATTCAATTGTTTAGTTAAACTGTCAAAATACACACATTTATGTAGAATATTGGATTGTTTTACTTAAAGATACATTTTCCACAAAAAAAAATAATCATAAGTGATATATTTATTTATATTTTTAATTGTTTTATTTTAAAATTTTCCATTTTCCTTTTCATTTTAGATTTAGTAATTTTGTTATATGATTTTGTCTTTTTTTTGTCACTTTGATTTCTATTTAGCGTTCATTTATTTTTATTTCAGTGTAAGTCATTTTAATATCCACTTAAGCTTATTGTAATTCAGTTATCTAATATTTATGTTTATATTTCTGCTTTATTTAAAAATTCGTTTAATCATTTTAGAACAACAGCACCGGTGGTGTGGCAAGATTTCCTTATTATTAATTATTTATGTCGTATCAGAACTAAATTAGCAAATGTTTCCATTAGTGTGCATTAATAATTTATTGGCATATAGAATGATTCAAATGAATAGATTGATTCTTCAAATCATAAGTCTTGTTGATGATAGGTGTGCTGTTATACTTTACAAGTGGTCAGACTTTGATTATCAGCTGGTGGATGAGGAACAATGAGGAAAAAAACAATTAATAAGAGACTTGAATATTAGAGACTTTGAAACTGGTAAGCCCATCACTTTAGGAGATTTTTCAAATCTAGTTTGAAAGAGCTTTGCTAAGGTCATAAATTATATTTAAATTCACCTAAATGATTTAATGTGATCTTTTCAGGTTCTAGAAGAAGTCCTCATTGAGGCCAATGAAGGAGAAAGAGCTGATTGACTTCTTGACTGCTTGTTTAACGTCAGGCCCTGAAGCAGATCTGTCTCAAGCATGTCAAACTTCATCTCTCCAAGAAGTCTGAAGGAAATCAGGTTTCTCATTTTGCTTCTCTATATGAACTTTTAACTGGTGTTCACTTGTTACAAACTTGAACATGGCCTAGTAACAATGTTTCTTGTGTTCTGTCCTATGGAAAAATACTCCTGGCGTGAGAAAAAAAATACAAATAAAAAGCCCTGATGTCTGTATGTCCATGGGCAGGTCAGAAAGGCCCTAATGATGTCAGTTGAGGTGGATCCAAAAATGCAGAACTGTTTTAATGTGGTTTGCAACATTTATTGCGTGTGATTACAACAACCATTATGCACATCCACAAAAAATGCTGCCTCCCTACTGCTAACCCGCAAACTTGTGCGCTCATTTCCTCTCCATCCAACAATACCACTGTTTTTGCTGGACAGATCTACTGGTCAGACGCACTACAGGTGTGAAAAAGCGGCCTCAGTTTGCCATTCAGTTTGGGCATCATTCATGGAGGTTATTTTTAGTGCTGAAAAGTTCAATGTGGTGCTACGTTTCTTTGGCAGCCCGCAGAGGTTTTCGAGCCAGCGCTGGATGCTGCTGTGGCTAAGGTCTTATGTGTAAGTGACAGCGAAATGAAAACTTTATTAAAAGCTGCTTCCTTTCCTCTTTATTTTTAACTTGCGTTGCTCATCTATATTCAAATTGTTGACAGCCGTGGTGGGTGTTCCAGACTTTCTGTATAAGGGAGTCTTTTCTGTTCTGTTCTAGAGCTTAAACAGACTATATATACCTGTTTAAAGTTCAGACACACCTACTGAATCTTTATAATTAACATTAAATTTTTTGGATAATAGTGATGTCTTCAAATCTTATACGTGTATTGAAGTATTTTAATAAATGCACGCTTTCTTATATCTGGGCTTATTTGTCAATTCTCTTATGCATTTGGTATAAGAACTTCACGAGGTGCATCCTGGGATGCTCTTATTTGAAGGAGTTCACAATATATACACAGTTATTGATGCATCTTCACTATATAGCATAAATCGTCTATTCAGACAGTCAATTATAAAAAATAAAAAAAACATAAATAACAAACTATTAACAATAATTTTTAATTAATACCAATATTGAAATGTTTAATATTAAACAATAGCAAACCATTTAAAGTAAAGAAATAGTTATAAATTCATTTTAACAATTAGACAATTTTATCTAATTTTAAAAAAATATATATTTAATTTCTTTATTCGTTTTAAATATTTGTAAATATTTATTTTAAATATTAATTTTCCTTTCTTCTTATGCTCAAATGAATGTACAAACTTAAATGCACAATTTGTAAATAATTTAACATTTATAATTTATGTATGGAGCATAAACCTTCTACACACACATATAATATATTAATATTAATTTAAATAAATATAAACATTTATAAACAAATACAAATTAAAAAATCTATTTTTAATGTAAATTTTTTTATATTATTAATAAAAAGAATTATTAAATGTAACATTTTGCATTAGATAAGCCTTTATATAATAAAAAATGTTAACCCTTCATGTAGGTAGGGCCATAGTGGGGAAGTTGTGGCCTAATGGTTAGAGATTCGGACTCGTAATCCTAAGGTTGGGAGTTCAAGTCTCCTTCCAGGAAGAATTGTCATGGGGGGAGTGAATGTACAGAGCTCTCTCCCACCTTCAATACCATGACTGACGTGCTTTGAGCAAGGCACTGAACCCCCAACTGCTCCCCGGGCGCTGTAGCAATGGCTGCCTGCTGCTCTGTGTGTGTGTTCACTGCTGTATGTGTGCATGAATTCTGAGTATGGGTACTTGGCTGTATGTCACATCACTTTCACTTTAGTGTGGTGAAAGCTGTTGATGATTATAGGGGCCAACGGCTGTCGGGGGGCATCCGCTAATTTCAACCGACTGCCTGAGGCCAGCATGAAACACGCTCAGGACAGTTGATGGGCCACTGTTGCACATCGTCATGAAGAAAGCTTATCATGTGCATGTGTTTTTTAGCCTTTTCCAATTAAAACTGAGATTTTAAAGCATTCAAACACAAGTAGATGCGCAAGGACTCAACTGAGTAGCCTACTCACGTGCCGTGTTCGGTACACACACAGAGAGCCGCGTCTCAGACGCACAAACACCGAATTGAGTTTTGCCTCTTCTTGCGCTTGAATGCACAAATACATACAAAATGATGTAGAGATACCTGTCTTGGCAAGTATACTCCTAAAAAGGTTGGTAATGTCTTAAGTGAAAGTAAACAGTTGAGAAAGAAATCTAATGTGTATGTATGTCTTGAAGTGACTGTGAATAAATTACTTTAATGTTAATCCATGAAAATAAAGGTTAGAAAATCCCTCACTTCTCTAAACTGAATAACTTTGTAGTTTTAACAAGAATAATTTTATATTTAATTTATACAGTGAACACTATGCAATGATATTTTACATTTGATTATTCTGTTTCTGTACTTGAGCACCTACAAACTTGAAAAAACGTAAACAATGATTTGTGCGTATCTTTGTTCTATTCATTTATTTGTGCCATTTACACGATTTCAGATAGGGCCTACATGTACAACCTGCACCAGGGTCAGCAAATCCCTACATGTAGGCCAGTACAAGCTGCTTTCCACTGATCTCTTGACTCATTACCTCTCTAGATGTAATCCCATCATGCATCTGACTGATGAACTGTGCTCTGGAGTGAAAGGACATCTCGATAACAGACAAATCACGCTGAATTACTGCTCCAGGCAGTGAGGTGTGCTGGTAGTTGGGAAGAACACACAGTCGACAGCAGTGGGCAATGCTCCTCTTATGCATCTGACAACAATCTGCCGTCAGAGGCTCACAGCATCTCCCGACCCACCACATTCAGTTTGTTCAGGCTGGCTTTCTGTAGACTGTGGCAGTGGCTCATGGGAACCCCCTTTGCACATGCCAGCTTTTGCTAGGGCGCTAAAGGTCGGGTTAAGATTGAGTGGAAAATCTGTAGGAGGGGGTTTGTTGCATTTAGGATTAGTTGTTCTTCCTTGGATATTATTACAGAGCAAGTGCTCTCCTGTGTTGGGGAAAGAATCCATGAAAACACATCGGAATGTGCCATGATAAATTTTGGCACAGCGCGGTGCCAAAGGGCATAAACACAAGGACAGCTATATGAGCGTCAAGTGAGGGTTTGTAAAAGTACAGTATCATCTAATGTCAAATTGACGTAAACCCACCAAAGTTTTTAACTTACGCACAACTAAGAATTTTACTTATGCGCAAAATTGGAATATCGCATAAAACATTTTTTTTTAATGCAAATAATTAGCTAAGTACCCTTTCCATCCAACTACAACAAAATCTCCTCTTCCTGATATACTGGCACTAAATACCACTAAGAAAGGTAGGAGAAGCCTCTAAATAGGCTATAATACATTTCATACAGGCCTATAATAAATGATTTGCGCCTCAGAGCGAGCAGACGAAATACAATAAATGTGGTCATTGCTTTCGGAAGTGGATGCTGCTGTCATGTAAGACAGTTCTGGGAGGCAATTACCGGTGTACAGAAATAGGCCTACTTTGATGACAGAATTTGCTTAGGCATTTAAAAAAGACTATAATAACATTTCAGATGCTGTGCAACGAAATCGGTCCGCTGTTTAGTCTAGGTATTCACATGACCTTTTTGCTATGCATAGAGGATTTTATTCTGTAAATGTGTTTCCATTTTAGATAATGCACATTTTATCCTATCGGATAAAAAGTTTATCAGAAACAATTGTGTGCTTATGTTTTGTTATGCGTCTTTTTTTTATTTAAGTGCATTTTGGCTTTTCCATCCAGTGTTTTTTTATGCAAAATTACAAAATGGAAGGAAGCAAACCTATTGACAGAAACACGTCTTGTTTTGGGGCATTTTTACAATTAGGCTATAGGACTCCTCTGTTACTCCAATGACACAATCTAAACGGAGTCTCTTTACACATTTTTATGTCTCATTGGATTCTGTCCTCACGTATTGGATTAGGCCTAACCAATTTACATAGGCTAAATGATGATCTGTCGGCCTTCGCTGATAGCCTTTTGCAGTTTTTTTCCTAGGTGGTCCATTTGTGAATGACAACCTGAGAGTGAAATGTTTTTATTACTATTTCTGAATGATTAAAAAAAAAAAAAACCTACCTATGCGTTCTATACTAGACTAACTGAGACTTGTCATGGCACTTGTATACTGTTGTTGTTCTCTTGTTGACCTGACTGCTTCTATTGTTCTCATTTGTAAGTCGCTTTGGATAAAAGCGTCTGCTAAATGTAAATGTAAATGTAAATTTAGCGCCTTTGGGGCTGGTATGTAAAATAATATAGCCTAAGTTAAATTTGGACTCTAGGTTCTGAAGTAACTCAATCAGGCCACTTGTTGCCAAATAAAATTTTTTTACATCTGCTTAATTTAATTATACACACGGTAAACAATTTTTAGATTAATTAATGCGCTGAAATGACATAAGTGTTAGCAAAAATATCAATGGGTCTTTCAACTTTCAATAGCTGTATAAGACCGACCTCTTGTGGTTGCCTATAGTTTTGCAAGCAAGAAATGCGTGAAAATAACTAATAGTATGACACTGTATATTATATTTGTTTATATTTTGTAATATTTTATGCACTTATGTAACGCTTTATAAATGTATTACTAATAAGGGAAGCCAGGGCTAGTTGTCACACATTTTGGTTCAGGTTCAAAAATCAGGTTATAGGCCTATAGGCTATAAACACAAATTTTGAAGTCTTGGCTACACAAATTAGTGAAGTGAAGTGAGTGAGGTTATACAGAGGTTATACATTTTAAAACTTATTGTACCTGAAACTAATAGTTTTATTTATTTATTTTGCAAGTTACATAAGTTAAGGTAACAGATCTCATGCATAAAAACCTTTAGTTGGCGAAATATAGTCCCGCCGATTTATTTTGAACCACAGACGCAACGTTAATAGGAACCTTCTAACACAAGCTTCGTTTTCTATCCGGGTTTGTTTATCAGTGACTACATAATCCTGCTAAACTGCAATAGCCTCTTCTTTGTTTGTTGTTTTCGTTAAAAATCAAAAGGTAAGAGTATGGAGCCCTTTTATTTCCTTCTCTTTTTTGTGTGTATTTATTATAGTATACAAGCAATGACTTTGTTATTTGATAATGGGTTGGTATTTCTAACGGGACTTAAGTTACGTGCTATGCTAATAGACTGAAAGCTATGGATTACTATACTGAATGAAGTTAAATACGCTTTTTCTGAATGAATCAGAAATAAACAATAACGAAAATTAAGTAACGTTACACACATGTGGTGTTATTTAATAACCTATTCCAGCTGTTTTCAAACTACAACAACGTGGAAATGAGAAAATAAAAATAAAAAAAACTGTAAATTACCCTTAAAATAAAATATAGACCGAGAAAAGATTACAATATAAATTAGTGAATAAATAGTACATGTACAGTGCTAAAGTTAGTAGAAAAAAATTATGCAATAAATTAGAATAATCTAACTATTTTCCAAAAATATTTTAACATTTATCATACTAGTTTTCATAGTATAAATTGGGTCTTTAAACAAGAAACTATACTAATGCCTTTTAAATTAAAGGATAGGGGTTCCTATATATATATATATATATATATATATGAGGATCATTATATTTAGGGATCTGTGGCATGTAAAAGATTGAAACCCCCTGATCTACAGTATACTGTTAGATGCTTGAAAATTGTGACTTGAGTAACCTGCTGTGCTTTATTGACCTTCATTTCTTTATTTCAGTGGAATTATCATCTGGACTCGTCTGTTTCTAAAATGGAGCCAGCATGTCGAAAAGACAAACAGAAGCAGCAAACGCCGACCCGTGGAGATCGAACCAAACAGAAATCAGCCCAGCAGGAGCTGAAGCAAAGACAAAGAGCAGAGGTCACTCTCTGTTCTGATTCTAAGTTTAGAAACTTTTGCTTTCTTTGTGCTTGAAAATCATTTTGAAAACATAAAGTATTTCCAAACTATGTTATACCATGGTTATTTGGATGCTACCATGATGGTAATCAAAAGAAGATGGTAATTCAGTTGTGTAATTCACTGCCAGTCAAAATGAATATGCTTCTATTTCACAACAAATATTTTAACTACAATTAGAGTAAAAAATTACCTTATTTAAACAATTAACTAATTTAACATTTATTATTCAAACAATTAACATGATCCACCAGCTGGAGTGCCCTTGATATCCATTAGAGGGCACTAAATTCCAGTCTACTGCCTTTTTCCCATGACTTCATTCCCCATAATCCTCTGCCTGGTCTCATTAGTACTCATTGTTTGCACCTGTGTCCCTTACGGATTTTTGTCACCCTGCAGTTTGCAGTTTTAACTCTACGGGTCAAAAGTTTGTATTAATTAAAATAATTAATTAATTTGGTAAAAATTGATATATCCGTGAAATATTACGCTTAAAAGTTTAATATACACAGTATTTTTTAAATATAATTTATTCCTGAGATGCAAAGCTGAATTTTCAGTATCATTACTCCAGATTTTAGTGTCACATGATCCTTTAGAAACCATTTTAATATGCTGATATGCTGCTCAAGAATAATTTCTGATTATTATCAATGTTGAATGCTGAAGTTAATAAACAGTTTAAAAAATACTTTTCAATATTACGGTTTTGACTTTATTTTTTATTAATACAGCCTTGGTGAAAAGTCTTTAAAAAAAAAAGTCTTAAAAAAAAAAAAAAACTTCAACACTCTTATTTATTAAGTTTAGTGTTATCCTGTGGTTCATTGGAACCATCTGTATAAATTCATATGAAAAATAATTAATTAACTTGCATTTAATGACTTTCATATTCCAAATTCTTAAATAGTTTTTGCTTATTTCTCTTTAAAATTAAAATAGCTGATTTCAGATCAATTCATCAGAGCTTGTTTGTTCTCTGTTTCTGGTGTGTTACAGATTTACGCCCTGAACAAAGTCATGACTGAGCTTGAACAGCAGCAGTTTGAAGCCTTCTGCAAGCAGATGCAGTCACAAGCCGAATGAGAAAAAAACTAATGTCAGGACAAATATACACAGGTTAGGGTTAAGATAAGATATTTTCGTATTATTGTAACCCATTTGATAATCAGCCTTTTCCTCCCCTTACATTTAAACCAAAATGTATTCGTTGGAGATTGACACACACACACACTACTTGAATCTGAGTGTACAATCACATCGCAAACGGCGGTCAGTATATACAAAACCAAAAATATCATAGTACATCATATTTATCAGAGAAGCACCCTGTGAAAAGACATTCATTCACTCTATAGGATGTTAAACATCTGATGGTTTCATTGTTAACTGTGATGTTTTATATGATGCACAATGTTTTTTGTCCTGAATAATATGTATGGTTGGTAACTCTATTTTAGACAATTGTTAAACAATACCTATTGACTGAAGGAAAAACAAGATACAGTTGTCACTCTTTTGGTTTATGATTAACTTATTTGTGACGTGACATACTTTAATAATAGTAAATGTTCTTTTGACCACAAGCAGTTTTTAATAGTTTCGTTTTTGATTAAAATTTGATTATTAAAAATCATCTCTTGTATACATATAAAATGATTTCCTTCTCTGAGCCTTATTTCCCTGTGTCCTGCAAGACTTTAATTCAGCAAGGATGTATTTAATTAAGACTTTTTGCTAAATATTTATATTTCAAATAAATGCTGTTCTTTTGAAATTTCTATTAATGAAGGAATCCTGAAAAGGAAAAAAACTGCATGACTGTTTCCACAAAATAATGTTTTTAACATTAGAAAATGTTTCTTGAGAAGCAAATCAGCATATTAGAATGATTTCTGAAGATCATGAGACACTGAAGACTGGAGTAATGATGCTGAAAATTAGAAATAAATTACATTTTAATAAAATGTTAATACAAAAATAAATATGAAATTGATCATGTTTAATTATAATTTTTTTGTATTGTATTTTTGAACAAATAAATGCAACCTTGGTGAGTTCAAAGTTCTTTATTATTTTTAGTGTCATGGGCCTGACAGACCTACAGTATTTGGATTTCATATGGCATTAGGAGATTATGCTAATAGCAGATCTGTTGCAAATTGTTGCTTCATTTGAAGTGCAATACAAGCTTAGTGTGTAGTTTGGAAGAGCATATAGTGGTAGTTATAATAATTCTAATTTGATCAGATGCTTTTATTTTTTTAAAGGCCTAGCATTACACATACACCTTCAGCTGTATATTTAATCAATATTATACATGGTACAGTATGTGCAAATCTAAAAGCAAGCTGAGAGAAAATTATTCTGGTCTTTTTCAATCAATCATATTATTGTCTGATTGGTGTTCAGAAGTCTATGGTAACTGAGCTTCCGGTCACTCTCACTCCAAACCAGCCCTGCCAATACTTGGTGTCTTGACCGCCATGTTCAAAAGAGATGAAGCGGAGGCCCGGACCATAATCTGTGAATGTGTGGCTCACCTAAAACAGAAGTGGAAGTTTGCATGCACAAACCGGAGTTAAAATGACACGTTCGATAATAAAGGAATACTTGTATGATGTAGAACCTAACAAAAATCATGCAGAAGGGAGCAAAATATTTTACCTATTCATTTCAATTACATTGCATTGAAAATAATAGAAATGTATGTTTTTAAAATGGAACAGTTAATTGAATCTATAGAAACATTCTAAAAAAATGCTTGCATATGAAGATGAAATTCTGAAAGCTTATAATGTGAGTGAATGAGATGTTTATAACAGTATATCAGATAACTTGCATAAAATACGTATAAATATCAGCTGACTGCAACAGATTTTTCAGCAGTTTACAAATTTGCATATCAAATATGCTCAAAATAGGCTGTATAGGGTTAAAAGTTAAGTGGGAGTGTTATGGAAAACTGGACTGGACTCAGATTCTGCACTCATACCTTTTTCCAAGAGCAGTCATCACAGTCAGGGTCAAGGGTCACTTCATCTGACTTAAATTCAGTGATGACCTCTTTGTTTTCATCAAGCAGAGACACAGTAAGCATATAAATACACCCACAGTCTGTTCGGCTACAGTACCTACACACACATTTAAAAGAAATGACTGAACGGACAACGTGACGAAACAAAACTCATGCTATTATGTCCTTATCATCGACGCTTACCAGTCCTCAACAGTGACTGCTGGCTGTGCAATATCTACATTTTCAGGGTCATAACCCTCTGCCAGCACGTCAATCATTTGTCTTTTTATACACGGCCTGAAACAGAACAGAAATAGACATTGAAACACACAGATATAGAAATGATGAATAAAGACAAGCAGGGAGAGTGTGAAAGAAAAAGACAAGGATTCTTTTTCACCAACTTTTTTTAAAGGCAGGAAAAACTGCCTTATTTTCCCCACCCTCATCTATTCAGCTACTATTCATTCTCTCTTACTCGAAAGAAGTGCTGAAGTATTTAGTGACTGATTCGTCATTGAAAGCGTGTCCGCAGTCCCCCGGCATGTCTTCTGTCCGCCATTGATCGCCTCCATTCTCTATCAGCTCCCAGTGTTCCAGATCCTCTGGTGAAGAAAGTTTTTTTTCAGATATTAAGGTAGCTGAAGTACATTTTACCGATCTGTTTATTTTATTTAGAGCTGACATGTGATAGCAAGTTAATCTTAAAGGGATACTCCACGCTAAAATGAAAACTGTCATTAATCACTTACCCCCATGTCGTTCCAAACCCGTAAAAGTTTGTCTTCGGAACACAATTTAAGATATTTCGGATATTCGCGAGAAAGGATACATTTTCTATTTGTATTTACGCTTTGATTTGAAAGAAAACAGTGCATCCTTGTGGGGCAGCTGACACAGAAGAATGTAAGTTGCCTGCGTTCAGCTCATATTCTCTAAAACGGCGCTACAGTGATGTGGGGAGACAGAGGAGACAAATTGTTGAATAAAGTTGTTTAATTCACATATAGAAAGTATTCTCGTCGCTTCATAACATTACGGTTGATCCACTGATGGCAGATGGACTATTCTGACGATGCTTTTCATACTTTTCTTGACCGTGACAATGTATCTTACTTGGCAGTCTATAGGACAGTAACAAGCCTTACGGGTTTTCATCCAAAATCTCTTAAATTGTGTTTCGAAGACGAACACAGCTTTTACAGGTTTGGAACGACATGGGGTTAAGTGATTAATGACTTAATTTTCATTTTGGGGTGGAGTATCCCTTTAAACTATTGCATCATCCAAACAACATTTTTGTATTCATTTGTGTTATTCGTGCAGTTACGACTTAATGTCTACTGCTAAAAGGTGATTAAATGGTGACTGCACTGAATTTATATTTATGCATTTAGCAGGCACTTTTATCCAAAGCGACTAATAGCAGCATAAGCAATTCATCATCATATATATAACATCATCATATATATAACATTTCATGTTATAATCAGTGTTGAAAACAGTTGTGCTGGAAAAATAAAAAAGTCAAAAGAACAATTTACTTAAAACTCTATGTATTTCTTTAAGGTCACTTTTGATTAATTCTTCCTTAATAAAAGTATTAATATTAGGGGTGTGCAAGGATAGTCGAACATTCGAATATTCGTTCTGCTCTAATTATTCGATAAATAAAATTGATATTCGAATTTCGCAAAAAGAAAAAAAAAGTTCACAATAAAACCAAATTTGGTCACTTTCTGTGATTCTCCACGGCATATTTGAAGATGTATTCAAGCAAAAAATAATTAATTAATGAATAAGGGGCCGTTCACATATCGCGCCTAAAAACGCGTGGAAAACGCTAGGCGCGCCGCTTCCTCCTCCTTTCCAAAGCGCTCGGGCAGAAGCGCTCCTGAGGCGTCTGCCGTTGCTAAGCAACAATGACGTGCTCTCTCCATGAAGCCGCGGAAATTTCAGCAAAGGATAAATGGATTTGCAGCACAAAGAAAATCGCTTTCAGTAGCTCTGCTACTAAATTTATTTCAAAATAGCAATCCATATACACAAGGGCATAACTTTGGGTCTACCATTGGGGGGGTTAATCTCGCGGCATATATTAATTAATTTATTTATTGAATAACTTTCTTGTTTAAAAGGTAACATGCTAATTTGCATAATTTAATTATGCAATCCCCCCCAAAATGGGAGACTGTACTGGAGTTAACAACAACTTAAGTTACAATTCAGTGACATTGGTTCTACACAGTCCCTGGCACCCTCTGGCTTTACCTCACAGGACACTGGCAAACGAACATCTAGCCAGCCAACTCCAGTCAACAAAACAAATCATCAGCTAACTCAGGGTTTCTCAAACTTTTCTGCCATTCCCCACTTCGGAGGTAGGAAAGGGTTCCCCACCTGTCCCCAATCACCCCAACAAAATGTTAATAAACTAGGCTTTAAGTTTAACTGTTAAAATGTATTTTATTAACATCACATTTTAAAAACTCAAATAAAAAAAAACTCAACATCAAGCATACAGCTCAACTAACGCGATCGTTATAAAGGTGTTTGAACAACAAATCACATCCACTTGCACATATTTGACAATCGGAATATCAGATATATCCTGCTATATCTAACAAATTTGTGAAATTTTGAATAAAAAAGGAAATAAAAGCAGATCATCAGTCATTCAGCGCTATTGTGACTGCGGTGTGACAAGCAATGCAGACGCGCGTCTCCATGGGAACCATAAAGCGATACTAGCTACGATCCATATGGTCGCCTTCAAAACTTTTAAACTTACGTGTGAAAAGGTTAAGTAAGGCTTACATTTGAATGTGTCTTTGTTTTGTTTTGAGTGTATGTTCAATAAATACAGGAATTAAAAAGATGAGCACAAAACCTGTTTGTCATGTCTCTCTTCTTCAGCAGTGGGCCGCGCCCGCTCCCTACCCTTTGAGAAACACTGAACTAACTTAACTTGTCCTGAATCTTAAGAAGCCAGTTTCATTGGTTGATTTTTAATTACTTTTAAACAACATGGAAGCTACACAAACTGGCTGTAGATGTTATGACTGACTCAGTTATGACGGACGATCCTTGATGTTGTTTCTCGCTTGCGATAATATGTGAAATTCTGATTTCTTATGACTTTATAATTTTTATTACTTGTAAAAAAAATTCATATGTTGATGTTATATGTTTTTATGTCTGTAACCTTGTTAATTGTGCTGCTGCCTGTCTTGGCCAGGACGCTCTTGGAAAAGATTTTTAATCTCAATGAGTTTTATTCTGGTTAAATAGGCTAAAGGTAATAATAAAAATAATAAGACAGCTAATTTAGCAATAGGGGTACTTCCGTTTGGTCAGGATTTTTCTTTTCTTTTTTTTTCTTTTTTTTCGGCTGGTGTTGACAAACGATGAAAAATCGTTGTCTGGCTGCCTTTCAGTGTCCTTTCTGTCAGCTTTCTCCTTCCATTCATCCCAGCGACTGCGCAAAATAGTGAACAAACTTGGTAGAGAAAGCGGGTTGGGTAATACCAAGTAGTCGGTGCGGTGGGCGGGGGGTAAATTACAGGTTATTTAAAATATGATACTATCTATCTTGCTGGCAAATTAAATTAATAAAGAAAACGAACAAAAGTATTAATTCTGAATATTTCATATTTATTTTAATCTGAATGGTGTGATGATATTGGGGGGGGGGGTTATATTAGATGGATCTGATTTTTGGGGGGGGGTCATGACCCCCGTTTGTTTGCACACATTGTTAAAGGTTTTCAGCTACAAAACACGATGTGTAATGTTCAAGCTTATTGTGTGTAAGCTTGTTCAAAATGACGGAAACAATAAATGTTGCTGATAAATAACGTCTGTCTCATTAAACTTAATTTAAATGAATATTCGTTTTTTGTGAGCTCAAATATTCGAATGTGATATTTGCGGAAAACGCCCATCCCTAATTAATGTCTCTTTTTTTAATGTCTTATTGACTTTTTGAACGTTAGTTTAAATGTCGACTTACCATCTCCATTGGGATTTTTTAAGAGGTTTCCAGGCATGCTGCTGAATCAGAGAGATTTCTTCTTATCAGGTGACTATTCAGAGAGAATGAGGGCAGATAAAACTTTGTAGACAGTAACAATTTCTACTAACAACTTTGCAAACCGTTTTCCTGTCATAACCTTTGCATCTTTATCTGTTAACCAGCAGTCCTTTTCATCATTCATGCACATGAGATTGATTCCATTTCCTGGACGCTGCAGTAAAGCTGGAGCGTTTACCCTTTAAGGATGTTCATCACCAGAAAACCATTGTGAAAGAATGCATAAATTAAAGCCCACAATCAATGCTATGCTAAAGCTGACATCTTTCACCACAAGTAATAACATCAATTATGAGCCATACAGTATATGCCGTCATGTGGTTTATTTCTTTCTGGGTTGACTGCTTCCTGTAGCTCTAGCTTAGCCCTTTTCAGTGAGCTAACTCATGTTTCCTGCTGTAGCTCTGTTCAGCGTAAGGGTGGGATCTTTGCACACACACGAGTAAATACATCACAGCACACACATAAATAAGCAATGAATCATATATATTGTCCAGTACTTACAGTGAGTGGAGTATCTCTTGAGTCTGTCCTCTCAGTTTAATGTGTTTTTGGTGAGAGAAAGCTTCCTGTAACCTGATCTCTCTCTGCAGACTTTTCACTGGTTGGCAGAATGCCGCACGTGAGTCTTCCTGCATCAGCTGTATTCACCCCTGACGGTTCTGCAGAGCACAGCACAGCACGTGCATGCATTAGCACTAATGTCACTCACTTTATAGAGGACATTCACAAGTGACATACAGAAAACAGACAACAAAATAATTCCATCTTAATTTTTCAGGATCCCAAACTACGGAGCTCTGTACATGATCTGCAAATTTCTTGTTTACATCGTGTCTACAGTTTTACCCTTTTAACGAGGGAATTCACAAGCTTTATGAACGAGGGAATTCACAAGTTTTATTAAAGCTCAAGCTTTATTAAAATCCCTTGGGATATTTGGATGCAGCGAAACACACTCACATAAATATTTATTTACATGTGGCCAAGTATGGTGGCCCATACTCTGAATAAGTGCTCTGCATTTATCCCATCCAAAGTGCACACACACACACACACACACACACACACACACCATGAACACATACACGGAGCAGTGGGCAGCCATTTATGCTGCGTTGCCCAGGGAGCACTTGGGGGTTCAGTGCCTTGCTCAAGGACACCTCGGTCGTGGTATTGAAGGCAGGAGAGAACGCTGTTCATTCACTCCCCCCATGACAATCCCTGCAGATACAAGACTTCAACCCGCAACATTTGGGATACGAGTCTGACTCTCTAACCATTAGGCCACAACTTCCTTTTAGTACCATTTAATAACAGAATTGCTCAGGGGACAGACAAATCTTTATATCGGTTACTTTATATCTTCGGTAGTCTATAACGAGAACCTGAAGAAAGCATGGAAAACTCTGAATAGAAGTAATGGTCTCAGTCCAAGAGCACAGATCGAGCCCAACATAGAACATTTCTGTTGAACAAAAAAATGACAAACTTATTTGTTCTTTACCTATAATCTGCCCACTAACTGTAATTATTCTATTTAAAACCCATTCTGTGTCTCACACTGAGATTCCCAAACCAGCAGCTAATGGAAGAAGGACAGCACAGCTCAATGTAAGTCAGATGTTGAAGTGAGTTGTCATCTGAGGAAGATTAATTCACTTGTTTGTCAATATGTACCCACACGGAGAATGAGAGAAAGTTTGGTCAGATTTTATTTTGAATGTTCATCTAATCTAATTTTGTAAGTGATTTTTCTTGTTTTCTTTGGATTGTTTGACTACTCGAAAGAGAAATTAGAAAAATATAACTAATACATTTGTGTTTCCTGGCAACACATCCCTTATTAAAATAAACCATGGTTTTAGTACAAAACTAAATAAATAAACATAGTTTTGCTACACTTACCATAGTTTTACTATTTTACAGTATTTGTAGTACAACTGTGGTTATACAAAAAAAAAAAATTTAAAAACATGGTTCCCATGCTGGGTGTAATGCATTACAAGTAACACAAGTTACGTAATCAGATTACTTTTTTCAAGTAACTAGTAAAGTAATGCATTACTTTTTAATTTACAAGAAAATATGAGTTACTTTTTTCAAATAAGAAATGCCAGTTACTTTGTTTTCTCATGGATTGACTGGCAGCTCTTCTGTCCTCTTCTGTGTTGAAAGAAATCTGGAGTAAGTGCATATGTGTTGTGCGCACTGTGTGAACATGATGTTACTGTAGTTTTGAACATGCATTTACTCATCTCACTCACACAAAAACCGATTCAGTATTCCTCAAAATAAATCAAAACAGTCAAATGAAAACTCGGGACATGACGAAAACATTTTTGCTGCTGACCTTCAATGATCTATCCATACTAATAAGCAAAAATTACTTTAGATAAACATAACTTTTTTTTTTTCTGAATAGAGAAAAATGAGGCCAAGCCAGATGAGAAAAAGTAATGTAATGCATTACTTTCTATAAAAGTAACTAAGTAATGTAACTAGTTACTTATTTTAGGAAGCAAAACAATATTGTAATTCATTACATTTAAAAGTAACACTCCATCAATATGATGAGCTGCAGCTCATAATACATGTTATATGGAAACATTGTGCATTATTTATGAGCAAGTTTGTTGCTTGATTAAATATAATTCAAATTGTTTGATCACTGAAGTTCAGTTGGTGACAATTCAATAGGAAATCAGTTAAAAAACATCCAGTGATCTCATACCATTGAAGTGAATGTTCAATTTATCAGTATTTATTGTAATAAATATCTAAGAAATTATTTATTATCTGATTGCATTAGTATATATAGAGTGGTAATCAATTAAAAAAGAGCAAATGGAAAAAGCAGATGAACACAGAGCAACATAACAACATAACAACTGAAAGTTAAAGAGGGTGATGTATCCAAATAATCAAAGTTGTAATATATTCCTTGATTTTCATATCCATCTATTTGTTTGTGGTTTATTCTTTTATTTTTTTAAATTATTATTTTGTGTTTATGCTTCTTATATTAATCTTCATCATACATCCATATTCATATATTTACTACTCATTTATGTTTATCTTTTGTTTTGTTTGATTTATATCCAAAATGTAATATTTGTAGTATTCTCCAAGAATATGTATGTTGTACTCACATTTATATGTGGTAGGAAGATGCATCTTCTTTACTGGTGGTTTGATAGATATTGGAAATCTTTTAAGTACTGCCTGAGTAATAATGTTTCTATAATAATTAGTCATTAACGGTAGTAGATGTTCTTTTCCAGAAACTGTTTTTGTAATTTAAGAAAGCCTATGATATTTGAAAGTGCTAATTTTGGTTTATAGTTTTACACATAACTGGAAGCATCATAATATATTAACATTTTGTCATTTAATGATTATCAAGATTTCATCTCAGATGCTGTAAACTTTGAAGCCCTTATTTATTTATTTATTTATTTAATATTTTTAACAACCATATCTGATATATGATTAAATTTGATATATTTATATGAATAAAATTTTAGATCAATAAATATAATAAAGTAAATTTCTTGTCTAAAATTTCTGGCCTGTAAACTGACCAATAGATGGGTGATCCATTATGAATGCAATTTGGGACTTTTATTCTGGCAGATGAGAAGATCTGTCTGTCTGGGTTTTACCCATCACATCTTCAACACATCTGGTCATATATCATCACTGTTTTCCATCACTACCGCCTCTGTCATCGCCTGTTTTTCGATCCAGGATAATTATCCGCCTCTTTACCGTAGAGTGGACCACTATCCGTGTTTCAGGAGCAGGTAAACGTGAATAAAACACCATAAACACAAACATCGGTCACAACAATGTTAGCATGACGGCTAGCGAATTAACAAGGGGAGGAAAAAAGTGGATTAAGTTTTGTTTAAAGACATTACAATTCAAGCTAGTTGGGGATTTAGTTGTGTAATCGTGTATATCTGTCATAATTTGTGTGTAATGAACAATATAGTGTTATTAAACATAATAGATCAGGTCTGTAGTGCTAGCAGGTTAACAGAGCTCGAGGACTGCCCATCAAAAAAAAAAAAAGACTAAAAAGCGTAGTTTATTTAATAAAAGAACCCGGAAACATAATAAATCTTTTATTTGAGTCAAATCACATCTGTCGAGAGGAATATATTAAACAGTCAGAAGTTATATCTGTTTTTGCAGTTTGTGTGACGTTAGGTGTGGAGATACGTGACGTGTTTCTGTGCATTATACACTCTCATAAATCCCTTATTAAAACTTTAATTTGTCTGACAAGATTCTTCTGTTTAGTGATTGATGAACTCAACAGCTTTTAAGACTTTTAAAATGTTGGATACAGTCAGATGTCATGGCTAGTAACGTTATCAAAACAGGAAACTTGATTTAATCGTAACGTTAGTTTTGTATTATTGTAACGCTGTTTTGATGTTGTATTTGTCATTATGTGAGTCGCGTGTGGTATAAAATATGATCGTAAACTAAAACGGATTTTTTTTTACATTACAGTAATGGACAACAGCTCAGCGACTTGTCCGTTTGACACACAGGTAAAATATTTTGATTTTTTCATTTAATGTTATTTCAGATTATGCCCGTCTTTTCAGTATTTCTGCATTAATATATGCTTCGACGAATCCTCCATGCATGTTAGCTCAAAATAGGATTTCCTCGTTTAACACTGTAACGTTAACGGTTACGCAATATGTGATCATCACATCGAAAATGTATAAATAATTTTTTTTATTACTTTTGCTTATTTATTTACTAGTTTGGCCTATTCGAATTAAATAAAATCGCGAAAGGAAGAGATAGTGGCATTGTTTTTAGGCGATCCCATTAGCAATGGCTTGCTAACTCATCAGTTCAGTAGATGCGGTTTAGCTTGATTTAATTAAAGAAGATCCGAGTCGTTTTCGCCTTATCCTCATCGTTTACACAACTTTGATTAGGGATTTATTTTGTTCCGTTCGTTTTCGTTCTCTTTTGGGCTGTTAAGTGTTTTGTTGGTGTGCATCGAGTTGCTAAACAAGCCTTTGCGGTCACATTGTTAAATACGTTTTTACACCAAACATGTAGTTTTGTCGAAGCAGACGGCGTATGTTTATTGTGGTATGTTACATTGGTGTCGATCGTGTAATTGAATGACGGTGATTTGCCGTTTTCTCGTAGTTGTCGAATATTTTGCACAATTGAGAGCACCAGTGCACCACTGCGCATGCGCGCTCACTGCTTAACCCCTTACAGCCTCCTACTGGAGAAAGTAAAGCAAAGACTAGAGATTTTTAAAAACTTAAGTGTGTGTGTGTGTGTGTGTATACACTGCTGTTTAAAAGTTTGGGATCAGTTAGATTTGTAATGTTTTTTTTTTTTAAAGAAGTATCCTCCTGTTCATCAAGGCTGCATTTATTTGATTAGAATATATTTTAAAATGTAATTTATTGCTGTGATCAAAGCTGAATTTTCAGCATCATTACTCCAGTCTTCAGTATCACATGATCCTTCAGAAATAATTGTTATCAATGTGAAATCAATGTGTTAAATTGATAAAATCATAGGTAAAAAAATAATATGCTAATATGCTGATATATATATATATATATATGTGTGTGTGTGTGTGTTTATATATATATATATATATATATATATATATATATATATATATATATATATATATATATATATATATATATATATATATATATATATATAACACACACACATTTAAAAAAAAAAATAAAAAAATGGAGTAATATAGAACTATCAATGATTTTGTATGTAGAATATATTATTCGTTTTATTTGTTTGTTTTGATTCTCTGATTGGCAGAGATTTTTTTTTTTTGGCAAATTCAAGGGTAATGGAGTCTTTCACCAGGTATTCTGCTATATGATTATTTAAAAATTATGCATCCTGATGGCTTAAACATAAACATATACCATTGATTTACAACCTTGTGAAGTCAATAAGTAAACCGTTCTGTGTTGATTCTTCTGTAAACACTTAAAAAAAAAAAGCGTCAGTGACTCAACCAATAGCATGTGTTTAGGGTGGGACTACCTGTTTGAAAGCAGTCATTAGTTGTTGTTTTTTTATCCATCTGATAAGAAGTGGTCTAGAAATTATACACATTAACTAATGTAATCCTGAGTTGTTTTGTTCCATATTTCACACTTTCATGCTTTACCCTAGGTTTAAATCGACTGTAATGCATATCCAATAAACGCTCTTTTATATTTATTGAGGGATACATTGCTTAGTTTCTGATGGGTTTAACAACATATGGCACTGCAGCTTGGTCATAATATAATGTTAAAAGGGTGTTATTCCTTTTCATAAAATGAAAGGGTCCTCCAAAAGTTGCACTAATCTTTATGTTGTTTTTATTGCAGGGCTACAGTTCAGCATTTAAGCGGAAACGGACAGTGGAAGATTTCAACAAGTTCTGCACTTTTGTGCTTGCATATGCCGGTTATATTCCTTACCCACAGGAGGTGAGTATTGTCTTGTCTTAGTGACGTAACTGAGTGGAGATCGTCATAAAAATGCTTCTCACTGTGTTTGTACATTTGATAGAAAGTGCTGCAGGGTGAAGCGGCCTTGCTTTCCTCAAGATCGCTTTGACACTTCACCTCCAGAGTTTCCTATCCTTGGCAGTGTTGTAGCACTGGGTGTTCATGGGAATTTTTTTTCTTTTCTTTTTTTTTTGGTGGCATGCCTCTTATGAGCTGGTTTGCTGCTGATGCTCTTGTTTGATCCACAGAAATGGTGGTGGCTCTTATGTCACGGCCGCTGAGAGACAACCACCCTCCAAAAAAACCTCAGCCCTCCCTCCCAGGGTAAGAGGGCCACTCCAGTCTCCTCCATTCTCATCTCAGACCCTGTCTCTAAGTGCCATTCTTCACAACAGCAGTGCGTGTGCATTCACAAACACTTCAGTTTCAGGTCTTCCCTTTAATGGATCCTTCAAATGGATGGAGGCTAAATCAAGGCAACTCTGTTGCAGGGATATGCATGGGGGCCGATAATGACCCCAAGTGTTCCAAAACCCAGTGAGCTGCCTTCTAAAGGCCATAGTATACTTTGGTTTTTACGCATACACAAGGATCTGTGTACAGTGTGCATAACGCAAATTTCATCACCAGAATGGTATGCGTGTACTGTACGCACAGGTTCCACATGGGCATTGGTTTTGCCCTAATTAGTTGTTCCAAAAGGTGGCAACACTGTCCCGGGCTGTTGTTTCACAATGGAAAACGAAACTAAAGAGATGGAACAACAACAAAATAGCAGAAGCTGCAACACCAACAGACGCCCACATTAACAAGAGCTTGGGGGAGAGGTTTGTGAGATTGGGAGGGATAAGTAAAAACCCAGGTCAAGTTATCTGTACTTATATAGTGGTTTATACAATGCAGATTGTTTCAGTGCAGCTTTACTGGAAAATAACCATTGAATCAATAATGCAAATGTCATTGAATATGAGACAAATTCAAATTCTGCTGTAAAGCAGGTTTAAATAGACAGAAGTGTCACTATTCAGCTCATGTCAGTTCAGTGTTGATTCAGTTCAGTAACTAAAGTTCATCAGTTATAAATCAGGTTCATTTTCAGACAATAGATTTGCTATTCAGTTCAAGTCAGTTGATTCAGTTTAGTGATCGGTACTGGAAGAAAATTCAGTTATTGTTTTTTTGTCTTTTTTGACAGTCCAATGTAGACAGAATGGTACAGTTGTAATTTGGTTTCCATGTTGTCATCTGAGCATTGGTCATCAAAAAATTTATGTTTGGCAATATCTAATTAGAAATTTCCCAACTTATTGAGCTTGTTACAATGCATTTCTGGAGGTGCCTTTCTTTCTGAAGATATCTTGTTTTTAAAAAAGCCTTCACATCAACAGATGCATGCTGTCTAAAATGATGTCTAGGTAGGCAGCTCACTATGTTTTGGAACAGCTAGTGCTTTCATAATGTCTTTTCACTTCCTTTCAGCAAATTTAGATGTTTTCAGAAAGATAATTTGATTATTTAGTTCCTCTAATTCAGTCTCACATTATTATTTATTTGCTTACTACTTGCTTTGTTTCCACAGGCTACTGAGCACAGAGGAGACAGCCCTTCATAGCACATGAATAATGATGACTTTAATAACAAAAAAGCACAGTATATGAGGGTTTAAACAATAGTAAGGGTAGACTGAGATTGACCTGTGAGAAATTCACCAAAATAATCCACCACTGATGTGAGATCCATGTGCTTCTGAGCTCATTAGCTGTGACCAAGAAAGCTGATTACGGTTTGACAGCGAAATGACGGGGAGGTTTTGAATTCACTGAACATACAGCGGAAGTTCATGAACCTGACATTTGTGTGCCTTATTTTTACAGAGTGCAGTTTAATTGTGCAGATGCTTGTATTTCTGAGGATCAGTCATTTGTTTCTCTTAGGTGGTAGCTCTCCATTTTAGAAGTGAATCTTCAAGCTTTCCTGACCACTTTGCTTCTCTTACCCTGGTTTGTAATAGACACTTTATGCGGGTATTCATGTTATTTAAAGGATGAAAAAAGGATAGTTCACCCAAAAATTAAAATTTGATATTTATCTGCTTACCCCCAGAGCATCCAAGATGTACGTGACTTTGTTTCTTCAGTAGAACACAAATGAAGATTTTTAACTCAAACCGTTGCAGTCTATCAATCATATAATGGAAGTGGATGGGAATCACGGCTTTACACAAAACCAACAAAACCAAATTAAACCATGCGGCTCATAATGATACATTGATGTTTAAATACACGAAATGAGCAGTCTGTACAATATACTTATATATGACTTATAAGCAGGGGTGCACATAATTTTTTTCAGCCTGGTTCTTATATGAGAACCTGCAGATTTGGTTAGGTCCTCACATGGCACATAGTGTGAACCATCAAAAATAACTATAAAAAATAAATTAATTATAGGGACAATATCATTGTAATTTTAGTTGTTTTTTATATATTTAAAAAACAAAACTAAACAATAAAGTATGATAATACTATATTTTTAAATAAAAAGGGAGTATTAATTATAAATGCAATTATTTTATAGTAAACTTAAATATAAAATGCTAATATTTGGTATTATTATTTTAATTTGAACTTTCATCATTTTCAAATGGAAAATCAGTAAGATTTTATTTTGGCAGGTTGCTGGCAAGTAAGTATATGCACTTCCGGGTTTAATGCTGGCGACTGTAGAGCGTAAGTAAATTAATATTTGAATATAAATTTTATACAGTACAGTTTGTCAATCTGAAATGGTAATTAGGCATTAGCAGTCAAGCATGTCAGTACGCAAACGCGGGCTCAGACCTTATTTACAACGCACATTTATTTTTTTGGTATCACATGCGGACCTGCGGTCCACTTATGTGCACCCCTGCTTATAAGTTAATTACCGCAACCTATCTCTCAAGTGGACCATTGACACTCCTTTGAGATTGTAGATAGTGTCAATGGTCAATTTAAAAGATAGGTGGCGGTAATGCACTTATAAGTCTGCGATCCGCCATAAAGCAAGAAGACGACAGGTCACGTTCTTTTTTTTTTTTTTTTGACTTTTAAAGCCGTGATTCCCATTCACTTCCATTATTTGATTGACAGACTGCAACGGTTTGAGTTAAAAATCTTCATTTGTGTTCTACTGAAGAAACAAAATCATCTAACATCTTTAATGCCTGGAGTTAAGCAGATAAACATCTAATTTTTATTTTTGGGTGAGCTATCCCTTTAAGTACTGGTAATCCTGTGTTTTACTTGGTGATTCAGTTAATTGTTTGGTACTTAGTGCTACTGAACTAAACTGGTCATTGATCTAATTAAAAAAAATTGTTGGAAATTTTCATGATTGCATGTTCTTACATTTTAGCCTTTATCATACTCAAAAAAATTCTAAATCTAGCATTGCTGAACTTGCATCATTATTAGCAATATTACAGTCAGTTCACCTACCTCACTCAGACTTGACTGAAATGTTTGTAGTAAAATTTCATAATGATGCAAGTTTGAGTATTGTGTGGGATTTAGACATATTTTCAAGTTTATACTGAACTTTTATTCCATGCACTTATGAATGATTCAGGTCCGCAAGGAACTATATTTTCTATTTAGCCTTTCTCATACTGCCAGATGTCAAATGTTCCATCTTAGAGATCTTTATTTAATGTAAGTAGGCATTTTCATCTTGCACCATTTTGGTCTGCATTTCTTGTCATAAATATTGCACCATAACCAGCAGGATTCGTGGGTGTGGATGATTTTCTGTTTATTAATTTCAACATAAGTCTTGAAACATGCAGTGAAGTTGTTCGGTCACTGTTTGTTCATCTTCAGACTTCAGACCGATGTTTTAATTCAAGAAATTCATTAAAATAGTGGTTAAATGAGTGTTTTCAATCGCTCTCCACAGGAGGCGCACTTGAGGAACAGCTCTAGTCCTCCAAATAGCACCGGCAGCACTGCAGACAGCGACGGATGGGAGAACCAGAGGCTGGGCTGCGGCCTCTCGTCCCCAGACGAGCCCCCACCCAAAAACCGCAAGAGCTTCGCAGGATTCAAAAGACCCACGAGCGAGGATTCAGAGCCTCAGAAGCGTCCGAAATCAGCAGGTCTTTTGCTAGAGGGTCGAACGAAGGCCGACAAGGTGAAAAAGAAGAAGAAGCTGAGAAAGTGTAAGAATGAGGAATTGAGATCTTTAGTCCCATTTACTTCTACCAGTGCCGAAGGTGAGATCTCCAATTATGGATGTACTATCAAAGAAGAACCGGAAGATTACCTCAGCATCCCCGTACCCACCGCCGACATGGGTAGAGACCAGTCAACACACACTGGGACATGTTCAAAACCTGCCTCGGGTTCACAGGCCACCGCAATGTGCAAAGAGGAGCCTGATGTGGGCCGTCCTTGCTGGAACAGTTCTAAAAGCTCAAGTCCAAAGTGGGAGGATGTCAAGAAGCCCTTACAAACTCAAGAAGAGGCAGTAGTCTTGAAGGTAGAAGGTTTTCCTGGTAAAAGGACTGTGGTCCGTCAGGGGAAACAGGTGGTGTTTCGAGATGAGGATGGATCGGGGGATGATGAGGACATCATGGTGGATTCAGGTAAGCAGGACGTTTCAGGCCCTGATAACTTCACAGCAAAGTTTTTTCAACTTGGACAGGCAGGCCCTGATAACTTAACAGCAAAGTTTTGTTTTCAACTTGGACTGGTAGTTTAAAGGTGTTTACCTGCCGGAGCAAACTTTTCTGGAAAGTTCTGGAGAGTTTATATCTCACAATTTGGACTTTTTTCTCAGATTTGCGAGTTTATATCTTGTAATAGCAAGTTATTCGAGTAAATTATGAGTTTACATCATAGACTGAATAAAACATGGACGTAGTGTCAGTGACGTCACCCATAGTTTTTTGAAGAGCGTTTTTGAAGCTCATAGTGCGCAGAACAGGTCATTGCCATCTTGGCAGCGCGTCACTGCATGTCACTCTTGGATCATTGAAAATGGGCAAAAAGGTAAGCCACGCCCACCTATGTCAGCAGCAATCCACCTGTCACTCAAGTGGCCACGCCCTTAATTATGCAGAACTTTAAGGCTTAATATAATTTAAACGGATGAGTTATAAAAAAGTTCACCCCCTCACAGGTGTCATGAAGGGCAAAATTAACTATTTAGATCAAAATCATTTTTTGTACCAGGCTGTAAACGTTTTTTTTTTCTGCTGTAAAGTTGGGCATTTTAACATTGGGGTCTATGGGATTGACTCCCTAATGCAGCCAGACTCTAGTGGCCAGTTGATGAATTACATTTTTAGTAATTTTCTTGTTGGCTTCAGGAGAGAGAGCGCGAGGTTGCCGCTTGGTTTCTGCCATGGAATGAAAAATATATAAAAAGGTCATTCTGACTTTTTTTCTCAAAACTGCAAGAACAAATATCAGAATTGCAAGACATAAACTCTGAATTGCAAAAAAAAAAAAAGTCACAACTACCTTTTTTTATTTCATTTATTAATTTTTTTTTTCCTGTGGCAGAAACAGGCTTCCATAGTTTCTGACTCCAAACAAATTTTGTTAGAAGTGACGTCACCTCAGTTTGTTCTTCGCTTGAAGTCTTTCCTTTTGAAGTCTTTCCTTTTGAATACTGCAATTGTCAAAAGTAGATTACAATTGTATTCATATATCTTTAAATTTACCGTCTTTCTCTTTGCAGATGATGACTCCTGGGACCTAGTGACATGTTTCTGCATGAAACCATTCGCCGGGCGGGCAATGATCGAATGCAACCAGTGCAACACCTGGATCCACCTCTCATGTGCCAAAATCCGCAAGTCCAACGTCCCCGAGACGTACATCTGCCAGAGATGCAAAGACTCAAAGTTTGACATTCGCCGCTCCAATCGTTCAAGAGTGGGCTCTCGAAAACACCTTCTCGACTGATGCCGCTCTTCTCGTTCTGCCCCTCCACATGTAAAGAGAAACTCGTAGAAAAGTCTTCTTGATAACTAGACTCGGAAGAGGAAGGGATCAGTGACCTGCTTGCTTCACCTGTTTTTGTTTGTGTTTTTAATATTTCTCACCTTCCTAAATGTTTGCGTCAGGCAATCAATACTAGGATGATGCATTAACTGGAGCAGATTTCTGCCGTACAGACAGACCGTTGCAGTTGTGATGGTACACAGCTGAAGTTGTGCTGGAAAGAAGGGACTGAGGTGTCGGATTGCACTTTTTTAAGAACAAAGGGGTAGCTAGAGATTTCCATTTGTACCCATAGCTTTCAAAAGTATGTCTTTTTTGTCAAAGTATGTATATTATATGAAATAACCATAATATATTAGTGTTCAAGGTGTTTAGACTCATCATTTTGTGTGGATCTTTTCTGAGACCCCCAAATGTGTATGAGCGAAAGAGTTCTGTTTGTTGGATAAAGTCACTGATGATTTGGAGTGAAACATCAGAAATGGTTCTTGCTACATTGTGGTATTTCTTGATTTTTATTTTTTACTTTTGGCAACAAATTTGTGATAAGAGACTATATGCGTCATTTCTATTTCTTGATTTATAAATCCTGATCATTTGTGCATTTTCTGGCATTCATTGAACAAGAAACTTATTTTTTTTCTTGCATGTTGTAATGTTTTACTAAACAGTTTGATCTTTTTGTAATTTTGTTTTTCTTCAAGATGATGATTAATATCTTAATAATGTAAATTATGTGAGTCATTACAGGTCAGGGAAGGGATGGATATTCTTACTGGGTGAATCTCACAAAAACATATCCAGGTCACATTTCACCCCATGAGTATTTATATGTTCTCTGTGGTGATTCTATTTATATTGTAATTTCTGAAAGAAAGAATTTAGCTTATAGTTTTCTCGTGAAAATAGTAATAATGCACATTTTGTGGATAAATATCACTTGGGCATGTTCTTGTCAGGTTTTGTGAGATTCTATTAACTGCCAAAAGGAAGAATATTGTTGCCTGTATATGCTGAAATGCCAAGGTTTACTTAGTAGTCATATTTGCATTCAAAACACTGAACTGTTATTATCTGGTCCACAAATCTTGGCTTTTCAGCACTTGCTGGCGGAGCTTGTATTCGGAGAAATCATTCAGAAGGGTTTAATTCTTGTTAACCACTGTGACCGGTTTAACGTGGTTGATAATCAGTGAGTCTGGTTTCATGTTCATAGGCATGCTAAGATAAAAAAATGTGTGATTGGTCCACTCCCATCACAAAAAGCATAGGTTTGTTTCTTAAAGACATTTTTTTTTTTTTATAAGTCTCATACAAGTTGGTTTTCATCTTCAGAATGAACTGTTCTTTTAGATGAGACAAACACCGCAGAGAAGATAAATTATTTGGAACATTTAATATGAATATTTTGTTATGTTAGCTGTCTGCATGCTTGAGCATAAATCCCTTTTTTTAGATTAAGCCATAAAAATTTGGTCCATATTTCCAAAGCAAATCCCTTTTGTCTATGATGTTTTATAAACATACATGTACACACACACATATAAAAGACCAATAATGACGATAGTTCATACAAATATCTGATCATTTTTGATACTGCCTTGGTCCTTTTTATGATGAGTCAGTGGACAGTCCACAGTGATTTGTTTTATTCATTTTTTTTATGCACATTAAAACTGGATATCCTTTAAACTCTTACTTTGGAATATTTTGTCTTCCTCTGAGATGAGTTTGGGAAGGTGTTAATTTGTTGGCCTAGAATGAACAAGCTAGCTTTTCATTGTTTTGTGGAAAAAAAGTGTAACTTGTAAATTGAATAGCTTATGTTGATGCTTTCTTCTTTTTATCATTTAACATTTATGATGGGATCATGTATGATGGTTCTGTACATTTTGTTTTGTACAATCAATGTGTTTATCTAGTATGGCTGATATTTCAGGGATGATTGTGTGCAAGAAGAACTGCTAAAGTTTGAGCTTGCACTGTTACAGTGAGTCCAATGAAAGAGAGATGTTTCTGTGAAACTTCATGTGAACCGTTGTAAATAAAGTTGATTTTAATGACAATTCATAAGTCATAAAGTTCTTTTTTCATGTACACACACACACACACACACACATATATATATATATATATATATATATATATATATATATATATACAGTTGAAACCAGATATTTACATACACTTAAGAAAAAAACAAAAACTTTTATTTCTTTACTGTCATACATTAAATTAGAGTAAACTTTTTCTGTTTTAGATCAATAAATATTAACATATTTTTTGCATTTGAGGGAGAACTTTTATGTATTTTTTTATCACTTTCGTCAAAGTCAGAAGTACACATACACAAGTTTAATGTGTCTTTAAACAAACGAAAACTCCAGATGATTCCATTCTGAGCTTAAGAATTCTGATAGGTTAATTGATTCCATTTGAGTTAATTGGTGGCACACCTGTGGATGCATATACAGGCACACCTGAAACACAGAGCCTCTTTCTTTGACATCATGGGAAAATCAAGAGAAATCAACCAAGACATCAGGAAATGAATTGTGGACCTCCACAAGTGTGGCTCATCTTTCCAGATGCCTGAAGGTCCCACGTTCATCTGTTCAGACAATAATACGCAAGTATAAAAAACACGGGAATGTACAACCATCATACTGCTCAAGAAGGAGACTGCTTCAGTTTCCCAGAGAGGAACGTTTTTTGGTGCGAACCGTGCGAATCAACCCCAGGACAACAGCAAAAGACCTTGTAAAGATGCTAGCTGAAACTGGTAAGACCATGTCATTATCCACAGTAAAACGAGTCCTGTATCACCATGAGCTGAAAGGTTACGCTGGGAGGAGAAAACCTTTACTTCAAAACAACCATAAAAAGCCAGACTACAGTTTGCAACTGCATATGGGGACAAAAATGGGGGTGATAGTATAATGTTGTGGGGATGCTTTGCTGCATAAGGGACTGGTGCACGTCACAAAATAGATGGCATCATGAGAAAAGAGAATTTTGTGGATATATTGAAGCAACACTTGAAGACATCAGCCAGGAAGTTAAAGCTTGGGCGCAAATGGGTCTTCCAAATGGACAATGACCCCAAGCATACCTCCAAATATGTTACAAAGTGGCTTAAGGACAACAAAGTCAAGGTATTGAAGTGGTCATCACAAAGCCCTGATCTCAATCTCATAGAAAATTTGTGGGCGGCACTGAAAAGGCGAGTGCGAGCAAGAAGGCCTACAAACCTGACCCAGTTGCACCAGTTCTGTCAAGAGGAGTGGGACAAAATTCCAGCAAACTATTGTAGAAAGCTTGTGGAAGGATACTCAAAACGTTTCGCCCAAGTGAAACAGTTTCGGGGGAATTCTACCAAATACTAAGGAAGTGTATGTATACTTCTGACTTAATAAAAAATGACTTAATATTTTTGTATTTTTGTGATAAAAAAATACATAAAAATTCTCCCTCGCTCGATTCGGACATTTAACAAATGCAAAAAATGTTTATTTTTATTGATCAAAAACAGAAAAAAGTTTACTCTGATTTAATATATGACAGTAAAGAAATAAAAGTTTTAGTTTTTTTCTGAAGTGTATGTAAATATCGGGTTTCAACTGTATTAGGGCTGTCATCGTTAACACATGCGATTAATTCAAAATCTTTAACACAGTTAACGTAAATAATTTTTAAGGTTTACTTTGCTGGACATAGCAAATGATGACAAAATTAATGTGTTAAACAAGATAAACACACACACACACACACACACACAGAGCTGGGTGGATTACTTACAAATAGTAGTCCGCTACTGATTACATAATGAAAACCGTAAGTAGTAATGTAGTTTACTCAATTTAGGTTCCATTACTTTTTTTTAATTTTTTTTAAACAAACTTGTTTTAAACCTACAATATTGATATAAAAATCAGAGTGAAAGAAAATATCTTTTTTTTTTTTCTTTTATATTAACAACCTAAAATGCATTTAATATTGCATTACACCAGGGTTTCCCAAATTGGGGTCAATATAGGAACTGCAGTGGTTTTGTGAGTTGATAAGCAAATAATTAAATCATAAAAATAATTTAAACACCTCAACAATCAAAATACAAATATTTTATTAATTTACCTGCCTGTCAATGTGGCCATAAACCCACATCAGAGAACTGTTGCAAATATGCAACATGCAAATGTTGAAATAAATATAAACATTAACCTTTTGAGTAAATATTTTATTTTAAGGGGTTTAACTGACGAAACCATTTGCAAATCATTGAATTAAATGAAAACAACAACAACCACAAAAACATTAATAAACATGAAAATGTATTTAAAACATTTTTTTTTAAGACAACAAAGAATAATTGGGGAGAATCAATTAATTCTAAGTAATGTTACTGCCATTGTATGAATAATATGTAACCATGCAATCCATAAAAAAGTAACTAATCTGATTATGAACACTTTAAAATGTAATCTACTTTAATTACAAGAGTAATTAGTACTTCATTTTGGGAATCTAATAGCATAATCCAAATTGCATTTATATAAAGACAGCTGAAGAGATCAGATGAAGTGTAGGTTTCTGAACTTTTTATTTAAATTACTCTTCAGGATGACTACATTAATATATTTATAAGGTTTTGCATCAGGCAGGAATGTAACACCAGTTTCTTTCAGAGTTGCAAAATGTGGCTTGAACTAGCCTTTGACATGAACATGAGGTAAACTATGCTGAAATGTGAAGGGTAAAATGACTATTTTTAGTAGTATTGATTACAAACCACAGAATGTTTAAAGGCCGTTTAACAACAATATGTTATGTTTAACAAAAATATGCCATGGTCTGTCAATAGTTCATGTATTTATCACTGACCAAGGATTCTGGGAGATTCATACTCCAGATTATTGTTGACACTCCAACAACAAAATTAATTTGATATTTTAATGTATTTTTTCCCTCTTATAGCCCAGATGAAAGGTGAACTGGAAAGACGGTTACAAATAAACATCTACTACAGACTCAAATCAGGTAGGCACTGCCTTACTGACAAAAGCAATAATAAAACAATGAAAAATTCATCAAAATGGGCATGGCACAATGGTTCACTCTCAGGAAAAAAGGGTGTGACTTTAGTTTTTTTTTGAGAGTGTTCAGAGGGTTTTAAGAATCAATTGAAATAATGGATTTTTAAATAATATCATGCTGTTCCCTTATTCAATGTCGAAAAGTCTGAGCACTGCTGCTGACATTTCAAGTCATTAAAACTTAAGAAAACAGATCAGGAGAAAGTTGCTATCAAAGCAAACATCCAGATGCTAAGAACAAGCTAAACAGCCTGACCTTGATCCGATTCACTGGACCTCTGCTCTGACTATGTAATACTGTTGACTTCATTAAGGATTTTAAATTTGTGGAAAATAATGTTCAACTATATTTGATGTGGCTTGACTACAGACTAAAGGTGAAACAAGCATTAAAAATGGTTCCTATTTTTTACGATTTCTTGGAAGTTTGTTTAACCTAAAACTTGACTCTTCTGTAGTTACATCGTGTACTAAGACCGACGGAAAATGAAAAGTTGTGATTTTCTAGGCCGACATGGCTAGGAACTATACTCTCATTCCGGTGTAATAATCAAGGAATTTTGCTGCCGTACCACGGGTGTAGCAGGTGCAGTGATATTACGCAGCGCCTGGAAAAAGTCCTCTTGAGACTATTTTCAAAAATTAGTGTAGTGTTCCCTTAATGAGTTTTCATTTATTTTTATTTTTTCCCCATTCTCAGGCAAAATATGACCCAAACATTCCTTTGTGAGATTCACCTTAAAATACAAATACTGTATTTTACTGTATATACTTAACATGATGAATGTAATCCAGATAACACTTCTTGTGGAGGAAAATGAAATCATGATTCTCTGGTCTATTAAATGCAGCTTCTACAGGATTTGATTTTGGAGGCAGTGTGAGCATAAATTTCCCTTTTCTTAAGCCTAGTGTACAAACATACAAAAACATCTGTCAGTATCAGCACATCTTATGAAACCACCGTTTGTACAGCCCTTCATCATACTTTTGAACCATACTTTTCAAGTACAGTTTTGTTAAAGGAGTTTTATTGCCATACTTTCCAGTCGCAGTATTAAAGGGGTCCTATTATGCGTTTAACTTTTTGAACTTTAGTTAGTCTGTAATGTTGCTGTTTGAGCATAAAAAAGATCTGCAAAGTTAAAAAGCTCAAAGTCCACCTCAAAAGGAGATATTGTATTTAACAGAAATCACTTTTTAAAAACTACAACAAACAACTCGTTTGGACTACAACCCATATTTTCCCGGAATTTGTGATATCACAAATACAGACGAATGGGATGAGACCTGGTTGAGCTGCGCTAGAGAAGGCAACGATTGTTATCACAATGTCAGAGACACGCTAGCTTTCCCAAGACAGACGAACTTAGAGTGGATACAATCATCCGGGTTTAAATCGCGCTCAAATTGATTTGATTTTGATGCAATATTTACACTGAAGCTCGCTACGGTGCCAATCACAACACACACTGGCCCAACTGACAAATCACAGCACATCTTGTATTTAAGAAGGCGAGTATTCATTTGATACAGGAACTATTCGAGCCGTTCATGCCAGACTGGGAAGGTATTGTAATAATGTAAAATAGGTGAAAAATAATTTTTCTAGTTCTAGTACACCCCCAAATCAAAATCAGGATTTAGCAAAAGAGCATAATAGGACCCTTTTAACATTAAGATTAATGGATGGAGTGATATGACATTTGACCTCCTCTCACCTCCTGACAACAGACCGCTATCCAAGCTGTGGATGGGTTCTGGTGGTTCATCTGTAGTCTTAGTTAAGACTCCAGACATTAAGGAGATGTTAGGATGTGATCGACCCATTGACGATATATGTCAGGGATTTGAGATAAACAGACAACACAAAGGTGATACACGGGATGACTACATGAAATGTAGAGGAGCAGCCCTTCAGATCACTTAATGTCTGAGTGTCCCTTTATGTTCCTTTGATGTCCATCGAGCTCTTTCTTCCAGCGTGTGGTAGACTCCTATGTCTCCGAATCAATTCTATGAGCTGAATGAAAATGTAAAAACAACAAAAAAACAACAACAGACTTTCCTTACATCATCTTTAAATCAACTGTATTTTTAACCCATAAGAAGAAAAAAAAATTATATATATATATACATATATGTGTGTGTGTGTGTGTGTGTGTGTATATATATATATATGCAAAATAAATGTTGCATATATAAAATGTTGTAAATAAATATATAGATTTGAAAATACATTTAGTTTTAACCTTTATGTACCAAAGTAAATTTTAAATTGTATTTCAGAGGAAAAAGTATTTTTCTTTTTTTCCTTTTTTCTAAATTTCTAAATATACGTAGCGGGTAGGGTGGTTGAGATGGGAAGTGTACCTTTTAAGGCCTGCTCATTGGCACTAATTATTTCGATCAGGTGGGAAGTGACGTGTCCCTTTAAATGTGTTGTGAGACATGAACAGAAAAGCATTAATGTGGTGTGAGCTGAAGAGTAAGAGAGTGGTGTATCGGCTGTGTAAACGGGAGAATGTGAGTTATTTTGGAAGGTTATGTCAATTTTTAATATTGAACTTATTGAACATTTGTCTGCTCCGATTGCCAATAAGTGTATTGTCTAGTGTTTAATAAAATTGAGTACATCAGTCCCATTTTCATCCCATCATTGGATATAACCGGTGTTCTGTCGATTTGTCCTACCCTGTCAGATTTTCCTACCTCACACTAAAACAGTGGGTAGTGCAATTCGACAATGAAAAATGCTAATGTAAAGTTATTGTTTATTAACGTCTACACCAGTGATCCTCACTATTTTTTTCACAAGAGCCACATTGGCAGAGCAAAATCAAAAGGCGAGCCACTTTTACGACAACATACTAGGCCTAAGTCACCTTTGCAAATGTGCATTTCTACATATAAATTGGACATCCCACAAAAAAGAAATAACACGGCCAATACATTTTCGTTTAAGACCAGATTTACTTTAATAGTGGGATGAGCGAAAGCTGGCATGCATGTCAAACAAAATGCCCCCAAAAGAAAAAAAAAATCTCTGTTTTCAGTGCTGATGCATTCATGTATAGGGCACCTAAAAGCTGTCACAACGAACCGGCAAAATTAATGATTATGAATATGTAAAATATAGCAGAAGACATTTTTTTTTATGTCTGTCGGCTAGAAAGATGCTGACTCGTGATCTTCGCAGTAGTGAACGCGCCTGAGAGAAATGCACATTTCATACGGGAGGGAGAGCAGTCTGTTTTCTTTCGTTTTGAATTGTTTTGTTTAAAAGTAGACATTTCAAGCTTTATATATAGCCTATTTGTCGGGTCTGTGAGGCAAGTAGGCTATACGCTGAGTTTCGGTTCATTCATGAGACAAACTCCAGGTTCACACCGGCTCCTTCGTATCGTGGTTATCTTCTATTTACTTCTTATTAAATCCAGACAATTGGTTGATGAAACCTTGATTAAAATTAAGATACAATTAATACAAAACGAAATCAAATTTAAAGACAGGCTTTGTGCTTTCTGTTTAAGGTCTCAGTGAAAGTTTTAAAGCAGTCTTAGTGCCGCTGTCACAGCGCTCACGTCTGTAACTGAGAACTGTCCCGTCCATAAGATTTTTTTTTTTATTTTTTTAACATTTCTAAATAAATGCGACGTATAGTCCAGTGCGAGGCTAGGCCTATATGTTTTTTCTTCTTCATGGCGCATTTTTTGACTGATGCGCCTTAGGCTACTCCGGAGCGACTTATATTGATAGGCTACACCTGTATGAATTCTCATTTTACTTTTTGAACTCCATTGTTGAGCCGAGTTTTGCTTGAAAATAGTCTACTGTTGATGACTGTGCAAGACTAATGGATTCAGGGTCAGGCTTGAATGAGCATGCTTCAGACTCGTGGTGTGAGCAGAGCGAAATTGGAGCGGGAAATGCGACGCTCCGTCCACCGTCCTTTTGAAATTGCCGCTCTGCGCTCTGTCCAAGATCCGCCCGCTCGCGCTCCCCGCTCGCTCCCGCCTCACATGCTCTGAAGGCAAGTGGCAGTGTGATACTGTAAGCTACTATGCGAGCCGCCAGTTATAGCTTGACGAGCCGCGCAATGAGTAACTGTGGTCTACACCTACCACAAGCCTAAACCTACCCTTACACTACTGCAAATACAGTGGTTATGTGTTATATTCGCGGTTGTAGCTAGAAGGGATACAGCTACAGGAAACCAACAATAAATATTATTTTCTACCAATTATTTTGCGTTTTTATTAAAGTCTACACCTACCCCAACCCTAAACCTACCCTTACAGTAATGCAGTTACATTAAATATCATTGTTTAGCATGAAAAAAAGGACGCGATATTGATGTGCGCATGCGCAGTAAACCCGGGTAGGAAAATCTGACAGGTAGGATAAAATGTCAGGACACCGGTCTAAATAGTTTAAAGGGGAGTGCTGTTTGGGTTTTCTAGTTTAGATATACAAATTGTGTGCGAACGTAGCGCCCCCTAGGGGTCACGTATATTTAAAATATCTTTTGCCAAGCAACATTCCCAGCTTGTTTCGGCAGTACTCACATTGTTTGGGTATTTTAAGAGGCTCTGTGTCTCCGGACAAGACTTGGTGTATGGCTCCTCTGAATTGGTACAGCATTTTTAGGCTCTTTTCCTCGCCGACACACGGGTCATAAAACCCTGGCAAGCCAGCCTGATTAACATGAGAAAAAACTAAAGTGCCTGGCAGGAGATTAAGCAGCTCATTGATGTAAAGCACTGGTAGATGTTTGCGTGTCTAACCTTTGATGCTTTGGTAAGATTGAGTTTGGAGTCTTTCACTAAGCACTGGAGCGGGACGGTCACATCAATGACCTTTGCGCTCTCGCGTTTCTGACTATTGTCGGACACAAATTTGCCATACCAAGCATTTAAAATGAGGAGACCTAGAATAAAAACACATAAATCACATGACATTAAACAGTGTTCACTTAAAGAAATTTTCCAATTTGTACCATATATATGGCAAAGTGTAGCTGGCTGCTGACTACCCCCATTGTTTCCACTCAATTTGCAAAAACTAAACAAAAATTGTTCACAGTACTGTACCCACAGCAAAAAAGTGGTCCAGAGGATTTTAAATCAAATACCATATTACAAGTAAGAATACCATGAATCTAGGGATTTAACGATTCACTCAACTCATTTGATTCACGATTCAATTAACTTTTTTCTTTTTTTTTTTTTTTACGATATTTAAGTCAAATTATGAATTAAATTTTATTATACATGATCCTTTTATTATTGCTTGCATAAAATGCTGTACACTTCTTTGTGAAATTGAAATAGAACTAATAATATATACTAATACAGCACTTGCATATTACTGCGCTTTTGTTGATTTTGATTGCTTCTATTGTTGAATAAAAGTGTCTGCTAAATGTAAATAACAAAAATAAATTGAAATTTTAAAACAACCCCAAATCAAATAAGTAACGGAAATAAAATTTCTCTCTTCATATTCACAAACTAATGCTGGGTACACACCAAAAGATTTTTTACATCTTATAAGATTTTCTAAATGTGATTAGACCACAAACATGAGGATAAAAAAATCCTAGATTTAACTACTTTTTAGTTTTGCTCCTATAGTGTGTGGTGTGCCATTATGTGATAAAGACAGCAGGCCACACACAAACACATTTTCAGCCAGAGTCTCGACTGGACCCAGGAAATCTCGCAAAATCTTGTGAGACTTCAGAATAAGCAATGCGAACGATATGCAGGAAGAAATTGCAATGATCTTGTTTTGAATCATTTTCACAGAAAATTAACGGGATTGGGTGAAGTCGTGGAGAGGGCGGGGACACGGTCTGTACAAGTTACAGAGTGAGCTAGAGGTGAGCAATGGTCACAAAATTACACATTATTTTTTTATTTTTTATGTTCTCAGTTCTCTCTTGGAAAATTCTCTTTGAAATTGCCTTATTAAATAATCTTTAAATAATTGTGATTGTGAAATGTGATCATCTCGCTTTCTGATTGATTATTTTTTCGTTTCACGTGATAATCTCCAGAGTGTGCACGCATTTGTCCTCAGGGTTCCCCCCCACACATCAGGATTTCTGATTGTAAATATTAAACGTGGAATATTAACGATTTGTGATTTGGGGTGGCTCCGACGTTCATCCGATCAGGTTCAGACACTCATAACACACCTCACACCAAGAGAAAATCTGATAAGATAATCTGTAGAACCATCAAGATAATCGGGACATAGTTAGGAAGGGGGGAAATCGGCCCAAAATCAGCCCCCATTATCTTTTGGTCTATACCCAGCATAAGGCTTTCTCTGTGCTCTTTCCATTTAAAAATTAGAGGCAGCCACTGCATTTTAATCATGATCCAAACAAAGATGCTGCATACATGCAACATGATCCGTTTTTAATTTAAATTAGATTGCATAATTTAAAAAATTAAGCAAAAATAGAATGGTTTGACTCTAGTTTTGTGAAACTTTACATAAAAATATCTGCATGAAATAGCAGACGAGCTGAACGAGAAACAGATTCGCTCTCTGCCAGCAGGTGGCGCTTTAGAGTGTTTCCTTGGTTTCTGCTGTAAACTAAACAGCGCTGCACTTATGAACTTTAATATGGATTATACAGAGGCAAGAAGAAAAATACCAATCTAAAAACAACATCTAAACTTTTCTAAAGACAGTAAGTTCCCCTCAGACATACATTCATATAAACTCCTACCCCTAAATTAATCTTGATTTGTTTAGCATCTCAACTGACTGAATCGATTTTCAACCGACTCACGGTTAATCGTTATCCCTACATGGTTCCTTTTACTTACTTGCCAATGAATTTCCAATGAGTTTGAGAAAAGTGCTCAAATTTATATTTAAAGTTGTATGGCTATACTTATTTATATACAATACATGTACTTTGAATTACTGTGTAAGAAGCCATTTTTGTTTGTTTTTAAAATAAATGGAAATGACTTTCTGTGATAATTGCCAGTATATCACAGATGCTGTCGAAAGAGCTTTATTTGTATCTGAATGTATAAAAAAAGCAAACAAAAAAGTGCATCTGCATTTCACAAACCCATTTTAGATTCCTCGGCATCGATAATTCTCTTCACTGACTCTTGCATCAGCAAAACCTGAAAACCAAAGAAACAGTAACACAAGAACACAACATCTCTACCCTGATTAATGGTTGTTTGCATTGGTAAGAGAGAGATAGTCATTGTTGTCTATGTATTTATTTTACTCACAGCAGCTTCAGCCTCTTGCTTCCTGCGAGCAATTTCTGAAGCAGAAACCTCCTTCTGTTTCTCCAACTCCCTATAAACAACCAAACAATCAGGGCCCTTCATCAAAGAGACTGAGGTAACGTAAAGATGGGTTTCAGCAAAATGGGCGGTTTCAGAGCCTCTAATTATGGATAATAACTCACTGTTCCTTCTGGGCTCGTACGTAAGGCATAATACGTTTCTGGACAGCTAAGTAGATGGCCAGCGGGCCCACAGTGGCATAAAACACAGCGCTGGGTAAAATCTGGTCGGTTAAGTGAATAGGGAAGAGGTATGTTTGACTGGCTCTGTTCAACCTGTATTGAGAAGAAAATAACCATCATAAATAGACCACCCATGAGCAGCCGGAGTTGCTTATTGTGGTTAAGCTCAAGTCTGTGCTAACCTGATTTTGAGGGAGACTCCTTGGGGTACACCAATGCTGACGGTTGCGGCCACAACACTGTGGCGACTAATCTTACGCTCTGCACCATATTCAACCAAGGTGCCAAAGAACCCAGTCCTGTTAAATACAAAGTCAACGAGTAGTCAGGGTAAATGTAAGAACTTTTTACCGCTATAAAACTAGGGCTGAGGCTGAGCAATACAACTGATATTTACAACTTGTTTTTTTTTTTTTTTTTTTTAAGAAGCATAATATACTTTGCAATGATTTTAAAGTACTTTTCAGTTTCAAGTTTCAAAACGTGTGCCTGTTTCAACCCATTTAACAATTGGATCACACAACCATTCAAAAGTGTGTGTTGTATTTTACATGATTCTAAGGCCCAATCCCAATTCTACCCCTTAGCCCTTCCCCTTTCCGGCGTTCACGTGAAGGGGTAGGGGTGTCTCGATTCTCTTTTGGTTGGAGGGGTAGGGGTAATGGTAAGGGCCAGATAGCCCTTCAAACTAAGATTTTTCGGGACCACACTTCAAACGAAGGGGTATGAATTATCCCGGCAACATGGCGGCCTGAGCGAACAAAAAGACACACATTGTAAGCTTTTTTGGCATAAATAAAGGTTACGAAAAGTAATTTGTTTTATGTTACATTCAATTGTGAGTTCATATTAACGTTCATGTTACTCAAATAAATTTTTGCAAAAAATCGCTAATATTTGCTAACGTCATATCATTACAGACTGCATGATAATGCCACAGCATATGTCTGATCAGGGCGATAACTGCCAAAGACACTGATGCGGGCTATAATCCCCCCAATAATTAAGTGAAGTGACATTCAGCCAAGTATGGTGACCCATACTCGGAATTTGTGCTCTGCATTTAACCCATCCGAAATGCACACACACACAGAGCAGTGAACACACACACACACACACACTGTGAGCACACACCCGGAGCAGTGGGCAGCCATTTATGCTGCGGCGCCCGGGGAGCAGTTGGGGGTTCGATGCCTTGCTCAAGGGCTCCTCAGTCGTGGTATTGAAGGTGGAGAGAGAACTGTACATGCACTCCCCCCACCCACAATTCCTGCCGGCCCGTGACTCAAACCCACAACCTTTCGATTGGGAGTCCAACTCTCTAACCATTAGGCCACGACTTCCCCAAAAAATCGCTAAACCATTTTCTCAAATATTGTCTATTCGAGAGAGAAAGAGAGAGAAGTTGCGTGTATTCGCATTTATCTTTTTAGAGTGAGTTTACTTAAAAACAGCGATTGTATCCTCTCGTCGCTGGAAAATATAATGTAGCGATTCAGTATTTAAACTGTATTTAATAACGGTCATGGGGCAGCGTTGACAAGTTTATTTTCTCCTGGATGTGTGAGCTGCGCCATTTCCGATATGTGTGTGTCAGTAAGCAGCTCATTAGTACCGAACGATAATTAAAGTCTCTAATGCACACCAGCACACCAGTATATGTGTGTATTATAAGAGCTAGACGACGAATGATGATGTGTGACGGCATAGTAGTGGTGTCCCAATCCTTAGGGGATTTTTTTTCTCCCCTACCCCTTGACACTCTGTTTCAAGGGACAAGGGGAAGGGGTAGGCGGAGGGGTAGGGGAAGGGGTATAAAATAGAATTGGGATTGGGTCTAAATGTTTGTAAAAAAAAAAAGTGTGTGTGTGTATATGTATATATATATATATATATATATATATATGAATATATATATGAATATATATGAGAGATATGTAGATATTAATAATATTTTTTTATTATATTTTATTGGTCACAGAGATAAAATTATTACATGTTGCTTATAATTTACTGGAAAACAGTGTACAGATTTTTACTATTTTCTTGGTTTAAACATGAATGTACTTGCCAAAAATGATGGTCTTACCATTATAAATGTATATTTTCAACTTTAGTAATAACAATAAGAAATGTTTCTTGAGCAGCAAATCAGCATATTAGAATGATTTCTGAAGGATCATGTGACACTGAAGACTGGAGTAATGATGCTGAAAATTCAGCTTTGATCACAGGAATAAAATACATTAAAATATTTTAACAGAAAACATTTTTTATTTTTAACAAAACATTTTAAAATTGTAATAACTTCACAAGACTACTTTTTTTACTCTAGTTTTGATCAAATTAAAGCAGCCTTGAGCATAAAAGATTTATAATCTAACACACTTTGAACTGTAATCTATATAGATTGCCCATCTCTATTGTATGCTGTAGGTAAAATACATACTTAATGGAACCTTTGACCTTAGTCTGGTCTTCATCCTGGAATTTGTACTGATAGCTCATCATCAGGTAGGAGTGAGGAACGCCCAGCTGAGGATCAGGAATAAGAACGGATGGATTGTATTCTTAATGCATCAACTTTGTTTTGTTGTCTGCACAGGCTTCACCTGCAAGGCCAGGGTGAAGTGGCTTGTTTTGGTGTCCCTGACTATGCTGGTGGTCATGGCAGACGGGCTTTCTCAGCGCCACTGCAGGTAGCCCATAGTGTTCTGGTCCAGGTGGCGGGCCATCATTTTAGTGGCACTGGGCCGTACCCCACGCGAGGAGAACTGCAAACCCCATTGGGCAGTCACAAAGCTATGTGATACAAAACTGAAATTAAATTTACAGAAATGAGAAACCAAAATCAGCCTCATCATACACAGACAGACACCTACCAGCGTGCAGTAACGTTACGGAACACTTTCATCCCAAATAAAGGTCCTCTAATGTCCCCTGCACCAAACTCCAGCTTAAGACACACAAACAAACTAGGACTTTAGAACCAGACCAAAAAACAAAAATGGAAGTATGTTGGAAAGAGTCTCACCTCTCCCCAGCCTCTTGCTGAAGTCACACGCCGCACACAAAGGTTAATATTTCCTCCCCCGTTGCCATTATGTGTAGACAGAGATCCAGAGAGGACAGCGGTATCTGAAGTGGTTAAGGGTGCCTGACAAACACAAACCTGCATGATTACAGAGCACAAGGGAGTATGGAGGCAGACAACATCACAGTTCTGACTTAGTGTAAATTGCGTGATATAAACTGTAAATTGACTTTTTTTTCACGATTGTGAGTTTATATCTTGCAATTCTGAGAAAAGTCAGAATGAAGTCACAATTGCAATTTTATATCTCGCAATTACAATTTTTTCCCCCCACAATAACAACTTATATAGTCCGATTCTGAAGAAAAAAGATTATATTAAGTTTATTTTCCACAATTCTGACTTCATAACTCACAACTCCGAGTGTATATATATCACAATTCTGAGAAAGAAATTGCAGGATGTAAACTTGAAACTGCGAGAACAAGTCGGAATTGTGAGATAAAAGTGTTTATATTTTATTCAACGATGGAAACAGGCTTCCATAAGGAAGATTTGTAATTGTACATTCTGACCTCGATGGATTGGGAAATGTGCATCCTGTTGATCTCAATATGGGGAAAACCTCCTCCTGGTACATCCTCAAAGTCCTCCTCATATCGGTCGAAGAGGTCTGTCGCATCTATGCCAACACTTATTGTCCCCTGAATAAAAACAGGAAAAAAGCGAGTGAAACACCATTTAGAACAACTCTGTGACATAAAAAATGTGATGTTACAGGGTTTCTGCTGTGTTTTTCTATAAAATTTGGCACATTTTCTAGACCTCCACTTTTAAAATTAAGACTGTACTTCTATATAGGACAAACGCTGCAGTGATATATTTTTGAAGGCCAACCTGGAACCCCAAAAGAATTTTCCCATTGGCTTTTAGATTATTGCAGACAATAAGCTTAATGACTACCAAGTCTAAATGTAATCGCTACAGTAATACATCATAGTCACGACTTCAACATCACCACTATTCAGCAACTTTATTTAAAAAAAGTAAAATAATCCTTAAAGTTTGAGTTAGAAGAGTTAAATAGCAAAAATGTAAAACAATGAGGCTGTAAAAGTGGACTAGTAAGTAAATGAGTTTTCCTGTTCAGGTTCAGCGTGATGTTTAATGTCCCAGACAGTCTCTGAAGTCCCATTCAGCCTCTTGTAAGCAACCTCCTTTATCAAGACAAAAAATAACACGCACACAAAAAAAAAGAAAAACACAAGGTAATTGGGTATTTGATGTCGCAGGATAAAACAAAAATATCCTGAGCTTACGTTAACAGAAGTTATTTTCGGAATTTATTCAAAAAATAAATAATAAAATATAAAAATATAAAAACACTGACCTTGTAACAATAGAACAGGACGAGCTAAAACTCATTTATAGATTTTGGTCTACAAAAATATATCACTCCTGCAGTACTTTTTTCATCACCAGTTAATCATAAGAAATCACTTCTCAAAAATATGCAGTATGCATTGATATGAAACTGTTCTGAAGCTGTAAGCATGTAGTATCTGTACCAGTGTCATGTTTTATCTTTAAACATACAGTGCTGCTAATAATCAAATTAGACTGAATCATGATTCCCGTTTTTCCACAAAATTAAAAAAAAATATTAAAATGATAATCAATTTTAACACTTTTGTAATACCATTTAAGATTTTTATGGATTTAATTTTATGAATATAAATTGAATCAAAATTAATTTCAGACTTTTTATAGACCCTGTGTTACAAACTTTCTTGATAAATTACAACGTGCAAACCAGATATGCAGGCATCCAAAAAGAGAAGACCGAAAACCAATCAAGAAAGCTGTACTCAAATGTCAGTTTCTCAACAATCAACCTCAGCAATAAAGCAAAGATTCGACTGCTATTATCTGGCCTCTAAACAAACTCGCATAATGAATCTTCAAAATAACATCAGTTGGAACACAACAAAACTGGGAGATTCAGTGAAATAAAACTGCATTTTAGTCTTGTCATTATCTCCCACTGTCATTCTGGTCTGAAATGTCCACCATAGGGTTTGTTCTCTGCTGGAGTCTCCTCTCATCTCTCTCCCTCTGTAAACGTTCATATTCCTCCCTGATCTCTGCAGGGGTCCTTTTCTTCTCCACCACCTAAAGATATCAGGGATCAAGCAAGCAGACGTGACATTAGTATCACATGCACCACAGCAACACAATGTAAAACAAATGTTTGTTAAAATAAATGTGGAGACTCAAAACTAACCTCCTAACCTTCAACCTCTAGGCCTTTTTTCCCAAATATGTCATATATGGCTCGGGATTGTGGGTCACTGAGAACTGAGCAGAGGTCAGATAATGAAAGTCAAATAAAAAAAATATATTATTGGACTACAAATATCAATTATATTTCAAATGACACATTATATACTATGCACTAGGAACTTTATTCTCTATTGTGTAACATTCCGACCATTTTGCCGACTGTTAAAGGCATGAAGTGTCCAACATCGCACACTTAATTAAGTTCATCATTCAGGTATAGAGCACTGTATGTAGTGGGGATGTCAAAACTTAAAGACTCCATGGGTTCCCTCAAGATTTATAATTTTTTTTTTCATAAGTAAAATAATGTCTATGGTAAACATAACTTGCTGACTGCACACACTCACACCCCAAAACATTCTTATGTGGATAGTTATTACAAACAATCAAATATTCAGACAGTAGTATGTGACGCACAGACAGTTATGCCGAAAGTAGTATATCCCAAAGCTTGCCTACTATTCTGCTACATACTCAAAAGTTTGTTCTTGTTCTTCACAAAAACAGTACAAAAACAGTTTTAGGGCATAGCACAAGTATGCAAATTGGGACACAGTAAAAATCTTGAGGAAACCAGTGCACTGCAAAAAATGGCTTATCTTACTTAGTATTTTTGTCTGGTTTCTAGTCAAAATATCTTACAATTCTTAAATAAAGATACTTTTACTAGATGAGCCAAATGACCTAAGATATTTAGTCTTGTTTTCAAGGGTGATAAAAACTTTAAAACAAGTAAAATTATCTGCCAGTGCACTTAATTTAGTTTTTTTTTTTCCCCTTGAAAACAAGACTAAATATCTTCGGTCATTTGGCTTATCTAGTAAAAGTATCTTTATTTAAGAATTTTTGCCATTTTTTGCAGTGTGGCAAATTAGTTTTCAGGGTTTTGATGTCTTGGCTGCTTTATTTATTTATAAGTGCACGTCTTCTTCTGATAGAATTGTTATTGTGAACACACTACTTGCACTATTTATACTATAAAACACCATAGAATAGTGCATAAGTATGTGAATTAGGATGCATACTGTTCTAAAAACTAAAATGTTTAAGTTTTACACATATGGCTATAAAGCCCTATTCGGACGGGACTAGTTTTCTAAACTAAGTTTGAGTTTCAATTCTTACCACCTGACGTCTGCGATTTTCATGTACCAATTCGGAGGGGACTAACATCTCCGTGTTTATTAAAGAGGTGGGAGGGTCTGATTTGTGCATCTGGGCGTCACAGAGATCACCCGTATGCATATCATATGCGTGCATTGCCATTAGTATTATTACACAATACATACTAAATGGCTAGTATAGCAAAACCATGTTAATGTGTGGTTCCTTTAGTTTAACTTGTTTTCCTTTTTTTGTGTAGTAGGCTAAACCTACTGTATGCTTAATTTTCATAAAGGTACACATGTAATTAAAACATTATGTAACTGAGTGCATAAATGAACGTGAGTACAGTAATCCTACCTGATGCTGATATTACAATAGCTGGTATTAACAGTTTAGGTGATCTTGCTCTTGATTTTATTATTTTTATTATTTTTTATTATTATTTCTTTGCCGGTAAGCAAATATATCAAACATGTGCGCGGTAAGAGCATCTACGGTAATTCACGTTGGCCAAAACACACAAGGAAACGCGTTGTGAAATAAAATATCACCGGCAATCACAGACATTCGCATTCGGACAGGATTAGTTTTCTCAGAGGATCACTGAGTTTGCTGAAAAACAGTAGGTAATTTGCTCTGGAATTATCACAGAGGTTGTGTGAGAAAAACACAGACGTGGCAGATTCGGACGGGATTAAAATCACCAAGTACGTCTGTGAAACACATTTCTCTAACGACCCCCTGTAAAACTAGTCCTGTCCGAATAGGGCTTAAGTCGGTATTCAGTGTTTTTGTTGATTATCTATCACAACCCTTTTAAGTTAAATTAATCAAATTAGATTAGACTAACACTATCCAAAAATTACAAACATTCACCCTCATGTTATTCCAAATCTGCATGGCTTTCTTTATGTGTGGTAACTATGAACTTTCTTGTATGGAAGAGCTACATAAACCCTTGGCTATTTTAGATTTAATCTGTACATTTAAAGTTGTCATATTAGTCCTAGGGACAGTTATAATAATACCCTCATATGCCTGGTGTACGTAGGTGAAGAGTTGTTCAGCCTGCTTCTTTAGTTCAGGGTCTCTGTGTTTGTCAGGGTGGTACAGCATACAAAGACGCCTGTACGATGACTTCAACTCCTCTTGAGTAGCCTGTGCACCATAAAATAGATAAATAGTGTATGACAGATGTAAACACTGATGGATGGATGTCATATTATTAAGCAAGCAGAGTCAACATAATCTGAATATTTAAATTAATTGGATCAGCCACACCTTAATAACAGGCTTCCGATTGGCTGTCCTGCGTTTTTGCATTCAATCAATCAACTTTTTTATTCAAGACACAGAGGTCCATAGAGACAACACAGTACAGATATATACATAAATACAAGACAATACAAAACATTTAAGTATGATGCAGGTGAGGCATCATTAAAACATATACAGTCTTCGGGTCCAATGTTTCCAAAAGCAAGATGTGTACCTTGTGTCACTCTTAGAAACATCAACTATGGACACAATGATCATATTCTTAGACCCCGTCAGTCTACACATGAATCTATACATAAAATTTCTTAAAACAGCATTAAAAGTGGGCACATTGTTAGACACAAACATTTCACTGGCACTACTCCACCTAGGAATTTTAAGCACAATTCTCAGTGCATCATTATAAGCCACTTGAAGTTTTTTCATTTTCGACTCACTAAAATTACACCACAGGTGGGCAGTATACAGTGGAGTGCAATAGGTTTTGAAGAGTGAGATTTTAACATCAGGAGTGCACATGTGGAATTTGCGTGCCAGCATGTTTGCCTGCCCATACAGTTTTCCACACTGACGCTGCACATCATCATCATCACAGAGGTCATCTCTTATCACATGTCCCAGATATTTAACTTTCTTTACAACCTCTAGTGGTTCACCTGCCAATGAGTAAGAAGGATAGACACACTTCTTATCCTCCTTGGTTCTAGCGATCAGCACCACACTCTTCATTGAGTAAAATTTTATATCAAACATTAGTCCATATTGAGAGCATATTCTAAGAAGTTGCTGCAGGCCAGCACTGGAGGGAGACAGTACCACCAAATCATCAGCATAAAGCATATGATTAATGAGACTATCCCCCACCAAGCAGCCAGTTCTACAACCCTTTAGCTCCCTAGATAAATTATCCATGTACAGATTGAATTTAAACTTAAACACCAACATTTCTGTTACATCCTCAGAGTTTGAGGCTCTTTTGAAATACTAGAAGTATTGTAGAAGGTTTATTTATTTATTAATTTATTTTAAATTTTTCGAGGTTGGTATAGGTGTCATTTAATAAATGAAACATTAAACGGTTTTATTTAACCTGTGTTTATTGGGTTAATAGTAAGTACTGCTTTTTAAAGGTTAATATTGGCTTCTGGGATAAGCTCTAGTCATGCGCATTTTTTTACAAACATACATGCAAAATAATATTAATAAACATCACCCAGAATGGCTGATCTAAATTTAATGTGACACTCCACAAAGACTGCTAGGAAGCTGTCAAAGCATGCAACGTCAGATCAACGAGTTCGTTACGAGTCCAAATGCAACCGGCACGTAATAGTATGCTATGACAGCTGAATGAATCTCTCATACAGTACAGTATCACCTAATAAGAGAAATTACATTTGTCTTCATTTTGTGAAGAGCTCGACAATGCAGATTAATTATGCTCCTCATAGAAAAATATCCACTTTACCTCTCTCCTGACATAGAGCAGAGAATAATAATCTTCGTTATCTACTTCCAATTCATTTTCCAAGGCAGCCGCCATATTCACAGTGACCCCAATACCATCCCACCGATTCCATCCTACTACGGCGATGGCCTTCTCATGAATATTAATTACGCAACGTGACGTTCGGTCAGCACGCCAATCTGATTTGTCAAAAGACTGACGTTGGAATATTAAATAATTTTCGCCAGCAAGAGCTTCAAGAACTCGGCGAGTTGACGTCAGCCCGATGAAAAGAAAATTAAAGAGCTCAGTCTTCGCCATAGTAAATCCACCAATTCGCCGACGGCTGAGGCTCAGGATTCATTATGTTGTCCTGCCACCATGTGTTTTGGAGAGAGTTATTTAAATTTTAAACGCACCCGCTATTTGATTCCTGTATAAAAATAAGTAAAACATGGATAATGGATATATTATTATTATTATTATTATTATTACTAATAATATTTTTTATTTATTTTTAAATAATCATTTGTATAAGTTATGTATTAATCCAACAGCCTTACCCTTCCTTATTTTTTTTTAGTTATTAATCATATACTTACAAAGTTATATGTGAATTTTAATCAATTTCAGGCGAGTTTCTGAGGAGATGTAAACCTTAGGTTTAGTTTTGCACCGTTGTTAACCACATGACTGTGGCATGTGTCTTTCTATGTAGTCTCTCAATAATATTGTAATAATTCTGTCATGGATAATAAGGGTTTGTATTTTTTTTACATGCATTTTATTCTTATTTTATTATTCTGTAGTTCAACTAACATTCGTAGTGTAACTACATGTTGGGTTGTTGTGCGTGATTTGGCTTTATTTGGGAAAACGGCAGACCGACTCTTATAACGTGGTCGATGAGTGGAGCTGTTCTTTCAGCACCATCTCCTTCAGCACCCACGAGTGGACAGCGCTTAAGAACGAGTCTGGAGCCTCCACGCACGACCTGGAGCATCTTTTCCAGATGGCTCCATATTTATAATTATTATTCTATTGCGTCTCTGCTGTCTTGCAACACTAACCTTTCAGAGGAAAGCCTTCATCGTCTCTTTGCTTAGGTCCATGCCATTATGGTTTCACAATCTTCTTCAGTACGAGTGGCAGATTAACGACTCTAACATGACTGTTAGCATCTAATTATATGACGCAGTGGGGCATGTTATTAGTACTTAGACTGCTGGACACGTATCTCGATTAGCATTGTTATAAAATAGTTTTTTTACTGTCACGACACTCGTGGGGTCAGAACGGATATGGGTGTCTGCCAAGCATGCATTCATAAACATTCGTCGCATAGACTTAAATATATGAAAAGCTAAATGTGTGGATTATATGTATATTGCAGTCCTAAGGTTTTCCCCTAAGTCTGATACAAAAAAAAAAAAAAAAAAAACCTTATTGGTCGCTGCTTTGTTAGGTGTCTCCTGTATAAAACCAATTCACCAATGGCGTGGAAGAGAAGGATAAAAGGAGGATATTAATCTCGCAAATTCATGAAGCATCACGAATACACTATTGTCATTTATGGCACTTTGCGGCCAGTAGCTAACGCGTATTCACGCACGCGCCTCCCGCCTCCTCTAGCCGTGTCCTCGCCGTGAACGCGCGTGGTACCCCCCCCCCCCCCCCCCTCGGTCGCTAGGAGGAGGAGGAGGAGGATGTGGCGCGCGGAGGGGAAATGGCTGCCGAAAACAAGCCGGAAGGTAAGAGAGAAATAACAAGATTATTATTTTTCATGTCGCAGCTTTATCATCGTTAAGCTCCAGATGATCAAGGTCAGGATAGGGATGCGCAGCGGAGAAAGTCACTGACATTTTCGCTCAGCTTGTGTTTGTCACGAAATGGCAAAAAAAGCTGAAGCGCTGATGGGATTAGCCATCTCTGATACGGCTATTAAAATAACGGGAACTGAGTTAGGTAATCACGGGTTACGTTCATTACGCGACTCCTTTCATCTCAAAGCACAGAGATTTTTCAAAGTCACACGCATTTAAGTCAAGCCGAGCCACAGCCTTCGTGAGATGAAGAGAAACATGTTGTTGTTTTTTCTTGTAACTGAGACGCGCACAAGAGCGCATCAGTCGAAATGAACGCGTGAAATGACTCGCGTTTGGTTTAGAGTGGGATTCCTCCACACTGCATCCACGTTCCCTGTGGGATGACAAACAAGCGAGCTCCGTGAAGTCAAACGCGGTCAACTACTTCATTTTTCTTTCGTATTGAGCAGGGCGACGCTTTTAACTCCGAAAGCGATAAATGCAGATTTATGGTGATGCTCTAAAACGTGATTGATTTCTTTCCACCCCACCAGAACCCCCCTTACAGTGCCTGAACCCACCGACAGCTGCTCGATATGCTTCAGTCTTGTGTGAGATATTTTCCCAGAACGGTGACTGTTTGGGCGCTGCTGTTTTGAAGCTGTCAGCAGTTATCTTCTTAGATAATAACATATTTTTAAACTGGATTGGAACGGACGCTGGGAAAATTGAAGAGGAATTTTAATGAGGCAGCAAAATGAAAGGTACGTCTCTCCTCTGCTAAAAGCGATGCTCGGCAACTAAAATCAAGTTCATGCTCTCGCTATTCGCTAGAATTTGCTTTGTATGTAATTACAACTTGATTTTTCTATCTATATGGACGTAACTTAAAGTTCACTTTCTTTACATCAACGGAGTGCGCCTTGTAGATCATTCTTTGAGGATGCTTTTAATGTTTACATTACGTCTTAATGAAATTCCTTCAGACTAAAATACATGTATTTTTAAAAATAATATTAATATAACGGATTTGATGGAAGATGTAAATAATTCAGATCACATTTAAGATTCACAAGACGCTCCCTCGACTTCCAAATGATCATTTTCAGTTTACTTTGATCCATTTTGGAAAACTGCTTTTTTATAGGGACCAGATGAATTCTCAGACATTAGTTTATGTAGCATCATGGGTAGAAAATGCTGATTGTTCATAAATGTTGAAAAACTAGGTCTTGGATAGCTTAAAATAACAACCATGAGTTTGTCAACATTTAATTATTTATTCAGCTTTTTTTTTCCTCTCTTCTAAATCAAGGCAGTCAAGCAAGTTTTGGTCTAAAACAGCCAAAAGGTGGTGCTATTGAGCTGTACAAATCAATACCCCCCCCCCCCCAAACCCCCCTAACACACACACTTTACACACATTCGAACTAAGCGTGATAACTAAGCTTGCCTATTGAAGAATTCCATCAAAGTGATGAAGTTGCTCTCTTTGATTTGGGAGAGCTCATGGAGTGTCTGTGTGGGACAGTAGTGTGCACATGTGCTGTTCTCTAGTGAACTATAGAATTGTCTTCTAGAAAATATTAATGACACACTACTTCGGATCTATAAGCTTTAGAACGGTTGTGTTTCCTGGTTTTTGGTGGATATCTTCATTTTTGCTATTGCCGAGAGATGACCTGGCCAGAAAAAGGTATTACCTTTCCTTGTTTCATCATGCATGTTTATCTGTGCAAGTCTAGTCAGGTAACACTTTGCTCTTGCTCTACTTCTTAGAAAGAAAAATGTGTCATAATGTAATGTAAGTTTGGGGACAGAAGGATTCTAGGCTATTTTTACCCATTTGAGCTGCCACAGAACAGGGGAAAACATTGCCTCTTTTGACCTATACAGCCTAAAACTGTGTCACGCATTTGTATCTGACAGTCTTTGCTCTTGCCAGCTTCCTGGATCACTTCTATTCTCTTCCTCCACACAGGAAGCGTATCCTCCAGTGGCTCTTGCCAACACAATGATGGCTTTTTATATACAAAGTTTGCACCTCTCACTACCCCATCAGCTTTTAGATGTTTTGAAAGTCATGTTGTGGAATATTTATTTGTGTAGAAAGTGAATGAGCATCTCTTTCTCCATCTTTCTCCATGGTTATTTTGTATTTTACTCACATACATGCTTTAACTTACCTGTTTTTTGCCAAGAACCTCAGTCTGTTTAAGCTCAATTGTACATATTTGGGTGCTCATCAGATGTCAGTTTATCAGAAAATAATGTTTCACTGTGTGGTTTTGCTTAAAAGTAAACTTCTGGGGTTTCCTGATCAGTTTGGCAATGCATTAAAAAAATACAACTGATACTACTGGCTGTTCAGATTGGGTTGTGTAGAATTTATCTAGCCTCTCTGATGTTTTGCCTGACTAAATTAGCACAGTAAGCTGAGTTTTTTGTTGCTGTGTCACCCACTTTTACTTTTTCTGTCTGAAGAAGTTTCATTTGACTTGATAGACCCTTTCTAAATTATTGACTGTATGGAATGATTAGTCAACTAGAAGGAGAGGACACAAAGTGTCTAGTTTACCAGTGCTTCCGGTACTAAATCCTTGGCCATCATTGTTAGTGTAAATTTGAAAATCAACTGCTATGTTAACCAATGTTTACTGTAGGTGACAACAGGGGGAAATTATAGAGTTGGATGGTTTAGCTATTTAGATTTTTGTTCCAGTAATTTGCATGTGTTTTATGTCTCTTTGTATGTGTTCCGTAAAGTGCCAGACTTTGCTGTTTGCTTAAAGGCATAGTTCACCAAAAAAAGGAAATAATAATAACAATTTACTCACCCTCATGGCATTCTGAATGTGACTTGATTTCGTCTGTGGAATATTTAAAAAAAGACATTTTGCAAAATGTCTGAAACTACATGGTTTTTTCCCTATAATGAAAATGAATCAATGGTAACAAAAATATTTGGTTACCAACATTTTTTTTTCATTTATTTCAGAGTATGAGAAACAGTTTTGACTGACTTGAGGCTGGGAAATGGATAAATGGATGGAGTTTTGGATGAATTATCCAATTAATGAGCAGGGTGTTTATTCTTAGTTTCACTCTAATGTTGTGCATCCATGCTCAAAAGCACTTTTTTTCCCCTGCCAAGTGCATTTTAGAATCCACTAAGCCACAGAAATTAGTAGAACCACATCATGGTATGATTCAACGTGTAGATTTAGCTCCTCGCCAGCCTAGTTGATTGCACACCTATGTACATCTTGCATGCAATACATGGATGTTGGAAAATCTCCCATAGATTCACAGAGCCAAGTGTGATGGCAGATATTTTTCTTGCACTTAAAATGAACCCAAAATGAGCTTTTGACTTCTAGTGCATGAACCTATCAGTCAGAGCAGGGCAAAACTTTAGCGCAACGTCATATCATAATATGCCGGGATCATTCAGAAGGCGCAAATAAAAGCATTTAATGACCTCTGCATGAATACAATTTAGAGGACTTTGTACTTTTGTACCCACAGACCTTCTCCCCTCACTGTTCCCTCCCCCACTGTGTCCCCTGTAGGACTGAAGAAAATACGTAATCCGGATCGAATGTACAGAACCGCTGTCGGTTACACTGGCCATGTTCCTCCTAAGAGTGTCAGCGATGACACAGACAACAACAGTAAGAGAGCTGGCTTCCTTTTCTACTGCATCCCTCAAAACATGACAATGTTATGAAGTGCTGTTCATCTTTTCTGCCCATTCGTTTACATACTGTATAATCTCATTCCCGCAGCTGGTATAGTTCATCAAGAGTGTTTTTATAGTATTACCAGAGCCCAAACCAGAGAAAGATCAAATTATTACAACTCTCTAGAGCATATGATCTAAAACCTTGCTTTCAGCACAATAATGGTTGTTTTCCTGGTGTGTTTACCAGGTTCAAGAGCTTAGCAAATTCTATCAAAGCAATTTGTAATAAGACAGCGTTCAGCTAGCAGGTGACTTTTAGTGCAGGGAGTCGGGAGGGAGAGGCCGTTCTTGATAGATCAGCTTAAAAAAGGCCAACGTCTCATTTTCATTCAGCTCCATTACTGATGATGTTTATTCATGCATGGCCGTGTTGCTCCGGAACGAGCAGCATATTTTTGGAAGCAGCAGCTCGTTGTCATGGCTAATCAATGCATGGCGCTCTTTGAGCAGAGCCCAGGCGTTGGCTTGCGTGGGTGGGGATGAGGGTGTGTTCACCTCCTGATTCCCCATTGTAGAGTTCTTGTTGTGCTTCTCCCTCTCTCCAGTCATTCTCAGTGATTTCACTAAGTGATCAAGGCTGTTTCGAAGAGACACTCACTTAATGAAGACACTCCGACATGGACAAGTGGCAGAAGTTCTGCTGCCCAGTTGTAGCAGGCTAACATCATTATTAGCTGCTGGAGGGATATACGTCTCAGCCATGTCTAGTCACGTTAGTGGTTTAACAGTAGCATTAAGGGCTTAAGTCACTCTTTGGTAATCCTTTGATTAGGTAACATGTTGATTTTCAAAAGAAATGGGCCTCTGGTTCTTATTACGCAGGAGCAGACGTTGCTTGTGAGCCTTGAATCCCTGGACATGTCGAAATGTGAGGATAAAAGGAGATCCAGTCCAGACAGCCCTCTTCATGGACCCCATTTCAGCCTTATTCTTTTGCTTTATTGAGCCAAGAAAAGCTTTGGGAGCCAACTGGGAGAGAACCAGAATGTCAAAGTAAGCTAATTGGGAGGAATCCAGGTCTGCTGCACCCCCCCCCCCCATCATCTTCCCTATTGTCCAGTGTAGCCTTTTTTACTCCACCAGTGGAAATCCCCAGATGAACTACACCCACTTATTAAGGCAGCCACATTGCACATCACCCAGTCTCTTTAGAATATGTGTAAATGTGCCGTTTTTTTTTTTTAATTCTTTTAGTGTGTGTTCAGTTCATGAGTGTTGTGGTATCACATGAATTTGCAGATTTTTTTTCATGGTGTTGCATATTTTCTGGGACAAGAGTCACTAGACAAGAAGCAGTTAGCCTCGGGAGACCCAAGGAGAATCATCCATTGACTTACTTCAGTGGAAGGATGACAGTGCATTAATTTCCCTTCTTGTCACAAACGCAGTAATCCGTGTCTTCAGTGTTTTATCAGCCAAGGCTTTATTAAAAACAACAACAACAACAACAACAAAAAACCACCCTAGCAATTAACAGAGAAGTTGCTGCTGTACAGATCTTGTTTAAATTGGCTAAGATCAAATTTAATTGAGATCCTGCAAATAATGAGAGGTTTTGTTCTTGTTGTAGAGATGCAAACAGTTGACTGAACTGCTCAACCAAAGAAGAGAACAGAGAGAGATTCTGGTCTCCTGGGATGCCCAGACACGAAAGTGAGGTTATCGCAGAATCAGCCTCCTGTCTTGGAGGAGTTTGAGCTCTTTGCTTGTGTAACATCTCTCGCTATCAAAACAGTTGGCGGTAATTGTGCCAAGCGCTAGCGTAACGGGCGTCCGGTGACGCTCCACTTGGCGGATGATTATGTCACTCTTCATAAGAACCATGCCTCATCCGTGTTTGCCAGCGCACATTTGCTTTACTTGTCTTAGGGAGTAAGTCATGACCAAGCCAGTGCTTTCTTTTAGGTCCAGCTGGTTTAAATGGAGCTGACCTTCTTGTTTATGAAGACCAGTGACAAAATCGCACCTAGATTGTAAGGGGTTGCAGGCCAGAAAAGAAGACCAAATTGTTTGCCAGAACTCTAAAGTGCATTTTGTATGCATAGCTCAACTCTTTATCCATTTGTATTCATACACTCATTTGCATGATTGAGTCCATGTGTATTTGAGCATTCTCATATCCTCTGTCTTGTTTATATCTCTGAATGCCTTTCGTTAGTCAGTGTTGCATGGATTTGCATGTTGGTTTTATGCGTCCAGGTGTAAGAAAATGGTTCAAGCTGGTGTTTGCCAATTTGTGTGCTGTTTATAGGACCTGCTTGTGTTTTATAATTCATGTCAGAAGCATATGTTTTGTTATCACTTCATTTATAATATGCCTCAGAATGGTAAGCGTGTTGGAGTGTATTATTACATATTTGCATATTTTCATGTGAATATTTATATTGTGTTTCTGTAGAAACAGTAGGCTCAGTAATTTTTAAATCAAAGATGTATTGTATTATTAAAACCTACTGTATGTCAATCTTGTGCACAGTCAGTGACCTAAATATAGATGGTAATATTAGACTGAATAGGCATTTGAAATAAACATTGAATAAATATCCGTTAGCTCTATAAAGTTCTGTGCAGCATTATTCAGATTATTTTAAGAACCAGATTCACAAAACATTTTTTTTTTCAAAATATTAATTCCAGATTATTTAATTATTTTCTTGCTTTCTAATTTAAGAACATTATTACAAGAATACGTTATATGATTTTTAAAGAAAATTACAGAAAGTGAAGAAAATTCAGTTTAATTCCCTTAAGAATTTTTGTTTATACATCCCTTGGACTTTTACCAGAGGAATTAATGAACTAACAAAAAACGACAAGCGTGAGTAGTTGCAGCTTTCCAAAATCCATCAAAACACCGCTCCAACATGGAGAGGTGACATTAATTCTGCTTTTTAATGTGTAAAAAGCACAGAAAAGCTTTGCATTTTTAGAACCTCTTATCTATAAACAATCTTCATTAGCCAAATGCCAGATAGCTATCTGGCGAATGATCTATTGAATGGCGCAGATGTGGCCGCTGATAGTGATGAAGGCCCGGAGCCAGTGAGGAGCTGTAGTATTAAGCAGAACAATAGAGCAATCACTTCTTTGATTGGTATTGATCTTGGAGCAGGAAGGGCGAGTGAAATTGAAACTGACCAGTTGGACCCAGATCCCATTTAAATCAGAAAAGGTGGTAAAACAGCGTGCCAAATGATGTCATGGCTCTGGCCGGACACAAGTTTCCTTTAATGGCTTTAGGACGGCACATTATTCTCTGTTAAGAGGAAATGTGAATCATTGTCAGGCCGTTTCCCTGTGGGGGGGGAGATAGATTTGTCATCCTCCCTTTTCGTTCTTATATCCTCATCTTCCCTTCTTTATGTCCACTCTGTCACTGTAGCTTTTATGATGAGGATCATGATCACACAATCATCCTGTCAAAAAGCTTTATATGAGTGTTATTAGCTGTGACTAAGCATTGCATAAAATGTGGTCCAGAGTTGATCAGAATTCAGTCAACATCATCCTTGGTGCTAGTGAAACACAAATAACGGGGAAAAAAGGGAAGTGAGTAAAGAAAAGGTATCTTATCATTATGGCACAAAAGCAAAAGGACACTATCGATTCCAGATCTGTTTTTGTTAGCCGTCTTTATCCCATCCTAAAAAAAGCTTTGCGCCTTTCTCTGAAGCGATGCTTGCTCAAGCTGCCATGACAGATACAGTAAAACAGCTCTTCACTGCCAGGCCTTTTAAAGATGAGCCGTTAAACCCCAGATCAGCACCAAGATTCGCATTTTCTCGCTCAAAGGGGTTCGAGGAGGAGGACCGGTGCCGGGGGTCACGGCAGCCCTCCTTCTCAACTTTTCCTCAGATTCGCAGAAGAATCTCTCCAGGCCCCCTGCTTTAAAGCGTTCACACTGCAGACTCTCTCTGGATGAGGCCTGGCTCTGAGCTCCGTGACCTTGAGGTGCTTCAGTAGATGCTAAATCAGTTTGACTGACATGGTCCAACCCTTTAAGTCATTGCTAATTCAATCGAAATTTCATTGCATACAGAAAAAGATCTCGCCTCTCATACACACAGCAGAATGTGACATTTTATCTGCTGGTGGATTTATTAACTACAGTTAGTCTGAGGTTGATTTAGCCCAAAGGAGTCTAGCTCTGTTTTTGGGGGGGTCAAAGAGTCAGAAAGAGATGCTCTTGGTTAGGGCTGGGCAGTACATAGAATAAGATTTCAATTAATTTTGCTGACGATATAAAACTAGGGAATATTTTAGTAAAGTTACGTAAGCCAATTTCAAATCCTTTTTTGATGGAGATAGACCGCTGCTTGCAGACTCTTCCATGGGTATATGGCCAAGTACTCTGTAAAAAGTATCAAATGTTTATTTTTACTCACTGATGAGCATGCAAACGAAATGGCATTACTCAATATCAAGTTTTTCTTCATCAAACACAATATAAATAGAGATTAATTTCACGGTATTTACAAATTTATGGATTATAATGGGTGTTTTTGCAAAAGAGCAGGGCTCAGTCAGGGAAGTCGTGCTGAAGTGATTGACAGCTTCAGTGATTATAAAGGAAGCTCTCTTTGCTCGCTTTGTAACCCATTCACAATTTGAATGAAAGTTTTATTTCACTTGCTACTATGTAGCTACACACTGCAAAGTTTCTGGATTGACAACTCTGTTACAACAATCACAACTTTTTGTAGGAAGACTGTGCATTTTGTATCGTTTTCATATTTTTATATTGGTACCTTTTTTGTAAAAAGCAGTAAATCATCACTATATTGTTTAACCTAGGGCTGGATGATATGGCCAAAATAATTATCACGAGGACATTTTTCATATCAGTTGATTGAGATAATTATCACAAATAAAATTTACATTTTTATTTAAGTTTAAAGGGAGATTTTTGCTCCTAAGTGAAATTTGTAGAAAGATTTTTTATTAAAACCATTTGTCTACCATAGTATTGTACATTTTGATTATTCAATTCAATTCAAGTTTATTTGTATAGCGCTTTTTACAATACAAATCGTTACAAAGCAACTTTACAGAAAATTATGTTTCTACAATATTTAGTAGTAGCTAGTAGTTTGTGCACGTTTGACAGGATTTTAGAAAAATAAAAATAATAATAATAATACAAGACGTAGTCAGCTAGATGATGAACTATCAATATTATTAATTAATAGTAATTATATGATGCAGTCACACATGTAGCAATAATTGTTAGTTCTGTTTGTTGATTCAAGGTTAGGATCATCTGGGGTCCTCTGAGGGTCAGCATCATCTCTTCTCAGGTGTTCTGGATCCAGACTGGAGCTTGTGTAAATCCTAGTTACCACGGGATGTAAATCCCGTGGCAAAACATAGAAACAAGATAGAGACATCATTAGCATAGCTGCTGATCCAACAAAGTAAAATTAGTTTAACCCAAGCTAAAGAATAAAAATGCAGATGCAACTACACTCACAATTTAAGAGATACATTATTCGAATGCTTGGCGAAAGAGATGCGTTTTTAATCTAGATTTAAACAGAGAGAGTGTGTCTGAACCCCGAACATTATCAGGAAGGCTATTCCAGAGTTTGGGAGCCAAATGTGAAAAAGCTCTACCTCCTTTAGTGGACTTTGCTATCCTAGGAACTACCAAAAGTCCAGCGTTTTGTGACCTTAGGGTGCGTGATGGGTTGTAGCGTGGTAGAAGGCTAGTTAGGTACGCAGGAGCTAAACCATTTAAGGCCTTATAGGTAAGTAATGATAATTTGTAACAGATACGGAACTTAATAGGTAGCCAGTGCAGAGACTGTAAAATTGGGGTAATATGATCATATTTTCTTGACCTGGTAAGGACTCTAGCTGCTGCATTTTGGACTACCTGTAGCTTGTTTATTGACGAAGCAGGACAACCACCTAGAAGTGCATTACAATAGTCCAGTCTAGAGGTCATGAATGCATGAACTAGCTTTTCTGCATCAGAAACAGATAACATGTTTCGTAGCTTGGCAATGTTTCTAAGATGGAAGAATGCAGTTTTTGTAACATTGGAAATATGATTTTCAAAAGACAAATTGCTGTCTAATATAACACCCAGATTTCTGACTGTAGAGGAAGTAACAGTACATCCGTCTAGTTGCAGATTGTAATCTACAAGATTCTGTGTGGTGTTTTTTTGGTCCAATAATTAATATCTCTGTCTTATCCGAATTTAATTGGAGAAAATTATTTGTCATCCAATCTTTTACATTTTTAACACACTCTGTTAGCTTAGATAATTGGGAAGTTTCATCTGGTCTCGTTGAAATATATAGCTGAGTATCATCAGCATAACAGTGGAAGCTTATTCCGTATTTTCTAATAATATTACCAAGGGGCAACATGTATATTGAAAATAGAAGGGGACCTAGGACGGATCCTTGTGGCACTCCATATTTTACTGATGATAAATGAGATGACACCCCATTTAAGTAAACAAAATGGTAGCGATCGGACAGGTAGGATCTAAACCATCTTAGAGCCTGCCCTTGAATACCTGTATAGTTTTGTAATCGATCTATGAGTATGTCATGATCTATGGTGTCGAACGCAGCACTAAGATCAAGTAAGACTAGAAATGAGATGCAGCCTTGATCTGACGCAAGAAGCAGGTCATTTGTAATTTTAACAAGTGCAGTTTCTGTGCTATGGTGGGGCCTAAAACCTGACTGAAATTCTTCATACAGATCATTTTTATGCAGGAAGGTGCTCAATTGAGCAGACACAACTTTTTCTAAAATTTTAGACATAAATGGAAGATTTGAAATAGGCCTATAATTTGCCAGTACACTAGGATCTAGTTTTGGTTTCTTAATAAGAGGCTTGATAACCGCCAGCTTGAATGGTTTTGGGACGTGACCTAAAGATAACGACGAGTTAATGATATTGAGAAGCGGTTCTTCGGCTACAGGTAACAGCTCTTTTAGTAATTTAGTGGGTACAGGATCTAATAAACATGTTGTTGGTTTAGATACAGTGATAAGTTTATTTAGCTCTTCCTGTCCTATATTTGTAAAGCACTGCAGTTTATCTTTGGGTGCGATGGATGAAACTGAAGTGTTAGACGCTGTAGAATCTACATTCGCTATTGTATTTCTAATGTTATCTATTTTATCAGTGAAGAAATTCATAAAGTCATTACTATTTAACGTTGGTGGAATATTTGAATCAGGTGGCGTCTGGTAATTTGTTAATTTAGCCACTGTGCTAAATAAAAACCTTGGATTGTTTTGGTTATTTTCAATGAGTTTGTGGATATGCTCTGCCCTAGCAGTTTTTAGAGCCTGTCTATAGCTGGACATACTGTTTTTCCATGCAATTTTAAAAACTTCCAAGTTAGTTTTTCTCCATTTGCGTTCAAGACTACGAGTTACTTTCTTGAGAAAGTGAGTATTACTGTTATACCATGGCACAGTACGTTTTTCTCTAACCTTTTTCAATTTGATGGGGGCAACAGCTTCTAATGTATTAGAGAAAATAGTGCCCATGTTGTCAGTAATTTCGTCTAATTCATGTGTATTTTTGGGTACAAATAGCAGTTGAGATAGATCAGGCAGGTTATTTGCGAATCTGTCTTTGGTGGCTGGAACAATAGTTCTGCCCAGACGGTAACGCTGAGACATATAGTTAATATCAGTTATACGCAGCATGCACGATACAAGGAAATGGTCTGTAATATCATCACATTGGGGTACAATATCTATAGCAGTAAGATCGATTCCATGCGATATAATTAGATCTAGTGTATGATTAAAACGATGAGTGGGCCCGGTGACATTTTGCTTGACTCCAAAGGAGTTTATTAGGTCAGTAAACGCAAGTCCTAATGTATCATTTGCATTATCAACGTGAATATTAAAATCTCCCATGATTAGCGCCTTATCAACTGTAACTAGAAGGTCTGAGAGGAAATCTGCAAATTCTTTTAGGAATTCTGTATACGGCCCTGGTGGTCTATACAGAGTAGCCAGAGCAAGAGATACATTAGATTTCTTTTGCATGTCTGACAGTGTAACATTTAGCAGAAGTATTTCAAAAGAGTTAAACCTGTATCCTGTTTTCTGGGTAACATTGAGAATATCACTATATATTGTTGCAACACCTCCTCCACGACCAGTCTGACGGGGCTCATGCTTATAACAGTAGTTTGGTGGAGTAGACTCATTTAGACCAAAATAATCATTTGGTTTTAGCCAGGTTTCAGTCAAGCAGAGTACATCAAAACTATTTTCTGTGATCATTTCATTTACAATAACTGCTTTGGGTGTGAGTGATCTAATATTTATGAGCCCAAACTTTAAAAATTGTTTTTGTTCATTTACTTTACATTTTTCTGGTTTAATTACGATAAGATTTTTTCTAGATCCTACATTATATTTTGACCTCACTATCCGGGGAACAGACACAGTCTTAATAGTTTTTACAGCACAAGTACTTTTATCATTTAAGCGGGTGGAACAAAACTCATCATAATAGTTATTAGAGAATTGTCTTACTAGTCACATGGAGCGAAGTGTCCTGGAGATGTTGTCAGAGAGCAGCTCCGCTCCGATTCTGCTGGGGTGTAATCCATCAGCGCGAAACAGCCTAGGACGCTCCCAGAAAAGATTCCAATTATTAACAAATAGCAGTTTCTGTTCTTTACACCATGACAACAACCATTCATTTAAAGCAAAAAGTCTACTGAACCTTTCGTGTCCTCGTCGATACGTGGGCAGTGGTCCTGACACGACGATCGTCGCCGCGGGCGTCGTGCTGCGAACCGTCTCGATCAGGCTGCTGAAGTCCCTCTTCAGCGTCTCCGTCTGCCGCAGCGTGGTGTCGTTAACCCCGGCGTGAAGCACGACCGCTCTGGGGCTCTCGTCGACCTTCAGGATCGCGGGTATCTGCGCAGAAACATCGAGAACACGAGCACCAGGCAAACAATGAGTGTGCACTTTACCTTCGGCTAACGTAGCACTTACGTGTCGGACGATGGAGTCTCCGATGATCACAGCGTCGCGTCCTGTCTCGCGGAGGGGAGCGAAACGGTTCCGGATGGAGATGTCGAAGGCAGGAGGGGGAGAAGTCGTCGCCCGGGACCCGGCTCGCGTCCTCCGCTGTGGATGCACCCAGGGTCCGTGGTGTCCCGGCGTCGCAGTGAAGGACATCTGGGAAGATCGCGTCCTGGGTGCACCAGGCCTGTGCAGAGAAACACACGGAGTAGACGTGGTGGGACTGTTAACAGATCGCTGTATACTTACCCCGGACTTGTGAGCGTCAGCCCGGGATGATTCCAGCGCGGTTCTCTGCTCTCTCAGCTGGGCCTGCCTCACCTCCAGGTCGCGAATCTGCTTTCCCACGGCCTCGAGCTCGAGCTGCACAGAGTGGAGACATTCATCCGCCATTAAAGCAAGTAACAGTGAGTACAGCAGTGGTAATGTGTGTGAATAGAGTATTAGCAATGTTAGCGCAGTTAGCTGCAACCACGCCGCTGATGCTAACGGGCTAAAAGCTAATAGCGGACCCGGGAGATCAAAATAAAACTAGTGATAGCGAGGCGCTCTGATTGTTTTTGTTGTAGAATACAATAGAGGATATATTCACACGTTATATAAACGGAAACGATGATGTATACAATTGTTTTTTGAGTTAAAAATAGTCAATGAAAAGAATATAGTGACGGAGCTCAAACGCAGTACAGCCGCCAACAACAAACCTATTATGACAGTTAAAACCACACATATAGCACCTCAATACCATGGTAAAAATGTAACTGTGGTTTCTAGGTAGGCCTGTTTGTAATAAAAACTGTAATCTAAATATATGTAGTATAAATGTAAACTATAGCTTAATCACAAAAAAATACTGTAATTATGTACAATAATTCCTTTAATACATTTAATACGTCTACATTAATAATATAATAAAATTAGGGATGCACGATATTGGATTTTTTGCTGATATCCGATATGCGATAATTTTAAACTCATTTTAGCCGATAGCCAATACCGATATCTAATTTAAATTTTGGTTAGTTTTTAACTAGAAATTATTTGTTATAATTAAACAATAATAAAGTTATTTTATAATGACTCTCCATTGAAGATTTGAAAATAACTATAAATAAACTATATATTAATCACACTTCACATCTTTTAGAGCTCAAAATTGTTTAAAAATATATAATATATTACACATTAATGTCATGTCATGTTTGTGATTTTTTTTTTTTGTCATGTAAGCTTCTGACCTTTTTTAAATCAAAACAAACTCGTGATTTTATGGCATCAATTACTGCTTTTTTTAATCAGTAATTACTTAATATTATTGTGGATTTTGCTTCATTTTATTGGAAGTATTAGTAGTGCCCCCTATGGAATTAAAACCGTTTACTGAGTGGGCGTTAGGACCTGGGGGAGGCTGCCGCTGCATGTGCTATTACGGTTTACTCTATCATACACCAAATGCATTCTACGTACGTTGTACGTGCATACTCAGTGTAAATGTAGCGATCCAAAACAAATGCAGTTAATCTAATCATCATTCAGGCAAAGTTTGCTTCAAGAATGAGCCACACTGCTGATGTGATTTAATCGCTAGCACACCCTGAGCACATGTGAGTTAATGTATTCCTCTTATCGGCAAGACATATTGGCATAATTTTTCATATCGGCTTATGCCGATATTTACATTTAAAGCCATCATCGGCTGATTCTGATATTGGTCCAATAATATCATGCATCCCTAAATAAAAGTCAATATGAATATCCCACATTTCTTCCACAATATGATGGTGCAGTTAGTGTTTCTACTGTTTGTCAGCGCTGTTTCATCTGGCTTTAAACTAGTTTAAATTTCAGAGTCATTTGTGTTATTTGCTGAATTCAATCACTTCACACTGGATCTCACAGAGCTGTTTATTGGTTGTGTGACCGAGACTTATCAGAGAGTAAACGCATCTGCTATTGTTAGCTTGCGCTGTGCTACTGTTTGAGCTAGTGATGTGTCGTTCGTGAACGAATCGTTCTTTTTGAACGAATCTTTTAGGTGAACGAATCGTTCTCGTTCACATAATCCACTGACTCATATTTCTCGTTCACTGAAGTTCCTCCCTCCACAACAGCGCGGCGCTATTAGTAGCGCATGTGCAGCTCGGTGAACCGGGTAGTTGTGAACTGTTTCATCCTGTCAAAGAGTTACTCAACCTCGAGCCAATAGACTTCAAGTATGAGATGTGACTGAGCATGTGATTTGTTGAATGTAGTGAACGAATACGCCTTTCACTGAACGAGTTTCATGAGTCTGAACGAGATCCAGAGAATGAAATGACTGAACTGGTACCCATGTCGTTCGTGAACGAGTTGAATAATTTAGTACAGTACATCTCGTTCCTGAATGAAATGACTTAACTGGTACAATTCATATTCGTGAATGAGTTAAATGAACGGATACATGTCATTCGTGATTGAAATAAACTGGTACAAATCTCGTTCGTGAGCGAAATGAAAGAGAGTAAACCGGGTCAGTTGGCCATTTAGCATGTTAATCTCGCAAAATGCAAAGCGCAGTTATAGATACTGTGTGCACATATGCTTGTTTTTTTATATATTTAGCATACAGAACAGGACTCCACTTTTAATCCCCGATTTATGAATGTGAATATATAATATACGAACTGTCTGACCAAACAATTAAAATGCTAATTATGCAAGGAAACCTTGTGCTTTGTTCATCTGAACAACTTAATTACTTTATATATTGAATGCGACTATGCATACACTTTAATAAAGCCAAATAAATTTTTGTGACAAGTGAGTTCGTTGACTTAAAGGTCCTATGACATGAAAATGTCACTTTCTGAGGTTTTTTAACATTAATATGACTTCCCCTAGCATGTATGTGGTCCCCAAGTTTCTACAAATTTTAATCGGTGCAAATCGAGATTTTACTATCTTTCTCTGCCTTTGAGAAAATGGAAGCTCAAACGGGCTGATCTGGAATCTCCTCTTTGTGACGTTGTAAAGAGAAATGTTACCTCCCCTTTCTCTGCTTTGCCCGCCCAAATATTTACATATAATTCAGTCGCAATGTCAGCACAGGCGTTATAAACAGACTTTTATGATATGGATTCGACAGCACCGGCACAAACAGTGAGTAACAGTGTTCATTAACAGGTCAAGTTCACACAGACTTTCTTTTAGTTTCTCTTAGTAGCATGAAACAAATCTGTTATTTAAATTGTGATTTAACTACAGAGAGCGATCAAATAACGCTCCCTTTTTTTCGGAGCTGTCACACATACCGAGTATATATTATCTGCACTCTTGCCCAAACTGCCGTTACAATGAATGAAACTGTTATGCTGCACAACGGAGCTCTTACTGTATTAATGTGTTTGCTGTTAGTTGTGGTGAAAGCATTTTGTGAGAGAAAACGTGTTGCATTAATGACGAGATCACTGCATTCACGCGATAAACAGACTCTGTCTACTCAATGCTCATCACTGCAGCCTTTCATGTGATGGGACAAGATCGAAAAAATAATTATATAATAAACAAATCCATGATTCGTTAATCTCGACAGCTGTAGTATAAATGTGTTTATATATATATATATATATATATATATATATATATATATATATATATATATATATATATAATATATTTGAGAGGGGTCCACATGTAATACGCATTTCAAATGCAAAGATGTCAGCCAATCACAACAGTTGTCGTTTATTCGGAGTCTCACAGCAGACACGCCCCTTCAAACAGAGCATTCAAGCCAGAGGGCTATTATCAGGATATAAAAATGCTTTTTATTTCTAAATTTTAAATGTAAAAATCATACTAACAATATAAGTACACCTAAGGAAATATTAAAAAGCATTTAAAGAAAAGGAAATAATCCATGTCATGGGACCTTTGAAGGAGTCATACCCTCGTATTACCTTGGATACCTACTGCTGTATTATAGTCTTTCAGGCCCTTCTAAAAAAGAAAAGTGGAAAAAAATAAACACAGAGCTCCTCAGACCCTTATCTCTGTAGGCATTATTGTCTCGCGAGATCTGATGCGATATTTTGGCTGTCGTGGACGGTCATTATAATAATGCAAATGAGGGGCACGTTGATTGGTTGCAGGAAGGAGGGGGGTTGACACCGCAGGTAACGCTTTAGCATATCATTACAAACTGACATCATGGCGCAAGTTGTGAATGAACAAGACCGGCTTCCCGGCCAGTGTATAAGTATGAGGCGCCGTTTAGTGCTTAAATCAAACTTCATTCACGCACACATATGAAACACGCTTGCATATATACTAAGTACTAGTCACACATACATGTATATGAACTATCTACGCACATAAAGTTACTCATATGAGACGTGAGCACAGCACACACACACAAATATAAGACGTGAGCACACACACACACAAACTAGACGGGGCCTCATGTAAGCGTTAGGCAATAAATAAACAATAATCGAATTCATGATGATCTCAGTCATTTGTTTTTTGCAAAGTACGTTAGCAGCCATTCCCCATACCTCGAAGCTAATACTCCTGCCAGAGTTGTGCCTGGACGCGTTCATTGAACGATAATTCATGAACTCGTTCATGTTTTGGACTGAACTGAACGTACCGCATTACTGCCTGATGAACGTTACTGTGAAGTCGTTCATTCTGGTGTCTGTGAACGCCACGCTCTCTCAGTTTAACTTCGTTCAGTAGGATGCCAGATTTCTATAAAGCCTTCCAGGCGAAAACCCACCGTAAACCGGCCTTGATATGTAGCGGAAAAAACACCCAATCTGGCAACGCCAGACTCTCTTGTTCAAATTCGTTCATCAAAATGAACAAATCTTTTTTCTAGTCATTTCATTCATTTAAGGGGCTTTAAATGTTACTATTAACTGGCAAATTCCCCGAACACATCAACCTACGCAATCTTGATCATATTCTGAATTAAGAAATCATTATAATGCAGTCAAAAGTCCGTCTTTGCAGTTCGTTTACAGGGAACATAAATAATTACTTCACCTCCAGTCTTTCGTTTATTTGTCTAGTGACATACGCGATAGCATACAATAGCCGCATTAGCAGTTATGCTGTTTGTTACACACAGTAGAGCAATAAAAACACAGTCTTACCATTTCAATTGCAGGCAATTTTGTTGGAATGGCGCTTTTCCCAAGCTTCGATGCCAACTTCGCCTGATATTGCCCCAAATTTGTGAAGGATTTCGGCGTACAATGTTTAGCACAAACACATAATGATAAACCAGTGGAAGGGTTGAAGGAACCGCGTCATTAAAAATGAATTTAATCCACTGGTCTCTGATAGCTAGGTCCATTCTTGGTAGAGAAAACACATTTACATGTTGATTCTGGCAGTCAACCACAGAGCAACTCACGTGTGCACTAGTTCCAGCGTCTTTCTCGACTGAATATGAGGGGGAGAGGGGAAGGGCGAGCTTCCTGCTGCGGTGTCCATATATGGTATATCCTGCCCCGTCTAGACGGGGAAGAAATCAAAATCTCTATTTGAGTGCGCGTGCACGTGGGCTATTTTACAAACCCTGAGGTAAACAAACGCTTCACTTTTAAATATCGGCTTCCCGGCCAGTGTATAATCGTTAGGCAATCATAACATACATTGATTCTCGTGGAAAAGTGAAAATTGTGGGTCATGACTCCTTTAAGACATAACATATAAGACACTCTTTTTCGCCACCTGCTGGCATACTTTGTGCAATACGAAGAAATGGTCACTGAATGAATCAATGAACGAATCTGAACGAATCATTTTGGTGAACGAACTGAAAGTGAACGAATCTCTAGAAAGAATCATAATTTCCACCACTAGTTTGAGCCGAGTGGATAAATGGTCTGTGTAGAGCAGTTCAAATAAGTAGCGCAGTGTCTTTCCACTTTTGGCGCATAAACATTATATCAAACTTTTATAGAATTCTTGGTATTGTATAATTGAGGCTAATTATATCATGATAATTATTGTTTCAGTTTTAAATGGTTAATTTTGCAGAAAAAAATGATGCACTTTTTCTAACAGCAGCTGTTCTATTCATATCTATACAAAAAACCTTTAAAAAATAATTTAAATAACAAAAATATTTAAAATTGCCAACATTTGAGATTGTCCAGCCCTACTTTGTGTAGATCCCTCTTGTGCAGTTGCTTATCAAGCACAGCTGGTAATTTGTCAGGCAACCCTTAGCTTAATTCATCATCACAGCATGAACTTAATAATTCAGTTAAATGCATACATTCTCTTTGCAATCTAAGCATGTATCTGTTGTTTTTGCATTACGGTCTTCCTATTTGTGTTGTGTTTGACCAGACACTGTGGGTGTGACTCTCCAATGTCTGAATATTCACCTTTTGTCCCATGGAAATTAGCATATAGATAACTATACCACTGATTTCCATGCAGTGCACAAGTCCCTAGAGAGAGACATGGAGGATGCTTGTAGTGTGGAGGTTGGAATGCCAGCTTGGTAAAAGACCATGTCAACCCTGCTGCGTTCTTCTTTCTTATGCTGCCTTTCATATCAAAGCCTTTCCTCCTTTCACTTGAAAGTCAAAAGACTTCCCTCTTTCCCAGCCTGTCTTTAACTCATGTGGCAATAAAGCAGCCGAGGGAAGACCACTTGAAGAAAAGTTTACCAGTGCTACTGATGAATTAACATGCAGTCCCATCCTTCTCCCTGTCTGCTTGGAACTACTGCAATGAGCCCTTATTTCTGTCACATTAATTTTGTTTGAAAAAAATGGAGGAAAAAAGCTAAAATTTCCCCAGACACCCCCTTAATATCTGTACTGGGAGCTGTAAATGTTGATTTTCCCAGCATTTTTCAGTCTTTATTATACAAAGTTTTATAATTAACTGACACCTCATCTCACTAGAGGATTTGACTTTTTCCCCATGTTATTGTATATATTTTAAGGCAAAAAAAAAAAAAACATCAGTTGATGAGTAGCATCTATAGTGTGCTGGTTTGCAATTCATGTTTTCATATATATATATATATATATTATTATTAAAATTTTAATTTGAGATGCGCATGGCTATGAGATTTGATTTTCTGGAACATTTCTCACGAGCCAGATTGCGGTCCGTGGTGAAACATCTCTGTAATATGACAGATGGGCCAAAATCGGTCCATTAACAGAGGCGAAACGAGTGACGTAATTGATCTCCATAACATTCACTCCTTTAGATATTTGTTGTCTTTGCAGTTGTCCTTATTTGTTGTACAGGAAAAGCCCTAGATTTACTTGACATCCATTTGCGTCCATTCAAGCTAGTTTTTCTCGAATCTCTGCTCATGTCAGGATAGTTTAATGTGTTTCCTCCAAAGCCTACATTCTCCAAAATGGGATCAAAAAGTCATGGCCGACACTCCAGCAACCCTTGTGTAGGTTGGTGTCTGCCGTATGATGAGGTAGAGAGAAAATCAAATCTGTAAATGTCACCCTCTCCTTATTCAGACAGGCTCCAAATTTGCCTTCTGAAGCAGATTTGCCGCTCGCATAGCATTTGTCATTGCACCATTCTTAATTTGAAGAGTTTCTAAAAGAGCATTGGAAATGTACCCCCCACCATGATCTGAAGCAAAACTGCTTACTACAGGTGAAATGGCGTGCAGTGGAAAAGACAAATGCAAACAGAAAATACCCGTCAGAGCTGATAATTTAATGGAAAAAGAGACAGCTTTCATTAAAACGTGACATTGGGCTGATGAGCTGTGGAAAGTTTTTGTGTCCATTCTTTAACACTTTTTACACTGCAGTGGCAAAGCTCCATCTGTTTAGAGAACAGCCCATGTACGTGCACACGATAGATGCTTACAGAGTCATTAAAGAAGGCATATATGCGGTAATCCTCAGAGGGAACATACAGGAGGACGGACCTTCTTTGTGCTTGCCTTGGGTGAACAGAAATGTGGCTCTGCGGATTTAGAAGTACAGATCTCATTTTGCACAGTTAGCCCATTTTGCCATTTAGATCCGTCCGCTCAATTAAAACGCATTAATTATGGATGTGTGCGAGAAATGTCAAAACATTTCAGCAGGCACCTTTACAAACGATTATTCTTTATAAACCCTGTTTATCGGTTTACCTCTTCAGGATTGTATTGTGCCAAGAGGATTAAAAACTGAGAGGCCCACACACTGCGGTTGTGTTCATTAAAAAAATTCTGTCATTACTGAATTTAAAAAATAAATTGGATTAAAAAAAAAAGAATCTTTTGTATATTGCATGTGTTCTTGATATCAATCACTTTAAAAACACATAAACGCAGTAATGGGTAAAATACAGTTTTATTATAACCCATGCATTTCTAATTTCTATTTCTAAAATATGGATACCTTGTTTTGTCTGTCAAAAAATTTGAAAGTTTAGTTTTAAATGGCCCATGGTTTATCCATGCCTGGTTCTGACCAACTGTTTTATCACCTTAATGAATATATTGCAAAAACGATAAAGAGATCTGCCACATGTTTCAGCTCACATTTGTCATCTAAACACTATTAGTGAAAATAAAGCTGCTTTTCAGCCACTGCCTTTAGGGCTTTTCTCTCACCATCAGTGTCGTTGTTTTTATTGGGGTCACTTAAAGCTACATGCGGGATCTGTACAAACATGCTGCTTATTGACAGTGTGAGATCCCTCTGTGCCTTTGCGCCACTCAGCCGAAGTAACGTTCATCACTTCCTTCAGCATAGAACATTCTGTATTTAGTGACCTCCAGCACCTCCCGTCAAAGACTTCAGCCTGTCCATCACTTTATCCAAACTCACAGCTGCTGACATGGTGTATATGAGTTTCTGGAAAATTTAAAAGAGCTCTTTAGGGTGGGATGATAAAGAGGTAAGTTATAAAATACCTCTGTATCACTGGCTTAGGGGAGACTCTCTTATGCTTGACATTACTTTGAAGGGCAGTTTTGATGGGTGTTTTTCAAAGATCCCGTCAGATCAAGAGACTGGCATCAGTAAGACGAGGGCCACATGCGGGTGCGGCACCTTGGCATGTGCACTGAATGCTGACTGGTGTTTGATTCAAGCGTGAGTGTGTTTTTATATGTTAGTAGAGTTTGAAGCAGAAGCGATTTATCTTAATACATTCATAATTAATTATGGTGGGCGCGTACACCTGCGTGCACCTATAATTGTGAAGGAGCGAATAGTCTACAGTGCTCTATTCTGTTCTATCTTTCTCTACCACCTACATTCACACATTTATATCTGTGTGAGTATTAGCAGTGTTCGTAGCCTTGTTTTGTTTTTTCATTTTCTTTAAACCTTTTTCCCTCAGCTCTGCGTCTCATTGGCTACTCTTGGGAGATGGTCGTGAAAGAGAGAATAGCAAACGCTTAAGACCGACTCTGACGACTGTGGCTTTAGAGCCAAATTTTAATCACAGAGTCAGCATAATTTAAAAGCCCCTTACTTTGATGCAGAACAATGAGACTAAATGGCAGTCCTCAGAATCGCTTGCTTGTTTTGCCAAAACATGTACTGAAAGGGGAAAGAGAGAGACTAAGATGAAGGGAGAGACGAGAAATAACGAATTGGAATAGGAATAGGAAGGGATATTCAGTATAGCCTAGTCTTAATTAGCCTGTAAATAAGTTTCTTAACGCCTCGTTCCTTTATGATGCATCCCGGTTGAGTTACTTGGAATGAAAAAGAGCAGAACTTATCAAAAGAGCCTGCTCATTTATTCATTATCTTATGCGAATGTACTGTGTGTTTTGCTTCTCAATCTTTGCTTTAGCTGAAGCATAACAGCCACAGATCTCCCAATTCATAATATGAAACGGTCATTAGATTTCAACAGAACTGTTGCCATGAGAGAGAGAGAGACTGCACTGAATGAAAAGGCAAATCACAAATGAGATCTTTTCAAACTCAACAGTTTCTCCTAGACACCAGTGAAATTGAATGGAGAGCAACTGTCGATTTTGCATAAGTCTCCTGTTCCTTACGACTTTCTTTCGAGTAAAATGCCCTGGTAGTCTCAGACTCTGTCTAGATTTGCCAAGCCATGATGTCTGCAATCAAAAGTCGTGAATTATCATTTTTTTTTATATGAATATTTCTAATTTCTGTGACATTCATGTTCATCGCGTCCAAATTATTTTTCCTGTAAGAGTGGGCACGGCCATTTGTAAATTTAATGGGCCTGGCTTCCGGCGACATCTGCTTCCAGCTATTTGTTTTCGAATTTTTTTTTTTTAGATTAAAAGAACCTAATCTGACCATGATGACTGCAGGATAGGTCGTAGAATGTATCCTCCTTATAATATGAAGCTTTATTTGTTAAAAAAAAGAAAGAAAAAGACAATACGTAAATTGTAATTTTGTCTGCTTTGCCAGTGAAATTAGTCATAGCCCACAGCTCAGCAGGGACATGTGTTTATCGCATGAATTAAACAAGACCGAAGTGTCTAAAATAAATGTGCACAGTTCAGCTGAATGGTAAAGTTTACTTTGACTGTAAGCTTTGCACAATATTAGTAAACTGTGCAATGAAACAAAATAACCAGAACATTAATAACTGATAGAGCTCGTGGTTTATGTGTCCTGCTCTCGGCCACTGATCTATGCTCGTGAGGTTTTCTTTTAGAATTATCATTGGGTGATAGAAATGTTTTTTTAAAAATATGTATTTTAGTATTCTAAAATATTTTAGATGGTAAAAAGATCAAGATCCTCGATGACGTCATGAACTCTTCTGTCGTGCAGCACTCATAATTAACATAAAATAAGCATTAAATAACCTCTGAATCTTTTTTTTTTAACTGGTTCATTACAACTATCTATCGAATCGTAATCGATTCCCAGCCCTATTAGTAAGAGCAAGTAAACTTGCAAGACAACAACAACTTAATAAAAGTCACTGTAAATACAGACATTTCTGCTTTAGTGCCCCTTGTGGTAACTCTGAGAATGCAGAATTGCAATGTGACACATTTTGGAACGCAACAGCGTATGAAATTGAGCTTGCAATGCTAGTAGCATTGGCATTTACATACTCATATCTAGTACTGTATGTTTCAGGTGCAGTTGCATTTATCTGATCTGGTTTGAATGGTGATTTGAAAGACATGTTGATGCACTTGGGTGATTTCTATAGGGAATTGAACATGTTATGTGGGTTTAAGTTCATGCACAGGTAAAGCACAACAGTGTGCGTTGGTTCTGGTGTAAGACTATGAACAGACGAGTGATCCTAACTCTCTTCATTTGTCTCTTTTCCTCTGGCTATCTGTTTGTCCTTAAAGCCAGAGTGGGAGTGGTTGCTAAGCAGTGTCTCTATGGACACGCAGGCTTCATCTGGTTCAGATCTGCAACATCTCTTTTACTTCTTTCTTGTCTTTTACTGAGGACACATTCCACAAATCTCCGTCAGTCTCTCATTCTCATTTTTTTTTCAGTGTCTTAGCTTTTTTTATATTCATAAGCAGGCTCAGCACGCAATATGGAACTACCTTTCCCCACAGGGCTAAACATTGAGTTCCTTAAGAAGCCTGAGCCCTTGATGCAAACGGTTATCAATAACCTTGAAATGTTTTTGCTCCGTTGACCAATTTTGTTATGTATTTGAGCAGGCACTCTGGCGTGATAAGGAAGAGAGAGAGAGAAAGAACAGTAGCGTTTAAAAAAAAAAAAAAAAAGAATAAAAAAACTCAATGAAAACAAAATCACGACATTTCTGGATGAAAGCCTTTTGCACGCCATGTACTCTAAACATGTTCCCTTTCATTTCACAGTAACATCTTAAGGTATTTTTCTTTTTTTTTCTCATTGCTTTCTCAGTACTCCCCCTTTGAGGTCTCGTGCCTGGTTTATAGTTTTATATTTAAAAAAAAAGGTTTTTAACACAATCATAACACCTGGGCATGGAAGTTTCCTTAAAGGAGTCCCTTGAGCAATAGTGACATTGAATTCAAACAACTCAGTAATTTACAAAGAAATGATTGGATCTTTATTTAAAAAGAACAGCTCCCAGTGTTTTAGACTCTGGAGAGCAGCACAACTTTGTTTTAATAATCCTGCTCACACTTCATATTAAGAGACCCTTTTGTGTCGTTCACAGATGAACATGGACATTTGAAAATCTACCTTCCCAAGAAGCTTCTGGAATGCCTTCCCAAATGCTCCTCCCTGCCCAAGGAGAGACATCGCTGGAACACCAACGAGGTAAGAAACTTTCATCAGTGGTTCTGATGCCTTTTATTTTCACAGGGGTTTGGTATTTTCTTTGTCCAAATACAATGGCAATAATGCAATGATCACATTTTAACGTGGTGCTTATTGTATGTTTATTTTATGCAAATTGTATCATTGGATATCATTTGGTTGTTTCACAGCAAATTTGGATTTCTAATTGTAGTTCAGCAGAGAACCAAGTATCTATGTTTCTAGGTCTGGTGACCCATTGTGTGTGTGTGTATATATATATATATATATATATATATATATATATATATATATATATATATATATATATATATATATATATATATATATATATATATATATATATATATATATATATATATATATATATATATATATATATATATATATATATATATATATATATACTGTCATTTATATATTACACTGCTATTGCAAAAGTCTTAGGACATTAGTATTTTCACCAACAAATAAAATGAAGAATCAGAAAAAAATAAGACGAAACCTTCCAAACAAAGCTACAATACTGCTTTTGTCCTTGGTACACTTGCACATAGATTTTCAAGTAGCATCTTGGAGACGTTGCCATGGTTCTTTGGGATTTAGTCTGTCTCAGTGTTTTCTGATTCTTCATGTCATTCCAGACGGATTGGATGATGATGAGATCAGATCTCTGTGTGGAGCACTGGCTGCTGTCAGACTCCTTGTACAAACAAAAATCTCACTGGATTATTACAATTAATGGCAAAAATAATGTTTGGAAATGTAAAATGAAATTTCCTACTGACACACATTAGCAAAAGAAACAAGCAACTGTCTTAAAATAGTGTATATGCAAATAATGTTTTTTTATTATGTAATAATTCAACTATTTTATTACATGTATGTAATTTTTATTATACAGTATATTACTATATATTAATTTAAATCTGATAAATTCTCAGCCATAACACACACATATATAATCATTCTCATTTATATATTATCTTATATGATATTATATTCTATTATGTATTATGAATTTGTTAGATTATAATTTTCATTTAATTTAATAATTATCTTGCAATAGTTTGTCCCTTTCCCCCAAAAAGGGACTTTCACACAAAATATACAGTTTTGTTGACTGCCATGCTGCTTTGTTTTGATTTGCTCTGTAAATCTGTGTCAGTTTTATCTAACAGTTGGACTCACATACAAAGTGTATCTTCATTGCTTTGAACTTTGTCTTCCTGGCCTGAAGGTGTTCTGACATTCAGAGACAAACAAACACACTCAGCAGAGATTAGGAAAGCCTGGGGCGGCAGTGGCTTAGTGGTTCATGTAGGTTGTCTACAAACCAGAAGCTTGGTGGTTCAATCCCCGGCTCCACCTGACCAAGTGTCGAGGTGTCCTTGAGCAAGACACCTAACCCCAGCTGCTCCCGACGAGCTGGATGGCGCCTTGAATGGCTGACACCGCAGTCGGTGTGTGAATGGGTGAATGTGAGGCAACTTGTAAAGCTCTTTGGATGGCCATGTGGTCTGTTGAAAGCGCTATATAAATGCAGTCCATTTACCATTATTTTTTTTTTTGGGAAGTCGTGGCCTAATGGTTAGAGAGTTGGACTCCCAATCGAAAGGTTGTGAGTTCGAGTCCCGGGCCGGCAGGAATTGTGGGTGGGGGGAGTGCATGTACAGTTCTCTCTCCACCTTCAATACCACGACTTAGGTGCCCTTGAGCAAGGCATTGAACCCCCAACTGCTCCCCGGGCGCCGCAGCATAAATGGCTGCCCACTGCTCTGGGTGTGTGCTCACAGTGTGTGTGTGTGTGTTCACTGCTCTGTGTGTGTGCATTTCGGATGGGTTAAATGCAGAGCACAAATTCTGAGTATGGGTCACCATACTTGGCTGAATGTCACTTCACTTCACTTCACTTCACTCACTTTGGACCAATTCCACAACACACCTAAAGTCTGACACAACCTCCTACCACCTCGCTCTCTGCTAAAGTATAACACCACTTGAACATGCACCAGCTCGTTTTCATTTTTCTAAAATCGGAGATCTGGTCTCAAGTGGGTAAGTTAACATATTGGAAGTTGCTACCTGATTTACTGTGGACTCTGCCAACTTTACAGTGATGAGATTTGTATTGAGCTCTTCTGAATTTCTGAAGGAATGCCATTACATGATGTATTAAGGGTTTACAATTCTTGTTAAAGGAATAGCTGACAAGTCTTGTTACCATAAGTGAATATAACAATGCATTTCTTTCTTCCTTATAATATTTGAAGAAGGCTAAACCGTGGACTCTCACTGAAGCTTTTTTCACCGGGTTGTCTGAGGATTACAAAAGACAAATTCTCCTTCATTTTCTAGCCCTGACTTAAATTCTTTATCATGATGGAGATGGCACATGCTGTTACAGATGACATGGGATGATGCATGCAGTGACCTTTCAAAATATTTCAGATTTGTTTCCATTTCAAAACTGCTATAACTTTTGAGAGCGGAAGCCGCCGATGTCTTGCATGTATACGATTATTTATGATAGCAGTTGAAAGTGAGGTTTGATCTGGGGGATGCAGATGTGTTTTCTTTGTGCAGTGCTTCACTTAGTTGTAGCTGAAGAAGTGATGGTGCAGAGAGGTTGATATTTCTCTCTCTCCGTTTCATTTGTGCGTTCTCAGTGTTGGGAAGCCAGCAGTGTGGCTGTCCCTCTGTGCTTTCTGTCAAAGCCTCCGCACTCCCTTTCTCTCAACTTGCAAAGAGTTATAAAGTTTCCCGACTGTTTTTAAAGATGGCTTCACCCTCCCCAGTATCTCTTTATAGTTCCTTTTTAGAGTCATGCCACTGTAGAGGAAAGTAATCTGACCCCATGCTGATGCAAACTAACTGTCCTCAAAGAAAAGTCATGAGCAGTTGTTGAGCGATAGCTATTTGTTTCAAATCAAATAAACTCTATTACTTGTGAATAGACGGAAAACTTTTTAAAATAGTTGTTTTTGGCCTTTTATCACTGAGGACAAGGTAGAGAAAGGACGGGAAGTAACAGGGAGGAAGGCAGGAACAGGATCAGTCAGTATCCAATGCTAAAAGAGCCAACATAAAATCAAAACTGAACCTATTCCTAAAACATTTACTGGTTTTTATGAACATTGGTAACACAATAAGGTTCAATTTGTTAACACTAATGTATTAGATATCGAGCTAACACATTATTTTAGCGTCATTAAACATACAAATATAGAATTTAAATTAAAAAATTTTTTTTTATTGTTTTGTTTAAATCATGATTTTATTGTTTTTGCTGTTTTTAAATTATTAAATTATTTTAAATAACTTTTGTATTTCAGCTTATTTTATTTCAGTTAGTTGCCAGTGCAGTATTTCTAATTTATAAAAATTCTAAATTCTAAAGTTATATTTAAATTAGATTTTATTTAAACTTCATCTAAATTAACAAAAGAATTGTAAGTTTCTTGTAATTTTTTTATTTTTATTATTATTATTATTATTTTAATTATTTACATTTTTTTTTGCTAACAGTGAACACATTTTCTTTTTTTTTCTTTTTTGCATTTCTTGTTTTAGGTTAATTCATTGTTAGCTCATGTTTGTTCATAATACATGAATCATTAAGTTATACAACTTTACCAATATAATTTAAACAAGAGTTAACCAAGAGTAATGCTGTGAAAGTTCAGTGTAATTTTTGATGTTAGTCATGGCAATATTAAAAGTATTAAACTTTACTGTAAAGTGTTACATGAATGATTCAACTTAATTTTGTTTTTGGAATATTGAATCCATGCAACAATTCTCAGTGAATATCCTGTTTTAATTTAGAAATGTCACATTTATAACATAAAATGGGTTACGAATGTTGATTCATGTTCACTTTTACCCCTCATAATTTATGATGGGATGGAAGATGGAAAGAATGAACATTTTTACCATCCGTGATTACCTGTCCCTCAAGAGCTAATGTTTGTGGTGAATATGCAATCAGGAAATATTGGTTCCCTGAGCATTAGCCAAATCTGACATATTTGTGACTGTAGCAACTCTCCCAATTTTGCATCCTCACAGGATAAGGGAACTTGTTACTGTCAATAGCGCTATAGCCTTCACTGTTCCTGTCATTGTCCAGGCTAAACATATCTGACTGTTTAAACCAAAACAGACCAGATAGAGCACAGATTGGAGAATGGAGATTACAAAAAAAGAGTGAAGGACAGACAATATGGACAGGCAAAGAAAGATGGAAGGAGGAGGTGTAGCTCTCCCTGCAGATGGAGACATTGTGTGGCCTTTGTCGAAGCTCAGCTACTTTTGGAGGCTGTTAGGAGCAGAAAGTCTCCCTAGTGACACACAGAGCTCTTAATGAGAATGAGTTTCTAAACAAGCCCGACTTCCTCCTCCTTCAGCTGTAGAGTCAGACTGAATGCCATGCTCCCAACGACCATCGGTGAGGTATAATGAGGCCTCTAAAAAGACAGAATGAGACATCAGGTCATACAAACAAGCACAGCTCATGTCCGAACCGGTGTTTTTCTGCATGCATTGGATTTCTCAAACATACGGCATAATGTCTTTGATTGGGAGCTGGGTCTGTTTTTATGCAGTGTTCGCCAGTCACTCCATATAACATTCCCATCTCTCCCTTTTCCTTATGGGAAATGACCCTTATTGCAGGTAATGACACGGACGTCTGTTTAGTTGAAAAATCTTGTAGCCGAATGACCACATTAAAGAACGAAACTGACAGTATGTTGGAAAGGAGGGGAAAACATCAAAACCATAATGGTGTTGTAATGGACACGAGAAGAGGGTGAACGCTGGGGGACGGCAAAAAGTCAATTCCTGTCTTTATCTCTTTTTCTCTCGCTCTGTCTCTCACCGTCGGTTGCTTTACACCCCCTGCTGTTAATTTTAAATACCTAGAAAAAGTGTGTATGTTTGATAGCTCTACTATACGTACTATACTGCACACCGCTGGGAGTCCTAGAGTGTATCTAGAGAAGCTTTGTTATTACCGAACAATTGAATATAATGCTTAAAACCTGCAATCTGCAGAAAAGTTCCAAGCAATCACAGTGCAAAGTGAAGTTGGCATAGGTCTCAAGAATAATTTCTTTGCAGCTCCTCTTTGATTTGGTCGAGAAAGGATGTTTGAAATGCTGAATAGAGGGATGAAAGCCTTTGCATTGTGGCACAGGACTTGAGCTGACTGTCCTTGCTCTGAACAAGCCCAAAGTTCACATTCCCAGTTGAATGACACAGAGATGCGCCGTTACACTTTGAAGCACGCTTCGCTAAATGATTTTGTCAGAAAGCAGTTTAGATGAATTCTCATGGCTAAATATGCAGCTAATACAGCGTGGGTATTACTTATTGACAAAGTGTCCTTCAGCTTGGGAGTTTTTCTTTTCTGTTCAAGCATAGTACTCCAAACAAAAACAAAAAAGAAACAAGGCACAGAATGTGCAGGGGGTTTTGTCATTGTTTGACCAGCTCTTTGTTAGACCTTCTTCCACCTTCAGCGAAACAATTCCCCTAGATAAAGGAAGGCGTGGAGAATCACAAAGCCATGTATACAGAATGTAGAGGCAAACAGTGAGGATGGGTACGGAGCTTACATGCTGATCTGGTAAACTGAAGATTGAATTCTATTACCTTGACTCAATGACAAAATCCCCATGTTTTGTAGACTTTGCAAACGCAGAAGCCCATGAGTTTGCTCTTTATGATGTAGATCACTGGGACTGATCTTTGTTTGAGCAGGAGGAATGGCTTTTATATCGCCAAAAGATTCATAAGTCGCTTCCTAGCAACAGGGATGAAAAACCTGTCAAGGTGAACAATATTCTCTCATTTTAGCACACTTAAACTTCTTGAGTAGCCTTGGCCGTTGGCGATAGTGAATGCCCCTTAACATGCTTACACAGAGATGCTGTGTCTGTGCCATTCCACCGTAATCTGCCCCAGATGACAAACTGTGCATCTAAAAGTTAAGCGGCATGGAAAAGTGCTGCTGTATGCGAGTCCTTGTCCTGTCGAGTTCCCCTGCCACGAATGTTTTATTTAAAATCTCTGTTTCTCCCTCGTGCATTTGTGTGTGTGTGTGTGAGAGAGAGAGAAAGCTCTTGATCTAGATATTGGCATCATGGATCCAGTTTTAACCCTTTGATAAGTGCAAGGAAAGTGTTTACCCTGCTATAATCTTAGTTGGCACTACCCCAATCCTTTGGGTCACTTTTCTTTTCCGGTCTGCCTAAGTTTCTCCACACATAATCAAAGGAAGCAGATGCTTCTAGTCAAACCTTACCCCGCAGGGAATGCTGGGAAATATAGTTTGTGTTTGTAGAAGCAAACCTTTGGCTTCTGCAGAGTGGAAGGCTCTCCAAGTTTACCGCTTCACTTTCCACTATAACGAATAATGTGGTTTAAGCACAGACTGGGAAAGGAACTACAACCTGGACTTTCTATTGCATGATTATTTTTCAGAGTCTTAAGATGTGTGAACTCGGTGTGGTCACATTCACAATTTTAATCAAACGAAGGTGGGTTTTTGTGTAGCTGAGCTACAGTCTCCATCTGCCTGCATAAGCTATTCATTGTCCATATTTTAGACCTGTTTTAGTGCATTTTTAAGTAAAGATATGTGACGAGTGGGGCGGGGCCAAGAGCCGTGGGAGGCTTGAGGAGTAAATGATAATGAGCCACACATGTGCCACTCACCGGTCTCGAGTCCCACGGAGGAGCTCCGGAAGGATAAAAAGGAGGAGTAAGGACAGTGAGAGGACCAGTCCTGGATTTTATGTTATGTTTTATGTGACTGAAATTTCATAATCATTACTCCAGTGTTCAATGTCACATGATATTTCAAAAATCAGTTTAATATGCCAATTCTAATTGTTGCTCAAGAAACATGTATTATTACTACTATTATATGTTCAAAATTTTTTTGCTGCCTAAACTTTTTTTGAGATATATTTTTTAATAATAGAGAGTTCAAAAGAACAGTATTTTTTATTTATTTTTTGCTTTTTTCTTAAAATGTTGACTTGGCAAATCAAATGCAAATATAATGATGCTTTTTTATGTTTGTACATGTTCAGGTACACTGAAAAAAATTGTCCTGTAAATTAACGGTAATATACTGGCAGCAGGGTTTCCAGCAGTGTACCGTAATTTTACAGTTTTATTACCGTTTTCTGAATTACGGCTTTTTTTGTAAATTAACGGTAATATACTGGCAGCAGGGTTTCCAGCAGTGTACTGTAATTTTACAGTTTTCTGAATTACAGCTTTTTTTGTAAATTAACAGTAATATACTGGCAGCAGGGTTTCCAGCAGTGTACGGTAATTTTACAGTATCATTAATGTATTCTAGTTTTTTTTTTTAAACCGTAGAACTGGCATTTTTGCTAATCATTAACTTTATTAAAAATATCTGTATTTTAACAAATTCACAAACTGGCATTTCATTTATACAGAAATGTGGCAGCAAATACACAGAAAAGAGAAGACCAAGGGGGTATTTCTTATAGCACACTATTTATTTAAGTGCCCGACCAATAATTCAAATGCTTTCTCAAAAAAAAAAGCAATCTAAAATGGAAGAATCAGTCTTTGTATGTGTTAGAGAAAGATGAGATGAAGAGAAAAGAAAATTAACCATAGCATTACAAAACCGACAATGTGCAAAATGAACCCTGCTAAAGTCTGTGGACATATTTAAACTAATTTAAGTTCACCATATAAAACACAAAACAAGCAGCCATTTAAGGTGTAGCTGTGTGCTATGAGTATGACAATGCATGGGCATGGGCTTGGAGTGTACGTTCCCTTAAAAACAGCCTTTAAGAAATGGCAAACAACTTCTGAACAAGAATCTTATTTTGGGGTAATTAAAAGTCAAAACCTGGCAAGGATTTGTAGAACAGTCCAAGAACGTTTCAAAAACATAAAACTGTCACCAACTCTGATGCAAGTGTAGCCAGGGAGGGGTGTAGTCTGAAACATAAACATTGAGAGAAATCCTTTTTAAGTTAAAATAACATCAGCAGAATTTCAAAAGAACATGACAAAAAACATATATATAATACTACACAAACATTTCAGAAACTTAGGACCCTACGATTTCCACGATGTGAAAAACATGGAGGCAATCACGGAATCCGATCATGAAAACGGAATTAGGCAAGTAATGTGGATTGTCACAGAATTTGTCACATTTTTGATGAATACAATAAAATAGTGTTGTACACTAACTGAAATTGCGATGTGGATTAGTGTATTAATTAATAAAAGTTGAAATATTATGTTAGAAGTTGTACTTATATTTTTTTGTAAAGTTATCCAAAGGATTAATTAACTAATTAAAAAAAGGAACACTAAATTAATAATAAAAAAAGAATAAATCAATAATAATCGTTAAAGTAGTCGACTAATCAAAAAAATAATCACTAGATTAGTCTACAGAAAAGATAATCATTAGTTGCAGCTCTATCCCACATACACAAAAAAAATAAAATAAAAAAAAATAAAGCGTCTTCACATCAACCCTTCAAAATAAAGGTTCGGTCTATTGTGATGTGATTGTGACGGAAATATATCACTTTTGAAATCTACTACAGTCAATCCAAAGGTTGCCTCTCTACTAAAAAATCTAATGGACTTCAAATGGGATTTCATCTAGGCAAGTGAAGTTACACATACATTTTCATTAAATACAGTTCTTAATACAACTTATTTCACCGTTAAAACACATAAAATATTTCTTACATTTAAACTTGTTTAACAAAAAAAAAATCAACATTTAAAAGTAGTCAGTCGAAAAAGACTAATGTGACTCATTTTGGTCCGTCTTCTTGGAGACTACCTTGCCTCTGCAGGTCTTTGAGCTTCTTTCTGGGTTTATTCCATAGAAACATCTAAGGAAAGTTGCATTACACATTACCGAAGTGTATAATAACCATTTTTCAAAATTCTGATTAATTAATTTGGTTTAGAATTTAGATTAATTTGGTAAAACTTTATAATAAGTATAAAGTAATAAAGCACTTATAAATCATTTGCAAACTATCTATATATATATTCTGATTTGTTTGGATTTAATGTGGATCTACATGCCTTTCTCCTATTTTCTCCGTGCCTGGCATGTGAATAAAACCACATTTGACAGTGTTTCAGATGATGATATACTGAAAAAACTGAAATGGAAGAACACAAGGAGAACACAGGAGAAAGGTTGAGGTAACTAGTTTGCAAATAATTTATTACTTTACTACTGTATACTTATTATAAAGTGTTACAATAGATTCTAAGAGAGTGTTAAAAACATACGCAAAAAGGAAAACACTTACCTTTCTTACGTGCAACAAGCTGCCTCTTGATACTGCAGGTTGAAGATGTAGTACACAGAAAACACAGTTGTAACTGCAGTCAAAAGTGTTGACTGGACACTCACAAAAAAAAAAAAAAAAAAAGCAATTTTAACAATCGTGCACAACAGCAATGTTACAATTTTATATCTTAAACATCAGTAAATGTCTCTTCATAATGTGTAATGACACACTAACCCAGCAAAATCAGATGAGGATTGGCAGGTAGATTGAGTGTCTTCTCAATATCAGATGCAGATGCTGCAAACTGTAGAGAACACACAATACACAAATAAGAATATTACATAATATAATGTAGTGAAGTGGAAAGAAGAAAATTAAATATTTACATCTGCATGTGAAACCAGTCCGTCTTCATGTTCCTGGAAGTTGGACATTAACATTAGAATCTTGACAAGCAGGTGTACCATATATATGTTCTCAGCCTGGGACATCCTTCAACTTTTCATTCAAAACACTAAAAAATATTCTGTCTACTGCTCTCTCATCTTCCTCTCTCTCTCTCTCTCTCTCTCTCTCACACACACACACACACTCTCTCTCTCTCTCTCTCTCTCTCTCTCTCTCTCTCTCTCTCTCTCTCTCACACACAAAACTGTATTTGAGGCTGAGGAACAAGTTAGAATGTAAGTTAAGTGAATGAAGTAACGTTTCCTCTGTGATATAGAGATTTGTGCCAATAAATCCAGTGCAAAATCTGTGATTTAAAATGTGCTCACATACAAAGCCCACTTAATAAACAATAAGTTAGAATATATTTAGATTACACTCTAAATTGATTTAGATACGACTTAAATTGAAATTCGCGCAAATATTCCACTAAGACTTAATCTGTCACTCCCAAAAAACAAACGTCTCTCACCATAACGTTACACCATCCATCGATCAAGTCAAGTGCTCATGCAAAAGGCGGTGAGTTTATGCTACCTAAGTAAAATTAAGTTTACAGGACTATTTTCGATTTCCCTATAATGTATATAAGGTTAATATATAAGTTACCAACTTTAAACACACCTAACTTAGCAACAAGAATGCAAATAAAGCAAATCCTCCATTTTAAACCACACTGGGTTGGCGCCAATGCAAAATGTAAATATAATTGTGCAAATAAGTGTTTCAGAAAATCAAGCAAACACACTTACTTCAGATTCTCGTTATCCGCTATCTGTAATCGAGATTAAAATTGAGATAAAATCAGTTTACTATGTTATATTCACTGAGACTGATGATGCTTTTCTCTGGTATCAGACGCTAACCGTTGCTCCCCTCCCCCACCGATCACGTGCTCATCTTCTACTGTTGCCGAATATATTAAACTCATATTCAATTAAATAATCCGCGAACGCAAGTATTTTATATTTAACTCTTTACAAGTTTAACATTTACAGGATTTTACACCAGGAAAGAAAAAAAAACGATGCAATTAGCTGCAAGAATCTCTCCTTCACAAACACACACATACACACACTTAACTTTCAGGAGAAATTTGTAAATTATGCTAGTTCACCGTCTTGGCAAGATTTGTCAAAGGTAAATTAAAATATTGTGCCCACATTAAAAAACGCTACAATTTAAGATAAATATTTATTCAGACTTTGATCTGCTTAACTGTAAATGAGCATCAACTTGAGATGAAATCCATAAAACTTCGACTGAAACCATGCTCCTCTATGCGTCAGCTACCCTTTGGTTCCCCCTCTCCCACCGATCACGTGTGCATTTACGGTAAGACACCGTAATTTTAGAAAACAGTTCAGTACTGTATATTTACGCTGTTAATACGCTGTAAATTTACAGAAATTTTTTACAGTGTACAGAAATCTAATAATCACATCTGAAATAACATTTCCATATTCTTCACTGTGTTGCACCTTGATTTTTCACAGCCATTTGAAATTAGTGGTAACCACTGCTTTTTTAATCATGAATCGATCAAAAAAATAAAAATAAAAATAAATAAATAAAAAATATTATACACACTTGTAGCATGTGCAATGTTTGGTTTAAACTAGACTGTATAATTTTGAAGCGGAAACAGAATGGTCTGACTTTATGAAACTTGCTGAAATTATGCTACATAAAACCCCTGCATGAAACCGAAACAGCAGGTGTGCTGAATGAGACTCAATATCACTCTCTGCCAGCAGGTGGCGCTCAAGGAACAGCACCGTTCAGTTGGTTACTGCTGTACACAAAGCATTGCTGTGCATATTTGCACTACTTAAAATGCATCATATCGAGCCAAGATGCAAAGAAAACGTTATGTAAACTTTTCTGAAAACAGTCAGTTCCCCTCAGAAACACATTCATATAAAATTCAATATTTTATTTTGTGCATCGTGAACGTTGATCTTGCTCTGTTTTCTACAGTATTTTATCCTTTTCGTCTGTCTAAAGCGTAGCTGGCCTCTGTTAACATCCTTTTATAGACTAAACATTATATGAACGTAATATTTCCACACAAATTAAGTTTGAAAAAAAATATTGTGAGTGGCAAGTGACAAATCCGTAAACTGACCCTAGTGTCCTGCATGCTGGCCCTGGGCCATCGGGCCGGCCTTATTGTCGAGCCCTGTATTTTGAGCTGATTTTTTTGTGATCGAAATGATATTGAAGTCTGGTAATGTATGATCCCCAGTTGTTTAATGTATGATGGCCAGTTTTTTCCAAGTGTATGATGCCTAGTGTTGTAAAATCTGTTCAGATTTTAAAAGTCATTTAGTGTCTTCCAGGCTTAACTCAATTCCATTTACAAACTAATTTCAGACATTCTTAGTTCAGTTCTGAATTGTGCACAATCCTGTGCTGCACATTTCTGTGAATTATGTCGACTTTATTGCACTGGTGTATCTGACTGCCACAAATGTCAGGACTCTAAACGACGATTAGTTTGAACGCCCTGTGTTTCTGTGTATGACTGTGAATAAGTCTGAATGATTATGACACATCTGCACAAACAGACTTTGCTCTTATTTTACTTGTAGTACAGGCATTATTCTGACATGTGGTAGTCTGTTGGTGTAATCAGGCTTGTTAAAAAAGAATCCACCGGATCCCCTCCGGAGTGGGTTTAGCCATGTCCCGCTATCCCGGGGATTACAGCTTCCTTGAAAGGATTAGCACAATACTGATCAGTTTGATTTCATTCTCCAAGACAGAAAAAAGCCAGTCCTCTTGATGTTTATGAGATTTATTTGAATACATTTCCTCTTGTGGAAACAAATTATGCCAACTGTTTTTTTTTTTTTGACTGTCAATATAGGGAGAAGCTTGCGTTTTCTCGCTCTCGTTCTTGCTTGCTCTTCATCCCGTTTTAAGAGTGTTTCCCAATCGATCTGAAGAGCCAAGCTCCTTGATTAGTAGAAATGAAGAGGCAAAAAGCAACAACATTTATTTCCTCTTTGCGTCTGGGATGGAGAACACATCGCCCCTGTTGTGGTAATTAAAGATAACTCCGTGCAGGAAAATGTGTGAGGAAATGGAGGCTGAGCTGGTGAGGAGGCAATGGGGGGAAAAGGAAAGGTCACACCACTTTGTTTTTGCAAACGGGGAGGCTTTGGGCTGTAAGGAGCTGATTTGTGAAGGTGCCTGGATCATGATCGGAATAGTAATTCGGGGAGAGGCTGTTGTCAGTGTGTGGTACAGGTGCATCTGTAGGTCCATGAAGAGATTCTAGTGAGTGTGCGCTGAACGATGCAGTGAATTGCAAAACGCTCCAGGCATCTCTCTATTTTTTGTGTCTGTTGTGCTTAGTATATTATTATAGTACAGTATATGGCCAAAACAGGCAGCAGGATGCTTTCACTCACAGTATGTGACGGGAAGGTTGAAGTCAACATGAAATCAAAATCGACCCCATTGACTTTCTTATACACTATACAAAAAAATATTTTATATTATATATTTTTTCATGTATTAAATTGACATACTGTATTGCTTTTGTTTTGGATTCTAAAAGAGAGTGTTAAATATCTATTTATCTATCTATCTATCTTAAAATGTATATATTGTTTTTTGTTTGGGATTAACATCATGTTTTTGGTTTGTTTTTAAAATATAATATTTAAATATTATTTTTAAATAATTCTAAACAACAATATAAAATAAATATTACTGTCAGAAATCATGTGATTAATCACTGTTACGAATTTATATATGTTTAAATATCTTATATGAATGATCTTTTTTTATTGCTGACAATGTTTTCTTTGTAGGTCTTCATAAATTAACTTTTACATTTTATCATTTCATAATACTGAGGTTGAAAAAGGTCTGAAAACCCCTGATAAATATATTATTTACAATCGAATCAATCCTCAGTGGATAAAATCAAGTCTTGCCCTATTTTTTCCATCACTATTCTGCTTCTAAAAGAATTACATAACATTATTTAAGTTAAATTTTGTAGTGAGCTTTTTCATGTAGACTTCTAAGATCTACCTTCCGGTCAGATTACAAGATGGTAAGGTTCTCCTGTCTCCGATCCCACGTTACCCTCATTCGCTCTGTAACCCCTCCCTTTTTTCCATGTCTCGTATGCACTGAGGTGTAAAATTATTCAGGGATAGAGGGATAGATTTCTCCCAGTTGAATTGAACCACTGGGTAAGGCTTTTGTGCCAGGCCATTGTAATTGACTGTCGCTTTATTTACCGACTGAGTGTGTGTGTACGTGTGAGAGAGAAAGACATTCTGGAGTGCTTCCCTGTTCATTTCTTTTTCCATACATGTGGCGGTTCTCTCTAGCTTTGATCCACAGCATATCGGCAGCTCATGCAGTCATGAAAATGGCTCACGTGGCTCATTCTTAAAGTGTGTTGGACAGACTTTCTTGTTATTTAATTACATGAAATCCAATCCTCTTCTCCAAAGTCGCTCGCAAATGTACAGGAAAAAGGGTGTGTTTCCTCTTCACACATTCCACAACTGGCACTTGCTGGATCCAACTAATTATTCCCCTTGTCAGTCTTCCCAGTGGCCTCTTGGATGGAGCACAAACACTGTGCTGCCCTTTGGAGGGATTTAACAGCAACTCTCGTGACTGCTGTTCTCTTGAAAAGGGACCGTTCCCCCTCCGGTTGTTGACAAATGGCTATAGACTGGCATGATGTCAAGCTGTTAAAATGTACAGCGTTGTGGAGTCAAAGAAGTTAATGGTTTTTCATACTTCTCAATTTTCCACCCTTGATTGCGTTGACCTGCTCACCACTCCTCATGGATGTTTACGAAAATGGGCGTAATGTAAACAGAAGGCTCAGGTAATGCTGTTATGGCGGCTGTGGACCCAACATTTAACGTATGATCCATTCACACTCGACTACCTGCGCGTGACTCCAGTAGATTGAGCGAGAGCATCCGTTCAGTCATATGCTCTGAGACACTACTGGCTGTGAAATCTCATTATGCTGAATACTGCCAGTCAACAAGCAGCTCCCATCTTCACCAGTGAAGACTTTACTATCCGCAAGCCTCCTGACACATCATATTGATGGATCGCAGTTCATCGCCAGTGAGGAAACGGACTTAGTGCTTTGAGTGCATGAGAGGGAGAGTGGGGTCATTTACTGGGGTTCCTTTAAACCACAATGGAGAGTTTATGAGGAATAAGGGATTGAGGGTGATGGTGAGCACATTCCCTTTGAGTGATGCATTACTACTTTTTTGTAGAGCTACTTTCCTACTGATATCCTTTGAGCACTTATAGACAGTCATCATTTTTTACAGGTGAGAGAATATGTGGAGTTTTTCTCATCTTCAGCCCTGTGATTGACAGGTGAACCCTGGTTTGATCAGATACTGCTGCCTCTCGCTACGGACGTTTCATCTGATAACACCACATTTAATTGTCATTTTGGGGGATTTAGGACCACGAGGCCTTCTGAGTGTATTTGAGTAAATGTCAAGAGCAGTACAAGCACAGCAGATGAAGGCAGGACTGATGCTTACATTCATGAGTCTTTTTTCCTCATAGGAATCCTTACACATTTCCTACAGTGGAAGTGTTGACTGTAGCAGCTCTAGTATGTCTAGACTGGATGTGTAGAAGATTATTTTTGGGTGGTGGGGTTAAGTTATATTTTCAAATCTTTTGCAAATCCTGCATAGTCAGAAAGAAAGTGGAAAATAAGAAAGATCTTGCTTGTTGGGAAATAAAAAGTGGTGTCTCATAATGTCCTCTACCAAGTCTCTGGCTAGGTTCAATTTATACTGTATTCACTGTGCCGGTTCCTCAGTTTTACGACTTTTATAAAAGTCATCATTTTCTCTGCCTTTGAGAATGTGTTGAGTTGACAGGCCCGGGTTGGCTCTCCATAAAGAGATCTCTTTTAGCAGAGAGCAGGTACCCTGTCCACCCTCAACAGTGGCAACAGCCTTATCCCTGCTTAGCATTTATGAGTTCTGCAAATCATGTAGCAGCTCAGCCTTTGGCAGCCTGACAAGATTCTCCAGACTGGAGGCTAACGGGCCTGTCACTCTGCGCTGGTTTGGCCCAACAAAGACTTGTCAGGAAAGGTGAGGTCTGCTGCTTGGAGTTAACGAGACGCTGAACTAACTTGGGAATGTCTATCTTTCTTTCTTTTTTTTTTTTTGCGTGAGACATCCAACCTGAAGGACACGAATGGATGGTGACTGAGACTGTGTTTCTGCTGTCTCTTCAAGGGAGGTGCAGGCTTCCCATGTAAAGCTGAGGAAGGTGAGATCGCAGAGCTCATTTTTAAAGAGATGGGTTCTGAAAGTCTAGTCCAAAATATTTTTAAACATAAACTTTGACTGCTATGCATTGGTCAAGTAAATATACAAAAAGATCGAAGGAGTGAAACAAACAACCATCTTTGTCACCGGTGCTTGTCAGCAAATGACTAATGCAAATTGGAGGCCCAGAGACACTTTGTGTGGATGTCTGGGCCTTTAGAATTCATGCTTTTACAACCACAACCATGAGGCACCTCTGTGTGTATAGTGAGATGGGAAAGCACTTTTCCATGACACAGGATGTCACCTGAAAGATGACTGGGTGTGTTTTTGCTGCCTTCCTCATTTTCAGAGTGTTGAAAATGGCTGTCATTTCCTTATTCTGTCTCACAGAGCTGTGTTTATCGAATTTCATAACACACTCTCTGACTGCAGTGCTGGCGCAGAGTTAACGAAGATAGTGACTCACACCTGGCTTATTTTTCTTGCAGAAGTTTCTCGTTTAACTTTTTTTAAATGTTACATTTATTTACATGATATATATATATATATATATATATATATATATATATATATATATATATATATATATATATATATATATATATATATATATATATATATATATATATATATATATATATATATATATATATATATATTTACAGTACAGACCAAAAGTTTGGACACACCTTCTCATTCAAAGAGTTTTCTTTATTTTCATGACTATGAAAATTGTAGAGTCACACTGAAGGCATCAAGGGCTATTTGACCAAGAAGGAGAGTAATGGGGTGCTGCGCCAGATGACCTGGCCTCCACAGTCACCGGACCTGAACCCAATCGAGATGGTTTAGGGGTGAGCTGGACCGCAGACAGAAGGCAAAAGGGCCAACAAGTGCTAAGCATCTCTCGGGGAACTCCTTCAAGACTGTTGGAAGACCATTTCAGGTGACTACCTCTTGAAGCTCATCAAGAGAATGCCAAGAGTGTGCAAAGCAGTAATCAAAGCAAAAGGAGGCAGCAAAAACACACCCATATATATATATATATATATATATAAATAAAAATTATATGTAGAATTTACAATAAATACATTTAGAATTCAATGCAAATGATCTAAAATATAAAAATCTTTGGACACTGAAAAATGGATTTCTTAGCTGTGATGACACTGGTATTATTCAAAAATGTGAAAACCATAATAAAGAATAAGTAGTTGAATATTTGTCGTGTAACTTCAACTAACCAGCTATTGACAATTGGTTGTCCATGACAGGGGAAATAACTCTTCTTCTACTTACATAAATTCTCCACTGTACAAGCATAATGTAATTATGTTGCTTTAAAGAGGCTTATTAGATAGGATTATGGCAGACTAGAATGAAAGACTTAAACCAGAACCTTTGACACCTAATCAAATCCTTTTAAATGAGTGATTCAGTGAGATAATCTTCTGCCCCTAGCATGAGCCATGGACATATAAAAAGGGGTCCAAAAGTCTAAGACCACTACTAAAAAAGGTTCTGTTTGCTTTCTAATTTATTTATTTCACATTTTGATAAATTCAAATTATTTAAAATTAATGTGGATTTCAGAATGTTTTAGTATCTTGCCGTATTCAGCACTTTAATGTCTCACACATTTTCTTAAATCAAGTGCCAAAGTGATTCATTTTCATTGTTTTTCTGTGTATCTATCACCCACCCCCCTCAAATTCTCCTCATTTTTTTTATTTTATTTTTTTTTTTGGAGGGGGGGGGGGGGTAATGTGGTCTAGCTCTTTTGGACCTCATTATGCATTATAATCAAAATATCTCAAAAACACAGTCATGCTGAGACATTTTTCTTATGCCAGTGTAAAATTTGTATGTGAGCCACTGACAGAAATGCCTGGGAACCCCAGACTGTGTTTTAAGAGTGAGTTATTATTATACAGTATAAACATTCTGCTTGTTCTGTGCTGTAATGCCTTCTTTCTCCGTCTTCCCTTCCCGTTGTCCTTTAGCAGAACCTTGAGGCTTCATTAAAATTCTGCTGAATACCCCCCAATGTGCAACACACTCTTTCAATCTCCACACCGCACACACTCGTGCACACGATTGCCCTTTGTTACGTATACATTTAAGTGGAAATTCATAGCTACCGTGGCTTCTCCACCGGTTTGCATTTCTCAAAGTCATGTTTACATAATTAGTGTGTGTTTCGGGCGCCTCAGCAATTTCAAACAATGAAAAGGTTAGTTTGTTGGGTGTAGAAATGGCCATCGCTATTAGAAAAGAAGAGCACAATGCTTCTTTGAAAGACTTTCCCCACTGCAGTATCGTCAAGGTCCAGCAGGACTCAAATGACCTTTTCACCTGAGATACGGACTCTGTTTTCACAGTGGGACACCTGGGAAACCATTGATTCTCAGTGGCTAAGTATGTGAATTCATTGAGACGGAGGTTTGACTTTCTGCGTGTGTGTCAGAACCGATGTCAGTCTGTAGTAATTAAAAGAGAAGGTAAATCCATTAAGTTGAACTTGGGAAATGGCACGTCCCTCAATCTGTTATGCTGTAGGTGGTGAACAAATTTGCCAGGCCCCCCGAGGTCACCTGAGATATATAGCCCTCCCTCAGCTTGTGTTCACTCACTGCTGTGTAGAAGCGAGACGTAGGGAAGGAGAAAGAGATGATATTTCCCTTCAGAAGGAGTACATGCTGTGCCCTCTGCTGCTAATTACCAAAGATTGACTTTACTTATCAAGCGGGTGCAGCACACAATTCATCGCTGCGATTTGTCTCTTCGGTGAGAGGTCTCTGGTAAGGGTGTAGACGTGGCATTTCAGAAGAGAGATATGAAGAGGTAGGAGTAACTGAAGAAAGTCTGACAGATAATGTAGGCTGCTTTACTAAGGCTGTCATGCTTCCTTCCCATCAACTCCTGCTGTCTGGCTTGAATTCAGGACATGGCACAACAACATAAACACTGTCTCGAATAACATAGAAAGTAGTTTTGTGTTGTTGTGGTTTTCTCCAAAAATTGAAAGTAGTGTACATTCCATTCACGTTCTTCGTGGAGAAATTGATTTTAATTGATGATAGATGTTTCTGTAGATGCCACAAGTGCAATTTCAAAAGTTTTAGCTTCGAGTCCCATGAAGCATTGCAAATGGCTTAATTGAATCAGTTTTTCTGCCTACATCCATCTCAAACAGCTTTTATATTTGTATATTTTTTTACTATTCTTCAATAAACCTCAAACATATTGCATTTTAGACTATATATCAATGTCTATGAATCAATAGTTTTATTAGTTTTTATTCAATTATGTAGTTCACAATGCATCACTGGATGAGTTCATTGTCTCATAACATTTTTGTCTTTTTGTTTTAAAGCAAAAAAAAAAAGTATTTGAAAATCAATGTTTGTAATGTCATAATTCATATCGGAGCTGGTTAGTTTGGTTAATGTGGCTTTCACTGAGGTTGTTGTTGTTGGGAGAAAATACCTACTGTTGTGCACTTATGTACACTTTTAACTCATCTGATATGTTCAAGTATGGCCAATTACTGTTTGGTGTTTGGCTTTGAAACTTTTATTTATTTATTTTGTAATAATTAATCAAGGCACACAGCTGTGTCGCTGCAATGCGGTTTCAAATAGGTCATGTCATTGTAGAAGAATTGGTTAAATTGTAAATCTCCTTTGACTCTTTCTGCCTTGTAAGATCCCCTTTCCTCTGTGATGAGTAGAACAAAGGCAGACCACCCGTTGAAATCTGAGAGAGGTAGGCTGAATGAGCATTAATCCACGTGTTTGTGAGTCTGTATTTGCTTGCATTCATCATTGTACACCCACAAATCCTGGTAATCACGTTAGGTGTGACAAAGTGGCTATTTGTACGCTCATGGACAGGGAGGAATATAAACGCTTTTTGCAGAGTAAAGCAGAGAACAACGGCCGAACTCTCAGTTTGAAGGTTTGTATTTTCAAGTAATCTGTTATGGTGGAGGTGTCTAGGCCTTCAAGAATTTATTGTCTGCATCTTCCTTTCACGCTCAGACAAACCCCAGGGCTTAGATCCAAAGGTCCTAATCATATACGCCGCATTCCGCTTACACCTTTTATCAGAATGTCTCCAGCCCTGAATTATTCAGCTTTTTTGTTCCAACAATAAAAAATGTCCTCTTTTTTTTATTTTTATAATTATTATCATTTTAAAGAGCAGCCCACAGTTCTTTTCCCTTCCCGCCTCTGTTTGGTTTGTGGCCACAGTCGATCATTATCTGTTCTACATGCTGCCAATGAGGAAGCAGAATTCCCCTCCTAATTACAGTGAAGGGCTATGAGAGAGGACTCGTCTGTGTGTTTTCTTGCGTGTTTATTTTTAATCCATGGCGGCCGGGGTCTCCAGTGGCTCGAGGGCTGCCTGTGGCCATAACCATAGCAATAGACAACATAGGCCTTGTGGAAGTGTCCGTCTCATTTACTAGAACAAACTCTAGTTTTTCATAAAATACAGCACCAGAGGGCCTATTTCTTAACACTTCAGTGTATGTATAATTTATAATTTATGACCTTTTTATTTTTTTTTTATGATCCTTTTCTTTCTATTTTGAGAAATATTTCATGTGTTTTGCGAGTGCCAAGTAATAATTGCTAATTAGTCCTTCAGGCTTTTGAGCAGAACGAGAATTTCTCACTCCGGCGCCTGATGTGCAGTGAAAACAGAATAAAGTGGAGGCTTGTGCTGAGATAAATACGTAATTACTCTATCAGCAGGTATCAAACAAACAAAGTAGAGAGCTTTGCAATGCTAATCTCGGCTTTTTGAGAATAGTGTATCCGAGCTTTGTCATTTTTTTGTTTGTCTTTATTGAATGGTGTGCTTTAGTCTTTATGCCTCGTCTTTACCAGGCGTGCACTAGCCTACAACGCACAATCTTGTGGCTTGGATTTGTTATCACTTCTTGCTGAGGTCTCATGCGAAAGATTAGCGCAAGGGGAATTACTGCAGAGTTGACACGAGGGAGGCAAAGGCAGGATGTAGCCGGGCTCCGGATGAACCTCAATCCAAATTTCCCCCTTGGCCAAAGTGCTCATCCACAGATGAAAGCCAAACCTGGCTCTGATATGCTGATCAAAGCCGTCCGGCACAGGACACCAAAGCAGCATCTGGAATTTCAATGGAGAACTACTGATATTACGATTCATAAAAAGGAAGTTGGAGCTTCACCTATGTATACAGGAGCCTGGAGTGTTTATCAGTGGTTCATTTATCTGGGAACAATGCAGAGTTCTTAACTCCCTTCAGTGCTGTTTTCACAGCAAGTAATCTAGCTAATTAAGGCACATTAGAAAAGTTATCCTTGTGCTGAGCACTTCAATCATACGTGTTAATGGGTAACAGAGTCCTCTGAGCTTAAAGTCATCAGAACTTTCCCTGCCTGCAGCTATAGGTGAGTGTGTGAGGTTCATCAGCTCAGCTATTTCTTCATGTGGTGTTGCTGTCCGCACCAGCACAGCATAGAATTGTGATTTCCATCTGAGGTGGTTATAAAGACACTTATATATAAGTATATCTCAGTATATAAATCTTTCATCAGCTCTGTAAGTTTGAACACACATACAAACAAATTCTCATGCTCAATGTTTGATCAGACAAACACACACTACAGAGCAGTCTGATATTGCCTCTGATCAGTTTCCACAGTCCATAAAGGTGTACGTAAAACAGGTGGCATGCCAAGGGCGGGAGGGCCATGAAAGCGGATAGCAGTCTGTTACTAAAGCACGCTGGTTTTTATATGCCAGATTGCATGTTGTCCATCAGAACATCAAACCCGTGTAGCTGTGTGGATTAACCACAGCAGGGCTTTTCAGCCTAAGGTCTGGGGCCATCAACGGGGCTCAAGGAAGAAACATTTGAGAGGGGTAAAAAATTAAAAATATTTTTTTGTAAATGAGTGTTAATGTTTCAATCAAATATTGCATGACTGAATGATGCATTTATATAGCACTTTATTTTGTACTGTTGTACACCCAAAGCGCTTTACAATCATGTGGGGGGTCTCTCCTCAATCATAACTAGTGTGTGGCATCCATGAAATATTAATAGATGAATTCAATATTTGAAGATATTTTTTAATTATTTTCCATTTCCACTTCTTGAAGACATGACATTGTTATATTTGAAGAAAAGTGATTTTACTATCTTAAAAATAGTAGTTAGTGACGGGTGCCCATTATAAGTGAATCAGTCCTTTAACTGATTTATAAAAAACGCTGATTCACTCAGGAACAAAACTAGTAACTGTCTTTAAGAGTGAGACTTTAAATCATTCACTCAGATGCCTTGTTCAAAAACTTTGATATACATATACTATAATATATATGGCTGTGTTCACACTGTCATTGTTTGAGATCCAGTATATTTGAAGATTTTTTTTTTAAGGTTTACCTGTACTATAATAGTTGGTTGATTTAAACTTTTCTGTCAACTTTTACAGTGTATTTTTTGTTGTAGTACAATGTCAATTTGGAAAAATGAAAATATTTATAATTTCAGGCTACATATAGTGCAAGTCAAGTCAAGTCACCTTTATTTATATAGCGCTTTAAACAAAATACATTGCGTCAAAGCAACTGAACAACATTCATTAGCAAAACAGTGTGTCAATAATGCAAAATGACAGTTAAAGGCAGTTCATCATTGACTTCATTGATGTCATCTCTGTTTAGTTAAAATAGTGTTTATGCATTTATTTGCAATCAAGTCAACGATATCGCTGTAGATGAAGTGACCCCAACTAAGCAAGCCAGAGGCGACAGTGGCAAGGAACCGAAACTCCATCGGTGACAGAATGGAGAAAAAAACCTTGGGAGAAACCAGGCTCAGTTGGGGGGCCAGTTCTCCTCTGACTAGACGAAACCAGTAGTTAAATTCCAGGCTGCAGCAAGTCAGATTGTGCAGAAGAATCATCTGTTTCCTGTGGTCTTCTTCTGATGGTCATCGGAGACAAGGTCTTTACGGGGGCTCTGTATCTGGGGCTCTAGTTGTCCTGGTCTCCGCTGTGTTTCAGGGATGTAGAGGTCCTTTCTCGGTGCTGATCCACCATCTGGTCTGGATACGTACTGGATCCGGGTGACTGCAGTGACCCTCTGATCTGGATACAGACTGGATCTGGTGGCTACGGTGACCTCGGAATAAGAGAGAAACAGACTAATATTAGCGTAGATGCCATTCTTCTAATGATGTAGCAAGTACATCGGGTGGTATGGGAAGTGTTCCCGGTTCCGGTTTTTATAGAAGTAGGTAAGTAGGTTTTTATACATGAAAACATACAACTGATTTTATTTTTTAGGATGGGGGTTCTTTATATTCTTTGCAGCAAAAAGTGAAAATCTCTTTACTACTGAATGCTAGAAATTATAGAGCTGGAGAGAAATGTTTTACCAATGTAGTGATTTGTCTACATATCTTGAGGTGCTTTTCATTAAGGTTCTCCCTTCTTTTTGCACAAGAAGAAGGTTGGTGGTTGTATTGCTTCCTTTTTAAGCAGGATAGCCCACCGCTAAATGCATGTGGAGGGAATATTACCCGAAGGCTCGAGAGAACACCTGTCTCTGAATGGCTCGTTCTAACTGCTCCACTCCAAGACAGTTTTACAACAACTCAAAGGATGACATTAAGTGCAGAAAAAAAAATGAGAAGTCAGCACCTGAGGGACATTACCCGCTCAATTATAGTGCTAAAATGCACTGGTGATCATAGCACCACCTGTGAATGTCATATGTGCGGTCTCTTATCCTTCCCCCGTGCTATTTATCGACCCTTTGGATGATAAGTTTTATAAGCACAACTTGCTGAGCTGTCAAGGGTGAAAAGGTGGCATGTAGCGCACATTGCTGGCCGCACAACACCGAAGTGCTGAAGCAATATATAAGCCTGACTGTAAAAATAACCTGTTCTCTTTGTCGTCTCCTCTCCGTGACACTCAAAAGTTATGTCTTTTAGTAACACGTTCATATTAAACTCTGCCTCTGTATTTTGACTTCAGAAATGTCTCAGTCCCTGGAGTCTCGCCAGCTCACACGGGGCTGGAAAACCCCACGACGTGAAAACAAATAGTGGTTCCACACACCCGGGGGCAGAGGTGATGGGCCGCAGACAGAGCTGAAATCTCCGGTGCTCTGAGTCAAATCTGATGCCCGGCAGCAGGCCACGAGGCAGAAATCACATTCTCACTTCTCACAAGAAAGTCAACAGGAGCAGCGGGGAGGAGAAATGTGAATATTGGATATCCCTAGGTGACAGGCAAACTCAAATAACCGTCAGTACAGCTGTGGATCAGTGAATCCACCTCAGGAAATCAGAAGGAAGGGAAATTCAGAGCGTGGGATAATAAAAAGACAAAATAGCAAAATTCAGTGATGTACAGACCGTAGCAGAGCGATAAGGACGGACGGGGTCTGATTACTTCTTCTAAGCTTTTATAAGAGGATAACTCAATATCTTTCTGCTCTTGCACGGTGTCATGAATAATACGGGGAGCGTGTAATTTGGGGATCTGCATGTGAAAATGCATGTTTGTGCATGCAGTCGGATCTTATTATTCAGCCGTTTCGCAGCACGGCCGTGTTCAGCGGTGTTGGGAGCTGTGAGATTAGTATTTTCCTTAAATTCATGGCAGTGAATAATTTGACTTTTTCGTTTTATATCTGAGTGACTTTAGACAATAATGCAGTGATACTATTATCTTCGGCGGGGAAAATGCTTAACTGTAGCCGTCTGCGCTTTACGCCATAAATCTCACAATTTTATGTCCAGATTCATATTTTCAGGAAATGCCTGCCGTCTACATTAGGCTGAGCATGTCTACATCTATATACAGCACTCAAGGTACGTGCACACTTAACAAATTCAAGTATTGACCTCACCATTCAGCTGATTAATAAAGCGGCCGATGCACAAAGAAGACTTTTCACCAAAACGAGACCCATGGAAGCAGATGAAACTAAGCATGGTTTCTTCTTTCTTGAGAGGTTGTGCAAAACTGCATTAGTGAAGCTCACAGAAAGAAATCTGCGAGTAATAACTCAGAAAATCTAGTAATTAGCACGAGCAGCTGTAACACAATGACCCCTATTCATCAAAGCCATTTACTCTAGGTACAATTTGAAGCGAACCCTTTGCCTGCAGGACGTACTTATCAGGTATTTTTTTTTCTCAATGTTGTTTTTCTACTATAAGCCAAAGATGATGAGCTGTCCATGTAGAGTTAAACACCCTGTGGTTGGATTGAGGGGCTGAAGGGTGATGAGATACTAACCCTGAGGTCAGGCTCGGAGGAGAAGAATGTTCTTCAACATAGAAGAATAGTTATCCAACGCAGGGAAAACGGGGGATAAAGTGTAGCGTGCACTAATTGCAATAGTTGTAATAATTGCACATAATTCAGGGTCGTTGAGAATTATGCTGACTAAAGTACTCGTAAAGACACAGATTCCATGGCACCCTAATTCCACAGGCAGGATGACAAGCAGAGAGGAAGATAGTTCACAGAGGAACCTCAAGTTCAGATCTTTGTACTAGAACAGGTGACATCAAGCATTAAAACTAACCCCTCTGAATTGACCCAATAGAAGGCAGGAGATTGCAGTGCAAGGGGACAGATAAAGATATCAAATGAGCTTTAGTGTGGTCCATTCAGTAATACTATATCAGTATGGTAGTGCACTGGCAGTTCATTGGCATTCAGAACTTGTTTCCCCAGAGAGAAAAACCTGCTTGTTTTTGTAACGCAGTTACCTATCAGAGAAGCATGTTAACATGGCAGTGTGTTTATCCTGTTGAGTGATAGGGTGCCATCACATTGGAAGCTCAAGTTGACGCATCCCTCTATGTCTTTGCCATCCCCTTCAGCCAGCACTCAAATTCGAATCCTGGATATCTGGATTCCGAGAGAGAGAGAGAGAGAGAGAGAGAGAGAGAGAGAGAGAAGGTGCTTCATCAATCTGCCTCATCACAATTCTCTCTTGATTGGAGCATCAATGGTCATCAATGTTTTTTATTTATTATTATTTTTATTTGTTATTTGCCAGGTGGGTCAATGACATTTAGTTTTTAGTTTTTTTCCAGACCTATTAATTGAATAAAAATACTCTAAAAATTCATTTTGTACTTCATGATAAGTAGAATATACCTCTTCTGTGACAATTCAAATTCATAATTTGTATAGGGTATTAATCAAAATTTGCAGTTTAACAATTTTCCTGATATCATAATAAAAAATAAAAAAACTAATCGTAATAAAATGAAAAGCCTAATTGAATAAATAAATTAATTATTGTAAATACTATATTTTAAAGAATTTTTTTGCAAATTTAAAATTAATATAATTACAAATAATTATTTCTGAGTAGCAGTTTTTTTATTGCTTTTTTGAATATGAATATTTGAAAAAGTTTTGTGCAACAAAGATTTTCAGAAGGTTTATCCTTTTCTTTATCTTGAATATTCTGAACTGTCTTTGACCCATGTACCACTTCAGCTTAATGCTGCTTTCATCATAAGACTAGGTTGTGAACGAGTCACATAAAACATGTTTGAAGTCAAAACAAGCCATGTATTTATGCAAAATGTTTTTAATACAAAAACTTTTGCAAAAACAAGACATTTTTCGCCCGCATTTTCTTCCCCCAGAATTAATTAATTATTCTGCCCCCATTTTCTGTTTTAATACGTCACAGTTCTGTTGCTCGCTACAGGCCATTATTTTATCATAAATGCATGATTCTGATGACATCCTCTGTCAATACAGCTTTCAGAATTGGGAGAGCGGCAAGAGATAATATGCCTAATGTTAATAATACTCATCGATAAAATAACAATCACAGATACATTTTCTCCCCTTCAGTGCTCTACACATGCATCAATCTGCCAGGACGTAGATAAGCAGGATTTTAATGGTGTCTCATCTGAAGAGGTAGTAATGAATGTGGCAGGGATTTGTTGGAGACCAGAATGAATGGCTTTCTTTCTGGTTTTGCATGCTGATGCATGCACACTTCTCTCATTTGATTGTAATGCAAACGGCGCGATGGCAACCGTTAATCAGTGCCGAGGTGTAGAGATTAGTATCTTTAAGTGGAATAGATGGAGTGGGATTTGAACTGCAGGGTCTAACTTGGATAAGTTAACTTTGGCACTTTGTCTCTCAGGTCTGCAGGCCGCTGGTAGACTGGATTAACTCTGGATGGGTTCTTCTGAGCAAGCCAGACTGTTGAATCTCAAATGCTTTCAGAAGCATAAATGTTAGCCTTAAAGGTCATCACACTGAGTTTTAAAGATTCAAGTGGTCTTGTTTTGTTACCTAGACTGATGCACAACACATTTCTTTTAACAAAAGAGCTCTTGTGGCTTGACATTTTCTCAGTTTTTTCATGTTTTGCCACAACAACCTAAATGGCAATATGACAAATTAAATATTACAACAACCCTATATGGACACCTTTGCAACTGAATAGCCATTGGCAAGTAATTTTTTTAGTTTACTCGCCAGATATATATTTATTTATCACGTTAATAAATATATATATAAAATAAATGTTTGTAAAATTGCAGTTTTTAATAATCTATAAACAAATATTTTGACCAGTGTGGCACTGTAGTGCAAGACTGTAATTCAGTCCTCATGGATGCAATTTAACAGAAGAAAACAGCGCTTCAGAGCAAACGCAATAGAGCCGAACTTGAGCAGGGTTTGGATGATTATGTAAACCAGGTACGTCCCTAGGATTGGAAGACGGGGGATTAGCCCCCAGGGTACTTAAAAACTTGCGATTGCAAAATCTTTGCACTCACATACAAGCGTGTGTGTGTGTGTGTGTGTGTGTGTGTGTATACATAGACATAGACCATTACTGACCTCAATCACACCAGCTCCCTTAGAATCAACTGGCCCGCCAATCTCCTGTGGCTGCTTCTCTTTCTATCTGCTACAATCGTTAGATTAATTGATTATCAAAATAATCATTTGTTGCAGCCCTAGCATGATATTTTGAGTAGTAAACCTTAACCAGGCAGAAATGAAGTAGAAGCATATCTCTGTGGAGACCATCTATCAAACAGCAATGCATGTGTTTTTTGTTTTTTTTTCAGACAGGTTTTTGTAACCATAATGACCAGCTCTTCCTGTGCCCCACTCCCCGCAGGACACAATTACCACCTCTACATAGAGGACAACCTCTGTCATGTAAATGGTCCAAACCCCTCGCATTAGACTGAAAAAGGTTCTCTTCTGCCCCTTGAATGGATCATGTTTTTTTCTTTATCTGTGAGCTGAGCCACATTTAAAGAGACACAAACAGCTCCTGACTTCAAAGAAAGGAACGTGAAATGACCTTTTCATGATGTGCGCTCATAGAAGCTGAGTGCACATAAACACACGGATTTAAATTGATCTCTTCCATACATATTCATGCCCAGAGCATTCACAGAATCTCACATACGTGGCCAGAGAAGATGGTCTGCAGTAATTGAGGTGTTTTGAGTTTGTAACCTTGAGTGCATTTCAGCCCTGATAAACACAACAGGTCAAAAGTACCTCTGTGTGTTCTCTGACAGAGCTTGGATGAGGCTTTGAAATAAAATGACTCTTTTATAGGATGTCATCTGGTTGGGGACAAAAAAGCATCCATTCATCCATATGTACACATATTGTATAAGCTCTTAAACCTCGCTATCTGCTGTGTAAAATATAAAGTTCTCTTCTTAGTATGGGATAATACTTAATGTAAACGTTTGAGAGCTAAAGAGGTGAAATTCTAACATAAAAAAAATACATTGCACAAAAAAATTGTATAATATATTTAATATATGTATGTTATATTTGGGGAAAAAACATTAATCTGTATTTTAATAAATAAATTATTTATAACTAAAACTATTTGCTTTTGTTGAACTGTCTATTAAATGATTTCTGACTTTTAGAACGCATGGAGAAAGCTTTATTTGTTTGTATTGTATTTTTTTGGTTTGTTAGAGCAATCAATACATATTCATACATAAAATATAAACTTGCACTGGAATTGTGTTTGTGTATGTGGGTGTTCGTATGTGTGAAACAAACTGCGGTAAGACCGCCTCGGTAATTGCGTCTGAGAACACACAAAGGCTGTCTCGTTGCTATGTGACAGCAGCCGTTGAATGAAGGCTTTTTCTTGCCTTTGATTTGATGGACAGGTCTATTGTGGAGGGCGGGTGTTGACGACTTTTATTGCAGAAGGAGATGAAAGAGGATGACAATATGTTTACCCGTATCATAGAAATTTCATACGTGGAACAGAATGTTGCTGCTGTTGCAATCTGCTTTTTCAAACACTGTCCACTAATATTGGGTTTGTTACGTGTCGTTTTGGATCTCATTTGGAACATGGATATTTCATCAAGTAACATCAGAAATGGGTTCAAGAGTTTCCAGGGATGGAATTTTACATCTCAGAGACTGTGAAATATTCACTGTTCTTTAGTTAGAACCTCTATTATGGCAGAAAAGGTCTAGCGTGTGATGTCTCTCCGCGTCTAACAAGAGCGATCATGGTTGGCAAGACATCATTAGTGAGGGTGTGTGCTTGCCTGATAGTCTGTCAAAGGATAAGTGAACTCATGAGTATCATTTTCTCTTTCCTTTTCTCTTGGCCAATTATCATAGAAGTTTCTTTTTAAATGCCTATAACCAAGAGTCAAAAGAGACAAAACTGCTCAGCCTTCTGTCTTTCTTCTGCTGTCACTGATGATTCAGAAATTCAGACATTATTGCACCTATTTTTGCCTTACACAGAAGCAAACTATTTATCTTGCCATTTGTAATTTGACAAAAAACAAAACAATATTAACCCCAAAGAAATTTCAAACAGGAAGTATTCAAGTGTACGTGATTGAGATGATGGTGAGCTTTTGGGATCTTGACTCTCAGTTGATCACTAAATATTATTTATATTTTTAATTGTTTATATATCTATATTTTGTTTGTATTTAATTATTTTTTTTTACATTAATTTTATTTTATTTTGTGGTGATAATTCACCATTGTTGGATGCAGTAGGATTTTTTTTAGTTAATTAATTAATTTATTTTAGTTATTTATTTTTAATTATTAGTTATTATAGTTTTTAAGGAATCTTGGTGTGTGTTTTTGTGAGATTTGCTACACGAATGGGTACATCTTGAAAATCTACAGCATTAAGCCCCATGTTTAAATGAAGCTTGTAGATGTGCTGTTTTTACAAACTCATTCACACATCATAGAGCGGTGTGCTTGACTCCGTATGCACATTTTTTCACTCATCGGTTAAGTTTGCATATGGATGATGGCAAACAACCCTAGCAGTCAGCAACACAGCTTCACCCAAACGATTTGGCGCAACAGTCTGCCAAATCATGAGTGTCGCTTTGCTACACCGAGCACACAGCTGTAAAAGCCCCCTCCACCAGATCCGCCCATAATCTAAGAGTTTGTTCTGTTTTCAGACAACGATGCAGTTTTGAGCTAGGAGCTTTGCACCAGTAAGGGCGTGTAGATCTTCCATCCTCAGCCGTTGGAACACTGTGTCTGAACAGCCCTTGACACGTGTATACACGTGACCCCCCTTTCTCTCTCACTCTCTCCAGATATTTTTGGCTACCGCCTTGAGCTGTATCTTACTTCAAAGATGAGCAGAGGTGCTTTGTTTTTATTTATTTATTCCTTCTTTTCTCTATTTATTATTCATTTGTTCCTCCTTCAGCTGTTCGCAGACTGGCAGGCTGAGCTGATGTCATGGAACAAGCTGGGACTGTTTTAAAACAGAGGCGGAGCATCTGCCGGAGTCCCTCGCGATCTGGACTTGACATCCTTCTGGCTTTGGAACGAAGAGATCATTACTGAAAGCTAGCCTGACCTTGTGTTTTTGTTGAGTGATTTAGAGAAAACAAATGCTGTTGTTTTCAACCTAATGCCTGTGTATAAAGTGTGCACATTCTTAAATATGAAGGTATATATATATTTTGCAGTGAAACCATAGAATAACCATTTTTGGTTCCCCCAAAGAACCTTTTAGTGAAGTTTTTTTTTAAAAAAGATAATGTTTTTTTCTCAGTGTTAAGAATATAAAAATCTAAAGAACATTTTTAAACTATAAAGAACCTTTTGTGGAATGGTTCCACACACTTAAAATAAAGGCCTCCTAAAGTGGGTTTTTGCTGTGATGCCATAGAAGAACCATTCATTTCTTAAAAGAACAATGTTTTTCTTACTGTGAATAACATTTTAATAATCTAAACAACCTTTTTCCACTACAAAGAACCTTTTGTACAATGGAAAGGTTCTTTACGGAACCGCAAATGCCAGTAAAAAAACCTTTATTTTAAATAGTTGACTTGAAAGATGTAATTGTATTTTGATCATTTATTTGCGATTCACTCACTTAGAAGGAAAAATGTAGTGAATGAGATCATGCCTAATTAAAAAAAATAGCACTTTTCCTAATCAGACTCTTGTTCATGTCAAATCATTGTAATCTCCTAAAGAAAATGATATATGTTGCCTTTTTAGAGGTAAAGATTGCAAAAGGTCAAACCTCCATGTGAGAAAATGTCAGCCACTCCATGACTAAGTGTATAACAACAAATTTTGTGTAATAGTCCTTTCAAAACATTTTTGCGGTAATACCAAGATTGCTTGAAAGGAGATGCAGTGATGACATTAATGGTTGAAAACGATTTAAAGAAAGTTTAAAAGGTATATAGCTCACAGGCAACCTGAACGCAAACATGCTGTCAGGAGCACATGACCTGCAGCTTGGTAAAAAAGGAAAAAAATAAAGAAAAGAAAATGAATTCGCATTGTGGGAAACAGCACTTTCATGGGCATTACACTATAATGCCTACACCAACCTTTAACTCCCCTCCTGTGCTCTTTCACTTACGGGAGAGAGTGAGAGAGGAACCGCGTTCATCATCAGTGCCTTTTTTGCGACTGTGGGGCTAAAACAATATAAATAACGGGGGGCTTGAAGGATTGGTGTTTTGCACTCTGACAGTGAGATAGAGTATTGATTCTGAGCGCAGTGCTAAAATTGCCTGCCTCCAGGCACACATGTTGGCAGTTCTCAGAGAATGTGAGGCATCCACTGAAACATGAGAATGCTGTCAGTGATAGCCATGTAGAAACAAAATGCCAAGCATGGGAGAGTAGCAATTCAGCATTGCACGCTGCCCACTGTATGACATCGACATTATCTCAGTGAGCTGCTACACATAAGAGTCCATTCATCAGAAGCAGTTCCGTTCTTGTCTGTTCCTTGAAAAACAAAGTTGAGCTGAGACTCCAACGCAATCTGCGAGCAGTGACCTATTGGCTCTTAAGCTAACCGGTTCTCATTTAGGAAATGGATGCCATGCTGTCAGGGCAATTTTTACATGATTAAAAAACCCCTAAGACAACCTTGCATTACCTTGGCGCTCCATTAATAATGTACAGGAGGCTGATAGGACTCTAACAGTGTGGAGAGGAGCAAATCATGCCAGCTCAATCTCAAATTCATAACCTGCCTGTCCTCTCCCATCCACACTGAGCACTATGTGCCTGTGACAAGGTATGATGCTTTGAGCCTTGATCAAACCCCCAACTGTGGTTGTTTGGTAATGATTTTAAGTTTCTTCTGGGGTCAGAGGGCCTTTTGCTTTTATATATATATATATATATATATATATAGTACAGACCAAAAGTTTGGACACACCTTCTCATTCAAATAGTTTTCTTTATTTTCATGACTATGAAAATTGTAGAGTCACACTGAAGGCATCAAGGGCTATTTGACCAAGAAGGAGAGTGATGGGGTGCTGCGCCAGATGACCTGCCTCCACAGTCACCGGACCTGAACCCAATCGAGATGGTTTAGGGGTGAGCTGGACCGCAGACAGAAGGCAAAAGGGCCAACAAGTGCTAAGCATCTCTCGGGGAACTCCTTCAAGACTGTTGGAAGACCATTTCAGATGACTACCTCTTGAAGCTCATCAATAGAATGCCAAGAGTGTGCAAAGCAGTAATCAGAGCAAAAGGTGGCTAATTTGAAGAACCTACAGGTACAATATGACATATTTTCAGTTTTTTCACACTTTTTTATGTATATAATTTCATATATAATTCCACATGTTAATTCATAGTTTTGATGCCTTCAGTGTGAATCTACAATTTTCATAGTCATGAAAATAAAGAAAACTCTTTGAATGAGAAGGTGTGTCCAAACTTTTGGTCTGTACTGTACGTATATATATATATATATATATTGTGACGAGTCAGCTGCCTCCTCCCTGATTGTCACCCCCCCCCCCCCCCCCCCTCTTAAATCGCCGCCCTTCACCAGGCTCCCGAGCTGGAGTGGGTGTGTGAGAGGAGGGGCGCTGGCCGAGTCAGGGCTGGCAGCGTGTGATGGGGCACACCTGAAGGAAATGGAGCCTCATCACCGCCGCTGTTTAAAAGCCCAACGTACCTCTCCTCGGGAGACCGGTCTCTTCCCCGTGCATTCACACTGGTGTCCTCGTGGGTCCAGGAAGGGTGCGTTGAGGGACTCCCGTGCCACCAGAGACGTGAGCTGCCGGACCCGCGATCCGGATGGGAACCGCACCCGTTTACACGGCCGACGGGCCAGGATGCCGGGCCGTCCATCCCCTTCCAGCGCCGCGGCCACCGAGAGTGATGCGGGCGCTAGAGGAAGCCGCTAGCCCCTCGCGCCCCGGACCGAAGAGGGGAGCGCGTGCGGCCGCCGGACTCCGCCCCATACCTGGACCCTTCCTCCATGAACACTGCCCGACCCACACGAACCCCGCAGCACGACGAGGACACCAGATTCCCTGTTTATTTTGGACACTCTTCCCCTTTTGCCACCTTTATCCCCTGTTTTATTTGATTTTCTGTTAATAAAACGCCTGACGCCACGCCCACTGTGTCTGTCTTTTGCTCCTCCCGTCACTATATATATATATATATGTAATACATTTATATTAAAACATTCTTGATGTTATTAGGACAATTCCTTTGTCAGATGCAATGCAGTGATACTTGTGCTTAGTTCTATATGATGTGCAGCTGATATACACAGTGGGGGTTAACACCAATCTGTTTCCACAAGAAGCAGTTTGAGTCTATTGTTGTCAATATCTGCATGCAATGAGCTCCATCATGTTCATGTGAAAAGGGGAGAGAAAAAAATAGCTTTTAAGCAAAGCCTTTGTATTCTCAAGAACACAAGGAGTAAGAGTCTGGCTAGAAGTGGCTGTCCTAAGTGAAGTTGCTCCATCCCCATCAACGACAAACATGAAGCCACATCACTTCAAATCCCCACTCACATGGCTTTAGGATTTAGGGCTCTTTTATATCCTTCTAAAAGTAACAGTACTTCCTCCGAGAGCAGGAATATTGACAGAGCTTCAAAATCCATCTTTTATAGCACTACTATTGTGCAGGAATTGCCTTCTACTGTGTATGGCGCTGTTGGAGTATTGTAGTTGCTCTGAGTGGACAGCCAAGCTATATACTTATTAAGCTATATTATTGGGTACAGGTTGAGTTAAAACACAATTGCTTTTTAACTTCTGTGGTCATTGTGGGACTAAAACAGATGTAGATTTCTACAGATGGAGGTTTCTATGCAGAATCATGGGTAAAGTACTTTTTCACCAACAATTCCAGTGTTAAAAAGATTATTTAGAAATAATTTGAAATGCTGGCTGATTGCTTCAAAAGAAGCATCGATTGACAACCATGCAGCTCACAGTTGGTCTTTAAAAGTTTAGCGTTTGTTTACTTCGGGATCCCAACTATTTCAAAGGTCACTCACCTCTTGATGGCCATATCAAGCATACTGGTCACTTTTGAGAGCCAAACCCCTGACCCTTTGAGGTCCATCTCAGTGGCAGACACATGTCGAGTCATGATGGGGCATCCCTTGCCATCTTGACCTACAGATCTTGCTGTCACTCCCCAAGGCGAGTCAGGCGATTCTCTAAGTCAGCTCATGTCATTGGGAACATATGCCAAAATGCCTTGGGAGTTTTGGTCCACTTTCTTTAATGCCTGACCCTTCAATCCCTTGAAACAACTTTAACTCTCTTAGTAAAAGTCAAGCAATTCTGGGTAAAAGAGAGGCATGCACTGTCAAAGATATACATAGCAAACATGCTTAAATATCCAGCACTTCCCCACAACGGCTGTGTTCAAAGTGCATATCCAGGGGAGTTTAGGGAGGGAATTAATAAATCTAGCTTCAGTGTTGTACAGAAATAACAAGTATTGATGAGCTATTCAGAGTGTATTTCCCAAAGGACGGGTAATTGTGCCCTGTGTGCTCTTGTACTTGAGAAACTGCATGGGCTAAAATGAGCTCCTCACGTGACGTCACGTGAAAGGCTTGTGCTGATGAATGTTCATGTCTTCTCTGATCTGGAGTCCGTGTTTGTAAAAGTCACCCTAATACAATCTCGGAGATTGGTTGGTGGGTAAGTGGAAGAGTAATTTGAACATATACACCGTTGAAGAGCAGCTCGCTGGAGGGAGGTTGCTCCCATCAGGCCAATATAAGCACTTGTATTCTCACCGTGCTTTCACGCTTTATAACCACCTTTATGGTGCTTTTTAAATTACTGTATGCATGCATTTGATTCTAATGAACACTGTTGTGGTAATGAAATGAATAGTAGTAAGCAGGGTGGCCCGGATGGTTCAGCAATTCTTATGTGTGGGACTAACGAAACACATTTTCTTATTGCTTTAATTTTGTGTACTCTGCTGATCTTTTATTTTCGCAGTTGCTGCGAGGTGGAAAACTATCTCAAGGACACCTGCTAATCTTGCTTTTGCTTATGTTTTAGTTACCGGATCTGAGAACATGGAATAATTCCCTCATCATGATTGTTTCCAAGCTTATTTACGACGAAGCGGGCTATTACTGTGCAAAACCTTTTCTGTTCACAATCATTAGGTGCAGGAAAATGAGACTTCGGAATCATTAGATGAGGGGGGATCTTTGTTGAAGGGCCAAGAACAATAGACTGCTTTTGTTAGCACTTCTGTTTGGTTGTAAGAAACCATCACAATTACGCAAACCGAAACGGTTGTAATTATGCTGAGAGCATTTGTCTTTTTTCTTCCCATTAAAGCTTCTCCGCATATCACAGAGGAACACTTCTAGTCCACTGAACGGGGAGACATTACTGGAGCTGTTTTTCATCCGGCTCGCCCTGTAAACACTATCTCATTTTGCTGATGGTTTTTCGCTGGTGACAAAACGTCGTCTGAAAAAAAGACAGGACAAAAAATGCCAGCAAGCAGTCTTGGGTCGTTTTATTGTTCTTTCGCTGTTGCCGTGTGGTTCAGGACTGGTGAACGTAAGAGCGGTGCTCAGGCTAATCGTCTTTTAGGGTTCATTAGCATGCAGCTCCATGCAGGCTCTGGAATCAAAGGCCTGACCGTGTCCAGGAGGTGGGCTAGCTGCGCCCTTAACTCACGTTCAGTTTGTTGTTTCTGTCATGGTTGAAAATGAATGGCTTGATGCTAATCTTCATGGGAAGATAAGAACACAGCTACAATTAAAAACACATTAAAATGAAAAATAACCGCATGCCCAAAACATTCCAGGCGAGTTCAATAATTGCATCAAGCAGCGTATTCCCTGTTTGAGGAACAATTTCTGATTAGACTTGAACGTAGTTTATGTTAATTTCATTGTGTTTGAACATTGTGGGGGAAAAAAAGGCACAGGAAAAATTCTGGCTTATCCATGCGATAAGTAACTTTTAATGTTCTCAGTGGGTTTAAGATGAAAAAGAGTCGTTTCTTACAGTAAATCTCAAAGGTAATTTATAATGGGCTAGCGGAGCATGTGTAGCACAGGAAGGACAAAAGCGGGAAGCATGCATAAATTGACCAGAGCGCTTGTGTTCATAAAGCAGCCAATTTAAATGTAGTGTTTAGCTAATGAGGCCGCTTTCCCTTTTGAGCACCGAGTACTTCCCTCCCTAACTGACCTATTGTTGACAATGTTTGTTTGTTATCTTGCTGTGCTAATGACAACTAATCTCAGTTGTAAGCCTGCTCCTTCTGGACTGTATGCTTTCATAAAACTGTCTTTGGCCAATGTGATGGCTCATTCATTAATTTTCCCTGTACTTTTGTTTCCTTCAGAGACGACAGAGCATCTGCCATTGTGGTTTCCCAGTTTTTTTGAACTCGTCATCTGAACCTTGACCTCCATCATAACCTTGGTAACCATTTCATCTTTAATTTCTCCCATCGTTATTTCCCTGTTATTATATTTTACCCTGTAATGTTTGCTTTAGTTAGTCACGTGCATCTGTATGGAGGCTGGTTTTCACCGTGGGATAAAACATTTTTATTGCAAGATGAAGTAGATTAAGTCAGAATTGTGAGATAAAAAGTAGTCATTCTGAGTTGATATCTCACAATTCTGATTATTTTTTTTGCAATTCTTAGTTTCGATCTCACAATTTCTCACAACTTTTTCTAGAAATTGAGTTTATGTATCATAATGTCTGACTTGTTTTCTTTTAATTCCGAGTTTATATCTCTTAATTCTGACTTGTATTTCACAGTTCTAAGTTTATGTATCAATTTATGTATAAACCCTCAGAATTTTGAGATAAAAAAAAGCTTTTTATTTATTTATTTTAATTTTTTTGTCATGTGGTGGAAACTAGCTTCCATACATCAGTGTGGTTTATTTATTTGTCAATATTTACACTTTCTTCCCCTATCTCTCCAAAGTTATAGAAAGAATGTTAATCCTTTTTTATTTAGAGTTTTTTTAAATTTTTATTATTGTCATTAGTTTTAGTTCCAAAATCATTTTACTTCAATTTGATTATTTAAACCACTTATTGATACCATGTAAATTAATATGGCAGAGTTGAATTATAATAAAATCTTACTAGAGTGTTTGGTCTATCCTTGTCATCAAGACTTTGATGGCAGAAATTGTCTCTCCTACTTAACAGATGACACAGGAATCAACTGCTCATCTTATAGTTTATTAATTCCTGACCATATTCCAGTCCTAAAACATCCAGATAACAAGCCAGCATCCAACTTGCACTGAAGTTAATGGGTAAAAACACACACACACACACACAGGGCTGTGACAGCTGACCTTAATAAGCCCTCGTCGGGTCTGACCTCCACATCCAGGCCTATCCTGTGAACACAATCGGAACTGCGATCCAGACAGCTGTTTTTTATCTGCTCTGAGCTCTGCCGTCACGTACATGAGGCCAGCATGACATGTGCACTAAGATGTGAACAGCATTCAAGGGCGGCTCATCAGTAGCTTGCGTGTCCTCTTTTGTGAGGGTTCAGGAAGCCAGAGAAGGTTTGGTGCAGTAGTTTTGGCAGTGAAACACCATTTTGTCAAGATGCTAAACTCTGCATTAGTTAAGGAAAATTAAGTGTCAGGTACAGTATAGGCAGGCCGCAGTGCTTTACTGACTTTATTAAGCCACAAGCATCTTTGTATAATTAACCTAGTGATGCCATTCACCATCAAGTTTAATTAAGAACCGTTAATTGCAAAATCTAAATCAGTGGAGTCTTAAATTATGCATTCCGACATCACTAATTATTACTAATTATGTTTTATACACAGTTTATCAGATTTTCTGAGTATGAATGGACATAGTTTGATATTCAATCCACAATCAGATGGATTTCAGTAGATTTCTTTATTTTTGTATGCTCATGGTTGAATAGGTCCAGCACATTTCGTGGGACATATTCCAACACAAAATCAAAAGAAAACCAAAAATCTTGAAAAATTATTTTATTAGTTAAACAACTTTGCCAAATCAAGTATTTAGAAATAATGCAGTTTTTTTATTTTTTTATTTTTTTATTATGAGTTTTTATCTTACAATTTGGACTTTTTCCCTGCACAATTCTGAATAGAATATTCTCAAAAAAAGTCACAATGACACAATGTTTTCAGTGGAAAAGACAAGCTTCCATGCAAAAGAAAAAAATTAATAATAATAAAAAAAACCTTTTAGTTTTGTTATGAAATAAGGCATGATTTCAGGTGTTTTTTTTTTGTTTGTTTGTTTGTTTTTTTAATCTTATGTAAATATGTCTAAAACTTATGGTAAACCTTGGAAGTCCAGCATTTTGAGAAATATCCTCACTGAAGAATAATGCTGCATGCAGAAAACAATGCAGAAAGCCGCTCCATGATATGAGGGGTTGATGTTGAAATGCCTCAGCAGTTTTCAATTTCCGACAACACCTAGAAACAGCCAAGACCCCGAGCCAGCTATTATTTCCCACACAATCATCAGCCCCATACAAACCCTCTCCTGTGACAATTTTCAAAGCCTCTCCAATATCACTGTGCTGTGCACCTACTTACAATTGCCATCAATTAGCTTTGTGTATTAATGTTCCGCTTTGTGGCAATGCTACGACGCAGCATAAAGATGCTGTCACTCGAAGGTGCATCGCTCGTTTGTGAGATAAGGTAAAACAAATTGCTTCATTGTTTAATGCTGCAGTACCGGTTTCAAATAGAACCTGTCACAAAGCGAACATCAGGCGTTTTGAACAATAGATCAAATCTAAGCTGCATGCAGGGGTCGGATCCTTCATAATCCACCTCGACCTCTAATGGTTTCCTTGCAGACACTTAGTGTTTTGAGGCTGTATTCGTATAACCTTGCTGTACAGCTAAGCTGTTAGGTCAGACTGACCCATATGACTGATGTCCTCTTTTCAACGTATACGTCCCATTGGGCCAGGCCCTCCTGTGTATGGAGCTACAGAGATAGAGGTCAGATAGTTTTGATTACAATGCCCTGTTCTGTTCACGATGCTATCTGCCTTTTACCTGAGAGGAAGCTCTTTCTGCATCATTCATCTTTGCTCTTTGAGTAGCTCTGGTAAGAAGTACACATTGTGTTTGTTCACTCTCCGGGGGAAGATGGATTTAATAAATCTTTGTGATATACTACTTGTCTTATCATCGGCAAGTACCTCACTCAACCTTTTAGCAGGAAAGGAAAAACATATAAGTAAGCCCGAGTCGATAACAGTACGTCACAAGTGTTTGTCTCTGTGGCGGTAGCAGAGGTTTACTTGCTCTGACCCCGTGCTTCTCGTGCACTCAGGTCTGGTACAAGCTGTACCAATGTGGTGCCGTGTCATGAACAATTCAGTCTGCCCACTGAAGACCCAAAAAGTGATCACATTGGCTGAAAGGACTTTAAAATCGGTATTAAATGGGCCTGGTTAATTGATTTGCTCCAAAATATTTTAATATAAACCTTAACAAGTATATTATATATGTAACATATCTTACATTTAATTCACATAGAAAATATCTCAAATTATGAGATGTATCATGAAATAATAATTATTGATATTATTTTTATTAATGTTGTTTTATAGAAGGTCTTTCAAGATTAAATTCTTCAAAATTCATTATATTGTTTTTTACATATTATTGTACGTATGTTACCAAAGCTTTTCTTCGCTAAATTAAGCTACCTACAAGGTGATTAGCCTGCTAGCATCGCCTGTACTCAAATGAAATCACCTTTAGTGCAAATGAAAATGTAAAACGATATGTTTTTCATGCGCATTTATATATGTTTTGTTTGGTCAGGAATTATACGTTATTACAGCTACAGTCTACACCAGAAACTGAAATGACAAACTTTTATTTTCATGCAGGAAAGTTTTACTAGTTCTTGAAATTCAGTTCAAGCATATCATTGTTTAATCGAGTCATGTGAGATGATGTATGCATATGCATAGTCATAACCAGCTTTGTTGGGCATCTAAGCTGGAAGAAATCAAATATTAGTGTGAGGTCCCTTGTGATGTGATAAGATCGCCTCTCATGAAGCGACTTTGCGTCTCCATTCTTCACGCTGATGCCTCTTGTGAAGATACAGAGTTTCGTCAGTTTGCTTTGTCAGACTCCATTGTAATTCCAAACCAGGTACAGGGAGGAAGGGAGCTTTAAACATTAAATCAATGAGGACTACGGACACCAATCTATGGAAAAAACAGGGAGGTGGGGGGGCATCTCATTTAGCCGGAGCTCAGAGGCATGCCAAGATTAATATTCCTTGCCTATTTGGTTGTATATTGCATATCCCTCCACGACTCAAGTCTGTCTGGGCCGGCGGCCCACAGTAGCACAGATCATTTTTAAAGTGCTTCATTATTTCACCAACCAGTCTCTCTCTGTGTCTCTCTCTCTCTCTGTACCAGGTCTCTCCATTGATTTAATTAGTGGGCAGAGAGAAACTGTGCATTTGAGATGTTCCATGATCTTTATTATGTATGCTGAAGCATCATTTGGTAATCTGCACCATGTCGGCTTTCTTTATTGGCCGTCGGTGAGGTGGACTCCCGAGGAGCACGTTGTCTGATGGCCACCGTGACCATGATAAAGTATTGGTGGGCTTTAGAATCCTATCTTTCATTTTTATTTTATTCATTCATTTGCATGTGTGTGTGATATATGGTCTGCATTTCCTCTTGACCGGTTGGAGAATCAGATAAATTCCAACATTCCGAGGACGGACCCTTGAGGAACACCATTGCACAGAGACAGTGATTAATGCACATGACTTACCTACGCTTTATTAATACTTAAGGCAACACTTCATCATGTTTTAGCAAAAATTAGCTGACTTGCAGTGATTAGTGCTTTTATTTTCAACCACAGATAGATTCATAAGAACAGATGTGAGCCAGAACACATGTAAGTCCACAATTTGGTCAAGAGGGGAGGAATGCTGAGCGAGTTTTCCAGGCTGAATGGGTGTAGCATCTGCCTGTATGGCGTTCTGGCAAAGTTTCTGAGATGAAATGAAATGAGCTAATTAGTTTGTGCCATGCTTAATTGAATCTCTCTGCTGCCGTGCTATTGATTTGAGTTTTGACTCCTGATTTGCGAAAAGCAGAAGAAGAATGTCATATAATAATGAGGTCATGTTATTAAACAGGAGCGGCTACTGAAATGTTCTTACAAGTGCTTTATTTGTTTGTTTTTAATCAGTGAGATTATATTTTGCTAAATTTTAAGCTAATTAAGACTGGTCTTAGCAGAAAGCTCCCAGGTATTCTTTTAATATAGTTAATAAGATTTATTTAGGTTGTAGCTAAAAAGATGTACACTACTGTTCAAAAGTTTTATAATATATAAAGAAATTAATGTTTTTATTCAGCAAGGATGCATTAAATTGATCAAAAGTGATTGTAAAGACATGAATATTACACAAAACCTCTGTTCCTGTGGTTCAGTGGTAGAGCATTGCATTAGAAGCACAAAAGGTTGTGGGTTCAATTCCCAAGGAACACGCATACTGGTTCTGAATCCACTGTAAGTTGCTTTGGATAAAAACATCTGCTAACTGTAAAATGGTTCCACAAAAATATTAAGCAGCACAGCCGTTTTCAAATCGCCATGATATTTCAAAATATTATTGTTTCAATGTATTTTTGTTCCAAAGAAATGCAGCCTTGGTGAGCCGGTGAGAATAAAATCCAGTGAGAAATGAAACAAAGACTTTGTGCATTAACATCACAACAAGGAAAGATGGGAAGTCTGATCATGATTGAACATGAAGGTCCTTTGTGTTCAGCAGGTCTGTTTTGGCAGTCGAGATGAACGGAGAAACAGACAGAGATGAAGCAGTATGGAGAAGTAGTAGGTCCAAAAAGGGGCTGGTGGGCTGCGAGTTAGGTGCCAGACCAATATAAAACCTAATTACTGTGGCATCATGGAAAATGTGTGCACTTTACACTCCATCTAGTAGCACTTTTGCTGGATAAGCACTGTTCTTATTTGGCCCTTTGCAAAGGCCTGACACCTTGACACTTTGTCTTTGTCTTGGAAACCCATTCAAGGGCTTTGTGTTCATCAAAGATGGTTTATTAGATATATTAGAAGTCGTTAGCATCCAAAACAAATGGAACAAATAGATGTTTTATTATTATTAAATATAATAATAATAATAATATTAATAATTTTATTTTATTTATACTAATATTTTTTACATGTTTTTTTTATTATACAATATATACACTTATTTACATACAAAATGTGCATCGGGGTGATGATGGCTTACAACACACCACACAAAGGAAGCTCATAAGGTTTATGCAAAACAACATACAGCCTGAGTATATTTTTTGTGGTTCACATGTTAGAACGTTAGACGTTTTGTTCTTTTTGTACTTTTCTATGTAATGTTTGGTTGTGTTTTAAAAGTGCTGTGATGCAGGAAGGATGTTTCATAGGAATAGGAGTTACGTCAACGTCTTTCTCTTTGGAAATGGAATCTCTCTTTAAAGACAAAGATTGAAGGCCATAAAAGCAAACAGTGTGAGACTTGATGGTGTCGTGAAGGAATGGTCAACAGAGTGCAGAAATGATAATTTCACGTCTTCAAAGAAAGATTCCAAGGAAAATGCAAAACTAAAAAAGAAGTCAGTCCTGAATTGCATGCGCACACAAGCACAAACACCATTACCAAGCAAGACATTAAAAAACATGTCCTTGCATAAAATTTGCACCAATAAAAACTGCAGATGCAGAAAATGCAGATGAAAAAAGGTCAGCGGCCTAAACCGGCTGCAATTATAACAATGCCGGCCGAGAAACCAGTCTGCACTCGGCTAATTATCCAACAAACAATGTCTCTCCTGATTCAGTATTTAAAACGGTGTCTGTGTGTACCAAATATATACTCAGAGTTTTGTCTGGCTGTACACTGACTAGCAGACTGCTACGCATTTGTCCAGACTGCAGTTGAAAATACAAATAAATAAATAAAAAAATAAAAAATTGAGATGATTGTGCCAGTCTCAGGCCTTAAAAGCATCCCGCTGAGTTTGGCAACTGGCACTCAGTGCCGTTCCAATTTTAGATGGAGCTGCTCTTTGCCCAGTCTTTCTGAGGGACGTTGGTAACATTGAAGTCTTGGAGAAAGATCACATGCTGGATTGATTGGTAGGAAGCTTTTTTTATTGAAAAATGCGCACTTTGCATCAATGTTATTTTACTATCATAGATATACTGTTATATATTTTGTTGATATTTTGAATTAGATTTGACATTTTTTGTGTGTGTGTGTGTGTTTGTTGTGTGTTTTTGCCAATTTTATTATTTTTTTAATGTCTTTTATGTAATTTATTATTTTATTTTATTTATGTTTTTTTATTAGTTGTAGTTTTATTTATTTTAGAGCAAGTTAAACTAAACTTTTTTTAAATAACTCTTAATGTGTTACAATGATTGTTTACATATACAGTATATTGAGCACTGGCAACCTTTGCAGATCTACTGAGAATATCTTAACTTTATCTTGTCTTTAATAATATTAGATTTAAAAATACTATGTTTTATAAAAAAAAAAAAAAAATGCTCTTGGTTTTACATCAGAAAGTTATTTGCTCATTTTAAATTAGGGGCTGTTCACATAGGATTTGTTCTCACATTCAGAAACTGCTAGACGGAGTGCAGTGAAAGCTGACAGCATCATAAATTGTTTTCTTTTTTCTTGGCCAAATGAGTTCGCAGTGTGCAAAAGACCTAGAATGGTCCATACACCAAATTAAAGATTGCGTGGCTGTTGAGATTACGTCTAGCATGCTTAGTTTTTGGAGATAAAATCCCCGCCTTGGTCATAAATTGTATTACTGGCTCTAGGATGCTGTTCTCTAATTGGATCCTTGTAATTGGGCGAATGGAGCTAAACAGACGGATTCCTGTTTGTTTATACCTCTCCCCCATATTAGTAACGTGCTGTGACTCCTCAAACAGGCTAAGAGGGCACTAGCATCTAGCCAAAGGCATAATTAGTCACTCATTCTTAGCATATGCCTTACTAGTAGCCTTGGCCAATTATTCATGATTAATTCGAGTTGCAGTCTGAGCGGCTGATTCATGCCTGCCCACACCGACTCGCTATCTGAAAGATTCAGAGCAGAGGGAAAAAAAACAACAACAAAAAAACACAAAGCCTATAGTTTTTTGAGGAGTTGAAAGAAGAGCCCTTGATGCAAGGGCCATTCAGCCTGCCAAGTGTCTGTCAAGGTTCTCAAGCACCCTGCAAAGTGTGAGAAAATTGGTAAAGAAGTATAAAAACCCCACTTTCGGCCCAAGATTCATAGTGTTTGAAAGAAAGCCAAGACCTTAGTCTGAAAATAAGTGCTAGGGGAAGGAGATGGAGAGGAAGAGGGGTGAATAAGAAAGACCCCTCAAATATGTTCCATATTGAATTTTCCCAACTTTGATCCGACTGATAGATATAGTTTAATTAACTCTAAATGGATGTCTCACCCTTGGCTTGTCAATAATAGTAGTTCTATTTTAAACATTGCTCTGAAAAAATAATAAAAGAAACATGGACAAACTTTATTGAAAAGGGTTTAAAACGATAAATGGATAAGAAGTGAAAAGTATGGGGTTTTAATAAATAGCAAAAAATGCTTAAGGGTTGGAAATGACTACTTAAGACTCAGGCGTCAATGTGTTATCAGACCTGGGCTGTAATAAACTTCATTATTGTTATGAGAGCTTGTTCCACTTTCATCATGAGGCTCTAGCTGTGCACTGTTCTGAATCTGTATTTAACCGACACATTCAGCTGATGGAGTCAGTTCGAATGTTTAATTGTAATCTGATGATCTTTATAGCTTTTATATACATATTTGTAATTATGTCTGTACATCTGCAAATGGAAATGTATCAGAATCACAGCATGCTGAATTAATTGCACTAATGTAAAACTGCTTTCGCAATCCATTTTACATTTGTAATGTAAAGTGATATTCAACAGAAAAATGGGCAGAACCTGATTCTGTCAATCTGGAAGTGACTTGTGGATATTGTATATTACACACCAGAATGGCCTCAGTTTTGAAAGCAACTTTGCAGTTACTGTACTATAGAAACACTGTCTTCAAGTATCCCAATGGTAATTTCTTTTAAATTATTTAAAACATTTGCTATTATTGCAATAACCTTTATTAAATTAACATGTAATTGCTTTAAATTACTGCATTATTGAAAAACTTTAGGAAGTCTAGAAAGCCTTGAAAGCTTAAATGCTTATTTAATCCGGCAATTCTCATTCATTTTGAAAAAATATTATGAAAACAATTTGGTTCATTAAAATAATGTTTACTGATTGTTATAATAAGAACATGTATTAAGAAAGTAATTTTGATGTCACCTTTTAAGGCTTATATATATTTGTGTATGAGTCCTGACTGGTTCCAGTCAGGAGATTTTATAAAAGCCTTGACATGGGCATTTCACAGGAGGCTTTCAGATTTAGTGATCAGCAGAATGGTGGTCTGACATCCCTCTGTGCTCTGGGACAAAGGTCGAGACTCCTTCACATGCAGAAGAGCCTAAACAGCCATACATCATTTCCTGGTGATATCCCACACGTTCTGATAATCGGTTCTACTCTATAGGGAAAGAAACGTTCCTGTAACCTTGACAGATTGTGGCATTTGGACAAATGGAGCAGAACTGCACATGGCATAAACGGTTTATCTGCTTAATTTTTAATATGACAATAAAATGTACATTTGTAATACAAATTAAAAAAAATTTCATCAGTGCATTTAAAAAGCTGGTTAACAATAATAGCAAATCGGAATAGATTTGGAAAGTTGGTATTTGTGCAGAGGGTGAACTTGACCTTCAACTTCTATGATCAAAATCCAAAAATGCTGGTTTAGGAGGAAAAATATGTTGCATTATAAAAATAGAATATGGATTTTTTTCAAGTATTGCAAGTATTGTCTTTAAGGCAGTGAGTCATTACACAGCAAAGGACATTGGAAATTGACTACATGCATTTGGCATTTGTCTAATTTAAAATGAAGTTTCAGGTCTAGCGTTGAAAGGAAAAGTGAGAGCGTCATTATACAGATGGTGAATTCCAGCCGACAATCATCCATTTTCTCTGTCATTGGTAGAGGGTAGCAAGAGAAAAACAATTGTATTTTGACCTGACACCAACTCCCAGATGAGAGCTGTCATTTCCTTTAAGGTCACGGAGAAATATGGGATGCAGGCAAGTAGTTATTTGAGTTAGGAGATCGAGAGGCCATTTTGTCACCGCCGTCTCTCTAGATACTCCAGCCACGTGTTTCTGTCCATGCCCAGTGCCGCCCGGTCCAGGCTGCTCAGGACCCAATCGGGAATGGGGGCTGTGACACTGACAAAGCTATCTAAGGCTAGCACCATCCGTCATCCCCTCCAGTTTAGCATGAGCTATCGCACAGTCCAAAAGGTGTCAGTGAACCTTATCGCCAAGGAAACCTCTCAATAACTTATTCATGATTCGCGAAAGCAATAGCCAGGCTGCTGTTTCACTTGGCAAACTAGTCGACATTGACAAAACATTCAAGGAACGCTCCACTCGACCTGTATCCAAAGTGCTCCAAGTGGAGCTGGATATCCATCTGGTCGAATTCTCAGCACGCACCCCTTAGGAGGCTTTCATAGCAGGTGATGGGTTTAGGATTCTTGGCAGGGAAGCATTTTAAGAGCAATAGTGGCTGTCACCAGACAATTTCCCTTGTGGTTGGTCTGCATCTTAAAGCATTAAACCAAATGACTTCTTGGTCTGGTTCAGACAAGCTGTTTGAGCAATGGCACCGCTCGAATATTTACACTTTAATATAGCAGCTCGTCTCGGGGTCTGGGCTGACCGCGGAGACGTCCCGCAGATGCTTCTCTCTTTAATGTCCGTGCTCAATTAAAGGCACTTGATTGAACGAGGCAGCACGCTGGATACTCGATTGCAATCACATATGCAAAAGCTGTCAGAGATATGAAGCGCTTCCCTCACGCTGTGAATTATATTGTATGCTCTTTGCATTTTATGAATTGCGTCCCCATAATGCATTGTGCTGTTATAAGTAAATATATCTGGAATGACCTTTCCCTACACGTCAGTTGAGACCACTGAGAATGCTTATTAGCTCACTCCTTGTTTTTTTTTTTCTTCTTTTGCTCTTCGAAAGGTCCCGCCAGGGTGAATGATGGAGAAAATAGATGAGTGCAGAAAGAGAGAGAGACTTCACCAGCTGTGTGCCCCAAACCCATTTAGTTTCAAGACGGTGATGGTTTTTCATCGAATTCTCTGACCTGCCATGGAACTGTCACTTTCTCCTCTAGCTACACAGAATTTGACAGGATGTAGTGACGACTCCTTTTCATCATAACATAAACTGTGTGCAGCCCTTATATCCTTAAATGAGCTCACTGTCCCTATTAAGCTATAAGGCAATTTTGGATTTGGTTTGCGAGTATCGTTTCGTTTGTGTATGTCAGAGCTGTGTAAAATTCAGAACTGAATTTAAATTAAATGGCCCAAACCCCACAGGAAGTTGAACTGAACACATCCACATCCTGTTTGCTACCTCAATTCAAATTCCAAAGTTGAAGCCTCTTGAATAAACTGCTTAGACTAATCTTACAAGTCCAAGATTGTTCAACCTTTTAAAGTCAGTTACATAAAAGCATAGATTGGTCTAATTTGAATGCAAAATTAAGACTGATTTCACCTTTGCTAACTGCTAGTGGGTTGTTGTTAAGACACTAGTTGTTATGCAATTTTCCACCGGATTTAAAAACTACAATAGTCACACTCAAAAATGTTAAGGTTAAAGCATAAATATGCATCTTCAGGTCTTCCAGGATGTTTTGTTGGTGGAGGAACAGAAAATTCTGAGCTAGCTTTCCAGTTCGGTTCTATACATTCAATGTAGTTCATGTAGTTGTCGCTAAGTTTTCAGGAGTGAATTCGGTTCTAGAATGCAGTTGTCACTTCCATAAATGACCAAACCGTGTACAGAATGAGGTTAAGCACTCTTTCTGGAGGAGTGACAACTGTGTACCTATGTGCTTGTGCAATGCTTTAGTGCTGTTTGCTCTACTTCAACTTCCAATTCCCACAGTCCCAGTTTCACTGTGTTCCCGAATCTGCTCTCTGATGCAACACTCCTCCGTCGGTTGTGGCTGGGCGTCCCGTGGCATCTTTTTCCCTGTGTTCCAATCCTTCCCAGAGAAACACCATGCGCTATTCTCTTCCGTGCTGAGATCACTGCCCTCCCAGCCACAAACCCAACCGTTCCGTATTACAATTCCTACCTGTAAAGTGAATTCCCTCCAATGGTACGGAAGGTAATAGAGAACATCCTTTCTTCCCCTTAGGCCTTTTCTCTGTTCAGTGTCATTGCTGTGAATGTTTTCTGAGAAGCGAAAATCTGCGCTTGGTGTGGTTGAGCATGATACACACATTGGATGCCTTCCAAAAGTAGTTACCAGGTTTTTCTACCAACAAATGGTGCCATTTTTTGGGTCACCCAAATAGCACCCATCAACAGATAGGAAACATATTTAACATACATTTTTGGATAATTACTTAAAAGCTGTTTGATAAATAGTAGCCATTCATTATGAAGCACAAACTGACAAAAAAATAAATAAATATAAAGGTAAATAAAAAAGTGTATGTTGCACAACCAAATGCAATATAATTGTTATTATTACTTATAGCGTTATATAACTTGTTTTGCTTATTGTTTTGTCAGATATTTAATTATTTTTAATGGTCACAAATGTCTTAAATTATCATTAAGGTCATGATAATAGTTATAAAAAATAATGCATGTTGTTTTTACTGTAACCTAATGATTATTTAGTTGTTATGACAAAAAGCAGAGATAAAACTAATTAAATTAGTTTTGCCTTTTAGTTATTGGACTGTTAAACAATAATAATCTGTATCTGTACTGGTCAAAACAGAAATATGTGATTCTGCAGTCGAGGTGCTGGAGGTGAAAATCTGCACAGGAAATTTGCACACTTTTTGAATTTGTTCACCTCATTGTAATGAATAGGATATAATCGTTTGCATGGTCTTGTTGTTTTGCTACTTGATTAGGCTTTGGTGCATTCTCTCATCATCATGTCACATTAACACAGTGTTTAGCTTAATTAGCCTAAGTGTGGGGAGGGGGGTGTTAAAAATGAGTCACCGATGGGGAAAAAAAAATGATGTCCACATTTAGAGACAAGTAATTAAGAAAACACAGGGTTTCAAAAATAGGCTTGAATGAAGCGATTATGGAACTATACAAGTGCACCTAATTACATGCTCACAAGGTGTTCATGGCAACATATAGCGTTGTTATGGAAACACAGAAGTCTGCTCTGAATCCAGGGAAAGAACCGACCCCAGTCTTGTGCTGGAGGGCATTTCCTTATCAACACAGATACCTACTGTGTATGTGAGCATTTGTGTTTACGTTATGGTATTTTTATAACCGTAAAGATATTTCTTCTAGGTTGGATCTCACAAAATCTGTAAGAACATATTTCCAGGTTGTATATCAGCACAAAATTGAAGAAGAAAGGTTATTATTTAAGGACCATTTGAAATAATGTGTCATTATTTTCATGACAAGTAAATTACATTTGCCCACTATATATATCATAAATGAGGACACCCCATCTGAATAAACATAAAATATGTATTTTCGTAATGATCACTTATATAATTCATTGAAAGATGGCAAAATTGAAATGTATTAAACATATACTAAATAAAAAAAAAGAAATATATACCAATGTTTTCTGTAAAATAATTAAATGAGCCAATTTAGTTTAAATGAAAGATTGCAGAAATGAGTACACACTAGATTCAATTCAGTACATGTATAATATTCTAGTACTAAGTTTGTCCTGCAGAGTTATACTGCTCTGACCCTTCTTGGCACAGAATGTACAATTTCATGACAAATGTTCACGTCTGTCCTGTTTAACTTCTAAAGGATTACCTCCTTAAATGCTCTGGTCTTTAATGGGGAGTGTTGCTCAGGTCGTCTCCACAGAATCCCCCACAGGTGCTCAAGAATGTTAAGATTGGGTGAAATACATGACCACTGAAAGATTTTCAAGTCTGAAGAATGCATGTCATCATTGTCATGTTGAAAAAATGGTCAACAACTCAGGGAATGAAGAGAGGGTAGCATCTTCTGCTTCAAGTTTTTGTATTACATCACAGTGGTGTGTGAATTCTTGCCAGCATTGATAAAGCTTAACTCCCTCACACCTTCAGCACTCATTTATCCCTATAGAAGAGCTTTACTACCACTGAACGTCACTGTGGGTACCAAGCATTTCCCGCTGTACTCCTCCTCTAGCAAAACCAGAACATTTTAGATGCTTTTGGATCCAAAATGATTGACTTGGTCTCTTGAGACTAGAGTATGGATTACCAGAAGTCTATATTTTGTAAATATGGGCCATGGAAAAGGTTAAATGAGTTTATTGTACTTTGGTAGTTCCAGTGGTGACAACAGCCATGCATGTCACTTCTGCAGGCTGCATCTTACTCTGTGAGATAAACAGTCTCTTCTGTTCAAAGCTTTTGCTGGCTCCGAGACAATTGCATGGTATTTCTCCTGCTCTTTTTCTAGCAAAAAAAGAAAAAAAAAACTAAATTAAAACTTAAAGTGATGTCTCATTATTTCAGGGGCCTTGTCATAAGTCCATTGTTTTTGAATGGTGGTGTTACGTCTGCTATATTTTTACACTTAAAACAATGATTTGGTATTCCTCTTGTACCATTGTCCTCTTTTGTGCTAAGAAATAAGTCACCTGGCAGTTCTCTCCCAAGTGGTTCCACTGCTGCCAGCCTTAAGTCTGAGTATGAATCAGTAGGCTAGCCTAGAAATCTAGACGCACCCTAGCGGCAGCAAAATGTATTTCGCAGCCTAGAGTACAGTCTAGCAACTCTCAATACACCTTCTAGCAGCAAAAACCCAGATTGGGTCAGGCCAATCACGTCGTGTATAGAGCAGGCGGGGCGGGCTTAACATGACGACAGAGAGTTGCGACGGCTGCCACTTGAAAACATCTCGGTTACGTATGTAACCTTGGTTCCCTGAATAGGGAACGAGATGCTGCGGTGACGTCACCACGTATGGGAACACCTTCGGTGTGACGAATGTCTGAAGCCCTATACCATCCCGCCAATCCTATTGGCCAAATAGCGCGTGGCACCGCCCAGCATGCGTAGGCATATATATACCTGGTGCCGCGCGCCATTTACCTCAGATTTCATGATGAGAAGAGAAGAAAGCTATCAAGGTACGGCACGGCCAGAACCGCAGCATCTCGTTCCCTATTCAGGGAACCAAGGTTACATACGTAACCGAGATGTTCCCTTTCATAGGTCACTTCGATGCTGCGGTGACGTCACCACATATGGGAACGCTATACCATCACGCCTGACATACCTGATAGCTTGGATCCAAGGAAGCATCTGCTCAAGCGGAGAGAACCCGGGAGCCAGGAGCCATCCTCACATCCAGACTGTAAGACCTGATAAAAGTGCTCGGTGAGGACCAGCCTGCCGCAGCACAGATATCATCCATAGAAGATCCACTGAGAAAGGCTTGAGAAGAAGCCACTGCTCTTGTGGAATGACCTTTTACTCCTAAGGGCGAAGCGAGCCCGCGCGCCTCATAGGCCAAGGAAATAGCCTCCACCAGCCAATGGGACATGCGCTGTTTCGTAACTGCATGGCCCTTATTCTTATGTCCAAAACAGACAAACAGCTGGTCAGACTCACGCCATGGGGCAGTGCGATCCACATAAGTCTTCAACGCCCTCACAGGGCAAAGACTTAGATCTCCAGACTCTGTCGCAGCAGGAGAAAAGGCCTCCAGGACCACCTGCTGAAAATGAAAAGGATTAGACGCGACCTTAGGAACATAATTATGCCTAGGTCGCAACAACACTTTCACAGAGCCTGGTGCAAACTCCATGCACGAGGGTGAGACAGAGAGAGCCTGTAAATCCCCAACTCTTTTAAGGGAGGATAAAGCCATGAGAAGAAGTGTCTTCAGAGACAGGAGCTTATCCGATACAGTTTCCAGGGGCTCAAACGGATGCCCTGACAAACCCAGTAACACAATGGATAAATCCCATGAAGGAACTCGCACAGGGCGGAAAGGCCTCAACCGTCGCGCACCCTGTATAAAGCGAGAAACCAGTGGATGACGACCCACTGAAACACCACCTATATGCTCATGGTGAGCTGAGATAGCTGCCACATAAACCTTCAGGGTGGCTGGTGTCAATCCCTCCGAAAAACGGTCTTGAAGAAACTCCAGTACTGAAGCCACAGGGCAGTAAACTGGATCCACATCATGAGTTTCACACCATGTCATAAACAGTTTCCACTTGAAAGCATATAAGCGTCTCGTAGAAACTGCTCTAGAGTTCAGTATAGTCTCGGTAGTTTCAGCAGAAAGACCGGGACATATCAACTCACTCCGCTCAGAGGCCACGCCCACAGGTTCCACAGATCTGGCCTGAGGGGAATCTCCACCGGAGAGCCCGCTAACAGATTGATGAGATCCGCAAACCACGGCTGTGTGTGCCATCGCGGAGCCACCAGCAACAGCTGTCCCACTCTGTCCCGCCGTATTCTGCATAATACCGCTGGGACCAGCCGAATCGGAGGAAACGCATACAAGCTGGTCCTGGGCCAGCTGTGAGCTAGCGCATCCAGACCCAGGGGTGATGGAGGGCTTAGGGAGAACCATAGTGGGCAATGCGCAGTCGTGCTCGACGCGAATAAATCCACTTCCGCTTCCCCGAAAATATGCCATAGGTGATTCACCGTTTGGGGGTGTAATCTCCATTCCCCTTGTTCCAGAGTCTGCCTGGATAATAAATCCGCTCCGAAGTTCAGTCGTCCGGGGATGTGAACAGCCCGGATCGACAGAAATTTGTCGTGAGACCAAAGAAGAATCCGCCTCGCCAGTCTGCACAGAGGGCGAGAACGTAATCCTCCCTGAAGTCACGACCGCAGTGTTGTCCGTTCTGAGAAGCACATGACGGCCGGTCAGTAGACTCGAAAAATACTGGAGAGCCAGAAAAACCGCCAGTAATTCCAATTTGTTTATGTGCCAGCTGCGTTGTGCCGCTGTCCACACTCCGTGGGCTGGGCGCCCCTGACAAACAGCTCCCCACCCGGTCAAAGACGCGTCTGTCGTGACAGTCTCTCGGGAAGCACAAATTCCCAGCCGAACCCTGGTGAGGAGAAATTCGGCTGATGTCCATTGTTTTAACGACATCACACACCTCCGCGTCACCGAGATCGTTCGATGCGGAGAACAACGGGGTGAAATATTCTGTCGTTTCGTCCACCACTGAAACGGGCGCATGTAAAGCAAACCCAGATGAATCACGGGAAGCGCCGCCGCCATTAGACCTAGTAGTCTGAGGCACAGTCTCACTGTCACTGTGTGACCCGCCCTGAAGTGCTGAACGCATGACGTAATCGACTGAGCGCGGGACAGAAAGCTTTGCTGTCATCGCGCGAGAGTCCAAATCTACTCCCAGAAAGGTAATCCGTTGAGAGGGGATTAATACACTTTTCTGGAAGTTTGTGCGTAAACCCAGGCTGTGTAAATGATTTAGCACAATATCTCGATGAGAGTGTGCTTGAGTCTGAGATTGCGCTAACACCAGCCAGTCGTCCAGATAGTTTAGCACACGGACGCCCCGGAGCCGCAACGGGGCCAGAGCTGCGTCCATGCATTTTGAGAATGTACGGGGAGCTAGCGCTAAGCCAAAGGGAAGAACGCGGTACTGATACGCTTTGCCCTCCAAAGCGAATCTGAGGAACTTCCGGTGTCTCTCGATGATCTGAATATGAAAATAAGCATCCTTCAGATCGATCGTGACAAACCAGTCGTTTGGTTGAATCTGAGACAAAATAGATTTTACCGTCAACATCTTGAATTTGCTCGACCTGAGTGCAAGATTTAGACGGCGTAAATCCAGAATGGGTCGTAATCCGCCGTCCTTTTTTGGTACCACAAAATAACGGCTGTAAAACCCTGACTCCATCTGAGAGGGGTGTACTTCTTCTATAGCCCCTTTGCTCAGTAGAGCTAACATTTCCTGTCTCAGCACCGCCATGTCCATCGGTTTCATCACCGTGGAGAGAATTCCGCGGAAAGGGGGCGGGCCTTTCCGAAACTGAATGGTGTATCCGTGACAAATTGTGCGTAACACCCATTGAGAAATGCCGGGCAAGCGTTCCCACGCGGCCCGAAACAATATTAGCGGTTTCAACATGTTCGTTTCCTGCAACGCTGTTGCACACATAGAAATGTCCGGGCACGAAAGACTCACGGTGTTCGTGCACAGGGGAAGTATATGCAGAGCAGGCGTTGTATCTCGTTGTACGTAATCCTGAAACGTGTCCACGGCAGGAATTAGGCCAACAGATTGAGCATCGGGCTCTGCCGCTAGCGAAACAGCGGCGGCTGAGCGAGCCGTCATGACGGGCCGTTCGATGAAGACCCTTTGAAGCGCTCCTCGAGCTCTGAAAACTGGATCGTGCATAGTGTCTGAGGAAGCGATTGGTGTTACAGTTCGCTCCAATGCTGTTCGAGGCGCTGTTTGCGGCGAAACAGTCAGGGTTTGAGCGTGGGGACTGCAATGAGAGTGTTGGATGCGCGAAAGCGGTCCATCAGCGCTCTCTAGCGGAGGGCACAGTCCCTGGCAGGCAGCGAAAAAATCAGGAGCTGCTGTTATGTGCCCGAGAACGAGAGGCCTTGGCCGTCGAACTCAGGTTCAACCTTTTTCGCTGGCGTTGTTGAGCCGGTGGAACAACCCTAGGGCCCCAGTCCTTGCGAGGGGGCGCCATAGGTGAAGGCTCTTCCCGAGAGGGCACTCGCTGGCGGTGAGAGGAGGTTGAGCGAGAACGCGCGGGCGCCTGACGGCGTTCAACCTCTCTGGGTCTGCGGGGAATCAGCTGGCGGAATGCGGCTGATTGTTGTTTCGCTGCAGTGAACTTCTCCACCACTGAAGTGACCGCCTCTCCAAATAAACCATCCTTAGACACAGGGGCATCCATGAGGAAAGATTTATCCTTTTCCTTTATATCGGTGAGATTAAGCCAGAGGTGGCGCTCAACCGTAATTAATCCAGCCATGGAACGGCCCACTGCTCGAGCAGTATGTTTGGTAGCACGAAGAGCCAAATCAGTTGCTCACCGTAGTTCCTTGACCGCCTCAGGTGTAATGCCGTCCCCCTCGTCCAATCCTTTTAACAGCTCCGCTTGGTAGGCCTGAAGGACCGCCATGGAATGAAGCGAAGCAGCCGCTTGACCAGCGGCCATATAGGATTTTCCCACTAAACTAGACGTGACTCGACACGCCTTCGAGGGGAGGAGGGGGCGGGACTTCCACGCCGCGGCCGAATTAGGCGCAAGATGTTCGGCGAGAGTCTCCTCCATCGGCGGTATCGCTGTATAGCCGTGACTCGCCATGCCCGAAATGGTGGCGAAATCCGCGGCCGCAGCGTTCGTGATGCGCGCCGCAAACGGCTGTTTCCAGGACCTCGAAACCTCCTGGTGGAGGTCCGGGAAAAAGGGTAAAGGCCTCCGGGGCTGCGCAGGTGTCCGACTAGTTAGAAAACGGTCGTCCAGCTTCGAAGAAGGTTGGGCCTCGGCCTTCTCAACCTCCCATTCCAGCCCCAATGTACCCACTGCACGGGAAACCACATCCAACAGCTCACTGTAGGAGGGGGAAACAAGCCTCTCCTGTTCACTAGGAGGGAGAGGGCTCGTGTCGGCCGCGAAGTCCTCGGACCCCGAGGCCGCAGTGGAAAGAACGTCGTCATCATGGCGGTCACAACCGAAGGAGATGGCACTACATGCCCCCGGTGTGGGCCGTAAATCCTCACAGGTTCAAAAGTTTTCCTGTGTATTAGGGTAGGGGAGAGCGAGCGATGTGGAGAGTAATTTTCCATCGCTGAACTGTCCTCGAGCTCCATGTCACACGTGTCACCCCAAGCTATCACCTCGTGCGGTGCCTCGGCAGTCGCAGAAGTGGTGTGGCGGGGGTTAGACACGGCGACATCGGAGAACACATCTACCCTCGAGCGAAGGACCCTGAGTCGCAGGCCATCGCAATGGGGGCATGAAGAAAGGCCGCTAAGCGCCTCCTGTGCGTGGTGTAAGCCTAGGCAGACTACGCACCTGTCATGAGTGTCCCCCTGAACGATGTACCTGGTACACGGGTCCTTGCACTTCTTGAAACTCATTGCGTCCGCGGAGAGGAGTATACTGCTCGTGACGATCGCTGAGAACGCGAGACAATAGGGCACAGAAGATTCGCTTCGTACTGAAGGAATGAAATCTGAGGTAAATGGCGCGCGGCACCAGGTATATATATGCCTACGCATGCTGGGCGGTGCCACGCGCTATTTGGCCAATAGGATTGGCGGGATGGTATAGGGCTTCAGACATTCGTCACACCGAAGGTGTTCCCATACGTGGTGACGTCACCGCAGCATCGAAGTGACCTATGAAAGGGAACAAAGAATGGCGGCTGCAGCTGTCGAACAACGATCTTTTGAATCGGCTTTGGCCGCGACTCTGGAGGACTTGGAGTTAAGTTTCTCTTTAAGAAAAGAGCAAAGAACGGCACTTAAGTCATTTTTAAAAAAGGAAGATGTGTTTGAAATTTTGCCGACTGGATACGGAAAAAGTTCAACCTTCTTCGTTGCTCTGATTGGTTGTAGCGTTATCCTATTGCGTGCAGAGGGATTTTGAGAGACAGCCGTTTATCCCGCCCCTCGGAGTAAGCCACGTCTATGGAGAGTTTCCAGACTAAACATCTTGATGTATGGCTGGCCAGGCTATCAGTAGGCTATATAATACTTTAAATTGTCAGGAAATTACATGTCTTTTTTTTTTTTTTACCTGTTGATCAAAAATCGCCTTATTAATTTTTTTGTTTGTTTGTTTGTTTTATTTAGCAACTTTCAGGAGTGTGTACTCATTTTTGCAAAACAACATTTTATCACTTTGATAAGAAAATCTTATTTTGATATAAGATATATATAATTATATAATTAAATATATATAAATATATATAATTAACAAAATATATAATTTTGACATTCTTCTGTGCACTGTGTGTGTATATATATATATATATATACACACACACACACACACACATATACATACAGTATACATACAGTATATACTGTAAGTATATATATATATATATATATATATATATATATATATAATAAAATGCATACATTTGTTCTTCTGATTTTCTGATTTTATACTAAAAGCATAAAAAACAAACAAAAAATATACATTATTGATAATCTAATAAGAATCACTATTGAGAATGATAATTACAAATTCTGAAAAAAAATTATTGTGCAGATGCATTTCAGTAAAGCTAATTTTTGAAGGCGTTAAATGTGCTTAAATGTCAAGGCAATGTAAATGCAAAACACAATCTTAATGCAAGACAATACAAAAGACAATGCAAAACAACATCTTAATGGTCTTAAAAATTTGTCTTAAAAAAGCAACCAATGTGTTATATAAAACATTAATTTGAAATTGAACTGGATATGTTTTCGCGAGAATCATCCACAAGGAACTGAGAGAAAGAAAAGCTGCGGCTCTAAGTCTTATGTATGCCTACTCGCTCAGATAAATGGATAAAATAGAGAAAAATAGATCAGAGCATAAATTGTTAACAGGGGTCTGTCAGGGACAGCGAAGCAGTCAAACTGGCCTACTAACAAGCTTTCCCTCACCATTCATTTACTCTCTCATCTCTTCTTCTTCTCTACTCACCTCCATTATACATGAGTCCTCCTATGAAAAAGTCATAAACGGCAGGAGTGGTTTCTTGACACAAAATCTTAAACCACACCGCCTGTCTTGTAGATTAATTAGAGGCAGCTGTCATCCATTTCCAAAAATTAATCACTGGAGTGGGGAAACTCCTATTTCAGGATATCCTGGCAAGCTTACGAGTATGTTAGCTCCAGTGTTGCCTTTATTTGATCTTGCCATTCGTGGAAACAGCCGTATCATTGCTGGATGGACCTTAAACTGGTTCTTTTTGGCAAACTAGTTGAACCAGTTCACCAAAACAAACTGAACTCCACTTTCTCACAATCGTAATTGATAGCTAATTTGCATTTACATTAAACATGTTCCTAAGGTCCAAAGATGGTTAGGTTTTTTTTTTTTTTTTTTGAAGATTACAATTGTAAAGTACTCATAAGTACTTTTTTTTTTTTTTTGCAACAAAGCGCAGCTGCTTGACACCTCTTTTTATTAGAGGTGAACTTTCTAAGCGTATGCCTGCTGACCGCTCTGCTGACCAAAGCTTGCACTCTCTTGGTCTAATTTCACAGGCCTCTCTTGAAATATCAGTGGAGTGCAATCTCACCGCCTCCAGCAGCATCCACTTCTTGCTTAAGAATAGGGGGGGGTGTTATGACCCTGCGGAGACCAGAGAGGGGCATTCTGCCCAGTTTTCATTAAACCAGGCACCCATGAAGGGAATTTATGAATGACAATTAAAGACATGTTTCAGCATGTTTTAATGATGGTTTTCTAGCCAAAAGCAGCATTAGATACAAAGGTTGCACTTTTAAATGGCCCAGTGGAATTGGGCTGATGGATACAATTTAGTTGACACTTTTTGAATGTGTTTCAGAGATACACAATGTTTTTGTTGTGGTAATTTTAACAGAACAATACCATGATGCACGTTTTTTGTATTTGTGTGTGTGTGAATTTCAGTTAACTATAAATTTTTTTTAATGAAATCAAAATAAATGGCCTGTACATTTTTAGAATTTACCAGTCATTTGCAGGAGGTTAATTTATTTCATATTTTTTGTCAGTTTTACTGTAGTGTGACTGTGGTGCTATTAAACAGTAGTTCAGAAGTATCATAAACTGAATGTTGCACCATTTCTTAGGCAGCAATTGCTGTGCATGTTGTCCTCAGCCGGCAATCTCCAGTGGCCTTGATTTTGTGAGGAAACTGCTTAATTCATTAGCCCCCAGATCACGAGATGAGAAGAGGAGGATTTTAATTGCTCCTGCGGATAGAAACATTTAAGAGTGCATCACGGATGCGGCCGTTTGGGTGTCAGGACTATTAAAAGATGTGCTTACTGTGTTTATTCCTGTCAGACTTGAATAGGACTGGAGTGGGGGGTTTAGGGGGTGCTGGGCTTAATCACGTCCTGCTGGGAATGAATTAAAATGAAAAAATTTCCAGACATTATCCCCTGGTTTGTACTTATATAACATCAACTTTCAACATATCTGTACATATATACATTGTATTGGTTGTATATTGTAATTATCATGATATATGCAGTGTGACAGGCATTAAATTGCATACATCTATTTTATAAATTGAATGGCTTTAAACATTTAAGCACTTTGCAGCCTGTATGTGTGTGCATGTTTATGCATGTAAACTAGATGTGGCAACACCAGCTTTAGTTCAGTCCTCCACTGGGTTACTCAGTAAAGCCAATAGTTTCATTGTCTCTGCTTTTCCTGTTTTTGTAACTTGCTCACATGAAGCAGCGGTGGTCGGTTTTGGTTCAGTGTCATTACAATGGTAAAGCGTGGCGTCCCGCTGGCAGCAGTAAAGCGGTAGGCATGAGAAATGAATGGCTCAGTCTCGTCTGGGTGCCTGTTTGAATTTTGTTTATTATGCATTTATGCTGTGCACTCTTACGCGGCCGGATCACACCGAAAACACACACCCACTCAGAGCAGTTAGCGACAAGGACCTCTAGTATTTTCTGATGACAAATATTCGCCTAGTTCCTCTTTTGAACATAAAACACATTCATTGCAAAATGAATGTGGAAATGAGGAAATCTCCTCTCTTTATTTGTTGTCAGTGTTTAACCATTTAGCAAAGACTTTTCTCATTGATAAGTGAACGATTGCTTTATAATTAGTATTAGCTCTGTTTTCATTCACGATGGTTTGACACATTGAGTCATAGTGCTCATGCGGCCGATGCTAATACTTTACTGATCCTGTTTTCTGTCTTTTTTGTGAATTTATGTACATTTATAAAGAGTTCCAAGTGTTTTTTTTAACACATTGCTATGAGGTTGGAGCGTTTTGGTTGTTGCTATGGGGATAGAATTAGAAATATAACATGCACTCTTTGATTTAAGGTATTGGTGTCATTTGTATCAGTAATTCTGTATCAGTATTATAGCTATGATTGCCTTTCTACAGGCTATTATTGGACATAGAGAGATAAACAGTTAGTATCTTTAATCATTGTGCTCATTTTTATCTCCTAGAGATATTTGAGTACCATGAGTATCCCGTGCATCTATCAGTGTATGCCTTCGTGTGTTGTTCCTGTGAGTTCAGAGGTTTCGCTGTGACGCTTGGGACCTACACAAGCTTGGCTCCATCTCCAAAATCCCCTTCTTTCAGAGCGCACAAAAAATCCCTACACACTATCTCTCTCTCTCTCTCTCTCTCTCTCTCTCTCTCTCTCTCTCTCACTCTCTCCCTCCCTCCATTCTTTAAATAGCTCAAGTCAGTGTGGAGCCAGAGGAATCGTGATGCTCAGGGAATGTGAGGACAGGCCATGCAGACGTTCACACACAGTTTTGCTTCCATTGCTGTTCCCACTAACTCGAGTGTTCACACAGTGTGTGTGTGTGTGTGTGTGTGTGTTCAGTCACTGCTGGCACATTTGGCACAAACAGCAGCTCAGAGTTGAGGGTTGATGGAAAGGTAAATGGAGCACTCAGCCCTGAAATGATGCCAGGAAGAGATTGACTGAATGGCTAACAAAAGCTGTGTTTTTCTAATGTTTCCTTTCTAATGTCAAATAAAAACTATGTACAGTGATCCCCAAAAAATGTTTGGACTTTTGGAAATGTCTGAATGTCATTGCATTAGATACTAAAAATCAAAGCAAGTGTCTGTGTCTTATGGAAGCACAATAATGGGTAAAAGATAATAACAATTATTTTTTTAAAAATAATCATTTTAATCTCAACTTAGTAATCAAGGTTGTTCTCATTTGAGAAAGTTTCATTAGAATTATTGAACGCTCCCAAAATCATAAGTAAAAAAAAAAAAAGGGAAAGTTTAGGAAGTTGTTCTCAAAAGATAAAACAGTGAAATTCCTAATATTAATTTTGATCATTCCAAATGATGTTAATGTTTTTCTATTAAAATGAAAATAAAGACTTATGTGGCACAATAACTAAGTGCATTTATTCAGCAACCTCAATTTCAAACAAAGAAATCAGGAGTCATGTTTGTATTTATTACAGTTCATTACTGAGAAGGTTTGCTTGTAGTTTTATTTGCAGAAAATAACACAAGTGACATTGTGAGCACAAACTGGCAGAATATCACAAAACATCACAATGGAGATCGTTTAACATACATGTTTGTTGGCATTTCGAGATCATCGGAATTGTTTTGCAGCCCAGGAAGAGCAGGTGCATGTGGTTGCCAGTTTGGGAAGAGTAAGTTAAACACTGGGCAGGAAATGTATCAATTTTGGAGAAAAGCCCTGATTGGGAGATTTTAGACTCTTGACATCTGGCAACCCCAAGCATGAAAGCTTGTTACCAGTGCATGATTAATGTCAAATGAAAAAGATGTTTTTAGGATAAATAACCAGAGGGATAATATTGCTGATGATTACGCTTAATAAATCTAGAGAAGCAGGAATCGTGATTAAAATACGATTAATCGTGCAGGCCTACTGTATCTGTTTATCAAACCTAACAAGCTTGAAAATTCTTTGTTTAAAACAGTTGCAACTTGGTATTATATTTTGTGCCTAATGCAATAGCATTCATAAATATTTTTGGGAGGGGGGGGGGGGGGGGGGGTGTGATTTAAGTGTCCAGACCTTTTGGTACAGTATCTACAGTTTCTTTAAGTGGAGCTTTATATAGCATCTCTCATATAGCAAGGTTTAAATTGGGGTTTCCATTTCTGTTTTCCAAAGAACCCTTCAACAAACAGTTCTTAAAAAAACTTTTTTCCCCAAGTTAGTTAAAGGTTCTTTATGTAACAACAGATGCCAATAAAGAACATGCAGCTTATTTATTTGGGAATTTTTGAGCGATAGTTTTATAATTGTATACTTTGTGATGATTTATACTACTGTATGAGTTTATAATCCATGTTGGCAATTTGAAAAGATCAGACTTTGATCAGCTGTGTATTTGCGTTCAGTCTGGTGAAGAACTTGTTAAAGCCTCACGGGCTGGCAATGAGAGTGATGGAAACGAAAGCGACGGCAGATTTTTGGATGAAGTGAGAGGTTGATCTGGAGACTGGCCGAAGTCATCACACACTTTTTCGTCTTCCCGCTTTTCTTCAGCAGAGATGTGAAAGGATAATTAACAGCGCTTATGGCTGTCTCTTCTCACTGTAGACCCTGTGAAATGACCGAGACTAGCCTGACATCCACATCAACTACCTGGCAAGCTTTTTATTGATATTGGAGGTCAAATAACTCAGTCACGTTGTGATTAATGATTTTTGAAAGCTGTTCGGAAAGAGTGCTGAGTGATTTTTAGTCTATGACGGAGACAAAGTGACTGAAATTAGAAATCGGCTTGTTTATTAGGTTGGCAGTTTAAAAAGCAATATGTCTTGATGTGGCAGTAAGCATTATTAAAAATGCAGGCAAGGCCCCTGTGCGATATTAGCAAGGTTGTAAACTCCCAAAGGTCCTGAAAATGAATGATAAGCTTTTGAGAGTGGCTTTGTCCATCTAAAGGTCATATGTCGAAAAAATCCATCCAATCCACCTTTTTTCACATTGTGTCACCTAATTTGTCTGTCCAGGGAAAGTGCGGGAGATCTCCCCCTCCTCCTGACCCCGTGGTCAACTTTAATCTGCTAAGAGTTATGTGGGAGGTGGCATTCGCCAGGCTCAGACATCCAGATGAATAAGGCAGGGACATGATAAAGCTTTTTGAAAACTCCAGCAGAGTTTAGTGTAGGAGAGAGATCCTCACCAGCTGCGTCCCCAGAGAGCTATTTTTGGCTATTAATGTGTCCGCTGCTCTCACTTTAGCCTTTAGCTGTACAGCAGAGCATTGTGGGTAACTGGCGTAGCGGCTTGCCATTACTGAACTTTTGGAGGTGGGAGAGGAAAGGCGATGGGCTGTTAAGGAATGGGAACACTTTCTCCCGTTAACCTGAAATGCTAATGTGGATTGGAAAATTAGCCATGGTGTATCAATCTTTTATCATCAGTAACCCCTAAGCCACAGCTTTTATCTACTTCACTTTTTGGAACCTCTACCACAAATAAAGGTGCCAGAAAGAACCAATAAGGGATTTTTGTCTCAGTACCTTTGGAGAGTCATGTTTGGTTCCCCAAAGATTCTTTCAGTGAAAGGATCTTGAAGAATGTTTTTTTTTTTTTTAAGTCTAAATAACTTTTTTTTTTTTCCAATATAAGGATGTTTTTGTGCAATGGGAAGTTTCCACAGTTCGAGGTTCTTCATGGGTTATTCTGAAAATATTGTGACAGGTTACTTCTTTTTTTTATAATTTCTTTTTTTTATATTATAATTTTTTTGGTAACACTTTCTATGAAGCCCGTATTTATAATACATTATAAGGTTATTCTTAATGCATTACAATGAATTCATAATGCATTATAAAAAACCTTATAATATGTTGTATCACCTTATGAATATTCATAAGAACAGTTTTAATAAATTATATTATTTACTTATTTGTGGTTCTAGCTTTTAAGAGTATGATGATTTATAACACAATGAACACGTTGCATCCACTTTCACAGTGGATTATATTTCTTATAGTTATAATGTATTATAAGTCTCATATCTGGCAAGTAAGTAGTAAGTAGTAATAAGTATAAGTAGTAATAATAAAAATAATAATAAATTCTCTCAAACAGCCATAAGATCAGTTATCAGATCAGGTGAATGTAAACTATTTTTATTGTAATATCAGTTTGATTATTTTTATGGTACCCTTTCAGCTGTTGATAAGTAACTCTGCAACTACAAATCAACTAGTGGTCATTGGAGTATTAGTATATCTTCAACTGTAAATATATGCTAACACTTTATTTTGATGGTCAACCAACAGATAAACTGAATATAAGTGTATTTGCAAGTACGTCAACTACCATTTTTGAGCATACTAATACTCTGAGAGTTAGTTGGCATGTAGTTGCAAAGTTGCTTATAGTCGATTGATTAAGTGGACCATCAAAATAAAATGTAACTATATAAAACATAGCATTTTTTTCAGTTGGAGTATTAAGCTCACATCAATTAAACAACATAGCTCCACAGAAACACTCAAGTAACACTCAACATCTAACCACTCACAAGCTGTAGTAAGATACTGTGCAGATCTTTAAACAATCTCAAGATATGATACAGCCCATTATACTGTAAATGAAGTAGATTTAATATGGTGCTCATTGTGTGATATAAATAATCATACTCTCAAACTTATAGCCACAAATACTTAAGTATTATGATGTATTATAATTGTTGTTATGATTATTTATTATTATTAATTGATGTAACATATTATAAGTTTTTTTTATAATGCATTATGTATTCATTATAATGCCTAAGAATACCCTTATAATGTATTATAAAAATACAGGCTTCATAGAAAGTGTTACCATTTACCATCACGTTTAAAGTGAGAAAACTGAACTGAATTCAAAATCAATATATTTTGAGCATGATGAAACCTTATACCCCAAATCATTTAAGAAACTTAATTTTGACCAACATTTAAAAAAGTTTCACCTTAATCTCAAAGGAACAGATAAACTAAACCATTACTCATGATAAATGTACTCTACTAAACTGCTTTAGACAGCTTTTTTAAAACTACTGAGTTTGATAAAAAAAATAAATAAAAAAAAAATAAACACAGAACTTAAGCTTACAGAACGTGATGCCTGTGAAAACATTCCTTCCTGGGAGACTGAATGCTGATTCGACGTGTAGTATTGTTTGTCCTCATTTCACCAAGTAGGATATTTTTACCATACGTACATGCCTAAGAACAGATCGAAATGTACGACCTTTTGACAATATCAGTAGGTTGGTTGCTTTGAATATAGGAGTTGGAGAGCTTCTCTGGTGAAGGAGAGCACGAGCGTCTCTGTGTGTGGGACTCGATGATTCAGCACCAGCCGAAGAGAGCTTCCAAGTGATTATTGGAACAAAAGGAGACACAATGGGGTGTTGAGGGGTAGGAGGTTGTTCCGGAAAAAGAGGTAAACCTTTATGTAATGGTGTCGTGACATTGTTCAGAGGAGGACGCTGTGGGTTTTTGTATTTTGGAACGCACTTTGTCACCAATGTGTCACAACATCTTTTAGTGAAGTGGTTTCGAGGAGGAACCAGGTAATTTACCGTGCATGCTTGCTGTAGGGGAAGTCTCAGGCCGATTAATAAGACAGATATGTTGGATGTAAGTATAGACAGAAATGTGAATACTGTCAGTTTACAGGCAGTCTCATAAGACTTTTTGTTGTACGCATCCAAAAGGAAAATCTTAATTGGCCAAGGTCAACACGTCAAAAATTCCTCCTGTCTCCCATTGGAAAACACAGATGAGACATATAGAAAGCCAAACTTGGCGGCTAGGAAGCGTGCCAGGGAGCAGCCCGATCAAAAGCGCTTCTCCTGCCAAGACATAAAGCAGATCCATACAGTATGTGCTGCTGCTTACACCTTACCACCCGAGATAAGGACTTTGAGCCAACAAACTTTGTTGGTTGTGTTTGTTGAAGCTCTTTGAGTGGAGTCGAGCTCAAGAGAAACCTCACATTCCCTGCGAGATGTTGTTGGGAACACTGAGTGAAGTGACAGTGAGGAGAAAAGCGAAGTGTTTTTAGGACCTGCCTGCGTGAGCACGTAGCTAAAGCATTGAAAGACTGAAAGAAAGAGCAAGGGATCATCTCATTCCAGTTCTTTTCAGTAGTTCAGAGTCTCGTCTGTTTGAGTACACAGTTTAATTTGCATCTGCAGTGTGCAATTTAAGAGGGTAAATATCCTGTTAAGCCCTCATGAACGGCAGCAAGCCCAGAGGTTAGTTTGTGTTTGCCGAACCTGTTCAGAGAAAAATTGAGGAGGATGTCCTGTCCCATTTGAGTTCTGCCACTTGACAGTTACTCCGGAAATTTTGTGTATTTCCCACATAATGATGAGTCAGCGTAGATTGTGTCTAATAAGTATTCTCATTCGTTGCTTTCTGACAAATATCTGAACTATAAATTTTACACATTTCGCATAAAAACACCAAGCCTTCCCACAGAGCATTGTACAGCGAGAAACCAAGTTTGTGAGAAGCAACAATAGGTTCGCTCTGGCTTGCTTTTTGTTTGTGAATCTTTCTGCACAGGACATTGCGTGTTTGTTTAGTTTCTTTCATTTCTTTGTCTGACATGCCCTTGACTGCGTCACACACTCTTTCGTCTTCATGGATCTTTGGGTCTGTGGAGGTGGAGAACACAATCAACCATCCATGTTATTCATTCGTCTTCATTTCCATTCGAATATGCATGCTCCAGCCTTTTTATTCCTCCTTATTTACTTTATTTCATTGCTGATTAGTACCTGGCATGTTGAATTGTGACACAACTGTAATCAAAATTCTAAATTAGAAGCTAAGTAATAAAGGCCTTAAATGACTGCTTTGTGCAAATTAAGTCCGGGACAATAGTTTGCATTTCATTTATTTCCATTTATTTATTAATATTTTGTTTATTTATCCATTACTGTTTTAATTATTATTTATTCCTGATCTTCAAGCTGAATTGTTTACTGACTGAATGAAATTGGATTTTAAGTTATTACAAAAGAGGTAATTATAAAGCTGTCCACCCAGAATTCCCGGCAGAAAAGCCTTTAGCTGCTGACGAGGGATCAGTTTGAGGTTTTATCAGCTCTCCCATCCCCCACAATTCCCTTTTAACCTTCTGTCTATTGGCCTGACCTTGACTAGCGCTTTCCTGTCATTCGATTAAGGACAGAGTGCAGGAGTAACTAATGTTCTTCACCCTCTTTTCGCCTCCTTTATCTATCATTTTGTATTCATAATATGCTTCACCTTTTTGTCTTTCATAAAAACGCATCGAACAGTTGGTGATTAAGTGATTACGATCACAAAAAGTTCTTTGATCGCCGCCGGAAAAAGGTTCTGTTTCAGCAAGAGGACAGACGTGTCGTGGTACTCACATTCTGTAGGAATTTATTTTATTACGCGATAGTGTTTACCAATAAATCCTTCGGAATTTCAGTGATGACCATCGAATCATCAGTTTCTGCTCATTAGTATGCCGGAAACATCTATAAAATCTCCATAAAGCCTGGTGCTGCTGAGGCAGTAAAAAGTTTATTTTCAACTTAGAGCGTAATGATTTGGTCCTTTTTCTCTCTGCAACTGCTCCATTGCCTTTTTTCTGAAACTGCATCAAACGAGACATTTGTGTATTTATTTTCCACTCTTTTTTTCTCTCTCCCAAGATAGAATTTCGATTAGCTTCATGGCGTATTTTCAAATTAGTGATATTCTAAATTAGCATCAATTGCTTCCCGGCCCATTTGGTATCACTCCCGACCTGCACTCAACCCAATATCCCAGCACTTCATGAAAAAAACATGACTTTTCTTCGGGATTTTCATAAATCAACAAACAAGCAGCAATAAGCCTCTGTTTTCTCATTTCAGCACAAAATAATAACTTATCAAAACAATTTGTCTTGCAAGAAAATGCCACATCCAGTGTTTATCGTCATTTGGAAATGGCAATTATGTATACAAATAATGGCACCATCTAAATTTGAATATTTGTGAATATGCTTAATATTGCTGATTAGGATGTGGTTAGGCTCTCCACCATTGTTTGATCTCGGCAGAGGCTCTTAATGGCATTATTAATGATAAGCAGAGTGATGCAATGACATATTCAATCAACGCTGATGGTGACGATGAAATCTCTGAACGTAAAAGCGATGCCTAATTTGGGCTGAAAATAGACACTGTGTAGAATCTGCAAATTGCGAGCTTCTGGATTTAGGGTTATTAGCCTCTTTTTTATCACTGTATTTTATAGAGAAAGTGTTGGTTTCCTGATTGTATGGTTTTGTTGAATATTTAGAGAGTAAAATAAAATAACTGTTTAATCTCGCATAAATTAATCGCAAGTTATCCAGTCTTTTCCCCTCCCTAATGCAGTTTTTATGGCTTTTTGCATCTCTCTCTCTAGTCTACACTAGTATGTAGGTAGGAGTGCTGCCCATGGCAAGGGTAAAGCTCCGGCCGACCCTGTGGAGCACAGCACTTATAGCACATCACTAACAATCATTAGCTTTTATTTGCTGTTTGCTTTTCTCTAATAAGCGCAGTAATATTAGACTATACATCTTTCTTTCTTTCTTTATTTCTCTCTCCGGCCTGGTAAAGCAGAGAGAGCGAGTAAGGGATGAGCAGCGAGGGAGAGACGAAGAAAGAATAATTCAGAGATTGGGCCATTGTAAGAGTATCCCTTATTTAGACATGCCCTGCAGAGCACCAGCACAATTAAAATGATTCATACTCGCCATAACTCGATAAATATTACATACAGCTTAATCAAAAATGCATATTCATTTCACCTCGTGCCGTATCCTGAATGTATGCCACCAGACAGATAGGGATAGAAGGAGAGAGAGAGAGAGTGTGTTAAAATATTCACTTCCGTGGTTAAGAGATTAAAATGCCCTCATTAGAAAAGCTGAACTTTGTAGAGGTTACTCTGTTCCACACCACCTGGAACCTTATATTAGCCCAAAGGACTGATTTACATTGTGCCGTGAACGCCACTGAAGTTATAGTCCCTGTTACAGGCCCTTTTGCATTTGTTTTCACCCTCCTGCTTTAAAACAGGGCCAATCAGACTAAAAGGATAAAAGAGCAAAACTAATAAGCCAATTAAAGCAGAGGACAGTGAAGCTTAGCATGCAGCTTTGTTAACGGAGCTTATATGTGTTCCCAAGTCCTTTGCTTTAGAGAAGTTACACTTGTTTTCCTGTATGGACTAAATTTGATTACCGTGAGCTGGAGAGAAATTACATTTATTTTATGAAGCACCCTGTATTTGAAGAACCGTGTTTAGTACCGATTACTCAGCACATGCATGTTTTAGTACTGTGATCAATGTTACATCCACACTGATAGATTCAGCTTGCTTTAATCACTTAATTAGATCATATATGGATGCACTAAATCAGAGAGGGACTAGCATACAACAGCCTTCTCTTACTAAACCTGATTTAATTAATGGATGCCATCTGAGATTAGTCATAAGCAAAGATGCACAGTAATTTATGTACGATGATTCCACCTGTATGAGATGAAGTCGAGAGCTTGCCTTAGCATCAAAAACAAAAATCTTAGCATCAAGAAAAAAAATGAATAAATCCTGTTCATCAACATTTTTGTCCTAACCAGGGATAATTTACATTGCTTTTGACAGCTGTAGTGAATCATAGTGCATTCATTTGGGGGGTCTGTATTTTCCAATTTGATGTAACTTTTTGCAATTGTGATTTAATATTTCTTTTGAATTGAAATGTAATTTTCTTATTTAAACATTTTGGAACTATATAGTTGTGATTTTATGTATTATGACTATAAATGTGAACTTTAAATAAAATAAAATAATAATAATAATAATGATAATAATAATAATAATAAATGTGAAAATGGGCTTCCATAGCATTTTGTTCTCAGTGAGGACAGGTCAATTATTTGACACTTAAAACTTGTCAGGTTTTGATCTGTAAAAGCCGTAAGGATGTTGTGCTTGGAAGAACTGCTGATTGTTGCTGAGATTGCAATGGATGCCAATCCATGCCTCTAATAAATATTCAGGAAGCATCTCCTCATCTATTTCCCATTTTCAGAGAGAGGGAGAGGGCAGATGGATAGAGAGAAAGAGAACCGATCAATCTGCGGTGCACCTGTGTTTTGGGGTTTGAAAAGCAGCTTTCCCAGCTTTTTTTCACGAAGGCGTGGCAGCCAATCAGAGCTAATGACCAGGTTGCTTTGCTCATCAGCGTTCGCCAGGTGGATGGACCGTCTCGGTGCCTGTGTTTGGTTTAGCCACGCGGCTCATGCGCTACCAGCTGGAGTACCACACAAACTGCTTGATTAAAAGTAGCCCTCTCAAGACCTCTGAGTTCTCATCCTGAATACTAAACTACGGGACTCTGGGAACGAAATGATAATGTGTTGAAGCAGCTTGGCCAAATATGGAATGAAGCTGGAATGAAGCTGGAGCATGAGGCAGTTCTTTTAGAGTTCTAGTTTGTGTTGGAGTGTGATGTTTTCTCTCTGTCGCCATCCTCATGATAAAAATAAAAATAGTTAAATAGGGGTGTTACGTATTGTTGATGTTTGTAGTATTTAGGATGATGTGTTGTTGGCAGGTAATAAAGATCTACTCTGTACAGTCTGTTAAAAAGTTTTAACGGCATTATTCTGGATTTGAGCTTTTAGTAGTTTTAAGGATTTATTTAATTATTATTATTTTAATTTTTGTTTATTATTTTTTTTATGAGAAAAATGTTCAAAGATTGAGGTTCTCACAAGGAAATTCTAAAATTGTGATTTCCAAGTTTGGTAATAAACTTTGAATGAAAACTTTTTTTCTTTGAACTTTTTTTGAATTTTGTCTTTTTGTAGACTTTTATGCAAACTTAATTTCAAGGATTGGTTCTTGATATAAATAAAAATCTCTCCCCACAATAATTATTTTTAAAATGTAATATTTAATGCATTTTATAAATATTTTATTTGTAAAAATTTATATTTCATAAAATAAATATTGTATATGCATTTTATAAATATTTTATAAATATTTTATTTGTAAAAATTTATATTTTATTAAATAAATATTTTATATAAATTTGATAAATATTTTATAATATTTTGTGTTGGTAAAAATCATGGAAATTCACTGGTGGGAACTCTGAATTTAGATTTGTAATTGCATTGGTTAGGAGCCAAAGAAATAAATCATTTTTAGTATTAGCCCAGCACTTTCTGAGAGAGAGAAAAAGAGAGGTAGAGATTTTTTGTTTTCTTAACAGCTTCAGGAGATACAGGAGTAATAGCTTTCAGACTTCCACAAAGCCCTGGCAACCGACACAGGAAATGGGAATATTATTATTATTTTATTTCTTATTTTTATAAAGGTGCTCTGAGAATAAGTTCTGAGGGGAAATTAACCACGTGATCACCGGTGCTTCAAACTGTGCCTCAATTCCTTTAAACAAACTTCAAAAGTCCCTCTAGTGGTCGCATCTCTTGATCCAAAGCTGTGTTTGATGGAGGAGCGTGAGACAGACAGACAGACAGACAGAGACATTTGAAAGCTGCTTTGCTTACGTTAGACCATATGGCGGCTTTCTGCTGCCTGATTCCGCATCCTTGAATTTCAAGCCGTCGTTTGGGATTCTATTATAAGGAATCCTCATTTCCATTGCCTCTGTTCTTTGACCTACAGAGGATTACTGTGTTGCCCTCTGCGAGGCTTGCTGTTTCAGTCCCGCACACGGGCCTGTGAAAGATCACATCAGTTAGTTCAATTACTGCAGCCATAAAGAGGTTCTGTGCATTTGCGTGCATGTGAACAAGCCGCGAAGACCCACCCTATGCAAAAAACATGCTGTCTGTCTCTCTCTCCAGAGTGAGCCAGAAAGAGCAGATGCGTCTCTCGGCTTTGATTCCCCTCTGGGTCTCTCTGACTGCCTTTTATAGTGAGTGCTTCAGTGCTGTCAGCGGCTGTGTGTCTCTCCGCTCACCGCAGAGTTCACGGTGAAGGTTTTGAAGCGGTGACACTGCGTCTGCGCTGATAACAGTGTGAAATTAAAATCCCTCTTTCTGATGACGAGGAGAGCCGTTTCGCTAATCCCCTCAGGGGTTTGGTGATTTTTTTTCACCTTCGTGTGCAAAGGGGACGAGTGGTGGTAAGAGGTGCTGGAGGGGCTAGGCTAGGGTTGGGAATCAAGAACCAGATAAGTCATTTGCAGCCTGGAGCTTCTTGTAGATCCCCTAATGACACTCAAAGTTTCTTTGACACTTTCTGAAGCATCTTATTCTCTGCTTTTGGGGTACATTTGGTGTGACAACCTGACTTGGACAGCTCTTTTCATCTTGGCATGATTAAAAACTTTACTTACAAAATGTTAATGCATAATCCAGACAGATTCATTGAAGTTCTAAGACTTAATTGTAACTTTAGGCACTCGATATAGTGATAAATAGAGGGCTGTACTTACACAACAATTGGGCATTTCTGTACAAAATGTCATTTGTTAAATTGTATTATTGTTTAGCATTGGTGAAAAATATGGGGTGGGAGGAAAAGTTTTGTATGATTCTTTTGCATTGTGTTCTCTTGCAAAAGTTGAGTTCAGACAAATACTTCCTATTAAGGCTACATTACAGTATGCAGTATTAAGGCTACAGTATACAGTATTAGTCTTGGGATATTCTGAAATGTTTAATGTGGCTTAATGTACTAACACTGTGACAGTGGAGGGCCAAATTCTGTATTAATAATTACTATTAATACTAATAACACTACGTATATTAATAACCTTACTTGATAATATTACTATTAAGCAGAATAGCCCAGAATATGAACACAACACGCTAGTGTATGTTAAGTTCTTTTCTCCCATATAGAATATGCTTAAGCTAGGCTAATGGACAAAGACAGTGATATAAAAAAAGACCAAATATGGTATATTAATAAAATAAATTACACAGCTAGCACATAAATGAGCAAAAAATATATATATATATATAGAGAGAGAAAACTGTTGCTTAATGGATTCCTTGTATGTACATATATTTTTAATAAAAAAATGTTAGGCTCTTTATATCATTGTGTTATCTTATAGTAAGCCAGCGCGAGATAAAACAGGTTTCTTATGCTATTCAGCTTATACTTGCATGTACACAGTATATATTTTTTAATAATTTCTATAGCATATCTGGTGTGTTTTTTATCACTGTCTTCATTTTTAATAATTTCTATAGCGTATGTGTTTTTTTTTCTTTCTTTCTTTTTTTATATCACTGTCTTCATTAAGCTGCATTAAGTGTTTTCTTTAATGTCTTCTATGATAGGAAAACGCTTAATGTTCAATGAATGATTCACCTAAATTCTAAACTAAATTCCTCCAAAAGACACAGAAATATGTTTTTTGACTTTTTTTTTTACCCTATTAGAATCGAAACTGTGAATTTATAAGAACTGGAATCGGAATTGGAATGGATAAAATTCAAACAATAACCAACCCTAGGAACAAATCAGAGGTTCAAGGATTCAAATTCCTTGTGATTCCCAACCAAATGCAGGACTTCACTAGGTTGGTGAGTGAGGTGAAAATGCTGCGGTTTTCTCTCAGGAGGCTGAAGTAAATAGCAGTCAATCGTTCGAACGCCCACCCAGAAAGCATCTTTTCCATCTCTCTTTCACTTTCTTTATGTCTTTTCCAGTTTTTCTGACAAAGGTGATAGAGTAGGATATTGGCTATATGGCATTAGGCGTCTCTCTCGGTCATTGTCTTTTTCTCCGAAAGGCCGTTTGCACTAAAGCTGCACTTTAAAAATAGAGCTATCTCTCATCCCCGTGAGGATGTGCTTTCTCACAAACAGAATAACATCCTCTTTCTCACAGGATCTGCCTCCTGATGTCCTTTACTACTTTCTCTCTCTCTCTCTCTCTCTCTCTCTCTCTCTCTCTCGCTCACTCCTTCTCTTCTTCGCCGAGTCTTGCTAATAAATAGAGTTCTGAACTCTTGAATTGCAAATGCTCTGATGTGGGTCATAAATCTTGTGCGTGCATGTGTCATAACTCTGAATTGAAGTTTTGCATTTGTGTGTGTGTGTGTTTGTCGTTGGTGACTTTTGAGGCACAGGGGCAGGACTTTCCACTTTTAGGAGAGTTGCAAAGAGACCCCGAGGCCTGAGCGTGGTGTTAATTCATTCATTTATTCATTGGGCGAGAGAGAGAGTGGTACACCAAAGGCGCTCGCTTGTTATCTCAAGTGCTTTTTTTTGACATGCTATTTGTAAGAGAACCAATAACATTCCCCCTTTTTCCAAACACACAGACCTTCTCTTTCTCTCAAGAAAAGAGCACAAGAAATTTAGCCTGGAAGAGTGTGAAATGAAACACAAAAGGTAAAGTGAGGCAGAATGCAGGAGTGTTTAGCAGGGTATGAGAGGGCCGCTCTGTGGCCTGGCCTGTTAGTAATGGATTGGTTTTATGGAGATGGAGTACACCGGTGGAGTTTGGTGCCAAGCAAAGGGACAAACCCTCCTGAGAGAGGAGATGAATTAAAACTGGCCTAACAGCATCTACAAGATGGGGGAAGAAGGAGCAATTGGGCCGTGAGTAGCTGATGCATGTAGATTTACTTCAGCAAAAACATCTCTGTTCTGAAAGCCAGCTTGTTTTGTTGCAAAGAAAGCAGCATATTGGGTTTTCAATATTTTCAATGACATACAGTCCTTTACATGATTCATATCAAAGTTACACATGTGGCGAAAAAAAAAAATCAAAGTGCTTTTTCCTTTCTGCAACATGTTTTTTTTCTGGTCTAAGCTCAAACACGTTTCTTCTTTTGTTTTCTTTTACTATTTTGACTGTTCACTGTGTCTTTCTGATTTCTTAGTAAACTAGTAACTTTGTGTGCCTTTTTTTCCACAGTGCTCTTTATGTGGAAGACAAAAGGGCACATGATTCTTATATTGAGACATATCCACGTGAAATTAACTTTGGAGAGATGTCACTTTAAAAGACAATATGAAATCAGAATTGACTGAGTAAAGAGTGAGAACCCTCCTTGTTTAAAATGAAAATGAATATGCATATTTATTTATTTATTTTTTTGGTGAGGACCCAACCTGGCGATCTCTTCCTCACTAATCTAAGTGCTCTAATGTTTGGCTACACTTGAGATCAGAATCTCAACAGAAAGATGTTCGACGCAGATGTGAGGCGATCAATGATGATCTACTGATGATCTTAATAATATCTTCTTGTGTGTGATTCGCCACAAATTTCAAATCTTTTAGTGTGTGCCTGTACAAGGTTTGAGGGGAGAAAATCTGCAAAGATTATCCTTAATTGTTTGCTGCAACCAGATTTTATAATGTGCTTCAAGCATTCAAATAATCATCAAGTGCGGGGGTAAAAGTTTATAGTTTGAACATAAACACTGATGTGCACGGTAGCGATAAAAATAGAGTAAATTTAGAAAAATAAGTTCAAATTCATTCAAATAAAGATTTATCGATTACGTTGTTACACCAGTATGTGGCGAAGGGGCTGTTAAAAATTTATTTGAATCATTCATTCAGGAAATTTGTAAAAAAAAAAAAACATGATTCTTATATTGAGAAATATCCACGTGAAATTGAAATCTATCTATCTAGCTGTCTGTCTATCTTTATTGTAATAATTTAGAGTTCTATCATTGTCATTTTATAATTGGATCTATCATTCTATGGTTCTTTCCATCCATTCATTTGTTCAATGTACTTTCTATCATTCTTTATGTTGTTCTATCTCTATCTTTCATTATTCTTTTAATAATTGCTGTTGTTCCATCTGCGGATCTTCCTATCTATCGTTCTATTTATCAATCTGTCGTTCTATCATTCTATTTAATGTTCTTTGTGTTTCATTCTATCTATGTTTTGTTTTATCATTTTATTTACCATAAAGTTTTATATCTATCAATTGGTCATTCTCTCTATCTATATACAGGTATCTTTATTATTTATTAGATATATCTTTGTCTGGTTCATTTAGTGATTCAGTGTGTTCATTAATTTTTTTTTCTAGTGGAAAACATGTTTTGTTTGTTTCTTGAATATTTTGCGTTTACATTTTTATTTACTTTTTCCTCATCATGATTAATTTAGTCAGCAAACCCACATTCACTTCTCATTGTGGCACCGGAGATTCAGCAGCTGCAGAAAGCGGTGCAGAAGATGGTAATTTTTTTATTCTGCAATAGACAAATTGCACTAAATAATAAAGCTAGTAAGGATAGTGGCATTTACTTTTTGTTTTGCATTTCCTCCTGTATTCAGAGAACCATAAATGTGTCTAGAGATTACAGACACTCGCTTCTCTTGTTGCAGTGAGTGTGTGTTTGAGTGAAAGTGTGTGTTCAGCTGTGGTCTGCCCTAGTGCATTTCCTCCCGTTTGATCATTATTTGGCAAAGCATGAATGTCCTTCCCTTCGTTTTTTAGCTACACATCACTGTACACCCCACGGGACCCAAAAATGCCTTCTGATTGGCATCTTCTGGTGTCCCCCACTGTGGCTCGGCTCTATTCTTTTACTTTTATTATGACTCACCTTCACTCTTTCCCCTCTTGTTCAGCCTATGATTACCATGCTTCACAGCACAAAGCAACCATGCAAAGTTAAACTAAATAAGATGAAATGTAATTTGAAAGAACCTGACTCTCTTGATGAAATACGGCATCTGGCCAGATGCTCTTACTCAAAACAAGAGCTCCTGGCTTGACATTTCCACTTCACGCTATATTCCTTTTTTATTCCTAAAAAGGACAAATCTCTCACTTTAATCAGAGTTGAGACACAATGTTGTTAGAGTCTGGTGAAAATATAGCCGAGCGTCGGTGTCTCCGATTAGAAATGTGTGGAGAGAACCCATGAGTAAGCAACTAAATAATGGCCCACTGGAAACATCACAACACAACAAGACAGATTCAATATAAAGGTATGAAATCTATTTTGAGGTGGAAAATGTATATGTAGTAACAATGGCAGTGAGTGAAGATGCAGGCAAGGTTACTCCAGACAGAGATGGTGGGAAATTTTTAACATGAATCTTAATGGATTCAGAGAGTGAGAGAGAGAAAAGTGTTGTTTGCTTAGCATTCTGAACTGTTTTGAGATTTTAAAGAGGCAGGGTAACTTAGTGTCTAAGTGAACTATACACTGTATATGAAATGCTTAGGCAGATTTTTTTATTATTATTATTTTATAATATATACAACTCTACTTTTTAAATGGTTTTAAACATTTGTAATATTACACTTAATATATGATATTATGTATGTATGAATAAACATATGTAATGAATGTGTGTGTGTGTGTGTGTGTGTGTCTTATTCTAAAGAAAATATTGTTTTCTTTAGAACAACATGCAATGATGACTAGACAAGAGACATTTATCGAACAAACTTTTATTTATGTGGTCTTAGTGTTAAACTGTTTCTCTGGAATATTCCGGCTCTGAAATGACTTTTTCTCATGTTCAATATCTGTTAGTCATCTTTTTCCCTCCTGTTGTGTGGCAGACTTAGAAAAACAGCAAAGTAATGCTTCCTGATTGATAGGAGGAAATAGGGGAAAAAAGACTTTTAAAGGAATCCCCCATTGCGAAAATGTGATGTGAGCAATTTCTCACCTCGAGCCACTTGGTGAATATGTGCATTAGTGTGAGAGTTTTCTCCACACTTCTGCTTAAGTGTGTGTCTAATAGCTGTGTACACACTGACGGCGCTTTAGCAAACCCTGGCACTTACAACACTTTCTCAGCATAGGCAGCTTTCATTTTTAGCTTCTGTGTTTACTGATTTTACTGATGAACAACAAATATATTTTGGTATAGCATTATGTGTTAAGTTAACTTATATTGTGCAAAATAGTAAACTTCCAAATAAACAAATGAACATAATAATCTCCCTCTGGATGTTACAGTGGAAATAATCTCACAGATGTCTGGCAGACAAAATTTGATTTGTTCTTGCTGCCATCTGAGAGGAGCTCCAAGACGTGTTTTATCTTACTCAACTGAAATAAGTTAAATAATACAAATCTAAAATCTTTAATAATAAGTAGTTTTGTGTGTGTGTGTGTGTGTGTGTGTGTGTGTGTGTGTGTGTGTGTGTGTGTGTGTGTGTGTGTGTGTGTGTGTGTGTGTGTTTACACAGAATGATCATTTTGTTACTCAACTGAAATAAGTTAAATACAAATCCCTACTATAGAAATCTATAATAATAATAAAAAAAAATTAAACCCAGAAACATCATTAAATGTTACTTAACTGTAATAAGTGAAATAATACAAATCTCTTCTACTGAGGTATTTATAGGGTGTTGATTCATGTCCATATATCTAATCATGCTGGATGAGTTTAATACAAACTGGAGGGTTAAATACTGAGCAGGAGTACTAGTGATGTTTGCCTTAATTATAATAACGGCAGTAAAACGCCTCAAATGTAAGTTCACATGCTGTTGAATTGTTTATGTAAAGCTGTTGTTTGGCTCATTGAATAAATTTACACAATCAATCTAGAAAAGCCTCTGTATGCTGCATATCTAACGCCATCTTATCCTGTCATTCAGAGAAAATTAGCCACTCGTGAGTTTACAGAACGTGTTCTTGGTTTGTTGATTAAGGTTGTCAGCTTGCTGTGTGTGTGTGTGTGTGTGTGTGTGTGTGATGCTGACATGCTATAATTGCGAGCGGGAGTTGAATCATCTGTGAATCAGCTCTTGTATCATTACTCATCTCGGCCCCTATCTGTGACCTTTTCTCGTCGACACTCTTAATATGACGGCCAGACACTGGTGCTCTGAACAGGTACAGATCCATGATTCACCCTCAGGTCCCTTGTTTCTGCCTGTTCTGTCGAAAAGGCCAAGTCAAGTGTTGTCAAGGCCAGCAAACAATGGTGAAGTGAAAAGACTGGAGAGGGTTTCTGAGCACAAACTTCACAAATTGGGCTGCTGTTGATATTTTTGCATGTTGGAGAACCTATTGATGGGACCAGTGCTAAAATTCAGTGGGACTAGTACAAAAAAAAAGTACAGTCCCAAAAATTAACACAAAAATGTGTGATGTTTGCTGTATTAATAATCATAAAATGTATTGATATGGATAGTATTAATTAATATTAATATTGTTATTATAATTATTTGACATTTTCATAATATCTTTAACATGCTATGCATGCTATTCTGCATATTCATCTTTTCTTTTTTTTCTTTTTTTTCTTTTTTTGCAGTTTGGTTTAGTCAGCCGAGCATGATGTTAACACTTTATCAGTTGTCTGAGCGTGTGTATTTTTTGCTTTGTATCATTACTGAGGGAGCAGAGCTGATATCATACTAAAGTCTACATTTTGAAACCTTATTTCCTGCACGCAGAACGCTGAACTTGTGTAATAGCCGTTTGCGTAGAAATTCGCTATTCAGACTTTAACGATGTTGGCATAGTACTAACCCAGTAATCAGTTAGTAATCAGCAGGGAAAAGACTTCAGCGCTCGTTCATTAGGCCCAGCATTAATATAAGGCTTGTTATTAAACCGCTTTACTCATTACCGATGACTGTTTCCATTAGGCAGGGAGAGTGGGTTTGACCCCATGAGTGGATTGTCAAATGAGGTGCATGGAATGTTATGGATAATGAAATCCAATTGACCTCTCTGAGGGATCACAGGACGAGTATTCTCTCCATGCCTTGAAGTCGCACCAACCATTCCAAGCCATTATATCTAAACAACTCCGTTTTTTTTCAACACAGCTTCACTCTTTATTGCATTCCTTGTCCTATGATTATACCTTAGAGACAACAAACTAGGCGATAACCCAATGTGTTACATCATCTTTTTTAAAAACAATAATTTAACTCCTGGGCCCTCTTTTAAAAAAAGTAATTAAAATATGGTAATGACAGGAAGATGAATGAGAAAACTGTGTTTGACTAGGCTTCTCCGAGCCATCACAAAACCTTGGCAGACACTGATAGAGCAGGAACCGGGAGCAGGAGAGAACGAGAGATGGAGGCACACTGTTAGAATGCCAAATCATTTCACGCTGCAAACACAACAAGCGGTTTGATGCATACAGAGAGAAACACACACATACAAGCGGCGGCGCACACACTCTCAAACACATGGTTGCATCTGGAGAGAGGGGAAACTCATTAGCACACAGGAGGGAAAAAAACGTGCGCCACCACAAACAACAAGCGGTGAAAGGCAAAAACAAAGACCAGATCACTCTAGCTCAGTGACTCTGCAAACAGTCACTTTGGCTATGGGCTTAGCATCCCAATGCATCCTTTTTAACATCTGTAAAGGAAGTTTCTTTTTTCTTTTTAACTTCCCTCCTCAGAAATAAAGATAGCAAAAATCGGTAGAACATTAAAGTAGTCAATGCCAATTTGAATACCACAGTAAAGATCAGAATGTTACTGAACAGTCCTTTGTGATGCATGTCATTTTTCAATTTAAAATAGTTTCTTAGTTTCATTTGCGGAGATATTTTATGCTGGTTGATGTCCTCATTTGTTTTGAGTATCCCAACAAGCCCAACAGTAACATTGAAATGACCAGTGGCATGCGTTTGGAGGCAGTACAATCAGTACAGTTAAGTCAGTATTTTTTAGTTCCACATGATGCAAGTTACTAAAGCATTTGAAAATCCTTATGTTAGAATGTTTTCTTGACTGTTCTACACATTATGCTACAGACTTTGCAGGCTAGCTTACATGACTTGACAAATTGCATGTAGCACCATCTGGTCGCACTTTTTATTAGGTGTCTTTAAACACTACTGTATGTACTTACATGCAGTTTCAGGTACAGTATAGTGTACTTATTGTGCTAATGTTGAATTTCAAAAATAGTATGGTTAGATTTTAGGGTGGGTTAAAAAATACATAAAGATGTCAATACAGAAATTAATTACGTTGCGTGCAGACATTTTTTATATATATGTATTAATGTAAAAACATGTCCTGATTGTATGCACACAATAAGTACATTGTATCAAACTATTACTTTCGGTGTTACATACATTGTTACATGTTATATACTGTAGTAGTTAAAGGTACTTAAATTTAAAATTATTACAATTAAAAAATCTATTTTTTCCATTCCAATTTATATATATTTAACATTTTTGTAATTTATTCCTGTGATCAAAGCTGAATTTTCAGCATCATTACTATCATTACTATCATCATTACATTATTACCATAGAAAGTTTGGAGGATCGAGACGAATTCCTGAAGTAATCCCTGGATAAGGATTATGTTTGCAGTGTACTTTTGCATAATGCAATGTGATCATGTCTATCAAACGGAAAGGATTTCAGTTTTTTTCCAGAGTGGAGTTTGCCAAAGGATGAGAACAAGAGACACGGCTGCGCTTTGGGCGAAGTGTGCAGTGCAGCTGCCTGTTTGTTCCAACATTTGTACATTTTGCACAGCGGTGTTCATTTTGGATGCCGGCGTTCCTTTGAAGTCTAGCGGTGGCTAAGTGCCACAGAATTAAAGGCCACGCTGTGCTGCCCTGGAAAGCGTAATTGGAAAGAATGTGGATCCTCGGGTTAACTTACCTCTTGTGCAAGGACTCTTGTTATGGCTCTCGTCAAAAGAGAGAGAGAGAGAGAGAGCGCACTCCAGCAGGTCTGGCTTGGAAAAAGAACACGGTTAGCCGATATATAAAAAAAAAAAAATATGGCGGACAACTAGACTGCAAATTGTGAATTTTGATTCATCAGTTTCTCGTAATAAAAAAAGGGAGTGGAAAGTCGGTTACGGTGGTGAAATTGAATTTCGGTATGACAGAAAGAAAAAGCAGCATAAGGAAGGAGTCTGTAAAAGTGTGGAGTGAGGAAACCGTGGTAAGCGAGGGAAGGAGGAAGAAAGGTTGGAGAAATGCAGAAATGCTAAATACCTTCTAGGGTTCTAAATTAACTTTTTTGATCACCAGCCAATGTGCCAAAGAAATCAGAATTTCCACTAGCCATTTTTTTCGGTAAAAATAACATAAGTTATGAGTGCCACTGAATGCATTTGATCATTTTATTAACATTGTTGGCATGAAAAACACATATAAAGTACAATGCATACAACAAAATATACACTGACTCAAATTTAAAATTATTAGTTCCCACCACGATATTGCTTGTTTTGATTTTTTCTTTCGCGTAACTTACATGCGGCAATCCTGACAAAGCATTACGACATTCTTGTGATCAAACACAAGCCATTCATGACCCGTCAGCCATTTGGCATTAAATTTTCTTTTCTTTGTTTCTCTGTTGATATCCTCATCCCCTGCCTCGTTCCTCTTTTCACCCCCAGAAATCTGTCCCAACCACCGCCGCATTTAGTTTAATCTTAATTGTTTTTCTTTAATAGCTAACTCCCTCCTCTTTCAGTCTATGCTCCCTGCTCTGGCTCCATTCGTTCTTCTTCCTTGTGTTTTCTGATGGATGCTCTATTCGTTTCCATGTTTTTTCGCGCTGGTTTCACTGCAAACTGCATGCAGCCAATGGGCATATGAAACGTCATCACGTAGCATTACAGCACCGTGTTCATGGGAAATGTAGGAAGTGCTGCCAGGGGGATAAATGACCGAGAACAGAGCCTCATGTCATGCATCACCAGCCAAACTGGCTAGTAAGTTTTAATTAAAACTCGCCAAAATGAATTTATTTGTTAATTTAGAACTGTATCGTCTGAAACCTTCATATCCCCCAGAATTCTCTGCCACTCGGCGCTATACCAGGGCCCGTTTTTTGACATGTTGATTGCTTTGCAATGCACCATGTATTATTCAGCAGCGCTAATTATTCTGCTGTTTAGTTTTGGGCCGAGAGTAGAGGAAGCTAAGTGTTGCTTGTCTGTGCACTTTTATTTAAAGGTATGGCTGATAACATCAGCACTAGCAGAACGGCATAGAAAAAGACAACGGTTCTCCACGTGGTGAAGATGGTGCGTGTGCGTGAGAGTATTTCATGATGTGCATAAACCCAGCGGAGAGCTAATCCTAGGTGGAGATCAAAAAGAGATTCTGAAAATCTTTATCTACCAAGGCTCAGAAAGCATTGATGGGAAAACCCTGAGTAACGCTCTATTTTTGGGTTTAGAAACAAATCAATGACTGCTAAATGTTGTCTTTTAATTCTGAGCATTTGTGCATTACGTAAGCTTGAGAATGCATTACTACTTAGTTTGTCTTGCTGAATATTTTTGGGTGATGCATTGTGTTATTGTTTGAGGGCCAATGACTCATGAACAACACACTGCTTTTATTAGGCTTTTCCCTGGCACAAGCTTCTGGCTGTCCATTTAAAAAACAAGGAGAGGGAGGTGCGTAGATGTATCAGAGCCACTTTAGCGATTAGATCTATTATTAGTGCAACAGCAGTTGAGGATTGATGCCCCCCAATAGTTGTGTGTAAGCAGAAAAGCAGAGGTGTTTGCAAAACATGAGCATCTTCTGGATTATAATAACCCTCATTAACATTTTCACACATGGCTAGCTAACAAACGAACATGGAGATCAACCTCTGGTGGCAGATTTATGGCCCTTGGAGGGAACAGGATGAAAGGACTTTTCTAAGCAGGGTTGTGCACCATTCAGAGATGAATTCGGAATGCCTTTAAATTCTAATTCAGTTCCTGAATCTGAAATAGAGTAGTAGTTGATATGCAGCCTTGCAATTGAAATTTGAATATTAAAAGGAACTGAAAGACAAAGAAATTTAGTTAATTTTATACGTTTAGTAAATAATTAATTTATATAATTGTGTTATGCAGTCTGTGCATTAGTGATGGGTATACTATACTAGTAGGTGGTGACAACTGACATTCTTTATGAATGAATCACACAACTTTGAATTTAGTCAGTCTGTTCAAAAAACTGATACATTGGAAATGTAACGTGTCACTGTCTGACTTACTGAATCATTTAAAACAAGTTACTGAGTGAGTCACTGAATCCATGATTGAGGTGTCCTTTTGCAAGGTACCATAGACCCAGCTGCTCCCCGGGCGCTGCAGCAGAAATGGCTGCCCATTGCTCTGGTTGTGTGTTCACCGTGTGTGTGTGTGTGTGTGTGTGTGTGTTCACTACTCACTGCTGTGTGTGTGCACTTTGGTGGATAACTATAACAATAACTATAACATTTTGATTCTAATTCTATGAGATTTATGGAGTCCGCACACAGCAGTAACAACAAAGGAACAATATAATTGGAATCACTTTAAGAATTTTTTTTTTCCAGCTGATAAACAATAAAACAAAACATTGACAGCCAATCAGAATCCATCCTGATTTAAAGAGCGTGAGCATTTAAAGCAGCACACGACACAACTGCAAGTCTTACAGTGCATCTGTTTGAGTCACTGAATTGTTTATTCATTCAGGAACTTCACTACCCGGTTTTGCTGTAGCTTTTTGGATCTGTTTCATTGACAGAGCTTAAACAGATTAACTGACAATATTGTGATGATGCAAAGTACTCATTATTAACTTTTTGCTTATTGAAATATTGTATAAAAGCGATATCATAATCAAAAGTGTGTCATTATATCAATATTGATGTGATTTCCTTGAACTACATTCTTGCTTGTCTGGTATAATTTACATATTTTATAAATTAACTTTGTGGTCCAGGGTAAAACAACACTTGATTTTTCAGAATGCATTACGATTCTTTGAATTGTAGTTCATTAATTTCCTTTTCCTGTTATCCCAGGTCAGATTCCTGTGTGGTGTGGAAGCCAATTCTTGCTAAACCCTGGCTCTACAATTGTGCTACACTAGTGCTCCATTTCATTGTGTGAAGTTAATTAGTTATTAGCATATTTTGATGCAGTTGTTGCTGCTTGTCATGCAGGCAGTACGACTACACTGGCAAGACATTTTTCATCCTGCTTTGATGGAGTATCGAGTGTTTTGGGGTTTCTCCCGTAAAGTTGCAAACAAGCTAATTTTCCGTTTTCATGCATATGTGTGCCCGCATAGCATAGAGCTGCGACACTTTTCTCCGAAGAGAGGCTGTTTGCGGCGCGGCTTCTCACGTCTCTGTCACCTTGAGAGATCAGACCAGAGGCGCTTTTCCACCAAGCACTTCATTAGAGTGACAAACCGCATTCCAAGCTATGTGCGAAATATAAGCGTCACCTAAAATTAGTGACAACAAGGAAGGGAAAAGGAGAGCTGACTGACATCACCTGGGGGGCTCCGAGAACAGAGAACTACATACAAACTGTAGTCTGCGCGAGAAAAATCACCCGTCAAGTCTGTTTCCTCAGCAAGTTATTCTATCATCTTCTATGGCCCGTTCGGCTGTACATTTGATCATGCCTCAGGGAAGAGATTCTGCTGTCCACACTGGTCATCATGCAAAGGATTATGGATGTTCTATAAAGCTAGGCATGGGATGGGTGGCTTCTCTGAGTTTCTTGCGCTTTCTGTTCCTTTTTTTCAGTCTTGTGTCAGTCCGTTATTAATGGAGGTTTGGGTTTGGGAGGAGGAGCTCATTGGCTAATGTCCTTAATAGAAAAGGGAGGATACTCTTGCTGATTTGGGGAGTTGGAAATCCAATTTCCCTTCCTCTGTTTTAATTTTCAGACCTGATGGGGCAAAGAGATTGCCGCTGTAATCACTGGTGAACCTTTTAAAATTGTGCCATGTGCCGACACAGCAAAATGTTGGCGTTTACCCACTAACAGTTCACAGATACCAATCAGCTATCCAGAGTTCCCCAACCAAAGGCCTAATGTGATACCAGCCTGATAAGTAATGAAAAGAAAAGGTCTTTAAATGTTTGCCAAGATTCCCACTGCGCCATGGCTTCCCTGTGGTTTGGAAAGGCACTCTGTGTTCAGTTAACTGAAAGAAACTCTACAGAGGTACAGTTCATTCTGGGATAGATAACACAAGTTCTCCACCTTGATACTTGCTTGCTGATCATTAGTTAGAAATATGATTCTTCTGTAACCACTTTAATTTGAAATTTTTAGTTTTACATCATGCACAGACCGTATTAGCATCCTAAACATTGAAGCTAACATCAGCAGCCATTATGGCGGTCTCATCCATGGCACCATAAAGCAGTGATTGCAGTGGCTCATTACTCTGGTAGAGTACACGACAGTGGCATGTAATATATAATTTAAACATCCATGTCACCCTGGCACTTTAATTTAAACAGCACTGATGGTGATGCACGTCTGTGCGGCGAGATTGGGCTGACTAAGTTCTCCATGGAATTCCATACAAATTATCTCCATGTCAGGAATCTCCATTCTATTATGGTCTGCTTGTGATGTATAATTTACAATAGACTAATATATGTGTGTCTGATTGAATAGAGCAGTTTAAATAAGTGGAGCTTTAAAGCAAGTGTGATTGGGAAGTGTTTGAAAGTTGAACTTTTAAAATGAGGCATACACACATGAGCATTCAGAATGGCCCTCGCCGTCATCGCAGTGGGAAACAGGAAATGCATTACTACTAAAGAAAACCATCATTTGATGTGCTTGAGGAAACTAGAGGCTGAAAAAAAAAACATGTTTTCATCCTAGAATGAAATGTCAGAGGAGATAAACATCATGAGCTGTTCCTTATATATTATTATGTGCAACAATTTGACGACCACAGAATTTAGATTAATAGCGTTCAGCCCTCGGGAAGTAATTTCCTTTTGAGAAAGTGATTTGCATGTGGCGAGGAAAGGAGAGACCCTTTTTTGCTGCTCTTTTGTAGTGTCAGCTAAAACTATTGGCATTTAAAGCAACTCCCCAAGGTTAATGAGCCCCTCCATTAACCCTCCCCCAGGGCAACGACAGAAGGGCATTCTGGGAGATGTAGTTGTAAAGTCGATCCCCATTGACTCAGCATTCTATATAAAGTAATGTAGGGGTGAATACAAGTCTTTCCTAACTAGTCTGCTCCCTGGTCAAAATTAAAGATGATTTGTTGTGTAAATGAACAGGTCATTAGTGGTTCGCCACATTAAATTAAAATATTAGCAAGACCCACATAATGTAGTGTCGCCGTACAAACCCTCATGACGGCCTCCAGATGTTTTTGAGTTTTATGTTGCTTTTCTGTCATTTAACAAGACATTTGGTCAGCCAAAATATCTTATTTTGTGTTCAACAGGAATTTTGGAATAACTTGTAGGTGAGTAAATTATTGCATTTTGGTTTAACTACATTTCAGAACAGACCAAGTATGTGAACAAACTGTTCCTTTATTGGTCAGAATGCTTGTGTATTGCTTATAGTGGCCTTTCCAAATTGCAAGTCTTGTGGTATTTTTTTTTCTCTGTTAAAGGGATAGTTCACCCAAAAATGAAAACTCAGGCCATCCAAGATATGACCTTTTTTTTTCTTCAATAGAACAGTAAAGAGGTTTTTTTTTGTGTGTTTTTTTTTTCATTGTACTTGCCGATTCATTGCATGTCAGTGAAAAAAAAGAAAGCATATGAAGGACATACAGAATTAATATCTGTGTCTTCTGATGATATATTGAGATCTTATGAAGGAAACTGATCAGTCTGTATGAGAAACTGAACATTAAATACAATATTATTACCTGTAATTTTCATTTTTTGGGTGAGCTATCTCTTTAAGGCCCAGTCACACAAAGGACAATAACTAAAGTTTAAATACATTTTCTAATTCCATAAGAATAAGTCGTCTACACAACAGCTATAACAATAGTAAGACGGAGGAATTATATTGTTGAAATCACTTTCAGAAGACCTTTTTTTTTTAGCTAATGAATGATAAAAACATTGTCAATCAGTCAGAATCCACATGGCTTTAAAGAGATAGAGCAGATGACATAACTGCAGAAAGCACTTATAATAAACAGAATGTTATTGTACATAGGTGTGGATCCTAATATAGTTGTTTTTAATAGTTATTTTTCTATATATCATTCGTGATGAAGCCTTCTTGAATGGGTCTTACACTCCATAATGTCTGTTTAATAGTTTGAGAAGGAATTAAAGCTGCATTTATAAGACAATATTTCCACACTCCTGTTTCGCAGGAGAGTCGTTAAAAGACTTTCAGAGGAAGAGGCGTGTTTTGATTGTGAATAACAGTGATGTGCTGACCCACAGCATTCATCTCCAGAGATCCATCAGGTATGCTCATGATTATCACAGTGATATTACATATGGATATTGGATGGTTCTTTGGACCACTTGGTTTGATTGCATTCTCACAAAAGAGAGCCGTTCCAAATATGCCTGTGAAAAGGGTATTTCCATCAGTGACCAATAATGTTTTGCTGGTGCATCCACACCAGCAGGTGTCAGTATAAAGTCTAAAGTTGTATTTGGCCAGTGAAATAAAATATCTCCTTCTTGAATGCCTCGGATTGGGAGTTATATGTTAGGATACGTTCAGCAGTGAGGAACATAAGCTGTCAATCGGTACAGTCAAGCTGTCTTGATCAACAAAACTTCTTTCAACTAGAAGACAACCCTGGCTCCATCACAGACTAACCTGTTCTTATGAGAATTGGAATCTGTGTGTGCCTATGAATGATTAAAGCCACAGAAGGTGAGTGGAGGCCTCTATCTACTCTTAGGCCTTAAAGCAAAAGAGCGTCAGCTCTAATTCAACCAGAGGATCTAGTTCTCACACCAGCCCAAACCGGTTTATTAGTAAATCACATTCTTCCTGACATGTATCGATCCATGCATAGATATTGTGCTTTAAATGTGCTGTAATCTACAGAGCATCCTCGGTGGCTGTTTTATGTCAGGGTTATCATGCTTCTGCTTCTCTAAACAGACTAAAAAGAGCCGGTCGATATGCAGCTGTACGTCTGTTTCTTAGGAAATCCTGTTATGTTATGTTTTTTTTGTTTTGTTTTACATATGTTCAGTTTATGTAATTGTGTTGTATATTTAATTTTTATCAGCATTATTATAGTTGTTAAAGTTAATAATTAAACTAAGACCATGGAACATTTGTGTTAGTTGATATAAATATATAAAATAATAATATAAAATAAAATACAATTATTATATATTATTTTCATTTAGTTTAACTTGAAACTAAAACTGACATAATAAAAACTATTAAAAAAACACTGCAAATGTTCAAACAAATAATAATTAAAATAAATAAATAATAAAAATAGTCTTAATAAAAAATAAAAACTATAAGAGTATCTCAGTGATGCTAAAATAAATAATTTATTTATTTTATGTAGATATTATCTATTTCTTTATTATTGAGTCATTTACAATACCAATAATATATGTAATTATTTTAATATCCGGTTTCACTAGTAACTTTTTTTTTTTTTTTTTTACACAACAACTTTTAACTCGTCACATTTAAATTGTTTGAATTAAATAACAAATCAATCCAAGTGGCACTTATTTTGAATAAAGTTAGTACAAGCACACTTTTCAAGCAAAATTTTCATAAAAGGAAGTTTGTTTTCCGAGAATGGCTTTTGCATTTGTTTTCAGATGCCACTTGGTTTGCTATTTTGTTGTCTAGTGCAATGAGGTTCATACATTTAGCATCATACGTACATTCTTGAAACTTTTCACAGACCTGCAGGATGAAGACAAAACCGCTTGTGTAAACCCCAAATTAAAAGTAATCAGAAGAGACGTCCGATGAAGTGCGATGCAGCTTGAGAGAAGGATTTAAATGAAGAGTGAGAAAAGAATCAGACGGCAGGGAAAATGTTGGAGCGGAGGTCAGAAAGGGAAAAGACAGCTAAGGGGTAGTAGAAAAAGATAAGCAGAGCTTGTGTTTTAGAGTAATAGAAGTCAGGGGAGTGGGTTGATGTCAGTGATGCATAGCCACCGGCTCATCAGCAGCGGCCAGACTGGAACTCGACGATTAGTTTTTAATTCTCAATCAGGCCTCCGCTTCTCATTTTCCTCCAAATAATCAAAGGGAAATCTGGTTACTCAAATGATTGTGCAGTAAAGTCTTAAACTATCATTTAGCAGACACTGTAGAGAAGTCAGAAAATCCTACGTATTTTAAAGCAAAAGTTAAATTAATTTCAAATTACACTGAGTGTTATGACTCTGATGCCCTGAGCTGTGACTGCGGAGTGCTTGCAAATTTGATGCACGGTCATGGCAGTCCAACAGCTTCGCTCTCGCGTTAACTGCATTTCTCAGCAGAGCGTCACCTGCAATGACAATGAGAATGATGAATAGTGTACTTGAGTCGGGCTCCTGGCTTTGATGTTCCTCTTTTCCATTCTTTCTGTTGTTGTTGTTGGCTGTTGCACTTCAGAGAAGTGTAGCTTTAAACTGCTGTAGAACTCAATGCATCTTGTACTTTTCAAAGCAGGTGCTGGGCTCCTGTATAAAATGAGCTCTTTTATGTAAGGCTCAAGAAGTTTGTGATAGACATCATCAAAGGCGCCCTTGCATGGTGGGAGATCTTCTGAGAACAAAACGGCCGGCACTTGTTGCGCGCCTTGACGTCCGTGATTCATTCGCCTCCCTCGGATAGGCGGAGTCGAGTTCAAATGGCTTTGCCTGCGGACAAGAGGCTCGGCCACTCTGTAAGCCGTTTGATGCCGGGCGACTATGACAATGAGGTCAAGGAGCCTTCCCGGCATGAAACAAAACTAATTACCTTAAGAACGTTTCTAAATGGCACGTGCCGTGGATGATCAGACAGCACTGAAAGTAATATTGGAAAATTACATGAGACACAGCCTGCTGTATTTTCTTAAATCGTTTCAAATCAATATAGCCAGGAGATTGAATCAAATCTCATCCCATTGACTCCAGCTATAACATCCGTCTTCTTTTACAGTGGAGGAGCTCTAACTGTGGAGCTTCTCTCAAAAGCCCTATTCAGATGAGATTAGTTTTCTATAAAGGAATTACAGGATGTCGGTAATGTTTAATGACTGTTCATAAAGGAAAAGAAAACATTATAGAAATCGCAAGCCTAATGTAGTGTACTAACTGATCCTTTTCAGAGCACTTTGTAAATACTAAAAAACACGTTTCAAAAGAGTATTTTCTGGAACAGAAAAAGTTCCAATTAAAATAACAGAGACTCTTTGAACATTATTACAGTACATTAGCCTGCCTCTGCATATGATACAAATCCCATCCAAATAGGGCCGAAGTAGGTTTTAGTCCCTGCTTGCACAGCTTTTGTTGTGATGTATTCTCCTGTCAGGGTTCTAGGGCTACCAGGCATGACACTGTTGCACGGCATGGTCATTCATCCTAGCTGATATGTCTCGCTCGCCCTCCCTTCAGCTAGAGAGTGGAGCTAATCTCACCCCTCAATCTGGCCACCTGTCAATGGGGGTCAGCGCTTGTCAAACCCTATGTCTTCACCTCCCTCCTCCCGCTGCCTCACTCGGCTGATAAAAGGTCCCGCGCAGGCTCTAGTCCTCAGTGGAGCGTTGAAAAGAAAGAGGGGCCTTATCAGAACAGGACCGGAGGGTCTCTGCCTCACTCACAGTCCACGAGCATGCAGGTTAAAAAAACTGAACAATCACCAGGCAATGAGCCACACCTAGCTAACATCCCACAGCTGATACACGTCCATAACATGACAAAACTCCATCACTTATGTTCTAATCAACAGAGCTGTCTACACGTGAAGCGCTTGATGCAGCACGATGCGTCTTCATTTGGCAGATGGCCTATTGCAAGTCAAGTTATTTTGCCACACTTTAGTTTGGGGATCAGCTAACTAATAACTAATAATAAATACACATGTATTTCAGTAAGCTCAGACTGTTACACCTAAACCAGCTTGTAATGTTTCTTGTCTATAGTAATTAATATAAATAAGCATTTAAATGCATAAAAGCGTATAGATTATTTTATCATTCTACATATTTTCCAAAAGATGCAGTTTTATACAAGTGCATTTTCAGTGAATATGTAGACCAGAGATTGACAGCTCATTATTGGCTTTTTAAACAATGAGACAATATTCATTAATCTTTGATGCATCACTACTTGTGATTTGAAATCATTTTTATATTAGTATACACTAAAGTTAGCGGTCATACGATTTGTTATTATTTTAGAAATAGGTAAACAAATATAGAGTATGTAGAAAAATACAGTAAAATCAGTTATATTGTGACATAGTTTTACAATTTAAGATAACACTTTTCTGTTTTAATATTTGTTATATTTTTTTTACTCATAATTTTATTCATTTATTCCTGTGAGGCAAAGCTGAATTTACAGCATTAATCCAGTCTTCAGTGTCACATGATCCTTCAGAAATCATTCTAATATGCTGATTTGCTGATTTATTTTTACTATTATCAATGTTAAAAACAGAAAGATTCATTCACAAAATTAATAGATTTAGTGCTCAATAAACATTCCTTATTATGTAATGTGCTTGTTGTGCTACTTAATATTTTGGTGGAAAATTTAATACATTAATGAAATGAAAGTTCAAAAGATCAGCATTAATTTTGGATTTGGCTCAGTGGTAGAGCATTGCATTGGCAACTCAAAAGGTTGTGGGTTCTATTCCCAGGGGAACACATGTTAGGTGGAAAAAAACAAATGTTAGCCTGAATGCACTGTAAGTTGCTTTAGACTGGTGAGTCTCCTCTTTTTGGACGTTGTGATAATGACCCCAAATTGGAACATACCATTTTTTATAAGAAACTCTTGCCTTTGACTCTTACAATATACATGATTTAGAAACAAGAGTAATAAAAAAAAAAAAAAAATATATATATATATATATATATATATATATATATATATATATATATATATATATATATATATATATATATATATATATATATATATATATACACACACACACACATATATATATATATATATATATATATATATATATATATATATATGTGTGTGTGTGTATATATATATATATATATATATTTTCTCTTTTGAAAAAAGAGTAATGTTGGTGCAAACAAACATTTGCACCAACATTAACAGTGAAAACAGTGATGGTAGACAATTTTAAAGTCTCTCCGTCACAGACGTACACCTTTGTTCATTATCCAGATGTCAGTCTGAGAGTGCTCAAACAGTATACTTAAGGGACAGCAGTTGGCAAGTGTTTTAAAGTTGCACATTCAAGAGCTTTAAACACATTGGAGGAGCTGAAATTGCAGAAGTAAATAGTACCTATTCACAGGCAGAGCCAGACTAGCTTTCTTCCATTCTTTTGCTTTTCCTGCTTGTGTCAAGAAGAGGCTGCAAGACACTCAGACAAACAGAACAGACATTCAATGCTTTGTGAGGACTTAAACTGCTGATTGTCATCCCAGTTAGATTACCAACATTTGGAACATAATCAGGAACAGAATGATAAAGAAACAAGCTTTGAATCACATTTTTGGTTTTGTCCAAATTAGCCATGATTGTGAATTTTTTATTTTTTTTTAGTTTGTGAGGCTGTTTATGTTCTCATGTAGATGGTTTATGAGTTCAGATTTCGTGTAAATTCGATTTTTTATTTTTTTTTGCTCGTAATGTGATTTGTGTTTTAGTACTGAGTGTTTGTTAATATATTAAGTGGATATCTATACTGTATGGGAAAATTCAGTCTAGTGTTCAGTGTTTATATTTTAGTGACTCAGTTATTGATTTTCATGTATATTTTGCTTATTAAATTTACAAACTTTGCTTTGCTTTAATTACCGGAAATTTACCAGCATTGCACACTAATTCTTTAAATGTACGCTTGTGAACAGGACTGTACGTATATGAAGCAGGAGCGAGAGACTGCCACACATCCAGGGCTTGATTTAGACGGCTTGAAAATATCATAAATCACAGGCGCTTGATCTTTATCTGGCTTATTTTTATTAGTGGCTTGACAGTGCATCTAATGTTGTGGATTACAAGAGCTGCGATTCTTCTGTTAGTCCGTAAAATCCCCTCTGCCACATCTACATGCCGCTCACATTCGCCTTCGCCTCCCACCCAGGCCTTAATGCAATTCCATTTGTTTTTGTTCTTTTTTTATCCTTTAAAAAGAAACATTTTATCAGCCTCAAATTAAGCAACAGACAGGTAGCAATTAAAAATAAATACATCTTGTGGTCGTCCCTCACAAACCAGTCCCTTTGCTTTTATTGCACACTTTTTATTTGCTAAATTATCACTCTAGTCATTCAAAAGCAGTCTCTTGGGAAGTGGCATTGTTTTGTGTGAGCTACAAGCGTGAAAGGAACAGGAGAAAAGAAAGCAAACATTCTTCTTTCCAGCGAGAGGTTAAAATCTGTTTTAAAAGTGCTTCATCTTGAGCAGTGTGTGCTGTTTTTTAGCACTGTATTTCAGCACTTTATGTCTAGCTGTCTCCAGCAGGATAACAACGTCCTTTACAACAGCTCATAATGAACACAGGCAGGCGCATATGCAAACACGAGCTCATATACTCTTACAGTCTCTGGGTATTTGCATGTTTTCAGTAAGAACAGAATCCACTATTCCGGCACTTTTGGAATTAGTAAAAAAGCTTGCTTATGATGTAATATTGCGCTGCTTTTCTAAAATCAGATTAGAGAAAAGATTTATGGTGCAAAAGCGACACCGATGACATTGCTTTGTCAGAGCAGTTTAAAAAAGACATTTTCAAAACCACTAAATCTTTCATAAATGTGCTCAGCACGTTTAAATTTCTGCATTTCACTGAAGACTTCAGGCAGGTTTTGTAACGAGCTAGTGTGTCATTAAACACAGCACATTTAGGTTGCCGTACACATGTGTCCATATGTAAATATGAATATCTCAAGTAAGTAAGGAGACACATTACATCATTTTTATCATTTATTCCTGTGATCCATAGCTGAATTTTTGGCACTTCAGTCCTCTGTGTCATGATCCTTCAGAAATCATTCAATATGCTGATTTGCTCATATTTTCTATCCATAGTTATTTATTTATTTATTTATTTATTAATCAACTGTTTGTTGAAAAAAGTTTAATTTTGTGGAAGCTGTGATACATTTTTTTTTTCAGGACTCTTTGATGAATAGAAACTTCAAAAGATCAGCAATTATTTGACATAGAAATCTTTTGCAACATCATAACTTTTATTTCACTTTTGATCAATGTAATGCATCTTTGCTGAATAAAAACCTTACTGACCAAGTTTAAAATAAGAAATAAAGTCTCGTTTTTAAATATAGAGCCACAATTATGTCATAATATGCATGGCTACTTATTGGAAAAAGTAGTTTGTTTTTGGCAAAGCTACACTTTTGTGACTCATTTGCATGTTGTCATGAAACGAGATAGGAAACTTTCACATCACCGCTCATCAGTGTCAATATTATTGGTCATTTGATTTTGCATGGTGGACAAAAAGCTGATGTAATGTGTTGTGTTTGGATGGGATTACAAAGTGCTTTGTTTGTATTTGCCTGTTAGTTAATCCTATCGATCGGAGCGATCCCAGGGTCTGCCGTTCATGAATATACATGTAATGGCTTTCTGATCTATTTGTTTTACATGCATTGCAAGAGACTTGCAACACCGGCATGGCTGTTACGTTTTGGCTGGACACGAAAGATTTGGTTTTTAAATGTACTAAGCTAAAAGTGACATGGTTATTTAAATAGACATTTGGAAAGAGTGGGAGGGGCTTGTGCATTAGCATGTTTGCATGCTCTGGTGCTGTACTCTTTTGCTGCTGTCGGCCATTCGCTGATGAATTGCTAGCGTGGCATCGGCTGACAGAGATAGATGTGACGTGGCCTCGTCTCAGTTTAACGGGTGCAGGGGAGGGTCCCTGCTGACCATGCTGAAGGTCAATAGGCAAGAAGTCCTCACATCCAATCACAGTGCAGGTACGAGCCCGCTGGGGAGTTTGCATGAGGAAGGGGAGATTATCGATTGGCTTGCTTTCACCTGCCTGCAAAAGGTGATGATTTTGACACACTCTGACTAGCACAGTCTGTTTCACCAGCTCATTCATGCACACACAGCAAAATGACATGCATACCGGTGGAGCGCGCTGACCATGACGTCATGCCATGCACTTAACCCCACATCCTCTTTCTCCCACATACACAGACACTGTGGGCGGCACTTGACAGAGTCTGCTGCCTCGGCATATGCTTGTATCAGCCTTTTACAGCAGTCATATTACCTGACCTCCAGCACCTCGAAACAAAAGAAAATCAGTTATCGGTTCAAGTGACGAGACCTGACATGGTTAGCCATCTTTTAATAAAACCTCTCCCATGGTTTTTGTGAATAGAGGTATTCATGGTATTATGTATGCCATGAAATTTAATTAAAACTCCATGGGCGGGTTTCCAAGACAGATTAAGTCTATTCCTAGATTAAATAGTATTTCAGGGAAGAGTAGCCCTTGATGGTGTAATTCAGCACACATGCTTAATCTGGGAATGGAAAACTGTCCTATATGGCTGAAATTAGGCACCATTCACACAGTTAAACTCCAGCGGGAGGCATTGAACAGAACGAGCAAGAGAGGATACAGCTGTAAAATAATGTAATTATTTTAGCTGTAATTTATCATGATTTCAACTGAGCTGCAATGTTACATTGGCTGGATTTAGGTATTTTGAATTCAAGAGTTCACCTGTATAATAGATATATTGTGTTAAAATTGGGGAAATCAGTTTTTGCACTTTTTAAAGAATGTAATATTATATACACATACACACAACTATATTTTAACATAATGAAATCAAAATAAATGTTTCTTGGGAAGCAAATCAGCATATTAGAATGGTTTCTGAAGAATCATGTGACACTGAAGACTGGAGTAATGATGCTGAAAATGTAGCTTTTGCCATTAAAGGCAAACCTTTAAACGGTACCGTATAAAATATTTGTATTTACTTTTTATGGAAATAAGTGGGATTTTGACAATCATTTTTAAGATTTTTACAACATGATCTACAGCTAGTTTTTAAATGTCTTTGCTTGACAATTTTATTCTTTGTATTTTTCACCATTGACTGCCAGCTAACGTGTTGCTTCATTAAGTACTGTACAAGTTATTTGCACTTATATATTGTTGATCTTTTCTTAGTTTTGACTGCTTTTATTGTCCTCTTTGAACAAAAGCAGCTGCTAAACGACTAAATGTAAATGTACTAGCATTATCCAGCTCAAATGTGCATGTGTTTTTATATCAGGGTGCATGTATTTCAAAGGTCTTGAACAGAGCAGATACTGTATGAAAACATTCCTGAATCACCTCGTCCTCATTTTCTTTGTGTCTGTTCAGTCCGCTTCTTTCTGTGTAGGCTGTGAGCCTTGTCTTATGAGGTCTCCGCTGTCAATCACTGCCAAAAGTGGGATGTTGCAGATAGTGTGTAAACAAGAGACCCGAGCAAGAATGCAATTAAGAGGCTTTGCAACAGTTGGCATGCAAAAGGCATTAGTGTGTGTTTGCATTTCAAAGCCATTTGGATTTGGAATAATATTAGCTCTGCAAAGCGCTCCCAGGGCGCCGGGCATACGTCGCATAGATCTTCGTGACTAGAGCTGACTTTGGTCATGACAAAGAGATGATGTGGCTTCCCCCCAGGATTCCAGAGTCCTCTGTCTCACCGAGATGAAAGTAAGAATTAAAATAGATGTGTTAGTTAGTTGAAAATAGTGATGTGCAGCACACAGGAGATGATTTTTGTGTGTGTGTGGGGGGGGGGGGGGGGGGGGGTTTATAGGAATAAATGGACACGGAGAGATGTGTCTTATTTGCCATCTTCTCCTTCCCAGCTTTCACTGAAACCTAATATCGAAGATCTCAACATTGATATTTCAAGGGCACAGACAGCCTGTGATCATTCCCGGAAGATCAAAAGTACACGATGGCTCTGTCTGTTGTCGCTGAGATTGGGAAAGCTGATTTGTCTTAGGTCAGGTGACTTATTTAAATAAGAGAGAATAAGACAAAAGTAAGCGAATAAGACAATGTGCCACCAATTGTGTTTGTGAGATTAGTGTGTACTGATGTCTTTCCACAGTTGAAACAAGATTCCTTCTTATGTTGTTTGTTTTGTGCTATAACTAGTAAAGAGGAAGAGATGATCGGTTCAGGTGCCGCTTGAACAGAGGCGCTGCAGTGATCTGTCAGCACACATTAAAGAGCCACAAAATGGTATTTATTATATGAATTTCTAAAAAAAAGAAAAAAAGAAAGAACGCTTTGTTTCATACCTAAAGTAACCTGCTCTGTCGGCGTGTTTTCAGTGTCCTCTTTGCTCCACTATGTATTTTTCACCACGTGAGATGATGATATATGGCGTGAGAGCACTATGGCTTGTCTGACATAGCAACAGCAACGAAGGGGGATGGGTCTTGGTGACATGCCAAACCAAGCTCAAGCGGAAAGATATCTGGAACCATTCTTAGAACCCTTCGGCCCGACGGTGGAAAAGCAGCTAAAGTACATTCATGCATTTTAAAAAAATTTATTGTAAGACACAGAAAACTGGGAAACATTGGGACAGAAGTCCAGATGGTCGAGTCATTGTGTGGAATCACAGAGAGAACGCCACGCCAAGTGTTCTGTGACAGAGGGGGTTCTGGGTAAAGTGTTTGCCCGGCTGCACATGGCTGGAGAAGGCGCGAGGTCTTTGAAATATGATTTCTGTTGCCGGTCGTGGTATGGCTCAGAGGAGCTGTTGATTTCCACAGTGCTGAGTGGAGCTGTTCCACACATGTACTTTCACCTCTAGCTTTTTCTTCCACCTAAACCTTCTCTCACTGCCCACTGTTTCTGTCAAAGTTTAACTGCAGGAAGGTTTACACTATATGTTTGGACACACCAACTCAATTTATTCGGTTTTTCATACTTTGGACTAAAGGTAGGCTATCAAAAATATGAAATAACATGGAAGTTTTGTGAAACTGTAAAATATACAGTCTTTCAGTTTCTTTCAGACTTTTAATATTTGGTACAACTTTTAATATCAAATGTAAATGTTATTACAAAATACATATATTCATGTTAAAATATGAATCATATAGACATAAAGGTCATACTACCATTTAAAAATCAATAAGAAAGAAATGAATGCATTTATTCCGGAGGGATGCGTTCATCTGATCAAAAGTGACAGTAAAGACATTCATAATATGAAGCAGCACCAGTGTTTTCAACATCGATAATAATAATAAACTATTTCTTGATCATATGTGAATGATTTCTGAAGGATCATGTGACACTGAAGACTGGAGTAATGATGCTGAAAATTCAGCTTTGCATCACAGGATAAGATTACATTTTAAAATATTTTCAATCAGAATTTTTACTGTATTTTTGACCTTGACGAGCATCAGCGGCTTCATTCTGGAACATTAAAAAATCTTACCGACCTCAAACCTTTGAGGACTAGTGTATTGATATTATAATGGACAAATAATGTTTGTTAACAACACTTATTCCAAATATTTAAGCATAAGCCTTTAGATTTAAAGGTTTTTATGGAAACAAATTCAGTTAGGTCTCTCCAAACGTTTGACTGGTGCTTAATGTTTGAAATGCATTGGTCCAGGCTGAGCGAACATGTTATGTTCTGCTTTTTGTTGTAATATTGTAATTTTGGGTTGTTAAAGGTGAAGTATGTTATGTTTTGCTATTGTTTTTTACATTGCAGAAACATGAATTTGGAAGTTATTTGTTGTGCACTTAAAAAAATGTAAACACTGTGGCACTTTGAGAATATTGCTCTGATTGCTTGAACATCTCAAATCAGTTAAGTGCTGCAGAAGTCACACACTTCACTTTTGCATCCATATGACACTGATTGTGAAGAAGATTCAATCACTGAAACTAGATTGGATTTGTGGAAAAGCACAATCAATGAGGATCACGAGTGGTTTTTAAGTGGAATTTCTGAAGGTTTCCATTTTCTTTTCAGTAAAACACCAGTGGTCTGTTTTTCCTCACGTTCTTTCTGACTCTGTCATTCTTATTCTAATACAAGACAGTATCACAGTCTTTGATTCCAAATTCGATTAGAATTTTGAAATCCAAATTTACTTGTTCCAAATATTACTGTGAATGATTAATCACTCACACTCACATAAACTGATTATAAAAAAAAGTATTTTCAGTAACTCCATCTTTTCTGTTGACATTGTCAAATGAGTCTTATTTTTCATCCTTTCCCCATCAAGTCAATTAGAAATCCATGTTAGTTTTGTCTAAAGCAACCTATAAAATCGTATAGAGTTTTGTAAATTGATTTTTATGCATTACTTGACCACCCAACAACTTTAAATCACCCTTTCACCATCAGTTCCTGATGGATAGATCTGTTTTTTTGTCTTGTTCCACTTCAAATTATGAAACTAAAATTGGTTGTGAACGTGTTTCATGTTGACTTTAACAGACATGACTTGGCTTGACTCTGACTTGAACAACTAAGGGTGTGTTGAATCATGCTGAGCTGGGTGTGTTGGGTATTACAACAGATAACCCAACTACCATGTTCTCTAACCATAAACCGCATTTGTCCATGTGTGATCTGTGAACTCCCACCGAAGACATGCTCTAAAGATATATTCCTGGCTCTTGAGAGAACTATGAAAGTAAAAGGTTGGATAAAAGTCTGATTGAAACGTCTGCACCTATTTCTGAAGGCTAGCTTCTCTGCAGCACCGCTGTGTATTTGTTTTCATGGCGCAGCAGAGGCAGATGGATGAGGACACTCTGCCTTTCTGCAGTTCTCACTGACTAGTGTAGACTGAAACGCCTCGGGCAATGCCTGCAACCACAGGGAGACAGTCAGATGCTTACTCCTTTATTGATATAACCGCATATACACCACCTCAACCATACCCTGTTTTGTTTGATATATCGATTAGGTTGACAGTTTTATTTTATTTTTATTTCTTTTAAATCAACTACCTTGCAAGAACATTTTTGGAATTTTTTTGTTTTTTGTTTTCGGTCCACAAGTGCAATCAACGGGAGTGAATCTAAACAAAATTGTCTGAAAAGTACAATGTACTGTATATTGTTTTCAGGGCTCAACAGAAGCCAGTGGTGAATTATCCCTTCGTTGATTATATACATGAGTTTTCGTACCTTGCATGCATAAATATTAGTTTTTCTTTGGTCAAATATTGAACGTTGTTGCAAATTCTGCTGATTTAAGTACATAATTTAGCTGGCTAACATCACATTTGTGAGAATGATGAAGCATCAGTTAGAATTGGTTGAAAAATCTAAACAAATCACTGTATACCATTATATGCTGCAAAATCCAGTTTATGAATTTGTGGCTGTCATGGAGTTTCATTATAGCTGTATAGTCTCCAGCTGTATTTGCATAACCTAATACATTTAGTGTTTAATGAAAAATGTAGGTTTGTTTCATTCTTAGCGGTTATAAATGGTTGAAAGAGGTATGTTTTTTTATACATCAGATTATATTTACAAAAACAAAACTTACTTTTTTTTGCTGAAGTTTTATTAGCATTTTTATGTCAGAAAGAAATATATATCACCTATTTTTTCTTTTATTATGTAGAAGCTTAGTAGCTTAAAAGTGTATTACTTTTTTCATATAAAAATAATTGTTCTTATAATATGATGACATTTTTCTCTACCATGTTTTAATTTATTTTTATATATTATTAGACAAAAAAAAACATTTTTGTGGAGCTCTAGTTCATTCAACCTGTTACTGTAACTATTTTTTCTAAAAAAAGCATAAGGTAAATGGTTTATTCAGGCTGTTACTCTTAGAAGATAGAATTGGCCATGAACATGCTGACATGTGAATTGCTTGTAATTTTATGTCCTCCACACGTACTAGTGCACCTTTCTCTTGCTATGCATAAACTAGGTTGGTGCTCACCTATAACTTGGAAAGAGTTGCATGTTCATCCAAGGTCTTCGGTTTGACAGCTATCCAAAAAAGGCATGCGTAGATCATTCGCGTTGCTCTCGGCAAGAGGTCCAGAAAGAGAACAGACGGCTTTTAAATCAATAACACCCCAAGCCTGGACAAAATTGAAAGTGATTACATGTTACAGCCAAGTGTTGATATATGAGATCTATTGACAGTGTCATGACAGAAGCACTGATGTTGGCTTTGTTACAGGTCTAAACGCACAATGCGGTTCCCATTTGCAGCTCCTGCATGGCTGAAAGTGCTTTAATTAATTATTGGAAAGAGCCCGGTCTCTTTATTTCAGTGTCCTTTGTTGCCCTTTCGCTTTAAAGTTATTTGTCTCTGGATGACCCTAGATTTCACAGCACTCTGCCTCTGTCGTGTTTTTCCGAGAGGGACTTCTATTTTGCTGACAGAGAAGGAAATGTGATCTGTTAAATAAGTCATTCCCAAACGCCACCAGCAAAAAGCGTTGAATGTGCTGAAAAGGCACGAGAGTGAGGCTAAAATAGAGAAAAGTGAGTTCTGTCGCTTTTTGTGTGCCCTGAATATTTTATCCTGATTATGAAGAACAGCAGCATTTCAGCGGCTGGAGTCGATATTGTTTATCTCCCGTCAGATTCAGTGAAGCGACTGGGGTTTGCAGTGTCGTCATCACAGGACAGTTTAGACTGTTTAATGGAAGATGTGTTCATGCAATCAGAACATATAGGAAAACCAGCACCCGAGACGCATGTAACATGATTCTGACACGCTCATGACACTTCATTATGATGATGGATCCATGTGGTCTGCAGAATGGGAACAATATTGCTCCATTCCAGAATCAAGTGAGCTGCCTAACAAGACAGTGTGTTATGATGACATTTGCAAACTCTGAGGCAGCATGGCATGATTCCTTTGGAGATACTGTGGATCTGAAAAATAAACTATTTAAAATAACTTTTCTTTTTGATTGTATAAAGTATTCATATAATTTATTCCTATGATGCAAAGCGAATTACTCCAGTCGTCAGTGTCACGTGATCCTTTAGAAACTATTCTAATATGATTTGCTGCTCAAGATTTCAGTGTTGAAAACAGTGTGTAATGTTTGTTTGCTTATTTATCTATTGTTTTTATTTTGGAAATGCAGAACCCCTGAAGGGACAGTGAAAAAATTGTGATGGTAAAAAAAAAATTGTGAGGAACCATTACTGCATTACTACTGTTGCATTCCCCTGAGAAATTGTGAAAAAGCTATATTTCAGTGCCTATGTGATCTCAAAGTTTCTTGGAGGGATGCCACACTTTTGCAAAAAAAAAAATCCCTTATGGGGCTCTGTATATTTACTGAAACTATAGTTCATTTTCAGGAACTCGAGCTGCGTCGAAACGCTTTTGGGGAACGTCCCTGACGAGACCGACTCTGAATATCGTGTGCAATCAGTCCATCGGAAAGGCGTGACGTCACGGGCGGGGTGACGTAGCGACCAGGAAGCTATAAAAGCACGTGCCATGCAGCTGGCTTCAGCTTCGAATCTGTCAGCAAGCGCTCTGTGTGTGCATGTCAAAGTCTGTCCTGTTGGTCCTATTTATTGTTGTCTGTCCCTTAGCCATTAAAAGATCGCTAAAACAGCTTAATATGCCAAAACAAAAGCAAAAGACCTAACATATGAAGGGCGATTCCAAGCCACGTTATAGATTGTGTGTTCCTCCCTGCCCTCGCTACATTACGAGTGGGGATACACACAGTTTGTGCGTGGCTTGCCTGGGATCGAAGCATGCTGAGTCGGCTCTCGAGGGGGCCGACTGCCCGCATTGTGAACGAATGCCAATGCGGACGCTTCGATCCCGCAGGGCTCTCTTCGAGAAGTGAGCCTTCGCAAGCGTTCCTCGCGATGCCGGTTCCGCTTTCGCCGAGGCGAAGCCGCGCCGGCATTCGTTGGGTTCGCAGATCGATCTGCTGGAAGGTATGGAGACGGGCACGTCCTTATCTCCTACGTTCCCACCAGATCTGCCTGATTCCTGGGTTTGGAAGCCCGAGCTTCGGCTCTTCCCCCCGAGCGTCGGGCTTGACGCTCTGCCTTTCTTTCTCCGAGGAGATTGACACGGAGGGCGTCGGCGAGCTTGTAGTTGCACAAACAAAGTTGCATAAGCACAGTATAAAACAAACAGTGTCATTATACGGGCAGCGTTAGTGAGCAGCTATTTAATCTCCGAGGGGATTAATATTGTTTGTGTGACTAAGCTATTCGCGCGCTGTCGAGGCAACGCGTGTATTACATCATTTTCAGTTTTGATGTGAATTTTTCCATACCCGACCGCGTGTCTGGTTATTTTAACTCCATTTAATAAGCAGGAGTTGGTTCTAGCACTTCAATGTGTACTTTATCACAATCTAGACCGTGTTTACTTGTCTGATTGTTTGATTATTTTTAAATTCTGAGGAATATGACTCTGAGAAGTCAATATATCACTATATGTGTACTTTATCACAATCTAGACCGTGTTTACTTGTCTGATTGTTTGATTTCACTAAATTCTGAGGAATTTGGATTGCATTAGATTCTGAGGAATCTATTGACTGTTATCTAACTTCGAGAAGTTCAATATATCACTTCAATGTGTATTGTATCACAATCCAGACCGTATTTACTTGTCTGATTCCTTGATTTCATTAAATTCTGAGGAATATAATGACAGTTATTTGACTCATGAAGTTAGATGTACTGGAGGGACTGCTGGGCGGGAGCAGCCCCCTCCGCGTACAAACAGTCACGACTACAGAGGGCAGCCCCTACTGGGGTAGAGCGGTGTCCACCTCATTACACGGTGCCCGTCTCACCTCAGTGCCCTCGGGAGGTGGGTCTGCCAACCCTGCCGGAGTTTCAGGGTGCAGCAGCCTCCAGCGAGCACTACTCAGTTATTTCCGCCCGTGAGCGTAGCAGAGCTGGGATGCTCGCCTCCCCTTCGGGGGCCTCTTACTCCAGAGATCAGTCTCGAGAGACTGATTCCCTTAGTACATTAGCTAGCAGCGTGGAAACTACTGCCAATGTATCTCAATGGGTCCTGCGCACAGTGGAAAGACAATAGTCGGCCTCCTGCAGGCTCTGGTTATGGAACAAAAAAGTGAATACCCTTTTTAGGAAGGAGGCCATCGAGGTGGTCCCTCCTCTAGTCAGGGAGTCCGGGTTTTATAGCCGGTATTTCATAGTTCCAAAGAAGGATGGGGAGTTGCGTTCGATCTTAGACTTATGTCATCTAAACCTCTCAGTAATGTCACTGAAGTTCAAAATGCTCACTGTCAAACAGATTGTAGCTCAAATCAGATCCGAGGACTGGTTTGTCACAATAGATCTCAAGACGCATACTTCCATATCCATCCTTCCACAACACAGGAAGTTTCTGAGGTTCGCTTTTGGGGGCAAAGCCTACCAATACTGAGTACTTCCCTTTGGCCTCGCACTCTCACCCCGCACGTTCACGAAATGTGTAGATGCGGCTCTGGTATCCCTCCGTATGCAGGGCATCCGCATTCTGAACTATATCGACGATTGGTTGATTCTAGCTCAATCAGAGCAGATGGCGGTTCGACATCGAGATGTCGTCCTCGCACACATGGGGGAGCTGGGTTTGAGACTAAACGCCAAGAAGAGTGTAGTTTCTCCAGTTCAGAGAACCACCTATCTAGGCGTAGTGTGGAATTCGACCACGATGCAGGCACGCTTGTCTCCTGCTCGGATCGAGTCGATCCTCACATCAGTCGAGAGAGTCAAAGAAGGCCAGTCACTCACTGTCAAACAATTTCAGAGATTGTTAGGGCTGATGGCAGCTGCGTCCAACGTGATACCTTTTGGCCTGCTGCACATGAGACCCCTACAGTGGTGGCTCAAGTCCAAGGGCTTTTCCCCGAGGGGAAATCCACTTCGAGTTATCAAGGTCACGCGGCGGTGCCTTCGTGCCTTAGACATGTGGAGGAAACCTTGGTTCTTGAATCAGGGCCCGGTGCTGGGAGTTCCTTGTCGCCGTGTAACGCTAGCGACAGATGCGTCCCTCACCGGTCGGGGTGCGGTCATGAGTGGCCACCCTGCCCGCGGTCTGTGGAGTGGTCGCCATCTAACATGGCACATCAATTGCCTAGAGATACTAGCGGTCTATCGAGCATTGAAATATTTCCTCCCAGACCTGAGAGGTCACCATGTGTTGGTGCGCACCGACAACACATCAGTGGTCTCTTATATCAATCACCAGGGGGGTCTGTGTTCGCGCCCCTTGTACAAGCTGGCACACCAGATCCTTCTGTGGTCCCAGGGCAAACTCCTCTCGATCAGAGCAGTGTATATTCCTGGGAGATTGAATGTGGGAGCAGACATACTGTCGAGACAGGGGCCGAGGCCCGGGGAATGGATGCTTCACCCCGAGGTGGTGAAGCAGATATGGAGAGTATTTGGCACAGCCCAGGTGGACCTCTTTGCGACTCAGGAGACATCGCAATGTCCCCTCTGGTTCTCTCTAGTTCATCCAGCTCCTCTGGGACTGGACGCTATGGTACAGACCTGGCCGAGGCTTCGTCTGTACGCTTTTCCCCCTATCGCTCTGCTCCCGGGAGTTCTGGCGAGAGTACGCCGGGACGGGGCCCGTCTACTACTAGTAGCCCCGTTCTGGCCGGGCCGAGTATGGTTCTCAGATCTAGTCTCGCTCCTCGACGGCTCTCCGTGGGAGATACCGATCAGGACAGACCTACTCTCACAGGCGCAGGGCACGATAATTCACCCTCGCCCGGAGTTGTGGAAGCTGTGGGTGTGGCCCCTGAGGGGGCACAGCTGTTAGCAGCTGGTCTCTCAACCGAGGTTGTTGAGACCCTACTCCAATCCAGAGCTCCCTCTACGAGGAAACTGTACACCCTGAAGTGGAAGCTCTTCACTTCATGGTGCAGAGACCGCCAGCTTGACCCAGCAGACTGCCCAGTTGGTACAGTTCTGGAGTTTTTGCAAGCCAGGCTCTCTGCGGGGTTATCCCACTCCACCTTAAAGGTTTACGTGGCGGCCATAGCTGCTTTCCATGTCCCTTTCAATGGTCAGTCAGTGGGTAGACACCCCCTAGTTACACGTTTCCTCCGCGGTGCGCTGAGGCTGAGACCTCCAGTACGATCCCGTGTTCCCCCCTGGGATTTGGTTGTGGTTCTAGAGGCTCTTTGTAAAGCTCCATTCGAGCCAATACAAGATATCTCAGATAGACATCTGACACTTAAAACTGCCCTGTTACTGGCAATCACCTCACTAAAGAGAGTTGGAGATCTTCAGGCCCTTTCGGTGGCCCCTGCTTACTTAGACTTTGCCCCTGGTATGGCCAAAGCATTCTTATACCCTCGAGCGGGTTATGTTCCGAAGGTTCCCTCTGTTACACCACAACCTATCGTACTGCAGGCCTTCTGTCCTCCTCCCTTTCGGGAGCCAGACCAAGAGAAGCTAAACTGTATGTGTCCAGTGCGAGCACTGGACGCATACGTCCACAGAGCTGCCCTGTGGAGAAAATCAGACCAATTGCTTGTTTGCTACGGTCCTTCTAACAAGGGTTCTCCTGCCACCAAGCAGACCCTTAGTCGTTGGATAGTCGAGGCTATCAACGTCTCCTATGAGTCCTCTGGTCTTCCCCCTCCTTTGGGGGCCAAGGCTCACTCTACTCGGGGTATGGCGGCCTCCAAGGCCTTCTCAGCAGGTGTGTCCCTCTTGGACATCTGCAACGCTGCGGGGTGGTCCACGCCCTCCACATTTGTCCGATTTTACGATCTTGACATGCGAGCCACGCCGGGCTCTTCTGTTCTCTCGTCTTAGCTGTGCTCTTTTGACTACACACTAGGCAGGGATTTGGAAGTCTGGCAGCGTGGGCACATCGTTCCCCAAAAGTGTTTCGACGCAGCTCGAGTTCCTGAAAAGGAACGTCTCAAGGTTACGTATGTAACCCTAGTTCCTTGAAGGAACGAGACGCTGCGTCGCAGAGCCATACTCCCGGCACCCCTGCCGGCGCTTGCTTCCCTACTCGAAGCTGAAGCCAGCTGCACGGCACGTGCTTTTATAGCTTCCTGGTCGCTACGTCACCCCGCCCGTGACGTCACGCCTTTCCGATGGACTGATTGCACACGATATTCAGAGTCGGTCTCGTCAGGGACGTTCCCCAAAAGCGTTTCGACGCAGCGTCTCGTTCCTTCAAGGAACTAGGGTTACATATGTAACCTTGAGACGTTTGTTGTTGTTGTTGTTTTAGCCGTGTTAGTTGGGATGCTGCCTCTATAGCTTCTGTGAGGCAGGTCGCAAGGTTTCAGAACAGAGTTTATATGTCTTTTGTTTTCTTTAATTTCTTCATGAATATTTGATTCCATATTTTACCACAATAGGTGTTGTTAGGTTCATTAATGTACTTAGTCACTGAAACCCCGACCATACAGCTGGTAGATGCTGGTAACTAGTGCCTGGTCTATTGTGTAATCTCTCTCTATCTTGGCCAGTGTGTAGATGGATTTCTTGGGTGCTCTGGACTGGACTGATGTGGTAGTTTTCTGTGCTCTTGTGTTTAGTTTTTTTTTGTGTGTCTGAGTGCTGTAGCAGCAGTCAGTAACCGTGATGCATGTTGGGAAATTATATTACTCCTTGGCTGCAGTTCTAACTCTCAAATACATCTTTTTACACAACAGGTTTATTTATTTGCAACTTCCTTGCTACACATTTTTTTTTCTAAACAAGCCAAAAAGTGAACTGCTCATGGTTAAGTAATAATAGCCATAATAAATAGATCAGTCTTTCTTCAGGAGTGTGATGCAACGGTTATATCATGGCAAAGCATCTCATCACATTAGCAGAGAGGCAGAACACTCATGAAAGCGTTTTCCCAGCACTCCTCTTTAATTTAGATGAAAGAGGAGATTTCATATAATCACATACACCCTCTTACTTATTTTTAAATCATATGATTTCAAATTTAGAGTCTCTTCAGTGTTTGTTTAGACATTCATTTTGGCCACAAAAGCAGACTTTTTCTTTTACCTACATTTAAAAAAGGATGCATTAAATTGATCAAAAGAGACAACAATGTTACAAACAATGTTAAAAAGAATTTCTGTATCGAATAAGTTATTTTTAGTTCAACAGATATATTAACTAGCACAACAGTTTTCAAAATTGATAAAAATCAGAAATGTTTCTTGACCAAATCAGCATATTAGAATGATTTCTGAAGGATCATGTGACATTAAATAAATACATTTTCAAATCTATTCAAATAGAAAACAGCTATTTTAAATTGTAATAATATTTCACAATATTAGTGTTTTTACTGTATTTTTTTCTTAAATAACTGCATCCTAAGCGAGCACAAGAGACTTATTAACCAAATACTTGCACATTACATAAACAATTCTGGGTGGATATGCAGCCATCCTGGAGTAAGCTGGTGACCTTCACCCCCACATTGGTTCCTTTATTGCCACATCAGCACCAAGTTCCAGCCGTGCCAAACATCCTGACAGCCGGGCTGCCTCACCAAACAAAAGCAGCCGACCGCTGACGTTCCTGACAGGGCAAACACACACCTTAATTAACGCCTGCCACGCTCCTCTGATTAAGGGAAAGATGAATCTGCGCCAAGATTTATTAAGCAGGGCGAAGAAAGACACACAAACCTTGGAAAACAGCAGGTTTGCAAACATAGTCGCAGTTTGAGATTAAATTAACGCAGAGAGGAACTGCACCGCTGGGGGACGGGTTAGGAATTTGAGTTTTTGACACAGACCCTTAAGCTTTTAGGTGAGAAAAGAAAGGGTGATAGATTTTCCCACTGGTGAGTAGATGGTTAATTAGGCCATAGCATCAAAACATAATCATTCACTAAGGATGGGAAGGGTGAGGAATTAACAATTCAGTTTTATTGATTAATTTATTAATGGTTATCTTAGGAAGAAAAAATTGACACTGTTTTGGAAATGATTCTTATTTTTCTTAAACTTTTCAGTTACAAAGACTTTTTGCATAGTCTTAAAGTTCTAACTTAGAGAAAAATGGCAGATAAGAAGTTTATACTATAATGTTAAATTAGAGCCTAACCTGATTAAAAACTGAGATCAGATTGGTATCGAAGAAAATGCTTTTCACCCTCAACTGTGTGCGCTTTTTTAGATTTCTTAAGATTTATTTGGAAAAGACTTGGAAAAGCAAACCTCTTTGGCTACTTATATTATTATATAATAAACCCCACAACATTTTACTGTATGTTTCCCATAGAGTTGCATTTAAAATTGTCCAAACACAGAGATCCTCCATAGACTTGCTGTAGAAAAACAGCAAAAGCTTTTCTAAGAAAATGGCAGATGGTAACAGTTGTTAAGGTAGGATTGGCTAGCAGTGTTTTAGGGCAGAAAATAAATTGTTTTAGTCATTTTTGTTCTTGCTTCCCAACTGTACAGTTCAGACATCCTCTCAGAGTGCAACACACCCTATCCCCGAGTATTTGTATTTGCTCCCTATGAGTAGATTTCATCACATCTGTCTGGTTGTCTTCCAAAGGTGCTGTTTCATCTGCACCCATCGTCTGCTCGTCTCTCTAGCCTTCAGCCATTGATTTTGATGGTGTAATAATATATGAGCTGTACCTGTGGCAGATGGACAGCTTCTGCGGAGATGGAGTTGAGTTTTTACAGCGCACACTCAGTGGCAGATGAGGGCAGGAGGTTTTGATATGATTCAAATGGTTTGGAGACTGAACTTGTGACCTCAGGGAAACCAGCAGGGTTTCCTTACGTGAGATGATTCCTCGATCTCAAAGGCAAGCAGAGAGAAACTTTACATTGTCCATCAACTTTTCCCATTTATCACAAGCAGGGAACTGTGAAACTGTTAGTCAGGTTAATTAGCTGCAGTGTTGAGCTATTATTGTGTGCTGTTGAGTATAAACCACATTAAAAGCCACCGCTTGCAAATCTTTTGTGTTCCATCAACAAAATGCACAAAATACTCTGCATGTCAACTTAGCATGTTTAATTTGGTAGTCAGATGCAAGAAAAACAACAACAACAACATCTAATATATCAGGGTACTTCAAAGGGGGGCCCCTGACCCATAGGGGGTCCATGGGATGGATGGTAGGGGGTCTGCAAAAGGTTTGTTATTTTGCGGAAATAAATGGAAATGTGCTAAACGAGTTTACTTCAGTGAAATCTAAAGCACAGATGCTAAAGTTGAGTTTAATGTTTCATTGTTTCTCTCACATTACATTTTACTTAATACATTTGAATGTACAAATGTATGACTTATGTGCATCAGTAATGATTCATTTTAAGGCATCGTAAGAATATAGTATGTAGAACTGTCATTTAAATTAGAATTTAAGGAAGCAGAGTTACAATAAATTCATAAATCTAACTAGTGTGATTATAATGTGACTAGAAAAGGAAAGTTTGTAAAAACTTTGAGTGTTGGCTTGACAAAGCCTTCTTTCAATCTTAAATCATCCTTATAGTTAGACAGACCAAATGGATAAATAAATAAAATTTCTTTTTATTGTCCACGGTGGAAGAACACGTGATTTGTTATTGAATTTGTTGTTAAATCAGGAATTGAAAGAGAGCCAATTCTTAAATTCTGAATTTTGCCCTACCTTGGAACAAAGCCTAATGGTTTCTGGAATAAAGGAGCATTTCATTTTCTCCCGTCTTTGTTGTTGCATCCTAAACCAGAAGATGAAATAAGTAGATAAGCAGATTTTGTTTGTTTCATGTTTTCTATGGATGCAGAATGGGTTTTAACACAGTAAAAAAAGAGATGAGCATATTACACTCATATTGGCAGCTGAAATAATAGTACAATTTGTTTTTTGGGCAATAAAAAAATTATACAAGTAGCCTAGCATTACTATTCTAGGGCAGACGTAGACCCAATTCTTACAGTATATTTTCCCTGATATTCTAAAATTGTTCAGCATGACACATGTCGAGAAGGTGTGCCTGTGTGTGTCTTGGATGCACAGTTAGTTTATCAGTGAGTTCTAGAATCAACCTGGTGGCACTGCTGATCTGGCATCGCCAGGCTTGGAAGCACATCTCAGATCACAGCCAGTGGAGGAAATTCAATATTCCATTGTGTCCCCAATCGAGCGTGAGCAGCAGCCTCGATCCCTGGTGAGGATGAGTGCCACTGCATTTCTGGAGTAGATCCCGGGTGAGCCCAAGCAGAGGACGGGTCTCTCCTCCTTCCTGTCTCTGCCGGATCATGTATTCCGGATGGGACCTGCGTGTCGTGGAGGAAGCATGAAACGTTCCATCATTCCTTCCCCAACGGGGCCTCATTGGAAGAGTTGAGACGGCTCCTGAAAGCTTTTGCATGGGATGTGACCTTCACTCTTTCTTGTTGCAACAAAAGGTGGAGCACAAGTGTGGATGGTGGCGGTTTCCTACCTGGCTATACTTATTCTCTCAGGATATTATGCAGAGAAGGCATTGCATTGGTCATCCATAATTTGGCCGACAACAATCAGGAAATGTTTTATTTCGAGCGCTCTTTGATTTTGGCCTTCCGGAGCATTACTGTATGTGACTTGTTTTGCTTTTTTGGTTTTAATTAATCTGCAGAGGCAGCTATTAATTGCCGTTGCTGTCTGTCTCGCGCACGAGCTGTAATGTGAACGATCTGAGCGAACTATTTACTGCTTCACTGTGCAAGTGGGGAGCTAAACAAGTGGAGAAGTTCAAAACAAATTAAAAACTTTTAGGCTTTTGCAATTATTAGGGAAATTGCTTGGATGAAGTAATGCAATTTAAGTTTTTTCATCTGTAAATATCCCTGTTTTAGTGACAGCTTTGGACTAATTAGATTATTTACAAAAAAACGAAATATTTTAGTGCCGCTTTCAAAGGCTGTGTGCTATTGTCGTTATAAATAAGCACACATCTAACCTGTCAATTACACAGCTGAGAATAATTTCATGATTGATATTTGATGAGTGTGTAGTGTGTAGATAAGTATGCTGCTCATAGGTGACACTTCATCTCATAAACTGAATAATTCTCATGCACACAGTAATGGAAAAATCACATCACCTCTAATAATGCAGCTGCTGTTTTCATTAATGGCTGACCCTCTTCTCGGTCTCTCTTTCTCTCGCTCTCTCTCTCGCTTTCTCTCTCTCTCTCTCTCTACCACTCTTGACTATCTGATAACATCCATGTAAATGATAGTTTCATCTTTATCATGGAAGTCAGCAGCCTTGGCACTTGGACAAGGAAAAACAATCTTGCTAAGTGCCAGGATTCGGCCCGCCCACCTCTCTCTTACTCCTCTCTCTCTTTTTTACCTCTCCAGCACAATAACGCCCTCTCCTTATCAATCGCCTGAGGTATACAATTGACCAAAACAAACAGATAACAAGGAACAAGGCCACTGCGAAAAAATAGAGAAAATATAGACAGATGGAGAATAAAAGTCTTTAGGAAGACAAAATAATGAAAGCAACTGTTAAATGTGAGAGAGTCTAAATGAACAAGAAGTAATAAGGAAGAAGTGACAAATGAAGCTCTATACCTCCTTTTTGCATTAAGGTTTTATGCATTTGACTGATACTTTTAAACAAAAGTGACTCAGTGCATTTGAACTGCAGATTTTATTTATTTGGTGCACAACCATGTTTCATAAATATTAATAAGTTAACAATTATTTATCACACCTGCCTGTTCACAGTTCTCTAATGTTGGTTTTAATGGTCACATGATATGCAGGAAATCAATTGAAATATTTAATCTCTTTTAGTCATTGTTTGGTAACACTTTAGAAAATGGAACACTTGTTAACTATTAACTATGACTTTTCCCACAATAAATTCTTAATTTGCTGCTTATTAATAATTAGTAAGTTTAGGTATTGGGTAGGATTAGAGATTTAGAATAAGGCAGTATAAAATAAGGCATTAATCACAGCAAATTTGAAAGTGTTAAAGTAACACTCACAGTGAGAAAATTAACACTTTTTCGGGGTTTATATAGGTCCACACTAAATAGAGTTAAACTAACACTTTAAATAGTGTTACTTTTTTTTTTACACTTGCATAGAGTAAAAACAACACTGTAAGTGTTCAACATTAACACCATTAGTGTTTTCCCTCCCCCTCATTTACACCAAGTTAGTGTTGAAACTACACTAGTGGTGTCAATAATCTAAACACCAAGAGACTTATTTCCACACTAATGTAGTGTTCATACAAACCCTGATTAAAGAAATTAAAAGTAATCTGCAATCGACTAAAAATAAATGCGCATTAAAAAAAAGTCAACATGCTGTATCAATTTGAAATTTTATTTTTAACGCAGATGTAACAAATACACCAACACAAAAGAAGCTGCAATATATTCACCATCATCTGACCATATAGACACTGAAGATCAAAAGGAGTGTAGAACTTCAAGCTGTTGACACTTTTGACACCAGGGCTGCCACATAGGACAGGTTGAAGACTATTAAACTTGAAAAAGTTCAAATGCACTCATGGAGCTGGTTCCAACGCAAAGGGATGAGGCGCTTGTCCACAACGACGCAAGTGGTCTCCTCCCCTCAATCCTTGACTGGTGGCCCTCCCTCCCACTTGGATGGCCTTCAATGCTCGTGCAGGACTGAAAACGAAATTAGATTAAATAAAACCAGAAAAAAACAAAAACAAATGTGAAACGATAAGTGCACAATAAAACACCTATATAACACACCTAAACCCAATACGTGCCAAAAAAAAACAGTTGATATCATGCTTTGTATTACAGCGAAAGTAAGACGTCATTCATTTCCTCACCACCCCCCACAATTTTTTTTTTTAAATTACATTTGCTGATACACCCTCAGCCAAACCAAGCTATGTGACTGACTGACTTCATTTGAACAGTCGTACAAGCACAACTGAGAGCTGTAGGTCAATATAATGAAAGTGAACATATAGAATCAGTTAGTCCAAAAGGAACATTTAGACAGATTATACCAGTGTCTAGAAAATACGTGCAGATGGGTGAATCCCAAGGACCATATGATTAAAAAACCACTGCATTTAAACATTTACAAAGACTTTGCACCAGTATTATTTGTTTTACCTTATGGAAATGAAGTCTGTCTACAGCCTGTTGGACTGATCTTGGTCTTCCTCCCTGGAGCAGGAGATGCACCTGCAGCTGGACAGATGACATCACTGTCCCAATCTGAATGAGTAGATGTTTAGGGTTGGTGGGCAATTTAGGAAAACAAAAACAAACATTTAGTGCTCACAACAAGCAACCAGAGCAAATATGAAATTGACATTGTCACAAATAATGCCAAACATTTTCAGATCATTGTCCACCTGCTGCTTTTAGAAGACACCATGCTGTTGAAGTAAGAGACTGGGCGTCATTGAAGATCTTTTGCTTAAATGCGGTCTCCCACCTCTCAAGAAGCTTGTTGGATGTTTCAGCAAAGTCCTGATTTATCTAATGACAAACCATATTACAAGATTTCTAAGGTGACTTCATCCTTTACCACCAAAATGGCTAGTCAAACTTAGTAATTGTGCCACAAGAAAGGAGCACAAAACTTGATGTCCAACTAGATTGTGTTACAAGTACATCAACAAAAGATTCTTACATAGCCCTTTGTTGAAAACGGGTCTCTCAGGCTAGGACAGAGAGAAATAATGGCAGGTGGGGATCCTCCTTCAATGTAAAAAGAAAAAAAATACAGTTAATGCTAAACTTAATATTGTTTTCTACACCAAGTGCCACAGTTGTGTGTATTTCTTGCATCTGTACATTTTAGTCTTACCCATGAATTTGTCATGTGACTGACTACATTAACAAGCTGACATCTGGTGCTTTACAATAGGGTTTCATTAGTTAACATGGACTAAGAATGCATAATACTTCTACAGCATTTAATAATCTTATTTAAAGTTCATCTCAACATTACCTTTTACATTATAAAAATCAAAAGTTGTATCTGTTAACATGAATGCACTATGAACTAAAATGAACAAAGTTATACTTTTATAAACTAATACTAAATTTAGTAGTTGTTAGTTTGCACATTAATGTTAACGAATTAAACCTCATTGTAACTAATTTACATACACAATCCCTATATCTCAAGCATAGTTCCTATATGATTAAATACAATTCTAGGCAGTAGCACAAGATTCTTCGCTTACCTTCAGTGAGAAAGTCTTGGGAAAGTGCCATCGCTGTGCAGTTTTAATAATTTCTTCACTCCTTGATGAACATGATGAAAACTGTTGGTCAAGAAAAATGCAAATTATGACGTTGTTAATGTTAAAGAAAATTCACCGAGCCGCTCGCCAGAAGCCCCATTTGTCACCCCACAAATCTTAACGTAACATTAAAGTGAAATTGCAGCAAATTAATTGTAAACTAATTCATCTACTATTATGGATGCTGCATTAATTTAACTCATTAAACGGTTACACAAATCACAGAAAATACGTTATCTTCCCCAGATTCTAAAATAAGAACACTTACGTTTAAAACTGCTAACTAACAAACATTGCCATTCTTACCTCAGTTTGCTAGCTAATTGGTGCAGCTAAATGGCCTCGGGATTCCGTCAGTAGTCTGTCGCGTTATCTGAAAAAAAATAATGTTAGCACTGTGGTAATGTTGAGAAACGTACTTATATTATTCTGAATGGTGGGAAACATACAGTACACAAAACAGGAAAATTGGTCAGTTTAAATGGTTATAAAATATTATACCTGTTTGAACACTGTCTTCTCCTCGTGGTCGTCCACCATTAAATCAAAAGGAAATAGTGTGCAAGGACCGGAAATTGTCAGTTATGTCAACTCGCTGTAATTACACTGACTCCGACCACTGATTTACACTGCAAGTTTTAATGCCATTCAAATCAACACCAGAATCAACACTTTTTAACTCTGAAAAACTTACACCCTAAAAACAACACTAAACAACACTGGATATTTTGCTGTGATATTTGCTTAATTAGTGCTAAGAAATGGATAATATTCTAGTCATATGCATGCTAATAAGCAACTGATTTATTGTTATTTAATATTTTTATAGTTTGTGTCATTATCAGCTCTTCATTAAACTCATTAACCCAAAATGGTACAAATTATTATCCTATTTAAATCCGTGATAAACGAGTTATAAAAGAAATCAAAATGTAGTCTGATTATGTTATTTAAAATGTTTAATCAATTTCTAGCAGATGATTATTATTTTTTTAACACAGAGATTTTACACTCGTAGAATCCAATTTTCTCGGTCTCTGCATTCTTTCATAATTCATAAAAGACATGTGTCCTGGAACCTGTTGTCATATATTAATATTAATGACCCAAAACAAACATCATCATCCCAGCGTGACTGATCACACTCTACACAAATGTTTACATGTCTTTGAACAGCTGGTACTGAGTTCTGCAGGTTAACCTTAAACCGCTGCTGTGCTGCAAGGGATGCACACCTGCAAAAATATAATTTAAAAAAACCAGAAGTAGAACTTTAGCCTGCTTGCTCCTATTGGCCCTCCACGTCTCTCTCAAACCGCATAGAGAGAGTTTTTTCCTGTGCTGAGGTGACAGGTTTGCCTGCCAGGTCTCTGTATCAAACAGCTGGAGAGCTGTGCGTGCAGCTAATGCTAAAACAAGCTGAATTGTAGTGGTCTGTTTACTGATGTGGGTCTGAAGGTTAGCAGATCAGGCGGAGCTGCTGTTAGTCATCATGCCCTGAAAATCAGAAAACTTCAAACAATCAAAAGTAGACTAATATTCACAATAGCATTCATGTTTTTAAAAGCAAATACATATCTATTTATTTATTTCAGATTTCTTTATTTAGTTACTTTTATGCATTTTGCTCCTGCAGCCTCTTATAACCTTGCTTTAATTGAAATATATTATTTTTTTCTTATTCTTTCATGTATTATATTACTAACAATTCAGTTCTAGTTTTCTTTCTGACTCATGAGGCCATTTTAGTTGCATTTTGTGTATGACATCCATCCATCCGTTCATTCGTTTGATCATTCATTCGTTCATTCGTTCATTCATTCTTTCCACTGTTTTTATATTTTTTATACCTGTGAAAGACCTTAAGTTGCATTTTATGTACAAAAGGTCCATATAAATTATTATAACTTCTGTTTTTAGGCAACATGAAATGGCATTTAAACCCTTTTTAACTGCATAATCTGAGTATTCAAAAAGTAATTATTCCAGAAAATTTATTCTATAATAGGTATCGACTACATAATCTGAAAAGAAAGTCGTTTCATAGACAGCAAGCTATTTGATTACTTTTTTTTCTAGAAGTTTTTGAAATATTGTGCAGTGACTTGTACCTTACTGCCAACAAACAGGTACTGTATATAAGAAGGTAAAGGCAAGTTTGATTCCCTGTTGATGTCAGGATGGGTGGTGGAGGGATGAACTCAATTGCAGACAGTTGTCACAGCAACACAGTTTAATGAACAAATAACAGGAAAAACAAAACCCACGAGGGGGCAAAACAAGGGCTAGACAGACGAAGGATGACTAAACTAGACTAACACTTGACAAACTAGACTACAACAGAAACAGGAACAAACTATTAACTTGACAAGACTCTCAACAGGCTTACTCACGGACAGCTCAAGATTAGACAATGTACCGACACAGGACAGAGAACATGAGGAGATTAAATGGGGAGCAAACTAATCAGGAACAGCTGACACAGGTGAAAGCAACAATCAAATGATTACGAGATGATGACAAGGGGGTGGGGTAAGGTGACAAGACAACGCAAGCACATGGCCCAAACAAATGGCCATGTGCTTGCACATAAAACATGGGCCAGTCATGATCCTGCCCCAAGACCAGGAAAATCAGGACACGAAGGCAGAATCATGACAGAACCCCTCCCTTAAGGAGCGGCTTCCAGACGCTCCTCAAGGGAACATCAAACACGGGACATGACTGACTGAGACAGAGACACAAACCAACAATACATGACAAATAGCAATAAAGGCAGACACGAAAACACAACAGGGTTGGGATTAAACAACAAAAATAACAAACACGGGAGGGGGGGCGGGGGTACAACAAAGTTCATAGGGGGCAGTCCAGGGTGAACAGGTGGACTGGGGGTCTTGGGTGGACAGGACGATGGCTGATGGCGAGGGGTCCGGGCAGACTTCGATGGGGACACATGAGGAACAGTCTTGGGAGAAACGGTCCGGGGTGATGTGGTGACGGAGGTGACCGGGGAAACGCACAGGGGTACAGAGGGTGAAGAAACAGGAAGCCCGACCGGGGAAACAGCAGGGGACACAACAGGACACATGACTGGGGGTGTAGCAGGCGGCCGAGGAGCGGAGAGAGGAATGGAGCTCACAGAATCTGACTCAGAACCCACGCTCCACATCTCCGCCTTGGAAACAGGGTTGTCAGTAGCGTTGTCTGTAGCAGTCTCTGGAACAGCACTCACGGCAGCTGACTGGGGTTCGGCGCTCACGGCAGCCGACTGGGGTATGACGCTCACGGCAGCCGACTGGGGTACGGCGCTCACGATAGCGGGCTCTGGGACAGCACCTGGGACAGCGCTTACAGTAGTGGGCTCTGGAACAGCACCTGGGAGAGCGCTTGCAGTAGCGGGCTCTGGGACAGCGCTTTGGACAGCGCTTGCAGTAGCGGGCTCTGGGACCGGCAGAGATGAAGGGCGAGAGGCTCCCTTTCTCCTCCTCTTCCTCTTAGTTCGCGGTGTGGTAGTCATAGCCGGACTTGTGACCTGTTGGAGAAGCTCAGCGGGATCTGTGACTTGCGTTGGATGGGCAGTCTCAGACAGCGCTGACTCAGCCGAGGATGACTCCGAGGAAGAATCCCACGAAGTCCGTCTCCCTCGTTTACCATGAAGATTAACAGGCGTGGGAGGTGCCTCAGGACTCGAGGAGGGATGTGCCTGATCCCCCAGTGTTGCAACGGCCAGGAGACGACCCTCTGGGATCACTGGCAGCTTGGCCGAAGGTGGGGACCTCGAGGGGGAGACCTGCAGCTCCTCCTGGGAGATACTCTCCCATAGTTGGGCATAGTTCCGCAGGATCCACTCACCCTCGGACGAGTAAGGGAGGGTGACCCTCTTCTTGTCAGTAGGGGATGACAGCCAGCACTGCTTGCAGAACTCCAGTTGTCGCTGGAGTTCGGAGGACCCCCTGTCTGCTGAGTTCCTTCTTGGTCGGTACATTCTGTCAGGATGGGTGGTGGAGGGATGAACTCAATTGCAGACAGTTGTCACAGCAACACAGTTTAATGAACAAATAACAGGAAAAACAAAACCCACGAGGGGGCAAAACAAGGGCTAGACAGACGAAGGATGACTAAACTAGACTAACACTTGACAAACTAGACTACAACAGAAACAGGAACAAACTATTAACTTGACAAGACTCTCAACAGGCTTACTCACGGACAGCTCAAGGTTAGACAATGTACCGACACAGGACAGAGAACATGAGGAGATTAAATGGGGAGCAAACTAATCAGGAACAGCTGACACAGGTGAAAGCAACAATCAAATGATTACGAGATGATGACAAGGGGGCGGGGTAAGGTGACAAGACAACGCAAGCACATGGCCCAAACAAATGGCCATGTGCTTGCACATAAAACATGGGCCAGTCATGATCCTGCCCCAAGACCAGGAAAATCAGGACACGAAGGCAGAATCATGACAGTTGACCTTTAGACTGTTAGGGGATGATTCTGTCTTTGGGTTGATACATGTTGAGGAATGAATTCATGTTTTGTATTGTCATTTTAAGACAATGCTGTTGTTCACACTTACTGTCCTTCTCATCTCCTATTCTCAGGACCCCTTAAATTTGCCCCAACGGTGTATTTACTAGCACTTGATTAATTAAACCACTTGATTTAATTCTTCGTTTGTCCAAAAGTTTTCAGATTGAGGTTCCTGGAGGACCAGACTCAGGACCACTCTATGACCTGGATCCAGTGTTGGGTTATTAGTAACGCGTTACTGTAACGCAGTTCCATTTGACAGTAACTAATACTGTAACGCATTACTTTTTAAATAAATTAACTCTGTTACAGTTACCATATGGTGCATTGTCCGTTACTTTTTTAAAAATTAATAAATTTTGACTGAAGTGCAGCCTAACCTGTTTGCAGCAGCGACGCATTGTAGGATTGGTGGATGCCAACCACTGTAAACATGAAGACGCACTGTGGGCATGTTTCCGTTTATTCAAGTATGTGCGGCAGTCATTGCGAGTCAAGGCGAGAGCAACAAGAGTTTCTCAAAGTGGAAATATGCTCATTATTTCACTTTAGTTGAGCATAAAGACAAAAATCTTTTAGTCAAATGTAAGCTGTGTCTTTCTGGTTCGAATGTCCTATCCTAGCCCACAAATTTACAATCTGTGCGCTCAGATTTTGTAAACCGTACCCTCGGTTTTTGAATCTGTACCCACAAATTCATAATCTGCGCGCACACTTTCGCAATCCGTTCCCATGGATTTGTAAACTGTAGCCTACTCACGGATTCATGCAGCAAGCTCCTACGTGTTAACATACAGTTTTAATGAATATTATTATGTGGAATGGGTCTACAGCAAAGTGTCTTAAGTGATTCTCTGTATGTTTTTCTCATACAGGTGAAACATTGTTGAAAACATGCAGCCTGTCTCTACTGCGGAGTCGCCGGCTTTCAGTCAGCTCCTTTGCATGATAACATAATTTCATTTTTAAACAGCATTTATATATATATATATATATATATATATATATATATATATATATATATATATATATATATATATATATATATATATATATATATATATATATATATATATATATATATAATTATTATTATTATTCTATTATTCTGAATATATTATTCAGGTGTTTTTGTTATTTATTTCAGAAATCCTTGTGATATACAATATTCAGTTTGTGCTGGTCTGACAAAACAAAATAATGTTTAAAAATTACTTTCTGTTTTACTATGTGTTTGTATAGACCATAACGCATAAAAGCGCATTAATGGGAACATTAAAGAAAGTTCTTTAAAAAAGTTACTAAAAAGTAACTTTTCACCATAATGCATTACGTTTTGGTCTAAGTAATCAACAAAGTAATTGAGTTACTTTTTGAATTAAGTAACTAGTAACTGTAACTAGTTACTATTTCTTAGTAACTAGCACAACACTGCCTGGACCTCTCACCTTCCCTGCCCTTCTCTGGCAGCGTTTCCTTTAAAGTATGCCACAGTACATTTCTCCAGTCCTCTGCCAACCCGAGCTAACATCAATCTTAGAGCACTGTGATGTCCTCTGCACCTTCGCCGGAGTCGTTCTCCTTGAGCCAGCGTCTGGACAGCCCAGCCACACACATCCACTAATCAAAGCAGGCTCTGGACCTGCATCTCCACAAAATGCAAGAGAGACATTGGCAAATGACAGTTAAAGGAAGCATTTATCTTTTCTCTGCAATAAGCTATAGAGACTCCTGAGCATCATGTCGGTCTCGGCTTGTGTGTGCACATGCGGACAGTATGAGGACCAGTGTGGCGGACGCTAGCGCTATGATTAATGGCTCAATTTCCTCTCCCACTTTTTAAAGTGGATTGTCAATTTGCTCTATGTGATTTGGTGACGTTTCATCTACTGAGTGGGTGGGGAGACAATGTTAAAGATTGTGGATGATCAGTTTGATTACGATTATTGAGATGACAGCGAGACTCTAGGAAGGACTTCATTGCTTTTTTGCTGCTGACCTTGGGAGGGAAAGAGAAAGATGCTTCAGTTTGAAGCACAGATACATGTGGAAGCACATCTCACTGACATACAGGCCTAGAACAAATTCATAATGTTGGTTTCTACCTCCCTTGGAATAATTAAGGTTTTTAATGTTTGTTAAAGAGTCTCTTCTGCTCACCAGGGCTGCATTTATTCGATTGAAATACAGTAAAAATAGTCATATTTTGTGGAACATTATTACAATTGGAAACAAAGTTTTTTTTTTTTTAATGTGAAAATATTTAAAAAATAAAATTTATTCCTGCAATGCAAAGCTGAATTTTCAGCATCATTACTCCAGTCTTCAGTGCCACATGATCCTTCAGAAATCATTCTAATATGCCGATTTGTTTCTCATTTTTATTAGTTTTGTTAGTTTTTATTAGTGGTGCTCAATTATTAATTACATTTTAAAATACATTTAAAACAGTTCTTTTAAGCTATAATAATATTTCACAATATTAGTGTTTTGGTTGTATGTTTGCTCAAATAAATTCAGCCTTGGCAAGCATAAGAGGCTTTCAGAGACATAAAAAAAAACTTAATTATTTCAAATTTTTGACCAGTAGTGCATGTTTTTTCACACCTTAGTCTTTCCAGGCTGCCCTTAAGGAACCCCACGGTTACACAGATTAAAAGTGATGGTGTGCTCACATCAGAGCTGACTGTACTGCTTGATAACGTCTGAGTGTTGGTTTAAGTGCGTTCAGCACAGTTCAGCAGGGTACGCTCTGACTAATACTCATTTTGAAAACTGCCAGCCATCTATGTAATGCAGGATTTAAGGGTACCTGTGGGGACCATGGCAGGAACCAAGTGTGATGGAGTCCTGTGCTAATGAATCAGGGCACGTGTTCAAAAAGGATCTGTCGTGCAAAATTTTCTTCAGCCTGCAGCAAATTGTGAAGGAGAGTATTTTCAGCAGAATGAGGACTCTCTCCAGCTTTCTTCACGGTGCCTCTGGGAGCAGTTTAGGTTTAAAGTGCATTCGAGTTTGGTCAAATGAGAGTCAATTTTAGGATGACCCTCAGCAGAACTACAAGGCCTCCATCGGGCCTAAATTGGAAACTTAATATGAATTATGCAGAAATCATTCAGAGATGTTAGAGCCTTGTTTTAGGAGTAGGCATTTAAGCTACTGTCTGTCTGTCTCATATCTCATTTTATTTTTGTATTTTTCCCTCATTTTTTTTTTAAATATGTTAAATGTTTTAAATATGCATTTATTTTTGCAAATGCAAATTTTTCTGTATTAATTTGTATAGTTTTCTTGCATATTTGTCCTTCAAAATTGACAAACTACAAACCATAATGTCCATCATTATGTCAAGACTGATCAACCCAATGAAAAGTCTCTTCTTTTCAGGTATTTATCTTAAGCGCAATAAGCATTTTCAAATTCACTTGAAAATTTGAGTTTTGATATTTCTATAGAAACATGTTTAAATTTTTTTCTAAATTGATTAAAATCCTGTCTTGTGCAGTTTTTGTGTAGCTAATGAATCAAACCCTAAAAGGTATTGCCGAAAATGACATTTGAACCAATTTCACAATTACAAACAAAGCCCCTTTTTCACACATTTGTGTACAGTAGGTGTTAGTGATTTTAAAATTCATGAAACAAAAAAAAATGGGTGCATCATGATTGACTATTGCTGTCACTTCTAATGCCTGTTTCTAACATTTTAAAATGATTTGTCATACTGGTGCATTAAATTATTATTATTAAATTATTAATTATTATATTATAGCAAAATACTTTCCTTTTTTTTTTTTATGTAATTGCCATTTTTGCCTTAACTAATTCTGAAGTGTTGCCCATGGTCAAGCAACAAAAGACTCCCCTGAGCTGAAGTGGGTCAGCTTGATCACTTCAGCAAAGTGCTTCATCAAAGAGTGACCAACACTTTGAATTAATAGCTGGAGTAATTGAACTAGATAGTCGTTTTTTTTCACAAGCTCGACTGTGACGTAAAATCCACACGTTTTCCACCACATCTGTTTTGCAGCTTGAATGTTTCCCTTTAAATAAACCTGTCAGGGAGTCATTCCCGACTTCTTGTCTTTCATATTGGGAACAACAGAGGAAGACGGATGGCAGGCCTGGCCTTGCCTTTTGAAACAGGTAGCAGGATTCGCTCATGTCTTCCTTTGGTGTTGAATTGTTAGAAGTGTTTCAAAGATCATTTTCACAGGAGGCCAATTTGCATTTCATAAAGTTTAGCAACAAGCATTCAAGACGTAAGCCTGAGAAAGAGAGGGGGAGAGAGAGGCATTGTCTGGGAGGAAGAAGACACTTCAGTTAGTCTGGAAAGCCGGCTCCTGCTCACACGCATCTCTTGACTCTCGTTTACCCCCAACTATAGTTTAAAGAGCGCTTTGAGGAGTTTCACATTTGTCGGCTCTTGAGTGGCAAACTTAAGAGGTGCTCATTGGCAGTCAGAGCGAGGCATTGACGCCGCCCTTCAGGTTTAGTGCAGGTTAGGGAAAGAGCTGTCTGGAGGAGGTTCGCTAGAATCCGAACGACTGGCTCCCAGTGTTCGTGGGAAGTTGTAGGGAGGGGGAACTGGAGAAATGAGGAAGGGATGTTCTCTGGCAGAACACTGAAGCCCCGAGGCCTTCATCTTCATTTCAATGCAAAATGAATTTGTCATATAATCTCTTCGGTGACTACAGCTCTGAGTTAGGAGCACGGAACAGAGGAATAATAAGGCAATGAGAGCAAAGAGGAGGGGAGGAGTGCTGGGAAAGTGTAGGAAGCACTAAGAGCAAGTTTATTGGAAAATGAGGAAAACTAGGGTGAGAAGGGACGGTAAAAACGAGCGGGCCTCTGAGAATTGACTCCAGAATAAACAGAATTTGACAAAGGCCCGGCTCCCTGATGCTCTGTATCTGTCTTGACTCTTGTTTGCCAAATTACGGCAGGTCATTGTTTTTCATTCAGTCCATTAGTGGCAGTGCCATGACACTCCCAGGGTCCCAGCGTAACAAACAATCAGCCAGTGAAAATGCAGGCCTGGCCCAACGGTAAACAAGATGACAAAGAAGTATGTGTTGCGGTCACAAAAGATGATGAAATGCTTTGTGAAAATATTACTTGAAAAACAATGAAGGGGGTCGTGAGTTGAGTTGGCGCACATACCTGGCATCAGAAGCCATGTATTATCACTTTCAAATGATAAAACTAGCAGATTATCCAATCTCACACTCCATAATTTGCTCAGTGTTATTGCTTTGGTTTTGGCTAATTAGTGTGGATGTTGTGACCTCTTGTTTGGTGACCAGCATGTTTGTCTATAAGTTTTTTGGTACACAAAACCTGCAATACAGTAATCAGATGTTGTCGTGTTTTATTTTATTTATTTATTTATTTTATTTTTTGGGGGGGGGGGGGTTACTTTTTTATATTTATTAACATATTACTATCATCAATATAATATTTTTATAGTAAATCAATATAATTGGACAAACATTTCAAAATAATACTTCTTTTGATCTGACGCAGACGGCAAAATATAATTTATCTTGCTGTGGTGCTAGAGAGCCGTATCCATCCATCCATCTATCTTTCTTTCTTTCATTTTGAAAGATGCCAGATCTTCTAAAAATGATGACTGATCTCTGGATTATTTGGTTCTTCAAACAAATTTAGGGATATATTTTTGCGCGTTCTCATGTTCCCAACGGGATGGCAATTTGCTGAATGTAAATTTAAGAATGTTGATTTCAAATGAACTGAAATTCATTGCATTACTTTACATTTTGAACACTGGAACATTTTGTTCCAAACCTGTATGACTATCTATTTTAATCTATAGATTAAAATATTCCAGTTCAAAAATTCAATTGGAGTTAAAAAAGTACTCTTGATTCTTTTGCTGAATGATACACAAGAGACTTGTGTCTATGAACACTTCTTCTTTCCTCTTGGCTCCTTAATGCACTACTCATTTCTCCTCTGCAGACCCATCCCTCCCCTCTTTGCCTTCAGTAATGAGGGCAGCAGGGTTAAATTGGCACTGCACAAGCTGGCATCTCTAAATTGAAACCAAGAGAGAACATTGCCAGTTGTGTTCCCATACACTTCCCTGGGCCTTCTGCCTGTTCTCAGAGCCGAGCCAAGAGAGCATATGGCCTCATGTAGATACGCAGCAAATCTTTCGCATGACTGTCATCTGAACACTCTACCTCAGTGTAGAGTGTCCTGATGTGTCTGTCCTGTAGACGTGCACCACTTGTTACCCAAATTCTCTTTAGCCATATTCTACTTCATATAAAGACTGAACAACTGTCAAAGAGCTGTTAACATATATGTGATGTACGTTTTCTCAAATGAGCCCACTGTTGCATAAAATGAGATCGGTCTTTCAACTGATCTTAGAATTCAGGCACAAGTAACTCATGTGCATGTGAATGTTGTCTTAAGTGCTCTGCTGGTGGTTGCACAGCAATACGATGCAGGATCTGCTACTTGTCAGATGTGTTGATAGTCGATATGGGATTCTGATTGGCTGTAGGACTGGCAAGTCGCCCCTCTGGGCTGTGTAATCTGCCTCCTGACAGCTGCTCAGTGGGAAGTCTGAACACTTTCCGAATATCCCATATTGATGAATAAATGATGGTCATCCTCAGGTCATCTAGAAACAACCGTGACTCTCGTACCTTGGCTCAGAAATGGACGAGTCGCTCATACTAATGCTCAAACCTGGTTTCATAGGATCATGTTGTTGGACAACACTCGTTAAGTTTATATGACAGTGTTTTGTGTTGTTTAAATGGAGTACTCTAGGTTTATAAGGACTGCAGAAGAAAGCTGGTCAATTTTATAGCACCTTAGAGAGAGTCAAACTCCCTAGGCTTGGATACATTTGCTTTAGTACTTTTAGTAGTGTGATAACATTAAAGATCTATCTATCTTTATGCTTTTTCACTTATTTACACTGTTAATGAGTTGGATTCTCATGCTAAACATGACCAAAGTAAAAAAAAAAACTAAAAAAAACACCTTTTTTGACATATGGCGGAGTTCTGTGTTTTTTTGAGTATGGCCCTGTATGTAATGTTTTTATTGATAATGTAATAACTAGGATTTTGTTTCTTAAAATCGAAAATATTTGTCAACCAATAACTGATATGTGAGATTAACATTGCATTGTTTTTTAACTATATCAGCATTTTTAAAACAGAGTAAAAGGAGCACATTTCTAAACGTTTCTTCGTTTGTTCTGTTGCAGGAGATTGCGGCCTACTTGATTACATTTGAAAAACATGAGGAGTGGCTGACGACGTCCCCCAAAACCAGGTAAGATGGCACATGTGACGTTGTTTCCTCATTTCAAATGCAAAGTGTTACCTGAAAAGCAGAAATGTATGTTTCAGCAAAGCTGCCAGTTCCTGCACATTTCGTGGGCATGTGCAGACAGTTAATGGAATATTAATGACTATTTATAATGCAAGATGTGGCCAGGTCTATTAACTTAATGCTGTCTTTGCTCACCAATGCCATTAACGTGGGAGGTCATGTGGTGAGATCGTAGAACATCACCCTACGGTGATAAGGGCTCAGCACGAAATTTACAGTGTTACTTGATTTACTGAGCAGCGATAATGAAAAAGCTTTTTACTTTTAATGGCAGTTTCTATATCTATCCTGAGAGATAACAGCTGTGATATGATGATGAATGCAAATGAAGATAATATGTGATTATATATGAAGTGCACGTCAAGAGGAACCGAATGGCACGCAGACTACTTCTAGACTTTGATGTTCTGAATGTTTTCAGTGCTGCGTATTTCTATAGAAGGCCATGCAATTAAATTTAATCGTAACATAAGGGTAACTTGGGAGCATAGACGAAAATATCCTATGGTATGCATGCTAATCTGTGGTGGTCCAGACAGATCAATTTGGATTTGTTCATAAACAGAAATCTTTGGAAAAGGGCAAGGGTTTGTATTGGAGGCAAATCGAGGGAAACTAGAAATGTGGGCCGACAAATCACCACTGGGTTTTGGGTTCAAGAGATGTTTACATGAACAGAGGTTTCCTGGCCAGCATCTGGAGCTGTCATTCACAGAACTTGTACACACACTTTTGTAAGTACAGCGAGCAGATTAGGCCCATAGGAGCCGCTTTACTGAGCACACAACTGCTTCAGCTCTGATATCAGGTACCAAATGACTCATAAGATGTTTTTTGATTTGTTGTGTTTTACGTAAGCACAGACACACACATGCTGTGCCCCCAAAACATATTTTAAGAATTAAGCAATGCATAAAAATATCTGAGTGTCATTGCTTTAGATAACAAATATATCAAGTATCATTTATTTTGAAGGGGAAAAAAAGCACATTACAAGCAGAACAAAAAGAAGTGTGTTGTTTTTAAATGATAAAACTACTTCTACTACTACTAGAACTTCGAAATCATGTTTTCTATACAGATATGTGGAATTTTTCTTTTATTAGCTGGACTGCATTTACATCATTTCAGTGTGTTTATATATATATATATAAGGAGCATGGAGACATAATTAATAATTGATTATCAATGTTGTAAAATGTTTTTGCTACCTAATATTTTTTTGGCGTCTGTAATGCATTTTTTAAGAATTCTTTGATGAAATTCAGCATTTATTTCAAAATGAAATATTTTGTAACATTATACATGTATTTACTTTTGATCAATTTAATTTTGTCTGTCTAAATAGTTTTTACTAAATAGTAAAAAGTTTGCATTTAATTCAAAATAAGAAAAAAAATCTTACTGACTTCAAACTTTTGAATGGTAGCATATCTTTAAAAAAAGATTTGCTGTTAGAGAAAATTTGTGTGCTCCGATTATGTGGGTCACATGAAAAAAGTGCATCAAAAATAGGAGCGTAGTGATGAAGCATCTATGATATAATTGTAGGGTGTGACAGCGGCAGGCCGCAGAGCAGCAGCGAAGAGACAACTGGGCAACTGTCCTCTACCTACACACACACAAACAAGCATGTAAACACAAGCATTTACACTGAGTGTCTCACACACACACATACACATGTGCACACAGACAAACAAACATGTAAACACAAGCATTCACACTGAGTATCACACACATACACATGTGCAGCCAAACACACACTCACACACAAACAAACATGTAAACACAAGCTTTCACACTTACACATACACATGTGCACACAAACACACTCACACACAAACATATAAACACAAGCGTTCACACTGAGTCTCACACACCCACACCAACACACACAGCCCCTCTCCAACCCCGGCCTGCCTTTACATGATGGTACTTGTGCCACGATATTTTACTTTAGATATGCTTTAGAAATTCATTCATTTATGCCGTTTAGAATGCCGTTCTATTAGATGCACAAAATTTGAGCACTGACAGACTTTCATGTGCGCTTTGTGTTTTTGTTGTCTTGAAGCTCGATCGCGGCTGTGGTTAAATGCACTTGCATCTCCGAATACTTTTACATGAAATAAAAGTTAATACAGTCAGTTATGTTTTCAGAGCAGGACAGAACATCTGATATATCGAAAAAGATCTGTGCATTAGTGTAACAGTCTGTTAAAGCTGCCACTGTCTATGATCTCATCAATAATAATCAAATGGCAATAATGTTGAGGAAAACCTCATAACTAGCCTATTGTCTGTAAACCTTCGGAAACTTAAAGAACCCTGGTTATTGTTTTACAGTTTTTCTGAATTGCTAAAACACTAAACCCTAATCTCTGAACCAAATTCCCACTAGCTTAAACCAAATGTCGAATAAAGCACTCTTTCTGCTAAACCTTAAAACACATTCAGGCATTTAGGCTCTATTTGCAAATCTCATGCACTCTTTTTGCAAAACTCTAAACACATTCTCATTCACTTAAACATTTATCACACTGTGACGCATTTGTGCTGCAAAATGTTAAACACAAGTGGCAAAACTAAAGCACAGTTGTCATCATTTACACACAACAATTCAGAATTGTTCACACTTGTTTCTAATGATGTGATCAAACCAACTGTACAAAGTATGAGCCAGTTCAGAGTGCACAAGTGGCACAGGGGACTGAATGATGATACGAACAATAGATGGACACAATCTGAGAAGGACAGGAGGAAGAGTAGCTACATGTAAGAAGTGGAGGATGAAGAAACAATGAGTAAGGCTTTGAGAGTGTAATCAAGGCTGGATCTGTCTAGCAAAAAACAACATTACTTGTGACGTGGACAAAGTCCTCAGGCTGGACTCAGATGCACAAAGACATGATGCTGAGACAGAATGAATCTCTCCTTGACCCTGATTTTACAATTGCACATCTTACAGTATTTGATTGTATTATAACATGCTTGTCATTTAGAGTTTTATTTGGCCATTTGATACTTTGATGTATTTTTGTTGGTATTGGTGAGTTTGAGATCATTTTGATTCAGTGCTGTGAATTGCACACTCATATGTTGCTCTGCTGTGCATTGTGAGTTTATCGGCCAGGTGTTCTGGCTTTGTGTATTTTTGTTTGTGAATCTGTTCTGGCATGTGCATATGTGTGCATGCTAACCTTGATATAGCTGGCAGGTATTAGCACCACTCTATGTGTGTGCGCCCACTTTTCTATTAAAGATGATTACTGTTTGCTGGGACTCGGTTTTGAGGTTTGCACACCCCCCACTTTTATATACACACACACACACACCAATAGACAGAAAATACAATGGACAATATGTTCAGTGTCAAATTTCAGCTATTTTTAGGCATGCAAGTGGGTAGTTGATATGAAACATTGTGATACATGTTTTTTTTATTAATTATTTTTATTAAAGATTTTGATTTTGTTATGCAAATATAGTTATATACTGTGATGATAAAATCATATAATAATAATAATATGTAGTTTTTGACACAACATTGATTTAAGAGACATTGACAACATTAATTGAGAGATATGGAATATTTTACTTTTTATATTTTACACGACATGAACTATGATACCTTCACTTGATAAGAAAATGAACTGTATTACTGATATAATTTTCATGATTATTATTATGTAAAGATATAAAGTTATATACATGTTATAAATATTAGAAATACCACGTTTATACAGCCAAGTCGCATGGCTTCGAGTGGGATTTTGCGTTTAACTTTTTATGGTTTTTACTTTAACCTTTTTATGCCTCTGATACAACATTCGTTCTTTAGCTCAATCTCATATTCACAATAAATCAGCTACGTCTTACAAGGTGTTTTTGAAAGTAAAAATAATGTCCTTGTTTCAGTGTCTTTCAATATAAAAGTCTTTACTGCTGACTCACTCGTTGCCATCTAATGGAGAAATAATTACTAAAATCACCTTCATGAACACACATGCCGTTTCTCAATACTACATACTATTGAATACAACTGTTATTTATAAAAGCTGTGCGGCTGCTGATGCCCTGGAACTCACATCGCCAAAAAAAAAAAAAGTATTATTTCTAAAATTCTAGTGGATTTGGTCGTACGTGACACTCCATGTTAGAAATACAAACAGTAAAACAGAGTTCTGTAATCACTAGAATATCACACCACTGGAAAAGGCTCTGAGCCAATCAGATTTGAGGACCATAAAAAAAAACTGTTGTATGAATTATAATAATAACAAGGTCATGATAATAGTGTTGATATTTACCATATTAGTATTATTGTTGTTGTAATAATAATTATGCGGTTTTTGTGACATAAATTGAGACTACATTGAAGGTTTGTACTTTTAATTTAGTTTGAAGCAAAATGAAAATCTGTTTAGTCTTGTTTTCAGAGAAATGTAACAAAACTTAAAGTTTATCCTTAAAACAAGGGGAAGAAAGCCAATGGGGTAAATACGGGTAATTAATTCAAGAGGGAAAACTATTTTATTTTTCTTATCCCATTGGAAAAATATTTAGAATCCCTAGTGAATTTTGTTGGATTTCTGTGGTTTCTCTCCACCCTAGTCTGCCGTGTCGCACCTCCCAGACTCCTCCAGTCTCTCTCTAAAGAGCATCGCATAAAGGGTCCCTTCCCATCAAAACAATGGCGTCTGAGGAATACCAATGCATGCCCGCTGCCGTTTTGTTGAAGTTTAATTTGGCTGATCTGCTTTGTGTCATGTGTCTCTCCTCTCTTCCGCAAGGGGAGTGCATCTGAGGTCATGATTAAACACCACATGCTCATTCATGTGCAAATGCACTCAGGGCTCTTTGAAACCGAACCGATGGAGGAAAGAATGAGGAGAAAACTGATAACAAACAGAGTGAAGGAAATCAGGAGGGCGAGAAGCAGAGGAGAAAGTGTCTGCTCGTCTCCTGGAGTTCATGTCTCCTTGCTCGAGTTGTAGTGAACTTTGTAGGCCAGTGAACCGAGAAGTCCCGTCTGTACCGTGGTGAATTTTAAGCACAACTAGAATAGAAACCACTTGTGCCGAACGGACCTTCGTTCATAAATTCTCCCCAGTTGTTCTTAAAGGTACATAATCAACCAATTAAAGTGCTAATGATCCATATCAGTTTATTATCAGAGTTGACAAACATAAAAGTCGAGTTAATTGATCCATAACAGACGTTTGATTGGGCAGAGGGACACACACACATATATAGTGAGTCAGCATGTATTTTATCTGACTTTCCACCAGGAGAGACTGAATGAGAGAGAGATTGATCAGTTCAGTCTCTGTGATGTACACACCTACTGGAAGCTCCAGACACAAACACAATATATTCAATATTCCGACACATTGTACTTGACTATGATGATAGTCTAAAGTCTTCTTTACACTCCATCTTCTGCCTTGTTTTTATCACACGTCTCCACTGGTGCAAAGTCAGACGAGCTGAGCCACCGTTTTAAATTCATTCACTATGGGAGCTGAGCAGCAGGGGATTGTGGGATTGACAGCGGTGCCAAGTGAGTGGTGAGAATGTTAGAAAGTTGGGAAGTGCTAAATTTCACACAAATGAGAGATGAAAAACATCCAGAAAGACAGTTGTTGTGATGTGAAGATAGTTTCAGAGCTTAAATCACATCATTAAACATTATTATACATGTAGATATGTGACACATTGACAATGTGTGACACATTGACAACACATTTTTATTTGGGGCATTTGGAGGTAATTTTAGCATTTTTCTAACTGTAATATATGGGCATTTCATGTCCACTGATGATGATAATTTTTTTTAAAACAATTTTTAAGAAATATCATATTTCATCCATTAAGAGAATGCATCTCATACATATATTGTGTGCATTCTGGGTTTCAGTTTATTTGAAATTGCCTTTATGTCCCTTCAAATACAGTGAGTGAGTCTTGAGTTCAAGATTATCTCTACTGGGTTTATTGCTACAATATAAAATGGCAAAAAAAAGTGGTTGATTTGTGGTTGAACATTCATTAACATGTAACGTCAACTGTTACTAATCAACCACCCACCTGAAAAAAAAATGGTTTCTCACAAAACCATGTGACAAGCAACATCTGAATTTTTTATTTATATATATTTGCAGTGCATAATTTGAAAGCTTTATGGTAAATGTACTAAAAAAAAATTCTGACCTCCAATGACCTCAAAGTGTATGATTTGCAAAAAATTTTTGGTTGCAACAATGAATTTAATTTAAGACAATCTGATAAGGCCCGTAACTGAAATTAGGAGTCAAAGTGTTGAAACTGTCAACTCACCACCTGAAAAAAAAAAAAAAAAAAAAAAAAAAAAAAACATATTTTTCTTTAACCGGTGTCCCATAACGGGTGCTGGCAAACAGGTTAATGATTAAGATTGGCAACTAGCATAAAGTTGCAATAATAAATTAAATGAACTGAAACCAATAGTTGATTTATTAAGTATGCATACCGTTTTTATTTATTTATATATACAGATATATTACAAAAATATAAATATACTGTATATATAAAATATATGAAGTTCCAAATGGAGGTTCGGCAGGAGCCTAATCATTCAGTCCCGTGAATCAAGATTACGAGCCTATAGATGCAGCAGTCATTTCGCCATTCCAGCGACAATTCTTCTTGCACCCCTCCACCTCCCCATCTCCTCCTTCTCTCTCAGTGTAGCTCAAGCCAAACCTCGGGTTCGAGCATCCGTCGAGGACAGCAAGCCAAGTTTGTTTACCATTAACCAACAGGACTGAACGGGCAGGCAAATTCGTGAAATAACATAGAGTTACAACCAATGATTGTCAGGAATTATCTGTGATGGATGTGTGGAATCACTTTTACTTGTAATGCACAAGCACAGCAAAGCGTCTGGAGATGTTTTGACATGCTGCATGATGAAATAATATTGATATGGTCCAGTTATTTTCATTACACATCTACTGAATAAAGAAGCTCTGTCAGTGCTCACATCAGTTTCTCTTTGATGCCAAAATCTTGTTTGAGCACCTTTCCATAATCTCAAATGGGCAGTTTGTCGGACATGCCTTTTATTAAAACACCAAAATAATAACAGAGAGCTTTGAAGGTTCCATCGAACATAGTGCTCTATTCCTCAAGGAAATAACCGCGTTTCACACGGCAAACAGTAAGTGTGTGTGTGTGTGTGTGTGTGTGTATGTGCGCTCTTGTTTTTGTGACATATCAGGACACAACTCTGTATAATGACATGGGTATGAGACCGGTATTAGAAGGAGAGGGTGACTTATGAGGACATAAACCATGTCCCCATTTTTCAAAACGCTTATAAATCATACAGAATGAGTTTTTTTGAGAAAGTAAAAATGCACAAAGTTTCCTGTGAGGGTTAGGGTTAGGTGTAGGGTTGGTGTAGGGCCATAGAATATACAGTTTGTACAGTATAAAAACCATTACGCCTATGGGATGAACCCACTTTTCACAAAAACAAAGATGTGTGTGTGTGTGTGTGTGTGTGTGTGTGTGTGTGTGTGTGTGTGTGTGTGTGTGTGTGTGTGTGTGTGTGTGTGTGTGTGTGTGTGTGTGTGAGAGAGAGAGGAGGTCGTAGAGATATAGGCAATGGCCATTGTGGACTGTGTGTGTGTATCGCGTGCCTGCCATAATGAATGTGATGGGCCGTCTCTCAGACGGTACGTCAGCTCCTCTGGCTCTTCCCGCTAGTGCTGCATGTGTTGGCGCGCTTCAGTGGCAGACAGACTCTCTGCTCTGCTCTAATGCTTTCTGGCAAGAACACTGGGCATTTATTAGTGCAGGAAAGCATGTGTAATGTATGTGTGCATGTGTGAATGTTTACATTATTCTTGTCGCGAATCCTAACATTCAGTTCTTAATATCAAAAGCAGTGAAACTTCATTGTTCTTCATACCAATTTTAATTCCACAGCAACAACAACAAAACGCTTATGTAAGAAGTTCAATATGTGATGGGTTGCACTTTTCAAACATTTTTAATTTATATTTACTTATTTTGCATGTAAAAACATGGATAAAATTGGCGTTGATTTATGTTTTGTAGGGCCCTCATAGTTAACTAAAATAATAATAATTATAAACTTTAACTAAAATAAAAAATGTAAAAAAAAGTCAATATTATTATTTTTTTTTTATTTTTTTTTTTAAAAGAAATGTTTAATTTAGCTACTTTCAAAGGCAATATTTTTTATTTTCATTTAGTTTATTCTGATAATAAAATACTACAAAAATCACTAAAACTAAATCTAAATTAAAAATTCTGAAAACTAAATAGATATGATGATAATAATGATAATAATAATAATAATAATAAAATTGACAAAACATACTAAAACTTTAATAAAAAATATAATAAAAACATAATAATACAACTATAGTAGTATTTTATCTTGCCAATATGGTTGTTTGATTCCTATTTATGAAAAAATAAAATCTTATGTATGTATTTGATGTTTTGACAGTTAGCTGATTTATACTACATTTTCTGAAGACAAATGGACCATGGACTTACATTAACACCCTGCCAAGATAGGCGTTTGAATTTATGAAGTGCATGCAATCATCTACGCACATGCATACACAGCATGTTAGCATTCAAAAGCAGACAGACAGCAATCTGAAACCAAAAGTCAGTGCTCAGTACTGCCAATGATGTGAAATACTGATACCAATACTCGCTTGACGTCCCAGGTGTGTGAGTGTGCTTTTCATGCATGTGCCTTTTTATGATTGTGTATTTTTGAGTGCTTGTGTATGTTTGTGCCTTATAAGGTTTTCTTCTGTGTTTATATACTGTGCATTTGACCATGTATGTTTATGTGCTTTTATGCATGTATGCTTTTGGTTTGTGTGAGTATGTTTATGTTTGTGTATGTGCTTTTTTTATTATTTTATTTTCTATGTTAGTGCCTTTTATATAGATTTTCATTTGTATGTGTATGTGTGCTTGTATGCATTTATGCATGTGTGTATGTGTGTGCTCTTTTTGATGTATATCTATGTATTCTGTGTGGATGTGGGCTACTGTGTGTGCATGCACTTTATTGTGTGTGTTTTTCCATTTGCAATATCACTGTGGTGCTCTTGCGCTTTGTGAGTGAAGTCCATTTATTGTGCGTTCACAGACGTGTGTATTGGGAGGGTGGTGTGCCTGAGTGAAGCGGTCCTTCCGAGAGATAGTTGAGCAAGATGAAACGAAAGGGGTCTGGGAAGTGGCAACATGTCAATATGAAATAGAGAGAGAAAGAAAGAGACAGGAGCCAGAGTAGAGCAGCGAGAGATGATAGATGAGAGATGCCGCGTAGGATGCACTGAACCATATGGGAAGAGCAGAGGAATAAATCTGACGGAATTGAAAAAGAGAAAACAGGATGAGCAGGCGCTGACGAGAGCTGCGATATGTATGTGTGGTCCGGGAAGACAATATTGACCATCAAGTGAAACAGCAAGAAATTCCTGCTTCTATAAAACATACAACACACAGAGCTCGCGCAGAACAGCGTGTCGTGGCTTTGAAGTTGTGCGCGTTGATTTGACGTGTTTTTTCACAGTGGTTGGTCATAGTTCATCTTTTGATTTGAGTAAGGGGTGACCCAATTCTGTCGGCCCCGTGCTCATGAATAATCGAAATCAAACAATCATATACAAACACATTAATGCATTCTGCCATGGACAGTACACAGCCTTCAATGTGTCCATCATCTGAACTTGTGTTGTGTATCGAGTCACAGATCAGATTGCCCATGTGCCCTATAAATATATATATATATATATATTTTTTTTTTTTTTTTTACAGATACGTTTTTTTTGTTATTGTTTTTCGTTACAGTGAAGAATCATTTTAAATATTCCCTTGGTTATTTCTAAAATTCACTTGAATTTGTTCTAGGTCATTAGACATGACATAGTTTTGCCTTGGAAGCCTTAGAAGGTGCTTTCATTCAAAAATCATTGACTGACAGAGCAGCTGATTTTGGTTTTGGTTGCACAGCCGGTGAGATAATGCAGTTCTGTGTGTGTGTGTATGTATGTATGTATGTGTCAGAAAGAAGAGCAAGAGGTAAACCTCACGGGCAGATCACCCTCGTGAGGCTCAGCTTCACTTGATGATAAAGACTGAATTCAATTATTTAGCAACACTTGCAGAAGAGACAGCAGCTCACTGTCCCTCCTCTAGGGATGAAGTGTGTGTCTGCCAGAGTACATCTGCTCTGAAAAAGCTGAATTTATGACTCATATAGCGGTAATGGAATGCCTGAGTAATTAGCATCTAATAGTAAACGGAAACTAAGATGTTGAGCCTAAAATAGCAAGTGTACAGCATTCTTTGGATTTGGATCTATAACTCCTGAGTGTGTTTCTTCATCATCTACTCATCCTCGTGTCATTCTAAACCTGATTTTTTTTTTTTTTTGGGTACACAGATGGAGAGATTTTAAAAACTTTTTTTTCTTTGCAATTACAATGGACAATTATTGAGATATTCAAAACACATTAAAACCATTTGAGAAGCAGATTGAAGCTGCCATTCACATTAAAAGAATAGTTCATCCAAAAATGAAAATTCTGTCATCATTTACTCACCCTCATGTTGTTCTTCTGCTGAACACAAAAGAAGATATTTTAAAGAACGTATGAAACCAAACAGTTGATGCTCCCCATTGACGTCCATAGTGTACATATTTGTCCATACTATGGAAGTTTATGGGGTACTGTTACCCATTATCTTCAAAATATCTTCTTTATTGTTCCGCAGAACGTTCAGATCTTTTCATTGAATTTGTTAGATTTTTTTTTTTTTTTTAGTTTACAAAACTGGTATGAATGAGTCGTTTAAAATTGATCAAGTTCTTGAGTTCAACTCACTGACTCAGTTGCAATAGTTAACGACTCAGTGGAGAGGAAAATTACCAATGAATAACAACATGGATATTGAGTACAAGTTGTATAGTCAGCATCTATAATGCTTGTCTAGCTTTTATTTTAAAGCTTTAAAGCTTCAGTTCCTGTTCATCATAATTGCATTTACAAGAAATATCAACACAGGCTGCAGAACATCTCCTTTTGTGTTCCGTAAAGAAAGTCAGTCAAATGGATTTGGAATGACATGAGGCAGAGTAAATTATGAACTTTCCCTTTAAACGAAACCATCAGTGCTTGGGGTGTGATTAAATGAGACTGGAAACCACAAAGCCATCCCAGTCTTCTTGAAACCAGACTTGCCCGAGTGTGTGCGGTTGTAGGCGCTCCTGATAATGCACATGCAGGCCTCGTTCAACAAGGACTGATGGAGAGTTTTGACTTCAATTAATTCTTCATCACATTAATTAATCTAAATCTATAGTTAATTAATTATGCAGTATATTTTTTCTTGTGCATGTTTAAAAAGTCAAAAGGGTTGTTGGGTGATGTTTTAAATTGGAAAATTAATATTCATAACTCCTAATGAAGTTTCTAGAATGACCCTCGATTCATGGCTTTACTGAGATTTAATTAACAATCCTGGCAGCTGACACCTTTGACAGAATGGGTGGCATAATCGAGCTGCGTGGAGTGACTTATTGTTCGAACACGATAAAACATACAAACATTAATATCTGGCAAACACTGAGTTCTCTTAAGATCCTCAAAGACATATCATAATATGCCATTCACAAATTATCCTGGCAAACATTAGGAGTAAAACTGCTTAAGTGTGAAAATAATGTCATGCAAGACTGAGCAGTAATGAATATATTAGGACTCGGGCATCTGATCCAAGGTCAGAGAAAAATTTGCAGCAGCATTTATAGACCCCGTAGAATTTTCAATAATTGCTGTCCTGTCATAAAAGTTTAACCCTCAAACTGTGATATTGATGCCAGACATCGACCAGCAGCTAATTTAATCACATTACTATAGAGTGGGAGATTTATTACACTTTTTCTTATTTTTATTTGTTTATTTTTGTGCACATTTTGTTTCATTTGCTTGTGCGGACTCTTAGCTGTTTCACCTCAAGTCTGATATTCTGGGCTTTTCAGTGTAGATCTATGTGATGTTTCACCCCGTTTATCTTAATACTGTTTATTACGGTTGTCTTTGTAGGAGCACATGTGTATCTGTGCTCTCAGTGACACTGTCTGTGGTCCTGAAAGCCCACAGACTGCACAGACACGGTGTCTCCAGACTGATCGAGTTATGTTCACATCAGCACTCGTGTGTGTGAACTCTGCATGACCTCGGCGTCCTCCAGTGAGTACATTAACCCATCACTGCAGTCAGTCAGCACACTGACCTATATCACCTCAAACTTGACCCTGAGTCAACACAGGCTAACAGTACGCTAGATAAAAATAGTCAATTTGCTCAAGAAGCTTGTATAATTTTCATATTCTAATTGGTCTTGGGTCCATCTATATAAACACTAATGGTCAAAAGTTTGGATTTGTTTTTAATAAGACTTGATAATGGTTCCTAATATTATCAGTAGGTATAACGGTACGTGTATTCATACCGGACCGTTTCGGTACAGGGCTTTCGGTATGGTGCACGTGTGTACCGAATGACCGAATGCAATATTTTGTGTGCGGAACATATACATTTTCGTGTTTCCAAATGAACATATTAAGTGGCGGAAGTCCGCGTTCAGCACAAATCTCGCCCTGCAGCTGATTCTAAGGCCGGCGACACACTGGCTGCGTGGCGTGAGCGTGGCGTTTCTGCTGCGTGTAAGTTGCGTGACGGATGCTTCGCATTTTCTGTGTCTTTACACACCAGAATCATGTCTGACACGGCGCTGGTGCGCTGCTGTATGTGACATGGAGGGAGACCGCCGACAGACCAGGATCTTGTTTTCACGATAACAATATCTATACTTCATGTTGAGCATAAATATAAAGCCTACTGATAAAGGACACCGTCAACAGTAGTGACGGCAAAATAGACTATGTTTGACAGGTGCAATATGCCAGTGTGTCACCGACCTAATGTTTTCAAAAGGCATCACGCGAGTGTGAACATCACTACAACTAGGAAAAAAACGATTGTAATTCAAACGCAGCTCCTGTCGGCATTTAAACAGACCTTTGCTCTTAATTCCTATCGGTCCAACGCAATAACGAAATCTGAGCAGGTTTAAAAACTTTAACTGTTGATGCTGCACTTTACACTTTGGAAAAGTTATATATATTTTTAAAATATGAGCAGGCCTACAAGCTGGGATTGGTAATGCTGCACTGTAATCATAGTTATTTATTTATATTTTTCATTATATTTTATTATATGATATAGGTTTGAGACTGAGAGTATTTTATTTAGTGGAGAACTTTGCAGCAGTATTTTATTTCCTATTCTTTTTTTATTTTATATATGTTTTATTAAAAAGTATTTAAAAAAGTGTAAACAAATTGTTAAAAAAGGTTTATAGTAATAAACAACCTGCAGTTTAATGTTTGCATTTCTTTCCCTTACTGTACCGAAAATGAACCGAACCGTGACTTTAAAACCGAGGTATGTACCGAACCGTGATTTTTGCGTACCGTTACACCCCTAATTATCAGTATTGAAAACAGTTGTGCTGCTTAATATTTTTTGTGGAAACTGTTCTTTATATAAAGGTCAAAATAATGGCATTTATTTTAAACAGAAACCTGTTGTAACATTATCATTAATAATTATAATTTTACTGTCACTTTTGATCAAATTAATCCATATAATGCAAAACTTTAAGTGCTTTCGATGAAAGTGTCTTGCAAATGAATAAACATTAGTATGGTTTTATTCACGGCCATCTGGCATATATATATGTACAAAGACTAAAGGGCAGTTTACACTGAATGTGTTTTTGCAGTCCACTGCATGCTTTTCCATTGTTTTTCTGTGTAAAAAAGATTCCATATTTTGCAGTATTTCTAAAAATGCAATGTTCAAGTTAAAATAACTTCAGTTTGCATTTCTATTTTACTTGCAAAAATGCATTCTGTGAGCCACCTAACAGTAAGAAACAGTCCAGATTGAATGCAAGAATGTCCCTAAGGCATGATCTGTGGTTCATCGTCACATATAAGTACATTCAACACTGGCAGCAGTTTGTGCTATGAGTGTGGCCTGAAAATCACTCCGAAAATACAGCAAAAACTCACTTGTAATCCTGCAAATTTGCTGCGTGTCGGCATTGCCCTTAGCGTTTGCTACTCCACGTTCAGTCGACAAGATCAGAATGTTCTCTCTCGGTAGGCAGCATCCATGTTTCATTAATCAGCCCCAACCATCTCTCCGAATCAACTTTTTCCGGCTGAGCCCGCATTCCCCACCCCTACATGGACTCCACGTGGACCTTCCCATCCCGCCGTCAGTTCTCTCAGATGGAGCCGTTGACAGGCGCAGGGGTCTTTTCCATCGCCATGCTGAGGGGCTTTTTAATTTAAGGTAATTAATTGCTGACCTCATTTGATGCGGTACTTTATGAGCCTATGGTGACGGCCTGTGATTTTCTGTACTTCCTGCTGCTAGCGAGAACTCCTGCAATGATGCTGGCATGACTGAGAATGAGCAGAAGATTGTATGAAGGAAAGCGATGGAGGGAGAGTCTGTTGTGATGTGTTCCGAGGGGGAAAACACAAAAAGGATCTGGTACTTTCTAAAAGAGACAAGTGATTTCCCCAGTCTTGCTGTTCTTCCTGCTCTGGTGGAGGCTGCATCCATCCGTCTGTCTCCAGACTTGACTGTCAGGGGCATCCACTCCATTTAATCAAACAGATTTTTGTGATTACATTCGCCTCCATATTCCAGAAAGAGAGAAGGAGAGATGGAAAGAGGAAGCAAAGAGTGTTGTGGATCAGTAAACCACCGAGTGCCACAGTGTCTGCTGACAAAGTAAATCACACACGCATAAGTTGAGCAGAGCAGCCCATTACGAAAGCCCTTCCAGCTTGTCTCTTTCTCTCTCTCTCTCTCTCTCTCTCTCTCTCTCTCTCTCTCTCTCTCTCTCTCTCTCTATCTATCTTTCTTGTGTACAAAAACTTAAAATTCTGTCAAAATGTGCTCACCCTCATGTCTGTTTATGGGGTAGAACACAAAAAGAGATATTTAAAGCACTGTCCAAGCTGCTCTTTTCAAAACAATAAAAGTGAATGGAATCCACAGCTGCTTAGTGGGGTTTTCAGTGATTAATGACTTTGTAGAATACAAAGCTAAAATATGCCTTCAGTTTTTTGTTCGTTTTTTAGCTTGACCAGCCACTGTTTACTTTGTGGAGTATGACTTTTCATTCTGTGTTCCGTGGAAGAGTTTTGACCAACATGAATAACCAATGACAGAATTTTTAATGTCTCTTTAAGTCTATTTTCCCATGCACAATTGCATGTGAAAAGGCCCATTGTGTGTTTTTGTAATTGCTAGTATTTGCGAGGCAGCCTTAAATTAGAGCATATAATCTCTTGCTACATTTGATAGAAGTATAAGAGGAAAAACAACTGAAATCAATAGACGGGGAGGAGAAACTCAGCCTCCCTTTGACTGGCCCAGACAGAAATGTCTCTCTATTCATAGAGGAATGAATAAGAGTCATGTTCACAGTACAATAACATAGAAATAGAAAATGTGGGGTAGAATGGCACTTAGCACAAAGCAGGGGTCCCTGGAAATGGACTGGGTTTAGTGGCCCATATGGTGCCTCTAAAAGCGTGTTCACACTAAGGCAATTAAATTGCATGAAGTCACCAAGGTGCAAATCTGATCACTTAGTAAAGTAACAGCACACCTCACCTCTCAGAAACTGTTGTGCATTAAAAGTAATATAGTACCATGTGTAATACATTAAATCGAGGTTTTCTGACATAACATGGGTCGTGTGAGCTTTACTGTCTGCTCTCCTATTGATATTTGTCATTTTCATTGGAACATCAATCGTTGTGATCCTGGTGATGGTGTTGCTTTGGCTGGAATTAAACTGATCTGAAAATCAGCAGATCCTCTGTTGGACTTGTAGCCTAACCCACCAAGAATGAATGTGCACAGAACTCGCTGTAGAATTTTGACCGGGAATCATTTACAAACCAGAACATCAAATGTGGAAAAAAAGTCAGCAGGCTCCGTCTGGGCTTCTCATTGATATTGAAACCCACTTGTTACCCATGTCTGTGGTGTCTCAAATCCTCCTCCCCTTCAGTCCATTTTCTTTTTTAATGATTTAAGCCCGCGGACTGCCAGGAGTATGAAGCCGATACTGCTGACGACACAGCACTTTATTTATGCACACATAAAGCTCTGTTGGCCGTTAATTAGTAGAAGTAATTGGTAAGCACTACTAATGAACTGCGGATAAAATGTGAGTGTTATCAGAAAGATTGTATTACATATGCAAGAGAAAGTGTTTCAAATCACTTGAGATGGACTGAATTCGAGGCCTTGATCGTCAGAGGTTGAAAGGAGGTCGAGGATGGCATCGCCGTCAACACTTCCTGTTCTTTGTGTTTAAAATGTGGACAAGGATGAAATAAAACGTGTCCTTTTCTCTCTCGTTTGCTGTCTTTGTGTGCATGTGAGATCTGTGTGTGTGTGTGTGTGTGTGTGTGTGTGTGTGTGTGTTGTGTGTGTGTGTGGCCTCCCCCGAAGGCTACTGCCCGCAGGCATCATTAGGCATGATTTACAGTCTCTGATTTCATCCACTTCATGTCATTTAGATCAGTGTGGTGCATACTGAGAGGAGCTGGGCTGACTGCTCACTTACTATTTGTGTGTGTTGACAGTTTAAAGCCGTGTTGAGGGTTTTGGAAATAAGGTGGTATTACTAGCGCTGCTTGATCCATGTTCAAAGTCAACCTCTTTGCATTTCTGGTCTTGCACACTATTTAGTCTACCTTTTTGGTAACATCTTACCTTTTCGGTTAATGACGAAGCCTAAGCCTCTTAGGATTCGTTAATAGGTGTCGACCATTATTCACAAATGAGTTGAGTTGAAATGTTTTTTTATTGTTATTATTGACATAGAAAATAAGATGATGAATTGCAATTTGATGCAAGGACTTATTAAAATTTAATGAAATCCAGATTAATTCATATGAATGTAAAAATGCATTATTGAATTTCTTTTAAATTCCAACAGAGTAAATTCCTCAGTTCTGAATAATGTCCAGTTGTGGTTTTGGCGATGGTTCGGAATTTGTAATGAGGTAGCTAACAAGACAAATAATTTAAATGCAAGGACATGTAATTAAAATGAATTGAAATTCAAAGTAATTAATGTTTTTGTCATTTTTATAGACAAGCTTTAATTATAGAGTTGAACAAGCCTTGTTTGAAAGTTTGATTAAAAAATCTTTGAAAGGTTTTAAGTTTTATTGGCCAGATGAATTAATGGATGTTACAATTTTTCACCATTTTATTTTTTTAGAAAATAATAAAACTAAGTTATTAAAAAAGGGTGGACAAACATTTCATTTTGCCAAAATGCATTGCCTGTATTGAATTTCTTTGAACTGTAATTCAGGAATTGCCTATGTTCCAAGTTCCAGAGACAATTCTTCAGTTCCGAATTTTGCCCAACCGTGATGTCTGCAATGTTTCAGAATAAGATTTGACTACTAACTCTGATATAGAAACTTGCACTTTTCATGATGTATCTATTTTAGATGGATAAATTCAGTTTGCTTGCTCGATTCTTTCTCACTTTAATTAAATATCTTGTTTCACTTAGAAATACAGTACATCAGATTGCTGATGTAAAACAGTTGAATCTAACCGAACATGTGGTTTTGTTTTATCTTCCTCCCGCTGCTGGAATATTTTCTGTATTTTTGAGGTTTTTAGGTTGCAATTTAAGAATTAAAATGCCTTTAACATTTGCAGGCCTGAATTTTTGCACAGTATCCTCTCTGCAAAGCGTACTTCTCATGCATACTGTGGTGTAATGCCTTGAGCGATGTGTTGCAAACCCACTGTGGGTTCTGTTATCTCCACTAAGCTTTGGTTCTCGTCTACATCTCTTATCTCCTCAACTCTGCGAAACCCAAACACATCCCGGCCCAGCAACTGCATGGACTCCATTATCCTCCTGCAGCAGATTTCGGCTCCAGAGCACATTAAATCTCCAGCAGGGATCAGGGTAAACAAATAAACAGGTAAATCGGCTTTTACCAAGTCTGCCGCTGAGAGCTCCCCGCGTGCTTTGATCACACCTTCCTCGTAATCTCTCTCCTCTACTCCTGCTTTGATTGCAGCGTAAGTCAGACTCTCGTGTGAGTCGGAGACGGCGATTATGCCACTTCATTCTTTATAGCACCGTCTGGTGAACGCCTCGTGCTTGTATTGGTGGACATGAACATCGGTAAGCAGGTGGAACCCGCCTCTGTGATCATGGAAAAGTGAGGCGGCGCTCTGTGAAACCCTCGGGAGAGAGATGAATCATATCAGCACCGGTGTGTGTTAAAGGTGCTGACCGCTCGTCTGCCACAAACCGCCCTCAGCGAGAGTGTGTGTGAGACGAACGCAGAGAGAATGATTAGCCTGCTGCTCACATTGAGGATAGAAGGGCATCGGGGAGGAAATTGGAAATACTTTTTTAGGCATTTTAAAGCAACATTTCACTCAAAAATGAATACTATGTTCTAAGACATACTCCATGCAGATGATTGTCGCGTCATGCGTCATTGTTTTCAGAAAATCATAACGTGATGCATTATCAGGGTTTCCACAAGGGGTGCTATAACTGCCTTCACTACAAAAACTTCTGCAGTCAATTTTATCTTTCAGGTCATTTCGTTTAGAGCAAAGTATCTCAATTAGAAAGGTGACATGTTTGTACACTGCAAAAAAAAATCTGTTTTAATTAATTTTTATACTAATTTTCATTTAAAATAAAGATAACTTGACAAGCAATATTGCTTAATATATATTAAGGCTTGTTTTCTTGTATTGTCTTTTGTCTTAAATACAGATATGTAAAATGCTAAATTTAAAGTTTTATTTTAAATTGAGGTAGGGTTATTATAGTTAACAAAAACGAAAACCATAAAAAAATACAAACAACAAAATTTAAATGTAAATGGACAGTATATAAAAACTAATTCAAACTAATTCAAAATATTAATAAAAACTTGAAAAATACTTTTTAAAGTTGGGTGTAAGGAAGTAGAATTATTAGAAATTAATTCATGCATTGCTGTAGTTTTAAAAAAAAAAGATGGATGGATGGATAATATATAATGATAGATTCAGATTCAATAAATGAGCTTTTGTGGAACAGGGTGGAAGAACATGTTATTTCCCAGAATACATTGCATGTGTTGAATTTATTTGAATTGCAAATCAGTAATTTCCTCTTCCATTATTTATTTTGTATATAAAGTTTGTCATACATTCACTTGCTATTAATTATAACAAGTTAAATACATTCAAGTGGTAACATACACTTAAGTGTAATAAAGAAACCAGAATAAGATACATGTTCTGAAAACAACTCTTAATTTAGATATTTTAACTGGAAATGAGGTAAAAAGGATCATTAAAAACCAAAAGGGTCTGGCTGCAGACATAGGGGCGAGTGGAGCTCCACTCAAGAGCGGAAATACGTCACCTCCACTAGCGTCGCGGATGCCATGTTGGTCCGGGCAACAATTTTTCTGGTAACCAGCCCCACAGTCTTTGTGAAGCTGGCTGCACTGTAGGCGACTGCACCTAGAGATGATGTACGGCTTTCTGTAGATTAGATAGTGATAGTGTCTCTTTAAATATCTTCACTGCACCTGTTCAGTATCAAATAAATAAATAAATGTTCATGTTTCAGTCAAACGTTTCATGTTAGGGAAATGGAAGAGAGTGAGATTACTTAGCCTAATTGTTATAGCCACAAAAAACAAGAGGGTCAACCACACTTACTGAACTTACTATCAAGCCAGCTGAAGTGTGCCTCCTGTTAAATATGCTCCTGACTGACAATGATGTTAAATCTCTGGCATGAACAATTACATCAGATGGGTCAAGTTTAATCACAATACTGACATTGCATTGTCAGTAATGTTAAAGCAATTTTCTTGTTGCTGAAGGTGCCTGGGCTACCACAGTTGTGCTTTGTTGTTCTGATGCATCTGATTGCTGGCCTGGGGACACAAAGAAGACATGAGTACAGCAAAACTGGAACAAAACTATGTCTGTGTACTGACGTTATGTAAATTCAACACAGAAAAGTACGGCATCATTCACCTACGACAGTCCCAAAGCAGACAAGGTGATGGTGCTCAGAAGTTCCAGTCTCTATTTGTGGAGGTGTTATGAGGATGGATAACACTTGATATACATTTGATCCGAAACAAAAAAGTCAAACAATAGAATAATAGAACAACAAAATAGAAAAAAAATAATATGTACATGTTAATGTAACATGTAAAAAGACTTTGACTTCTAGGGTCGCAATATACATTTAAAATGTAAAGAGTGCTGCATCTTCCATGCCAATCCTATCCCTGGAAAGATATTGAAACTGTAGATCCAGTGTGAACTTGTACAGACTTTTTGGCTGGAATTTCAAAACTGGCTTCATTCCAAACATATATCAATACACCCTTTGACTGTGGTCTCAATTAAGGTTGGAGTATTGTTGAAGGAAAAGATCCTTGACTTTTTGATAAATAACTTAATTACTTTGTGCAAATACTATATTCATAGATGTACATTTTTTAAGGTTAAACCTCACTAGAGCAGATGGAAGAATGAACTTAAGATATTTGCAAAGTGTCTTCATTACAGGATGGACAGGAACGCCCAGAAACTCTTGAATGCTTTGTACTTGTTTTTGCTGTTAGAATAAGACCCTCACCCTTCTTTTTCTTTCCCTTTTTTATTCTGTTTTATCTTATGGTGTGATTATTGTTATTTGTTTTTGTTTAGTTTTCATCTTTTTTCTGTCTATTTGGCTGTATCAACACTAATAATATGTGTTCAGTTGTTGAAATGTGCCATAAAGGTTTGTAATTGAACTTGATAACGTAATAATAATAAAAAATAAAAATAAATAAATAAATAAAAACCTTGGCCAGACACATTGATCTATACATGACTGTATATGGTGTATAAATGATTTATAAATCAGTGGCCAGACATCAACATTGCTCGCGATATAAAAGAAATCTATAAATCCATAGTGTTTATTAATCCTTTTGTGAGTTATTTCACGCAAGCCCTGTGCGTTTTTCTTACACTGCACGTTACAACAGCGTCAGTTCACCATTTTAGCGATGCTGAGATAAAATTACCTGAGTTTAAGTTTGAAGAACTCACGGCGACGCCATCTTGATGTTTTCAAGTGGAGGTGACGTATTTCCGGTTCGAGAGTGGAGCTCCAGACCCTTCTCTTAAAAACCATTAAGAAGTCACGTTTGCAGTTTAGCAAATAGTAACACATCTGGTGTAATGGTACAGGACACTGTATCGCCCCCTTGAGTACTGGTTTTTATTTCAGCTGCAGTAATGCACAAACGCTGTGTAAAACAGGCAGTGCTCAAGCCAGAGAACAGAGAGGAAGTGTGTCTGTGTTCTCTACGGGCCTCTCTGCAGGAGGGGGCGATGGGATCATGTGGTCTCTCTCTGTGTTTGCTGTCTCAGCACACATGCTGCTGCGGGCGACCCCACGCTGGTTCCCATGCTTTCACACAGTGACTGTGGCTGCGCTCACAGCTGCAGCCCTCCTGCTCCCGGGGTGCCTTGCAGCAGCCGAGTTCTGTTTAATTTTTTTTATTCTGTGTCTTCGATCAACACCCCAAAGACACCAGCTCAATGACTTCTCCTTTAAATAACAGAGGAAATAACAAAAAGAAGAGCGGCCTCTAGCCAAGAAGTGTTAACGATGTTTGACAAGCAGACTCAGTCCCACATGTGCACAGCAGTGTGCTCCAGAGCCAAACACACACACACACACACACTGTGTCCCACATCCCCTTCACCTGCTGCCCTGCTAGTCACACACAGCTCTCTCTGGAGCAGCCATCATGACTCCAGACTGCCAGAACCATGACAATGAGAGATGAAGGCAGAGGAGACAAAAACAGTGAGAGGAATGGAAGAGGAGAGCGTATGAAGGAGCAAAACTAGAAAATCTCACATTTGCATTTAAATTATTATTTTGGAATAACAATAACTTGAACTTTTTCCACCCTCTAACCTTTAGAATAAAACTGGCACATTTTATTTTTGACCTTAAAGGGGTCATATCATACATTTTTATTTTTAAAAGTAGGATTTTTTTTTCTGACCGTTAGAATAAAATGTTCCGATTTTTGGTGCTCTGCCTTTCACATGTGAATTCAACAGATTTTGGAGGCGTTTCAGTACATGCTCTTTTTGAAGTTTTGAGTTTACTACTTTTTTTTTTAATGTAGGACAACAATATATCAATATCAATATAATACTGCATTTATTTAAAGAAAAAAAACAGTAATATTGTGAAATATTATTACAATTCAAAATAACTGTTTTCTATTTAAATGTATTTGAATATATTTAATGAACTTTCAGCATCATTACTCCAGTCTTCAGTGTCACATGATCCTTCAGAAACCATTCTAATATGCTGATTTGCTGCTCAATAATTTTTTATTATTACTATTATTACTGCTTCAAAGTGCTGCTTCATATTTTTGTGTAAACCACAACACATTTTTTTTCAGGACACTTTATTGAACAGCATTAATTTGAGATGAACAGAACTTTTTTGTAATGAATGTCTTCACTAACACCTTTGATCAATTCAATGCATCCGAGTAAAAGTATTTATTTATTTCAAGTTTGCTGACCCCAAACTTTTAAAAAGTTATGTATGTTGATATGCTCATTGTACGATTATGATTTTAAGGCATTTTGTAGTTTAGTTTCAATAGTTTGGGTGGTCTAGAACGGGAGCTTTGTGTTGTTGCAACATTGTGTACTTCATGCCTCAAATTCTTCTAGCTCAAAAGAGCAAGAACTCCTGTTTTCAATGAAAAAATTAGTGTGGAGAAGAAATCAGAGGATTTCGAGTCTTTAAAGAGCAGGAGCTGAGAGGGTGACTCTGCAGGTTGGAGAAGAGAAGATGAGCTCTCTCATTCTGTTCACGTCCGGCACATTTCATGCCCTCTGCTGAGCTGTTCGTCTCGGCCTGCTCCACCCTGCACATGCAGAGTTACGTACCATACGCCATATGCTTCACATCCATCAGCACAGCCAGCTGGAGCAGGGGGGTCACCGCCGAGCCCATGGGATACGCTACCTATGTGCATGTACTGGAACATTCTGGGCTGGCATTAGTTTGCTTCTAATACATAATATTTGGACATTTTTACATTCCTCGCCACTGTTTACTGCTCTAGAACTCTGAATTTTTAATTATACAAGAAAAAATGTTTTGTGAGCATTTTTAGTGTATTATTTTTGAAAGTATATTTTAATATAAATATATTTTCACAAGCATTCAATAATAATTTGAACTCCATATATTTAAATCCAAGAAAATACATTAACGAGTTAACTAACTTGGTGGTAGAATGGAAATAAACTAAAATGAATAAACATATATAGACATATTTAAAAAGAACAGAGAAATCTAAAAAAGGCAATAAACACAAACACACAATGAAATTGCTAAAACATGAAATCAGAAAAATATAAAAATGTAATATAATTCAAAATATTTAAAAAAAATTAATAGCATCTCAAAACTAAGAAAACATTAACTGTCAATTTTGAAGAAAAACTCAAATCTAAATGTAGAACACTGTAAGAGTGAAAATATATTTTCATGCCGAATACATCTTCACTGATATACATTTTGAATTATACTTTGGTATATTAGGTTTGAAACTAAATATAGGTTCTTAGAGGCTCACTTTTTTTTTTTTTTTTATATATATACTGTTTTTGCAGATTTGTTTTATAGGTGATGTGTTTTTAATCTTACGAAACCTATTTGGAAGCTAAAAACGTGCTTCAAAGTTGTGGCTAGCGTTAGATAGCGACTCAGGGTTTGGCTGCCCCCTGCAGTGAACAAGAACCATTGCACAAGGGCAGATTGAGTTTGACCTGAGGATGAGGAAAGAAATAGTGAGCCTGAAGCCCGATGAACTACAGGAAGTGTCTTTTTTTGGAGTCCAGTCTTACCCTTTACATCTGTTGTGTCCCAGTCAAACTTTTGCAGTAATGAAAAACCTTGAGGCTTGGCAGCTGTAGAGCTCATGTTAAACTTTATGTAGCTTGAAAGTGCTTTTCAAAGACTTAGATTTCCTAGCTGTTTTATTCTGCCACAATATCTTTTTAGGATGTGAGAAACCCAGCGGCATGTGGCAACATTCAGGGATTTGAATTATTGCGTACAAAGCCATCGCATCTTTCTTTCCTTCTTTCGGGTTGTGTTTACTCGCAAATGTCCATATTTCTCATCTAAACCCACACACGATATTGCACAAACGCAGATAGAATTGTGTTGAAATAATGCTTGGCTTTCTTCCGAGGCGTATTTGTAGCTGTGGGTTGGGGATGCGCTTGCCCTTATTGTTCTTCTCTGGGGACGAGCCACTTCTGTCATCCTCAGCAGCAACGTCTGCATCACTTTATCGATCAGCTCCACAAAAATCGGAGGGCAGAAAACGAATTAAAGACAAAAAGACTGAAGTTGAGGGATATAGAAAAAAAGAGAGATTGAGAGAGAACAGAGCAGGGAGGCTGGGAATTGTTTGTCTTGTTCAGAGACGTTAGGCTGAATGAACTCGACTGTCGGATGTCCTTGATTTACACATGCTGTGGATAGATGATGTGTCTCCAAACACAGCAGGCGGTTATCGCTAAAGCAGCTTTTAATTTCCAGCAGCTCACAGTATGATAAAGAAAAGTCATGCGCATATGTTCAAAATGATTAACCTGTACATGATGTTTGTGAACTTGGCTTGTTCTGAAAGCCATTGACTGGATGTTTTTTTTCCTGCAGGAAATACCAGTGCTTGCAAAGCAGAAAAAAATGCAATTCATTATGCATCATCACTGTCAGTTAGATTTTGAAAGCTGATTGCACAAAATGTATTGTTGCTTTCAAGATAAGGAAAATGCAACAGAATGTAGGTGTCATGCTTTTAACTTGACATTCAGTTAAAAAACATTGCATTCATGGCTCAACATGTTGGGGGGAAATGGCAAGCTGTGTCATAAATATAAAAATGACCATGCAAAAATGAGTTCTTAACTACTGTTCTAAAGTTTAGAATCAGAAAGATTTTGTAATGTTTTTTAAAGAAGTCTCTTCTCACCAAGACTGAATTTGCTTAATAAAAAATACAGTAAAAACAGTAAATATTATTACAATTTAAAATAAGTGTTTTTCAATTGAATATACTTTAAAATGTAATTTAGGACTGTGATGCAATGCTGAATTTTCACCATCATTAGTTCAGTTTTCAGTGTCACATGACACAGTGTCACCTTCAGGAAAAATATGCTGATTTGCTACTCAAGAAACATTTATTATCATTATCAGTGTTGAAAACTGCTTAATATTATTCTGGAAACTGAAACGTTTTTTTTTTCAGGACTTTTCAAAATAATAGAAAGATTAGTATAAAATAGAATTTAGTAAAATGTAAAATTTCAATACGAATATTATGTAACATTATTAATGTGTTTACTAAGACTTTTGATCATAGGGATGTAACGATTCACTCAATTTACGATGTCATATGATTCACACAACTTCGATTTCATGATACGATTTTATCAGTTTTTTGTTTTTTCAAGTTAGATTTAAGACCAATTATAAATGAAAAGGTGTTATTTTATTATTTCTCAGAAAAAAGCTGCACATTTCTTTGTGAAACTGAATATGTTAATTAACAAAACTACATTGAAATTTTTTAACAAATCCCAAATCAAATATGTAGTCATACAAATAAAACTCTTTATTTCTCTTTTAAAATGCTTTGCCTGTGCTCTTTCCATTTAAAATGAGAGGCAAGTGCTGTATTTTAAAAGCAATCCAAACAAAGATGTTGCATACATGCAGCATAAGCAGTTTTGAATTGAAATTTGAAGCAAAAAAAACAGCTTTGTGAAACTATGCTACATAAAACATCTGCATGAAACAAAACCAGCAAAAGGGCTGCAGTGAGAATGCCAATTGACTCTCTGACAGAAACAGCAGTGATACAGTGTTTCCTTAAAATACTACTTTAATATGCATTATACAGAGGTCGTTACATCGCTATTAATGTGTCCTTGCTGAATAAAATTATCTATTTCTTCTTCTTCTTCTTAAATAAATAAATAAATTACTCACCCTAAACTCTTAAATTGTAATGTTTTTTTTGTTGTTGTTTTTTGTTTTTTGACGTAAGAAAAAAAGTCATACATGTTTGGAATTTTCATATTTGGGTGAATCCCTTTAAAAAAAATGTCTGCGATGACCAGGACTAATGGAAGTGAGTGGGAGATTCTTAAGATTTGTTTTCGACTTTCAGCCCAAATCCTTGTTTTTAGCATAGACATACCAACAAAACGTCAATAGAATCTTAATGCCATAGAAACCAATGCAGATATTCAGAAAAAAATAACAAATTGAACAAAAATCGGATTTGGACCGACAGTCTGAACAAGGCTTTAAACTTTATTCAAACTTTGTTCTCTTAAAAAAGTGAAGAATATAAAGTTTATGAAGACCAAAAACTAGGCGCAAAATTAGCCCTCCTGCAGCGGAGATTATCTTCAGAAACAGGAGGAGAAAGTTTTGGAAGCTGAAAGTTTGAGTCTGTAGTTTTGGAGCTTACTGTAGCTCAACATAACATACAGGTGAAAAAAGGCTGTTTAAGTCTAAGTGACAGAGAGAGGATAGAAAATCATTAATTATGAAACAAAACTGTGAAATTAATTGTGAAAATGAGACTGTGTGAGAAATATCAGTGCAGTGCAGCCTTCCAAACACATTTTGGCATTTCCTAAAATTCCTGGATATTCTCAAGCAGCATTCATCCACGTCTTCTGGGCTCGGCTCCACCTGTGTGAGCAACTGGCCACACTGAGAGCCAGAAGAACCAGAGAATGAAACACAAAGACAAAATAATATAAATTACAGCAGTTATGGTCTATATGTTTCAATTTAAAGTGCTTGTAATGATAAATTATTTTAGTTACACTACCCAAAGAGGCCCTGAGCAGTGACGAGGTGGCTAGGACATTAGAACAATTGCTGCTGTCAGGGGAGGCTGTGGCCATTAGTCAATAAATTAAAGAGTAATTACAATGGTTTCTGCTTCTGTGACTTTATCTGTGAAACCTCACACAGGTGGAATAGAAATGTGTTTAGAGACCCATGAGAGAGAGAGATGTTTCTGAATCACATCCAGCTCCAATGGACGACAGCAGAGAAAGTTGGCCAGAAAGTTCCTTTCTCCTCCTCTCCTTAACTCATTACATAAGATCCCATGGAGAGCAAGATGGATCTCCTCCTGAAATGTTCTCTGTGAGAGTTTTAGCTTCACTGAATCACTTTCACATTTGCATATACAGTACTATAGGAGTCTTAAAAGTACAGTAGCAAAAACTGCTTGTTTTCTAAGGGTCAGAAGATTTTTACGAACTTAAAGTCAAGTTAAAGTCCCTAAAATGTCATCATCATTTACCCATTCTCATATTGTTATAATAGCTGTGACAGCACAACTGTTTTACTACTAATAAGAAATGATCCTTAAGCAGCATATTAGAATGATTTCACACTAATGACTGGAGTAATGATTTTGAAAACATAGCTCTTCATCACAGGAATAAATTAGATTTTAAAATATATTCAAATAGAAAACATATTTCACAATATTACAGGTTTTAAACTGTTTGAGCCTTACAATTATTTTATATACTGCATGCATATGTACAGTAAGGCCCATAAATTAAATCCATATAAGGGAGTCTACTATTCCTGACCTGTACACAAGCGACAAACGTTCCCATCCAGTAAAATTCTCAGACTCTGACAGAAAGCATAATGGATCTCCCTGAATCCATTCACCTGCAGTGGCAGCAGAGATAATCCCATCCGCAGGTAAAAGCACACTTGCATTAGACAAATCCCCAGGTATTCTCACCGGAGCCGAACGGAGAGATGCCCGGGGTTGTTCTGTGTGCACTCAGCACCTAATAATATATGACACCCCTGCTGCTCTGCTTTATAATACTCCATCATAAAGTGCAAACATATTCCACCGACAAATGTGCAAAGAGTTAGTGCATATCGAGGATAACCAATCAAATCTGAAATCTGCAACAGCAAGAGAGAGTCAGTTAATTTAAGTAGACTATGAGTAGATTGTATTAAAGCTAGTGAAGTGATCTTAGTCAGTTCATCACTGACTAGAGTATCTAGATTTTAGACTTTTCCATAGTTGGAAATGTATTTATTTGAAATAGTATGTGAAAGTGACGTGAGCCAAGTATGGTGACCCATACTCAGAATATGTGCTCTGCATTTAACCCATCCAAAGTGCACACACACATCAGTGAACACACACACGGAGCAGTGGGCAGCCATTTATGCTGCGGCGCCCAGGGAGCAGTTGGGGGTTCAATGCCTTGCTCAAGGGCATCTCAGTCGTGATATTGCCAGCATGAGATTCAAACCCACAACCCTAGGGTTAGGAGTCAAACTCTCTATCCACTAGGCCACGACTTCCCCTAATCATTTGTGAATCATTTATGTTGCAATAAATGTGATTCATTTATGTTGCAATAAATATTTTTAAACAGTAGTATTCGGCACTTCACTTGTGTTAACTCACATTAAATATGAATTTTGGCTCTGGCTTGCAACTCTGGGGCTTGTACCATGATTCTGTAACTCAGAGTTACAGAATTAGTTTTGAGTTGACAAAACCAAACCGACCCAATCTGACTTTGTTGGGACCATGATGCTGATCATCAACTTTCTCTGTCAGCTCAGGCTTTGATCCTGAGTTTATGAAGCATGTGCACATGAAAGTGTGACATCAGTAATGAACAGCCAATCACAATCCTTTTAAACTCTGATTCACTTCTAGCGAGAGGGTCACTACCACAAATTAAAAGATAGAAAAATATGAAGAATTGAAACACATTTACACTATCCGTGAAAGAGGACAGCTTAAAAGAAAACATCTTGCCATATCAGTGCACGTAAAAGTTGTGAAGTTAGCTTATATAGCTGAAAATATAAAAGCACTTAAAAATGTAAGCTCTTATATAGTCATGTTTAAAGCTATTGATTCAAAAAAATATTTATATTGCATATCTTTATATATTTATATTAATTTAAAATAAAAGCTTAATATAATTCCTATTAAACTAAACTGCCAGGTGTAATGGATTAAGGGTATAATAATGATAAATATCATATAAAATAATTATAATAAATAATCATCTCTAAAAGGCAGAGGTCAAATTTCATTTTGAGATTGAGCTACTTTCATGGTTCCTAAAATAAAGATTTGGCTTAAACTAAACTGAAACTTACCTGGTTAACCAGCTAAACCGGCTTCATGGTACAGGCCCCAGGTTTGCATTTTTCTTTTACATTAAAATTAATTATTAATTAATTTTTTTATGAAGACTTTGCCTTTTTTTATCTTTCATTTATTTAAACTTTTTTATTGAGCATTTGCCTTTTCTTTTTATTTTTTGAGCATTTGCCCTTTTATTTTATTTTGTCACTGGAAGTCGAGGAAACAGTCCTAGCACTGTTCACAGTATTCATACTACTCAATTCAATTCAATTCAATTCAAGTTTATTTGTATAGCGCTTTTTACAATACAAATCGCTACAAAGCAACTTTACAGAAAATTATGTTTCTACAATATTTAGTAGTAGCTAGTAGTTTGTGCACGTTTGACAGGATTTTAGAAAAATAAAAATAATAATAATAATACAAGACGTAGTCAGCTAGATGATGAACTATCAATATTTTTAATTAATAGTAATTATATGATGCAGTCACACATGTAGCAATAATTGTTAGTTCTGTTTGTTGATTCAAGGTTAGCATCATCTGGGGTCCTCTGAGGGTCAGCATCATCTCTTCTCAGGTGTTCTGGATCCAGACTGGAGCTTGTGTAAATCCTAGTTACCACGGGATGTAACTCCCGTGGCAAAACATAGAAAAAAAATAGAGACATCATTAGCATAGCTGCTGATCCAACAAAGTAAAATTAGTTTAACCCAAGCTAAAGAATAAAAATGCAGATGCAACTACACTCACAATTTAAGAGATACATTATTCGAATGCTTGGCGAAAGAGATGCGTTTTTAATCTAGATTTAAACAGAGAGAGTGTGTCTGAACCCCGAACATTATCAGGAAGGCTATTCCAGAGTTTGGGAGCCAAATGTGAAAAAGCTCTACCTCCTTTAGTGGATTTTGCTATCCTAGGAACTACCAAAAGTCCAGCGTTTTGTGACCTTAGGGTGCGTGATGGGTTGTAGCGTGGTAGAAGGCTAGTTAGGTACACAGGAGCTAATCCATTTAGGGCCTTATAGGTAAGTAATGATAATTTGTAACTGATACGGAACTTAATAGGTAGCCAGTGCAGAGACTGTAAAATTGGGGTAATATGATCATATTTTCTTGACCTGGTAAGGACTCTAGCTGCTGCATTTTGGACTACCTGTAGCTTGTTTATTGACGAAGCAGGACAACCACCTAGAAGTGCATTACAATAGTCCAGTCTAGAGGTCATGAATGCATGAACTAGCTTTTCTGCATCAGAAACAGATAACATGTTTCGTAGCTTGGCAATGTTTCTAAGATGGAAGAATGCGGTTTTTGTAACATTGGAAATATGATTTTCAAAAGACAAATTGCTGTCCAATATAACACCCAGATTTCTGACTGTAGAGGAAGTAACAGTACATCCGTCTAGTTGCAGATGAGTGAAGTGAAGTGACATTCGGCCAAGTATGGTGACCCATACTCAGAATTTGTGCTCTGCATTTAACCCATCCGAAATGCACACACACAGAGCAGTGAACACACACACACACTGTGAGCACACACCCGGAGCAGTGGGCAGCCATTTATGCTGCGGCGCCCGGGGAGCAGTTAGGGGTTCGGTGCCTTGCTCAAGGGCACCTCAGTCGTGGTATTGAGGGCGGTGAGAGAACTGTACATGCACTCCCCCCACCCACAATTCCTGCCGGCCCGGGACTCAAACCCACAACCCTTCGATTGGGAGTCCGATTCTCTAACCACCAGGCCACGACTTCCCCTGATTGTAATCTACAAGATTCTGTGTGGTGTTTTTTGGTCCAATAATTAATATCTCTGTCTTATCCGAATTTAATTGGAGAAAATTATTTGTCATCCAATCTTTTACATTTTTAACACACTCTGTTAGCTTAGATAATTGGGAAGTTTCATCTGGTCTTGTTGAGATATATAGCTAAGTATCATCAGCATAACAGTGGAAGCTAATTCCGTATTTTCTAATAATATTACCAAGGGGCAACATGTATATTGAAAATAGAAGGGGACCTAGGACGGATCCTTGTGGCACTCCATACTTTACTGATGACAAATGAGATGACACCCCATTTAAGTAAACAAAATGGTAGCGATCGGACAGGTAGGATCTAAACCATCTTAGAGCCTGCCCTTGAATACCTGTATAGTTTTGTAATCGATCTATGAGTATGTCATGATCTATGGTGTCGAACGCAGCACTAAGATCAAGTAAGACTAGAAATGAGATGCAGCCTTGATCTGATGCAAGAAGCAGGTCATTTGTAATTTTAACAAGTGCAGTTTCTGTGCTATGGTGGGGCCTGAAACCTGACTGAAATTCTTCATACAGATCATTTTTATGCAGGAAGGTGCTCAATTGAGCAGACACAACTTTTTCTAAAATTTTAGACATAAATGGAAGATTTGAAATAGGCCTATAATTTGCCAGTACACTAGGATCTAGTTTTGGTTTCTTAATAAGAGGCTTGATAACCGCCAGCTTGAATGGTTTTGGGATGTGACCTAAAGATAACGACGAGTTAATGATATTGAGAAGCGGTTCTTCGGCTACAGGTAACAGCTCTTTTAGTAATTTAGTGGGTACAGGATCTAATAAACATGTTGTTGGTTTAGATACAGTGATAAGTTTATTTAGCTCTTCCTGTCCTATATTTGTAAAGCACTGCAGTTTATCTTTGGGTGCGATGGATGAAACTGAAGTGTTAGACGCTGTAGAATCTACATTCGCTATTGTATTTCTAATGTTATCTATTTTATCAGTGAAGAAATTCATAAAGTCATTACTATTTAACGTTGGTGGAATATTTGAATCAGGTGGCGTCTGGTAATTTGTTAATTTAGCCACTGTGCTAAATAAAAACCTTGGATTGTTTTGGTTATTTTCAATGAGTTTGTGGATATGCTCTGCCCTAGCAGTTTTTAGAGCCTGTCTATACCTGGACATACTGTTTTTCCATGCAATTTTAAAAACTACACATACTCTTATTATGTGTACAGTTTATAGTTTAGTAATATGCTGTTCTTATATCCTCATGTCATTCAGATTGACTCTCCATCTCATAAACAGCATTAACACACACACGCGCACACACACATATTGTGGTCACTTCTTATTCTGCTCGTCATCTGGCCATTCTAATGAGTTTATTTGAAACATTTTCACTCATCCAGTATTCACACACACACACACCCCTCGAAACGCACAAGCACACAGACACCCGTGAAACTTTTTCTTAAGGGCAAATATAGAAGTTAAGCAGAGCTAGACGGTGACAGCATCTATACTGAACGGTGCAGGTGTGTGTGTGTGTGTGTGTGTGTGTGTGTGTGTGTGTGTGTGTGTGAGTGTGTCCACCAGGTGTGTGAGATGTAGCTATGTTTCTCAAGGCAGAAGAACACTCCTGCCCCTATCTCCACGGGATTCCCTATTATTGCCAGAGACACAAATAGCCTTTGAATTGTGGGTAACAGGTGGTTGAAAGTCACAAACAAATGATTTGTACGTCTAGAGGAGAGTCGTACAGAACACACTGTTTGTTTGGACAAAGCCAGCTGAGCGTCTGTGCATCTCGCAACTTTTTTTGTGGCTTTCATCAACAGCCGCCTCACTCTTCACTAATGAGGCGTAATCTTAATAGCGTGCCGCCCCCTATGAGACGGGCGCCGTGCCATTCTGACGGGCTGACTCGGGTGGAAGGTGTCATTGGCTTAACGAGGGGTGTAAATCTGACACAGCGGGACCAAAAAAGGTGCTTTATCTGCCCGTTGTGACACACACACACACACACACTTTCATAGAAGAGGAGCCGAGAGGGAAAGTTTAAAACTGCCTCCAGTGAAAGAGCCTCTTGTGTTTGGGCTTGTCTCACCCAGCTGCGGGGCTGTGACAGCTGTAAACGCAACGAGACATTCAGCGGATTTGGCCACATCCTCCACCGGAGAGGCCCCACACAGTGCTCTCAGACACCGGAACTGCTCTCCCACCTGTGGTGCCCACCTGCACACAAATTCAGGCTTGATTTATGATAAGTTATAGTTCTGGTAGTGAAAGTTACATCTTAGATTGTTACAGGTGAGCTAGTCCCACCAATGGAGCAGCTGTGTCTGACGCAGATTCCTGGAGTATAAGCCATGGGTTTTTATTTCGTAATGTCTTTAAAATCAAAATCAGTTTATTAATATGTATACATACTATATTAACAATGAAATTTGTACCAATGTTATTAAATAATATATGTATATGATTTTAAATTATTTATGGTTAATATTTATACTTTTTTAAATATATTTTTTATGTTTAATATTTGTATTTATTAAAAACAATAATATTGCATGCATAGATATTAATATAAAAACTATTAACAATATATATAATAAACAATATTAAATCTACGCACATTTTCTAAGCATTTCCTCCGTATATTTAAACATACTGTACGTTCACCGAGATGCCGCACCGTCATTTAAATAAATTGTTTAAAGTTTTAAATCTAGGACTTTCTTGGCTAGAATACGCGTCCCAGACATCAGAAGTCTGTTTCTGTGAGCCTAGGTGAGTATTAAGGGGACTGAGGAGAGAAAATGCTCTCTGAAAGTGGCCTCCTGCTGACTGGGGATGAATCCAGGAAATGGGGGTCAAAAGCATGTGAACCATGAGTGACTGCTGGGATGATGCAGCGGTCATTGATATGCATGTCTCTGCTGGTATTTTCGGTGAGGGTTTGGAATGAGGCGAGAGCAGATGATCCAGCCCTTGACTGATGCAGTATTTATAAGTCAGAGCCTCCCCAAATGAGAATTTGGACAAAGAGGAAGTACTCGCTCTCTCTCTTTCTCTCTCTTCCACTGCGAGCGATATTTATCTTGCTGGTCTCTGATAAATGGTGGATCTGTATGTACCTCATTCATTGGTGTAGCTCTCGTTGTCTCTCTGCATCAGCCTTTTTCTATAGCTCCACCGCAGTGCTCTCTAAACAATTCATGAAGTGCACGTCAAACACCCTTAAATCTAGATAAACCCTTAAGGAAAAGGTTTGTGCGCTGACAGCTGCGCCAAATTTTGGATGCCAGATTTCCAGTACTAAATTGCAAATGTCTGTCAGTTTGCCTGAGGAGAAAGAGCAGTAATGTCCAGTTTTGCTTGACAGCTGGCTGTAGCATATGAGAAATATGTATCATTGTTGTATCGGAGGAATTTGTTTTGGGATCAAAGAGATTTGTTTGGATGAGCTTTGTCTTAGAGACACATGCCACCCTAAAGCTCCTGTTTATCCTTGTCAGCTGTTCATCTGATGGTCCTGATTCACAAATGCACATTGATTTTGCCCAGTCAGTTCTGAGTATGCAGTCACATATGTGAGAATGTTGTTTGTTGACTACAGCTCAGCATTTAATGCCATAGTGCCCTCTAAGCTTGTGGTAAAACTCTGGGCTCTGGGTCTGAACAGCTCTCAGTGAAGCTGGATCCTGGACTTCCTGACAGGGAGACGGCAGGTGGTCAGAGTTGGCAGAAACATCTACTTCCCTGCTGACCCTCAACACTGGAGCCCCAGAGGGCTGTGTTCTCAGTCTTCTCCTGTACTCCTTGTACACGCATGTCTGTGTAGCCACGCAAAGCCCCATCATCAAATTCACAGAGGACACAACGGTGGAAGGCCTGATCACCAACGATGATGAATCAGCCTACAGAAAAGAGGTTGGCACCCTGACTAACTGGTGCTACATCAACAACCTCTCTCTGAACATCAAGAAGACCAAAGAGCTCGTGGCACTCCCCCATCACCATCGACGAGACTCCAGTGGAGCAGGTCAGCAGCTTCAAGTTCCTCGGGATTCACATCACCAATGACCTCACCTGGACTACTCACACACAGTAGGTAGTATAGGAAGGACCACCAGTGTCTTTTCTTCCTCAGACAACTGAATAAATTTGGTCTGAGCTCAAAAATCCTCAGACAGTTCTACAGTTGCCCTGTGGAGAGCATCCTGACTGGCTGCATCACCACCTGATACGGGAACTGCACCGCTCTCAACCGGCAAGCCCTGCAGAGAATAGTTTAGATGGCCCAGCACATCGTCAGAGGTGAGATTCCCTCCCTCCAGGACATCTATGCCCAGAAATGTGTGAGGAAAGCACAGAAGATCATCAGAGACTCCTGCCACCCGAGCCATGAACTCTTCTCGTTGCTACCATACGTCAGATGATACGGCAGCATCAGAACCTGATCCAGCAGAATGCGAGACAGCTTCTTCTGGCAGGCCATCAGACTACTGAACTCCAGATAACAAAACAATACTCATCCTCCTACCCCTACCGCTCACACTGGATTCCATCTACACACCAGCCACACTGACTCTGACAGCACTGCATAGCTTAGAACAAACTACTGCACTGAACGTCACAGTAAAACACTAACAGTATACATCAATGTAAATGAGGAGTATATTATGGAAATGTGTATATTGTAAATTGTGTACAATTGTCTATTGTATATTGTGAAAAAATGTGTATACTATTTAAAATATGCATATTGTTATTTTTGTATATTGTTAATATTTCACATCTTGTTGCTTGTACTGCCATGAGACAGAATCTTGTACCTAAGAATTTCACCATTGTTACACTTGCGTACATGGTAAGTGACAATAAAGAGATTTGATTTAGATTTTTTATTTGATTGAGTTGTTGCATGTTACATGTTGCCATGACCTAATGATCTCTGTAAACCTTTTTCTGTCCTTTTTCTCTTTTTTTATCTTGCCTTTTTTGTCTGTCATACACAAGGAGTATTTCTCCTTGAATGTTCGTGTCGGGTCAACATCAGTTCCCAGATTCTGGTGTATGATGTATGAGGTGTTTGTGTTTGTGTGTGTGTGTGTGTGTGTTGTAGACTTTACAGTATGGGTCAATGGGCTCCAGTGACAGAACAGTGCTTCCCATTACTTCTCCACATGACTGAATGAGAGCTGATCAATTCCCATTTATTGATGGGAACAATATGAGACACTAGAATGACTAAAACACACCCTCCTCTCTCTTTCACTTTCTGTGTCTGCCAGGATGGACAGAAATAATATAAAGAGTATTTTGAAGAGTGGAAAGAACATAGAGCAGCCCCAAAAGTATTTTTGAAAAATGTCTCTAAATTAAAAATTTCTCCAGATATTATAAGGCTCAATTCTTATACATAATGCCAATTTTTCACAATGCAAATCCCCACCCTATTTTATTCTTCTTGATAAATATCTTTCACTGAAATACGTCACATTACGGAAGTGAAATGGCCTATATGAATGCTGTTTTGTGTTGACTTTAAGCTTTCAAATGCCTTTTCAAGCTGCTGTACAATCTGCATGTCACACCACAAATATATTGAGACGCAGCCACGGAGAGAGAGAGAGAGCAAGATGAGAGGGATGAAAAAATAAAAAATCCAATGCCTTTCATATCATTTCAAAAGATGAATCTAATCTTACTGCAATCAGCTCTGCTCTACCGCCTGTCTCTCACATGATCGTCAGCGGCGCTCCCATCGCCTCCCCATAAGCCATGGACACTTCGCTTTGTGGTTATTAACCTGAACAGTGGGCACATCTGAGTCTAGGTTAATAAGCTGCTGTCTTCACCTCACTCTTTGTCGGGAGAACAATGTTGTCAAGCCTCCAGAAATTGGCAATTTACAACAGAGATGGAAATGGAAGGCGAGGTACTCGTCTGTGGAATGCTTTTTATAGCCGGGCCCACTGGTGGAGCCTTGTTCTCCCACAGCCTTTTAATGATGGATATAAAATTACAGAGGTGTGAGACTGAGATGAAACAGGAATGAGAATGGACAGAGAGAAGGCGAAGGGAGACATGGGTGCTAACTAGCAGCGAGTGTACTGTACTTTATTTAGACTTGGTTTAAAAAGGGTCAGAGCCGGATAAAAAGCTAGATATGGTGTTGGTGCCAACTGGCATAGACAAGTCTTGAGAAACATCATAGTAGAGTTCGCCATTTGATGATGTAAGCATGTGATGTGTGAGTGTGTGTGTTTATAATTTATTGATTGATTCAAAATGTACTGAAGTAGTCCCCTTCATTCTTCGATCTTTAATAAAAGCTTAGACTATAAGTGACACCTGTGTTTATTTGGTGTTTAAAAAGAATTAATACTTTTGTAGTCAATTGTTTATTTTCTGATAATATGTACTTTAAAATCGACTTTACACATATACTTTAATCAAATTAATCTATTTAATATAATTAAGGTTATTTAATTAGTTTCTTAAGACACTAAGAGAATGTAATTTTTATTTATTTTATTTTAGTTTAAAAAAATAGTTTATAGTTCTAAATTTGACTATACATTTAAGTGCTAAATTAAGTACATTTATGTTTACATTTATGTATTTAGCAGACACCTACAAAGTAGCTTACAAAAGTGAAACAAAAGCAATTCATCAAGAAGCCTGCAGTATTTGTAATATACAGTACCAGGTTTATTTGACAGTAAATGTTGATGTCAGCACGATTTCTTGTTTCTTGTGTTCCTGTAGCTCAAGTGGTAGAGCTTTGCGTTAACAAGCGCAAGGTTGGGGGTTCGAATCCCAGGGAACACATTGTTAGCCTGAATGCAATGTAAGTCGCTTTGGATAAAAGCGTTTGCTAAATGGATAAATTTAATTTAATTTAATTTTTATTTCATTTTATTTTCTCTTTTTAAAACGTTTGCTCTGATTATAAGGCATTTCCTCCTAATTTCATGTTTTGAATGTGGCACTCCATGACAAATTGGAGATTTATTTATCTTATGGCTTTTCTCATTTATAGTACTAGTGAAAATGTACTAGTAGGCAAGTTTGACGCAGTTAGCAACAGTTACTAAGGGAGGCAAACCACAGATGGCACTTTTTTTTCCTCTTCAAAAGGACAGTAATACAGTACAGTATTGTAATGCCCATTTCCTATAATTTGGTTCCATTTGGCACAACTATGGTCATGAGCTTTGGGTCATGACTGAAAGGACAAGATCACGGATACAGGCGGCCGAAATGAGCTTTCTCCGCAGGGTGGCTGGGCGATCCCTTAGAGATAGGGTGAGAAGCTCAGTCACCCGGGAGGAGCTCAGAGTAGAGCCGCTGCTCCTCCACATCGAGGGGGGTCAGCTGAGGTGGCTCGGGCATCTGTTTCGGATGCCTCCTGGACGCCTTCCCGGGAAGGTGTTCCGGGCGCGTCCCACTGGGAGGAGACCCCGGGGAAGACCTAGGACACGCTGGAGAGACTATGTCTCCCGGCTGGCCTGGGAACGCCTCGGTATCCCCCCAGAAGAGCTGGAGGAAGTGTCTAGGGAGAGGGAAGTCTGGGGATCTCTGCTTAGACTGCTGCCCCCGCGACCCGGCCCCGGATAAGCGGAAGAAGATGGATGGATGGTTGGCACAACTGTGATAGAAATGATAATCAAAAAAGGCTTATTGTTTCAAGCGGTATATTGTGTCTCCTTCCCCTGCCGCAGTGGTTCAGCCGAGAAGTATTTGATTGAGCTGCTTTGGAGCATGTGTTGGTTTTGATTGATTTTTGAAGGCACGTCCCTCTTCGTTCCAGTAGCGCTGTACGGGACAAGGACACAACTCCGTCAGGACACAGTGAGGACACTACCTCTATTTAATAACAGAGTGGAGATCTGCTGCTCCTCAAAGAGGCTGTGCTTCCCACGCTGCCTTTTTGTTATACCCCATGCGGCCTGGGGAAAATTAATTTGACTCCTTGTGGGTGTGGAGTTGGCTGAGAGACTGAGGAGAGAAGGAAGGAGGGTGGAGCATCCTGTGTGTGTGGAATCATAGAAAGGTAGCATCCCGGGCCCCTGACAAACACAGATAGTGCACAGCCTAATGCTGATGTATTCATGAGGAGTCCTGCACCTCCAATAACTTCATTAACCCTGTGTAGCAACCCACCGCATACTGTCCCTTCCACAGCAGATAACACACAGGAGACAATGCAAGAAAACACATCATGTGTCTCTCTAGCTCTCTCTCGTATCTGACGGTCCTGTGCAGGAATGTGTGGTGAGATTGTGAAAATGGTCTAGGTGCCTTGTGTTTCGCACAATAATGGCAGCGTCAACTCTGTGAGATGTTTGTGAGAAATCTTTTCTTTTTTTTAGCATAATAGATATAAACTGTTGATTATCAAACGTTTTGGTTTCATTGAACATTTCTTTTGTAGGTTAAAGCTTGATAATTAGATTTGTTTACATCACATTATAGATTGACAGTTCCAACAATATATTTGAATGCCAATTGTTTTTGCTATATTAATATATATTCATCCATCCATCATTCTGTCATTCTTTCCATCCATCGTTCTATCTTTCCATCCATGGTTCTACCTTTCTATCCATCTAATGTCCATCTTTCTGTCCATCCATCCATCCATTGTTCCATCTTTCAATCATTCCATCTTTCTATCCATCCATCCATCCATCATTCTATATAGTTATCCATCCATCCATCATTCTATCTTTCCATCCATCCCTTCCTTGTCATTTCAGTTAAGATTCCAATTCACCTTCATGTATTTTGTGGTCAATTCACATTCACACTCATGAACTGCAAGTGAGCCAGTTCTTCAGTTCTGAATTTTGCACAAACCTGCTGTCATCAGCAAAGCAGCTCTAATGCAGCCTTAATTTACACAGAACTGAATCCAAAAACTTGAACTTGCTTCTTCTTTTTTTCCTTGTGGAAATGCAAATCTTGTTTACATCAATGTTGGACATTGTTATTGTTGTTGTTTTTTTCATATGTTGGAACCTGAGGGCAAAGAAAACAGTTTAAAAACACGTCCTACATAAGCAGCGTAATGTTTCTAGTAATGATTTAATTAGGTTTAATAGCTTCCGTGGCTTTACCCTTTTCACACTAATCCAGTTAACACAATGCAGAAAGTGATTTTCCCCAAGGACCAAAATTCAGCGCCATCTTTCCATTACTGTTCACACCACAGCTCCAAATACCACCACCATTGATAACCTCCAACCCCCAGAGGAAAGCCTGAAAACGAGACGATCAGGAAGCTCATCGTATGCAGCAACTCCTGTTTGCAATTATTCAGCCATGAATGCTGTGGCCTTTCCATGCCCTTTGGAAAACTCACCCTGACCAAATGCTCGCTGGGGTTGCTCGGTCTGGGGGCGATGTGCATTTTAAGGTTAGCGCTTGTTGCCTGTGGTCGCCTTATTGATCCCAGGCAGCCTGGTGCTCTCTGCTTTTTGGAGATAAGGCAACAGACTCGACCCCCTCCTTATCCCACTGGCCCTGTCAGACTTACAAACACAAACACCCAATTTCTAATCCACTTGTGGGCTGCTGAAGACAGACAGGCCTTTATTCATACCCTTTCATGCTGTCCTCAGGGTCCGCTGTTCCGATAAGCCGTGTTGGGACATCAGTTTTCTTGTTTGGAGGAAATCAGACGTAGACGAAGCCCTCCACCCATTACTGTCCTGACCCCATCTGTTTTAGCCAACCAAAGAAGGAGCTGAACCAACCGACCTGCCAGGTGTGGATGGGATCAGTGTTCTGTGATGCTAAGCATGACAAAAGGATGAAACTCATGCCCGGTACTGTGCTATAGGATATAGTGGAGACTACAGATATAGTACCATGAATTGGTCTTCGTTCCAAGTGTTTACAGAAAGTAAAAATGTACCCTGGTTGTCGATTTGAATAGAATATTTTTTATTCCTGGTCATATTGAGTGCAGTTCATAATTGCAATTTGTAATCAACAGAGTAAAATATACATTTCAAAATTATTTGCAACTTTGATTATTGGAGTACATTTTAAAAAAATATATTGTTTTCAGTTTCAATTTAATTTCAAATTTAATTAAATGTGTTTCTTGCTGTGTTTTCGTAATTGTTTGTGAAATTTACAAGAAATTTCTGAATGAAAATCATTTTACACCTTTTTATTACTACGTAAAAAAATGGTGTAAAAAACTATTTCCTACGGAAGTTCTAAGCGGCCATAAATTATATATTTTTTTCCTTTTTGTTTTCTCGTTATAACGACTTAATTTTCTCGTTATCTCGACATAACTAAAGTCGTTTTCTCGTTATAACGACTTATTTTTCTCGTTATCTCGACATAACGAAAGTTTGTTTTCTCGTTATAACGACATGACAGTTTTACTGTTGCTATAGTAACGAACTCAACTTTGACAGGCATCTGATGGACAACCATGCAGGCGCTCTTACTGTAGCATATATTTCAGCAAATTTTGCTTCGCCTAGGTAATAACGTCTACAATACTGTACATAAATAAAGGCTGAACAATCACTGTTGATTTTTCCAGAGACAGTACACCAAACGTTTTGTTTTTGTAATTAACATGTTTAAATGGCAACACCACGAAAACAGACGGAGTGCCTTTAGAAGGATGCAGAACTATTCTAAGATCTTGAGCTGCTTGGATTAAACTCACTTTTAATTTTCCATTTATTTGAAATAAAATTATATATAATTTGTCAATTTTATTAGTCATTATATGCTGTGGCAGATATCATGTGCGTTACAAGCTTCTGTTTGAAAAGATCGTTCATGTGCAGTGTATGTGTGTGTGCAGAAAAAAAACGATTACAACATTAAAGAACAAAACTGAATTAAATTAGCCTATGCATTTTACATATACATCACATTTCTCATCAATATGGTTAACAATAAAGATTAATAATAAGGAAAAAAGCACATCACAAATAGCCTACATCATCCTAAGCATCTGCACTGAAGCATCATAAATCCTGTCCTACTGTAGATACACAGAACATTTCCACTTACTAACTACCTAATCATATGCCTAAAAGAAGCACAAATAAAGATATAGGCGCAAACAGAATACAGTGACATCAACCTTGGTTTTGATAAGGAGTTATTTTATGACCCAGAACGCGTTGGTGAAACTCATGCATCTAGCAAGAACTTAATACACAAAATAATCATGTTGATTAAAGCATTTAACATTTATGAATTAATTAAATGTCAGTAATGAACAAGACTGCACAAATTATAGCGATCACGAGGAAGGTCCGAGAAAATTAAGTCGTTATAACGAGAAAACGACTTTCGTTATGTCGAGATAACGAGAAAACAAAAAGGAAAAAAATTATAAAGCATGGCCGCTTAGAACTTCCCTAATTTCCACTCAGAAATTGCTCATAAATTTGATTTCTTCACCTCTGAAATAATTTTTCCTTATGATTTTAGTTACCTAAAAAAAAGCAATTTAGTCACTGTTGGAGGCTGCTGTTGGAGGCAATGCAGTCTTTGGCAATAGTTAATGGTCATTTAATTTTGTATTCAGTAAAGGATACACTAATGATATCAAAAGAGCATAGATCCTCTCACATTACAGAAGTAAAATTGGTTGTGAATGTTGTCTTTCACTCATTACATTTACATTTATCTGACACTTTTATCCAAAGCAACTTACAATTGTTATATATGTCAGAGGTCACACGCCTCTGGAGCAACTAGGGGTTAAGTGTCTTGCTCAGGGACACATTGGTGTCTCACAGTGGATTTGAACCCGGGTCGAACCCAGGTCTCTCACACCAAGTGCATTTGTCTTATCCACTGCACCATCACCACCCCATTATTACAGAGAACTGAAGAATCGACTCATTTTAAAGTGGGCATTTGAAGTGAACTGGCCACACAAAACAGAGAGCTTAACTGGAACTAGACACAAGTAATGAATTCTGGGAAATTACCTATGGATTAGTGTAGAAGAACAGTTAATTTATTAATGCAATGAAATATGTAAACCTAATTTCATTTTACATCCTTGCATTCAAATTGTAATTGCAATTATGTGTCCTGTTTGCTTCCTCAATTCATTCTGAATTCAAATCCAGAAATCAAATTGGTTTTTAAAACGCATTCTAGGTTCAGTTCTGGATACAACCAAACTTCACTCCCATCAGAGACTGCGATTAGCAACGCTTCTCAATAAGACGCTTGAACACTGATGGAATCTTGTCTCCAGAAACACCCTCAACACCCCCTCAGACAGCAGAAATCAAATTCTGTTCAATCAGACCCACAATTACATTAGATCCCATCCGATAGCGGTATGGCAAAGGCGCATGTGTTTTTTGCATTCGGCGTGTTCCGCAGTCCTGTCACCATGGTAATGAGGTGATTGATTGATACGTGTGATGCTGACATTGAGGGGTTGGCAGGTGGGAGAATACATGGGGGGCCTGCCACCCCTGTTATCGCTTATTAAATCAACAGGCAAGGTGAGGAGATATGAAAACAGGCAGAGAGAGGCGAGACTCCTGCAAGGATAAACAAATCAGCTCCTGTGCCATATGGAAAACCATTCCTTTAGGTGGCTAAATGCCAGCATGACTGTACACACACCAGGAGCCTCTGTCTGTTAACAGGCATCAGATGCTCTGGTGGTCAAGTCAAGCGTTGTGATGTTCGGAAAAAAACTCGACTGGAGTCTCTTTTGTGTGTATGCCGCAGTTGCACTTTTTTATTTCAGTTATTGATCTTTTAACCTTTATTTGGTCTTGTTCATATGGTGGTATTATATCATTCCAAACATGGCCAAATTTAGTTATAAGGTCCATAAATAAAACAAAACTAGTATAATTCATACTAGCTCTAAAATATTTTTCTGTACAGTAGTATGATTAGCCAAAAATTGCAGCATATGAGCATATTTCATGCAATAGATCCTACAATGTGCTTGACATAGACTTTATTTACATTCTATGATGTTTTGGACAAGCAAAGATTATTAGTGTTATTATTATTATTTTTTAACTTTTTTGGGGGGGGGGGGTGCGAAGACATTCTTCCAGAAATTGTATATTAAATACAAAATAACTATGTTTATTTTTGAGATGAGAACCGGAAGACACTTTTTAAATTAAACTGAGTTACTTGCTGGTTATAAAAAAAAAAGCAGTATTCAGTAGGCTATTTAGTAAGCAGTATTTATTGATGACTAAATATAGGTTAAAAGGCAAATAAATAAAACAGAAATACTACAATGAGTTAACAAAAATAAACAAATAAATAGTACTAATTTGATTTTTTTTTTTTTTTTTTTACCTTCTACATTTGGCAAAATATGGAATATACATAGAGCATATTTTATTCATAAATGTGTCCCACAGTTTATTCATGTTAATATGATAGTATTATATTCTGAAAATTACCAAGTATAGGTTAAAAGGCCAATAAATAAAGCTAAAGTACTAGTATATAGTATGGTTGTGCTTGACGTGGCCCTTAATTTCTAGTGTGCTATTTTTAGTGTTTGTTTTTTCTACTTATTTTTGACATTTTTTATTTGATTGGGTTGCCAAGATACAAGATATTTGGATTAAAAAGAAATTGGATTGAAAAGGCAAAATATGCATATTTATATCTAAGCTATATTATACAGTATATTGAGTTACTTGTTGGTTATGTGTCAAGAGGTTTATCATGGAATTATATATTTATTTTTTGTTTAGTTTTTTTTCCACTCAGTATTTCTAGAAAAAATGGCAATATGCAACATATGCTGCATAGTATTCAGCATTTAGCAAGCAGTATTTGTTTGCATGGACTATGTCTTGCACTCACTGCTGATAGACACATTGTCATCCATTTATTATCTGTTTTCACAAGAGATCACTTGTGAAATGTTGGAACATTCTGAATTTGGCTTATTCATAACTGAAGCGTCATGTCTGGCTTTTTGCATAAACCACTAGAGTGTTTTTCGGGTGTAAACGAGGTTCTTCAGAAAGCTTTCTCACCACCACAGTGCAGATGCTTTATTTATGTTTCAAATGAACTGAATAAGAATGAAAAATATTTTAGGAACCTGTGGCAAGAATACACTTTCTGACTTTCCTGAACGTTTCCGTTGCTGAGGAAAATCCAACACATTGCAAGGACGCCGTGCCCATGTGCAGTTTCACCCTTTGATACTGTATTATAGGTAGGGATGGGTACCGAAACCCGGTATTAAACTGGCCCCGGGGCTAAATTATGAAAGACCGTAGTATCAGTAAGATATGACGCTATCGGTTCTGCTTTCGGTACTGGAGGGGAAAAAAATTAATGTACTATGTATTTTGCTTAATAATGTTATCGTGCACATTTTATCTCACTAAATATTTCTAATGTGCGATCAAATTAAGACGTTTGTCTGTGAGATCTGCGAGATCTCTCATGCGCGCCGCGGAGGCTGTCTGTCAGTCACACACACACCACAACGAGCGCGGCGCACGCACACAACACGCATAACAGTACGAAAACTCCCGCTTAATAATAAAGAGTGACGATGGCGAAGAGATTTGATTAATAATGTTATCGTGCACATTTTATCTTAGCAAACATTTCTAATTTGCGATATTATTAAGATGTTTGTCTGTGAGATCTGCAAGATCTGTCATGCGCGCCGCAGAGGCTGTCCGTCAGTCACACACACACAACAAGAACGAGCGCGGTACACGCATAACAGTACGAAAACTCCCGCTTAATACAAAGAGTGATGATGGCGGAGAGAGCAAAACGTTCCAAAGTGTGGTTATACTTCACTAGAGTTGATGCAGACAACGCTCGTTGTCATAAGTGCAACAAAATTTTTGCATGTAAGAGCGAAAAAACACCAGCAATATGTCAAAGCATCTTTCAAAAGTGCATTATGTGCAGACAGAGAAATGCAAAGTTTTCGACGTAGATGTTGCCCCATCTACGTCAGGTAGCTCTGTATGCTAAAATTATGTTGAATCAACGTTGTTCACGTCATTTAAAATAAATGTAAAATCCCCCTGGTTTGCTAACCTTATAAGTTCTGTTTATAAAAATATCGTTTATTTCATTTGTTTTACATTCATTAGTTTTTTGTATAACAGCTATTTGTTCAAACATGGTTGTTTCTTGCGCTACAAATAATAGTTTTATTAATTTTACATTAAAATAATAAAGAAATGTTAATTCAGTTCTCAACTTGTTCTTAAAAAAAAAAACATACACACAACACAAAGTACCGATAAGAATACCGTTAAAGTAATGGACCGTTAAGCAGTATCGATAAGAGTAGTAATACCGTTAAAACCTTAACGATACCCATCCCTAATTATAGGTAAAAAAAGTACAACTGCTGTAAATTAGGGTGGCCTGCAAAGTTATTCTGTGATTGCATTATAATATCCTGCTATAACATGACAGCACTCAAGTGCGACTAATACACATATTTATCCATTTATTATTCATTATACTGATATCTAAAGCCTGTTACAAGTCCTACATGGTTATATCGACTACCTGTGTTTAATCAAACACATGGCACCCTTTAAATAAGACAGTATTCCCGACCACATTCCTTTAAGAACATTTCTTCCCTGTCCGTATTTTCTATTTCTGTCGCTAAAACAGAAGAGGCATCCTGTCATCCAAGTGTGATAACAGAATGGTTAGCATTCCTTTTGCCCTGCTCTCCATGTATAAATATGTATAATTCTGATAAGATTAATTGGATCGCCTAAGTACACAGAGAAGGAGAGGGAAAGAGGACGCAAAAGAGAACTCTTGTTCCGGCTGCTTTTTGGAAATGTGCTCCGGGCCCACATCACATTCCCCTGCTAAAGTGCTTAATATTTTTTCTGGAACAAACTGCCTTCAATTAAAAAAGAAAATGGCTTACCCAAAGGTCCCGAGGAAAAGGAGCCGAGCAAATGGCTTGAACAGACTCACGATAAATAGACCTGTTAAAATATTAAGCATTCTGAGAAGTGTTCGATACAAAATGCTCACCTGTGTTTTAATGGGGAAACACATTTCTTTGAATTTCCACTGCTAAGAGGAATTATAATCACTCACTGTGTGGGGGATTTTTTTTTTTATAGAAAAAAATCTAAAGAAATCAAACAATAAATAAATAAGTAATTATATAATGCTTTATGCATAATAATATTAAGAAGAAAAATTGCAGTTTGTTGGAGCTGTTTGCATTTTTGCGATATTTTGATGACAATAAAGATTCTTAAGCTGAGTTAAATCTCCCTTTTTAGGAAGTAATGTTAAAACAGCCTTCTACAGAAGTACATTTTCATCAAAAGAGCTCATCAAAACCTCATGCAAATCAAGGCTTGTGATGATCAGAGAAACCAATTGGTCTAATGAAACTATCAGTTAACTTGTGACATATAAAATCTATCTAATCTAGCAGCACGCACTCAGTATATTGTTTTACATCTGGAAATGTAATTCTCCATCCATCTGTTAAATCAAAATGAGGTAATAACTTCTTTAGGTTTTTTCTGGATTGTATATGGCTCTCCACTAAGCCTATCAATGTTAAAATCAACAGAACAATTCCGGTCTCCAGCTACAATAAAATAATCACATTCATTTTGTTCAAGACCTTTCTAAATTATAATAATAATCTATTCTTTCAGTCCCAATATACAAGACAGACGTCACTTATTTTTTGCTAAAGCTTTTTTTTTTTTTACATATTCTAGTTTTATTTTACTTGAAGACATTTTTCAATGCAATGACATGTTTCCTCAATCAATACCACCAATCTGACCATCTTTTGCACAATTGTAATTGACCTAATACATGTTTCTGTGTCAGCAAAAGAGTCATCAACCTCAGAGTCATCAGCTGTGGTCCTTGTACAGGAGATGCAGTTTGGATTCTGACTTATTCTGATTTCATGTCCCTGTTGTACTACTTTATAAAGAAACCAAAGATCTCCAAACCAAAGATCACCCGCAATTCTCCCACACATTTGTTCTGATGGTTTCTGAGGCTGGCCTACATGCTGTGGCATGTGCTGGCAGGGCACTTATGCCTTCCACATTTGTTTTGGCAAACGACACCCAAGAAACATGGCATCAGTCGCCACTGATGAAAAATGAGCAGAACCAGTCAAAGCACATGACAGAACCTATAAACCAGGGATGCCTAAACTCGGTCCTGGAGGGCTGGTGTCCTGAAGAGTTTAGCTCCAAACCCAATTAAACACACCTAAACTAGCTAATCAAGCTCTTACTAGGCATACTAGAAACTTAAAGGCAGGTGTGTTGAGGCAAGTTGGAGCTAAACTCTGCAGGACACCACTGCTATAAACAGTCCTCAAACCAATTCCCATTAAATATAGTCCCAAGACTTATTGTTTCTGTGTCAAACCAAGAAGTGGCTAGAGAAGAATTTTCTACAAACACAGAGCCAGCAATAGACCTCCAGTATAAATGGGGACGTACGTACCACGTAAAGGGCCTCAATGTGATATTAATCTTGCTACTGCTGTGGTCTGGAAGGCACTCTGTCAAACTAACGTGTATTACTCCATCGCCGGTACAGTTGTGATAATAATGAGCTGTAGGTTCCCTCACATCAGCTCTGAGCAATAGAGGCTGTAGTCACTGGTGTGTAAAAGTATTTTATTATTACTGGTGTCATGAATTTTTTGGGGGGAAATCCTTTCTGCGCTGCTAAATTAAGAGGTTGAGGTTTGGCTGTTGGTCTTATATATTGCAATGTATGTATGTATATATATATATATATATATATTTTTTTTTTTTTTTTTTTTTTATATATATATATATTTTATTTTGCCTTTATATTTAAAAGCCAGATTAAGAGCCAGATTTCGAAATCTGATAGTTTTTAAAATGAAAATTCTTACAGTCTACCTTAATAATAATAATAATTTTGTATTACTCTTCTGTATGCCTTACCTTATTTTTATATTCATCTACGTACATTTAAGCATTTGTTTTTTCCTCAGAGCCTTTTTTGTGCTAAAACAAATCCACCTCCTTATAGCCGTGTCTCTTTCTCTCTGTCTCAGGCCGCAGAATGGGTCTATGATCCTCTACAACAGGAAGAAGGTGAAGTACAGAAAAGATGGGTACTGCTGGAAGAAGAGGAAAGATGGGAAAACCACGCGGGAGGATCACATGAAGCTCAAAGTGCAGGGAGTCGAGGTGAGATGCTGTTCACTATTAGTAACGTGATACGATCATGATCTCTCCATAGCGGGAAGCCTCATAGATGCACATACTGTCAAACCTGTAATGTCATCAAACGGATTGGAAATACAAAGGTTGTTTCGAACTGGTTCCTGTACATGCCATTGAAGAGAAAACTGGTGTCTATTTTTCAGAAATGCATTTGTTGGTTTAAGAGTATTCATCATGCTAACTTTTGAGAGTAAGGACGTGTTTGTGTCTATGTCCATTGCACATGACCCCCCCCCCCCCCCCCCTCGTAGCGCTGGCCATGGCGCATCCCAGTGCGGATGACTCTAATGTATCAGCTCAGGCGTGACCCTTTTAAATGAAGAACCGTAATGAAGCATGTCTCCAGTCCTTGCGTTCCCGCTCACTGACTCTAATGGAGAGAAATGTCAGCACATTGCCGATTAAGCGGCATGATAGAACGAACGCATGGATGAGTGCGGGCCGTGACGGTCTCCTCTGATGCTCTACCTGTATCGTTCACCTGTGTGCCCTGATCTAACTGAGCTTTAGGAGGCCAGATAGAAACAGAGGTGACATTTAACATAAAACATTGCTGGCATGTTTAGCCTTTACAAGGATGGATTATGCAAAGATTACAGTTCTGTCACTGCTTATTAACAATATTACAGATGAGATGGTAAGCAAACTGAGCACCTAAACATACCTGCAGCCGAAATACGAGTTGCCGCACTGCCAACGCCACTAGATGCACTCTAAGTGAAACTATAAATAGCGCATATTAGACTCCCAACATGCACATCGTTACACCGCCAACAAACAACCAAACATACCTGAGGAAGGAATCAGAACGGAAACGGAAATGCCAGGGAGAAAGAGAAGCACCCCAGGTCACAAACATACCCACCTGCCATAATAAAGGTCCTTAAATAGTATAGATACTATCGTTTCATTGGTATATGAACTTTAACCCCACCAACCAATGAGATCGCTAGTACTGTCGCTATCATTTGATTGGTGCACCAACTGTACATCAACCAGCCAATAAAAGACTTATCCTGACACGTATATATATATATATATATATATATCATAAATCTGTTCAATTGACATATTCTGAGTCAAATCTGCATTGTATTCTGAGTCTTTTAAAATGGTCTCAATGGATTATGATATTCAAGAACCAGTTATGTTTGCCTTAGCATGCCAAGTTCTAATATCGGCAAATGAGATTAAATATGGGCCTTGTCTTCTCACAAAAAAATGTGTATGTCTTCAGAAGAGTCTCTAATATGCAATGAGCAAGTTGTATGGACTACTTTTATGGTACTTTTTGTTCTTTTTGGAGCTTAAATTCTCTTTGTTTGAATCAAAAAAAAGGACTTCTATGGTACTTTTTTGTCCAATTTGGAGCTTGAATGCCCCTGGTCACTATACTATTTGTTGTCTTGAAAAGAACAGCACGTTTCTTGATTCAGTCATCAAGAGTCAATGATTCATTAATAGAACCAGCTCACAAGAGTCATTTGTTCGAATGGTTGCACAAACAATTTACTCTCATGATTAATAAATCAGTCAAAAAGATTCACTAAAGGTTACAGTTCATATGAGTCCCTTTTTGAATGATTGTAAAACAAGTTATCAGTTAGGTCTTTTAATGAATCATTCAAAACAAGTTGTATGGACTTATTTAATGGTAATCTTTTGTCCATTTTGGAGCTGGAATGGTGTGTGGGTGAGTAAACATGACTAGATGATATTTTTTTTAGTGAACAGTCTATTTAAAATGTAATTTCCAGTAAGATATAATGCTTCTAAAAAAAAAATGAGCTGAATGTCAATGAGTCAATTGTTCACCTTTTTGTATAAACAAATGACTCTTAAGGGCTGGTTCTTTTAATGAATCGGTCAACAAGAGTCAAAAAGATTCAAGAAACAAGGAAGTAACTCATCACTTTCATATTTGAAGGTTTGTACCAACAATTACTTTAATGGACAGATTCCTTTAATTAGTCAAAACAAGTTGTATGGGGTACTTTAATGGTGTTTTTTTCTATTTTAGAGCTTGAATGTCTGGTCACTGCATGCTTTTGTTGTTTTGAAAAGAGCAGCGTGAAAATACCCTCATGTTAGCTCAAACATTATGAAGATAAGTAAATGATGTCAAAATATTCAAGAGAACAATCCCTTTAAAACATAATTTCCAGGCAGATGAAATGCATAACATATAACAGTTCTACCATTTAGTACAACACAAGCTAAGGAAATATGATAAGAAATGTGAATATTCACATTAAATATGCATGCCAAGTACAGAAAAGTGCAACAGTTACTGTATGATGTCGGCAGCGGTCAAAATTTAATTTTGAATTATTTTCTTCTTGTAAACTCAGAGATGTGGATTCTGATGACAATTAAATTCCCACACCACCTTGGTGTTTGTCAGTTTTTAATTAGGCTGGGGATTTTGACACAGATGGTGAGTGAAAAAGATTAAGAGAACCAGAAGTCATTTCATTGAATGATTATACAAACAAATTACTTGTATGAGCTGCTTCTTTGAAAACAATTCACTTACACATTTAAAGAACCAGCTCACAAGAGTCATTTGTTTGAATCATACAAACAAATGACTCTTACTCTGTTGGTTCTTTAGTTCTTTTAATGAAAGATACAGTCAAAAAGATTCACTGATGAGAGAACCAGCTCATAAAACTCATTTGTTTGAATGTTTTTACAAGCAAACATACTCAAACTATGCTCCTTGACCTTTTATCATTCATTCATTCTTTAATTTTTTGTCTTTTGTATTATTTGTCCTTTTATCCCAGCACTTTGAAATTTAGACTGCAAACTCACAATATACACTAGGTACTTGAACAGCAGTATCAGGTACCAGTTCACCAGAGCGCTTCTAAAGGGACAGAAAAGAACCCCAAACCTGCCCCTGAGCTCTCCATCATAAGCCATTCCTGCCCTCTGGACACCAAACACATTAAAGCACTCTCTAGATCCCCACACTCGCTCTGTTTGCTCTGATAAAGAACTAAGCCATTTACCAGAATCCACCGGAGTCCCTGGTTACCTAGTGATGGCGGCAGTAGCCATGGGAGCGGTAGTCTCAGCGACAGAGAGGATAATTGCCGTGGTTACTGTGGGTAGTTTCACTATTAAAGGAAACTAAAGGGATGTGAATGCTGAAAAGTGGGCAGAGCACAGCGGAGATAGAGGGGATGAACCCAGGGCAAGGCTGAGCGGATGGGGTGTGAACCCTCAACTTGAAGCTATCCTAACTGATTCAATACTATGCTACTAACTAACTATGCTTCTAACAATACTAACGTTACACTAACAACTATGCTAATTAACTACATACTACACAAAATAATCTAAATAACTATATAAATGCTATGCTAAATAGATGCTATAATAGTCTATCCTGGTCGCTTTCAATACTCGCAATTCCAACTCCTGACTCACTACAGTGATTTTGACGGAACAAGATGGTTTAATACTGCCAAGGGCGTGGTAGCTCGTACCAAGGGGCGTGGTGAGCTGGAAACTGCATACGTCACCTGCCACCGCTTACATCACTTGCCACCGCAACATCCAATAGGACAAAATCAACTGCAGTAGCCACCGTTCAACCTGAAGAGGGCAGCACTCAGACGTTTTTACACCATATATTGTAGAATTAAAACACTTTATACTCAAATGTCAAAAAAGTTACTTGAATCAATGAACAGCACTAATAAAGCCCCATTCTTACAGATCATTAACTAAAAAAAGTTGGTTTAGGGTTTAGTTACTCTTTAAGTCTTTTTCTTATACAACTAAATTATTTTCAATGATATATTACAGTTTTATGTTGTGCTGCCATTAATTTATGTTGATTTTACTTTAAAATATTTTACAGGTAATTTTACACTAATACAGTAAAAAAAAGAAAAAAGGAAAACATTTTACATTAATACAATGAAATACATAGAAAAAATTTGACATGAGAATAGTGTTGTCAAAAGACCCGGTACTTCGATACCAAGTCGGTACTAAAAAAATGAAATTGTCTCGGTACCAGGTTCAACCTGGTTCTTGACGCAGACAGCGCTATGATTTCCGTGAAGCAGAAAACGCGGACGGAATCTCAAAATCCAGTCATGAAAATAAAACTTACATTTTAATATGGACAGTCACGGAATTTGTCAAAGTTAGCATAAATTAATCAAATCAAATCTCCATATGGACCAGTATCTGTAAATGTTAAGCCGCAAAAGTTGGTTGAAATATGAATCCTGCATGTGCTGCGCTATGATCCTTTTATATTTTATTTTAATTTAGTTTAATTTCTCTTCCTTTGGTTGCAATTCCCCCATGAGGAACAGTGAGGAACTTGGTTTTTAACAGAGGTAAACAACACCCCTTGGAATTTTTCTGCAGTGAGGCAAACTGTTATACCAGTAAATCTATTTAATCCAATTTGCTTTGTGCCATTTACATTTTTATTTTTTATTTTCACCTTTCATCAGTTGTGATATTTAAGCCTATTAATTTAGTTTAGTTTGTTTTGTTTTGACAGAATCTGTGCGATGTGTGACGTAGCGTGTGCTGTCGTGGAAACCAATTCCACCAGCCCAAGTTGTCTAGCAAATAAAGCTTCTGTTGTGTGCATTATGATTGAATGTACACACACATCTGTTGTGTATAGACACACAAACACCCCCCCACCAGAACAGCATAAGACCGAAGACGTAACAGATGTGCATCCGTTGTGTGAGTTGTTCCGTTCGCCTGGAGACTCGCAGATTAAACCAACAGGAATAAATCAAGGCTATTGGAATGGCTGCTAATGCCTAGAGAGAAGTGGAGAAACATACAGGCTAATGCTGCTTGATTAAGGGAGAGAGACTGACCAAGACACAGCCAGCAGAACTGGCAAAGTTCTTGTGTCTTTTTTTAACTTTGAGCCAGTAGAGGGAGAGAGGGAGAACTGATCTAATACCTTGTAAGCACATGCAAGTTGCTGGGAAAATCTATAAGAGAGAGCTTCATCTGGAAAGTGTTGTGTCAAATTTATGTACAAATATCTTAAAAACATATTTAAAAAGCAGATTTACAGTTCAAAAGTTTTAAAAGTATGATTTTTTTAAACGGCTTTTGAAATTAAATATTTTTTGCTCACCAAGGCTGCATTTATTTAATAAAAAAATCGTAAAAACAGTAATATTTTGAAATATGATTGCAGTTTAAAATAGCTGTTTTAATCGAGTTTGAAATGTAATTAATTGATTGAATTTTCAGCATCATTCCTCCAGTCTTCAGTGTCACATGATCCTTCAGAAATCATTCTAATATACTGATTTGCTGCTCAAGAAACATTTCTTATTTCTTTCAGTTGTCCGGTTTCATATTTTTGTGGAATTGTGGTTCGTAAACACATACTTTGCTATGTAATATAATGCATCTTAACAAATCAACGAGCAAGCCTTTGATTAAAGCACAGTTCGTCCACATGCACACTGTTTTGCCAGCATTTCTTAAAGCCAAAATTTGCTAAATGCATTCATGCACTAAAACCTCCCAGACTCGCGTCCCCTGGGAAATTCCTACTTACAAGTTCAGAAGTTGTAATTAAGCTGTGATGTGGCTTCAAGTGATTTTGGTTGGACTCACTGGGCAATATCATTTTTTTCCCACTTTTTTTCACTTTTCGACAAAGACATGAAGCTTTTTAGCTCTAATGCAACAAAATAAAGTAAACAGTAAACGATGTACATTAGGTGTGTAATTTCATGCTTTATCTGTATTTTATCATTTTTTAAGGCCATAAAGAATAATGGGAAATGTGGTCTAGTCTAGTCTGGCGCCTTATAAACCAGCTAAATAAGTAGTATTTTCCAGGAAGTTCTATCACTATTATTCATCTTCAGTAAACAAAATGTATAGAAGTGAAACGGTTTGGTCAATATTTAGTTACAATTTCTCCATGACTCTTTAAGTGAGTCAAAAATTGCATTATAGGAATTGGAGAGTGTCTAACTGGGTTCCGAGTGGTTGCTATATAGCTGCTAAGGTTTTCTGAGCAGTTTCTAAGATGTTCTTGATAGCTGTCATGTGATTGTTAAGGTGTTCTGAGTGGTTGCTAATGTGCTGTTGATAATCACTTTTATTTATCTGTGGTGCACAAAATGCGTAGAAAAGAAACTCTTCAGTCAATATTTAGTTGCAATTTATTGTGCTTCACCTTCATTCTTTGTTTGAGTGAAAAATTGCTGTTAAGTAATTGGAGAGTGTCTAACTGTGATCATGACGACAATCCAGTCATTCCAGCATGACTTGAAAGCCAGAGCTGGACTGGCCAGAATCCAGCTGAAGCAGTTGTCCAGGCCTGCTGAGGGTGAAGTTTGAGTGGAGTGACTCAGCAGGTGTGTTTGTGATAGTACAGATCTCGCCACTCAGTGATTCTCTCCACACCCTTCCTCCATGTCCTTGCGATCCGCTCAAATGAATTTGGAACTCACAGCAGGTAGATGTATCGAACCTCGAGTCCCTGGTGTGGAGGCTGGAGAAGAAATATGTGCCACGGCGGCACATATACTAAAATTGGATCGATACAGAGAAGATTAGCATGGCCCCTGCGAAAGGATGACAAGCAAATCCGTGAAGCGCTCCATCTTTTTAGGGGGAAGTCGTGGCCTAATGGTTAGAGAGTTGGACTCGCAATCGAAGGGTTGTGAGTTCTAGTCTCGGGCCAGCAGGAATTGTAGGTGGGGGGAGTGAATGTACAGTGCTCTCTCCACCCTCAATACCACGACTGAGATGCCCTTGAGCAAGGCATCGAACCCCTAACTGCTCCCCGGGCGCCGCAGCATAAATGGCCGCCCACTGCTCCGGGTGTGTGTTCACAGTGTGTGTGTGTGTGTGTTCACTGCTCTGTGTGTGTGCATTTCGGATGGGTTGAATGCAGAGCACGAATTCTGAGTATGGGTCACCATACTTGGCTGAATGTCACGTCACTTTCACTTTCACTTTAAAATAGAGGCAGAAATCCAAAAAGAAACTTTGTGAATGAGTAAGGCGATCGTGGGGGTGCCTCTGAGGAGAACACTGAGAGAGCTTATGAGGTACAGAGCAGAAAAATAAAAGTGTATGGATTATTGCTTAAGCTTCTGGGAATTCCCAGAGCGGGAAAATAAAAGATGGCTGCCAATGGTGCTGGAATCTGTCAACTTGTGTTTGTCATCGAGTTCCATCGCTCGCTAGCTCTGTCTTGCTGACTTTCATATGCTTTTTGTGTACATGAAACAGCATATTGTAAATTTGTCAAAGCTAATCTCACCCAGCTCAGGGAGCCTAAGTTTCTTGAAAAGAGGAACCGTTTCCCCAAATTATCCCAGCTGGAATCAGCTCATGCTAATGTGTTTCTTCATATCTTGTTTTTGTGATGTTAGGGCAGTGCTGCCATAAACACATTAAATGCTGTACTTTTCAAACTTTTATTTGATTGGGCTAAAAGCAGACACTAATTTCGAGGAATGTTTCTCTGCTACTTAAACCTAAATTTGTTTAATCGGGAAACGGGTTTCTGTAATTGAACAGATATAATTATTTCACAAACACTGCTGTGTTTCTTTTTTTTTAAGACAAAATCTGTCATGTAAGATGAGATGAAGCTCCTGGTTTCAGATAGCTGTCAATAGTTCTCAAAAGATTAAACTAATTGTCTTTTTCAGCACTTTAGCTGTTAATAGAGTTTGGGTACTTGGCCTCGGGCCTCGGACTCGGATTGCAGACCTGTCATCCTGTACACATTTTGTACGCTATTTAGTACGCTAGTAGGACTTGTCACTAAACTACGGAAAAATCTGTTGACGCCTCTGTCCATGCATACTCAGAACAAGCAACAGAAAAATATGAAGAGTTCAACCAATCAGAGCGTTTTTTGTTTTTGTTTTATTTCTCTCCTAATAGACTATAGTTTATAGTTTCAGTTCAAAGCAGCTCGCGCTCGCCCCGTCAGGTGCTCTGACAGAAAGGCTGTGTGTGAGGCTGACAGAGATGCGCTGTTTAATGTGTTTGAGATGTGCTCTTCTCCATATATTTTGTATATTCTCCATCTGTAAATGTTAAAAAACCCATGGAAATATTTCCATTTTGCTGTCAGAATTGCATGAGCTTTTGCTTTGCGATTCTCCGCTAAACTCCACAGACTTCATTTAGAACAACAGCCACCACGCACATGCGCGCCAAACAGACTGAGCTCACTGAAATAGAAGCGCAATAACTATGAATAAAATCTAAATTTTGCTGAAATATTTGTAGTTGGACAATAAATGTGACATATGTAGAATTTTAAAGCTACAAGTGTATTTGTATGATAGCACTAACTGTCAAGTGTAATGGGGTAATCAAAATAGCCTTTTTACTCAATTATGGTTTGCTTTACATTATTAAAATTTTAACTTCTGCTTTGAAAAATATTTTTTGTTTGTTTTTAGATTGCAATGTTACAATCTAATGTGATTTTAACCCAGTTTTGCATATAATATATGCCTACATGCTTACATTCTCTTTATTTGTTTAATCCAAAATACAGAGATATATAGGCTATCGTATACCGCAAAGCAGCCAAAAAATACAGAGATATGAATTTTTGCTTAAATTGCCCAACCCTATACAAAAGTGTACTGGAGTTTTTTTTTTAAATAGCATAAAAAAACTAAATCAAAATTAATTAAACAGTTACGGTAAACAGTAAAAAAGTGAAACGGTAACAATAAACCCCCCGCCACGCAGTTGGTACTCAAAAAGAAATGACCAAGGTTGGCAGGTCTGGGATTGCAATCATGAATGATATGGACTTTATTGCATGCCAGGTGAAGTAAGCTTGATCTTTTAGAAAAGGCATAGTTTAGCATCTCAATTTCTACATTGTTGTGCTTGGTTCGCCTCAATCCATACTTTGCAAATGATTCATTCAATCTGAATGTAAAACTCAACAGGTAGGGCTGAAATGGTTAGTTGACACTTTTGAGAGTATCGACAATAAAAATTGGAAAGTTGTTTGATCTAATATGACCTAATGTAAGGGCCTGCAATAATGTACTTTGACCAGTGTGGTGCTGTAAAGCAAGACTGTAAATCAGCCCTCTTGCATGCAGTCCAATAAAAGAAGACACACTCATGATAATAAGTTGGAGTGCAAATGAAACTGAACCAGTAGAGTGTGGGAAGCAAAAATCGCTATAATTTGTAAAATCCCCAACATACAACAACAATATTTTTCTCTCTTTGTATAGTGGTAAAAAGTAGTTCGATATAAGCAAGCAATGGTTTACTGTTAGCAAACATCATGACTCTGCTGTGAGCAGCGTTTAGATTAATATAGAAAATATCCTGCACGCTTTACTCTCAATGACAAAATCAACACACAATAAACAAGACAGAGGAGAGAAAACAGCAATTAAGACAGTGTCCAATCATAGAGCTGTGGATGTTTGCAGCAGTTTTGCAATTGGCACTCCATTAAACGATTAGTTGATTAATTGTTCTAATAACCATTCGATTAATCGATCATCAAAATAATAGTTTGTAGCAGCTCTATAGACTAACAATTGATCTGAAGTCAGTGGGCCGACTATTTGAGGTCTGTTTGATGGGTGTCTGTGTTCCTCCCTGCTTCAACCCAACAGGAAGCTTCCATAGATTATTTATCTGTGCTCGAAGAATAACGTGGCTCCTGCATATTTCACAGTGTAAAAGCAAGAGAGGCAATTTGGACCGGTGTTTTGTTCAGTAATCACAGCATCAATCCCCAGCCGTGACGCGGGACTCCGATCCGGTTATCGGAGGAGGACGGAGATGTATAAAGTTGCCTTGTGTACTTTCTGCTCCCATCTCCGGATGTAAGTCTGATAAGACAGACAGCAGCCAGCGTGGTTTCCCGAGCAAAAGGATGCAATCATGTCGGACTCGCCCTGGATAATCGAGGGTGGGGAAATAATATTTTATTCAATCAATGAGGTTCAGTGTTCTGTGATAGACTGTTGTGATCTCCCCATCATGTTTCGCTCTTCCACTCTCCTTTGAATACAGTGTGTTTTTGTTGTTTCTCAGACCACGTATAATATTCTTGCTGAATAATCCATTTTAGGCCCACATGGAGGATGGGTTTACATGCATACAAACTCTGCACACAGACGCACACTCACCTATATATAAATATATATGTGTTTTCACACACACTGATACAGGCAATGCCTTGAGACCCAATCGATAAGCCTCTTTCCTGCAAAGGCAGAAGGAGCCATTGAGATCATTCTTGGCTCGTGGCCACAAGCTCTTTTATCCTTCAAAGTGTGTGTGTGTGGCCTTCCAGTATTGATGTTGTGGTGTGTGCCATGTCTGTATTTATTTTTTGTGAGTTTGTGTGCTGTGTGTTGTGAATGTTGTGTGTGTCTATGTCTCTGTGTATGAAATGGAGAGAGCGCCCATATATGTTATCACTGGATCCACTAAAAGAGGAACTGATACAGTCATTTCTCCTCTACATACCATAAGCATCATTTATACTTCATAGACATCAAAGAAACAGGGGTTGTCTTTTATTTTGTTTGTCTCATTTTAGATTACATCATAAAATAATATATAAAATACCTAATTTTAATAAAAAAAACATTAAAACTTATATACCATAAAATATATATATATATATATATATATATATATATATATATATATATATAGCAATGCTGTGGCAACCACACAAGAACCAGCTTTAGCATCATATGCACCACTCACATGTTCTTTTAAAAATGTAAAAATCCAGTAACTAAAAAATACTCATTCACAGCATGTCCTTTTTGATTTTATGTCAATATGCTTCCCATTGAGTTTTTCTTCTAGACAAACATGTGACTCTTTGATTCAGAGCATCTAACAAGCCTACAGAGCAGCAAATTGAGTCGCTTTTCACTTTGTGTTTTTGTGTCATGACAGGCAGGTTACGCTTGCATGCGGCCGCTAATACCCTCTCGAACATGTACGGTTGATCTGTGGAGCTCAGAAGACCCGTCCGAGTAAACACACTAAACGCTCATAAACACATGCCATGCTGACTCATTCAGCCAGACATCTGAAGTGAAACACAAAAACAGAATTACACTCTCAATCCGGAGTGTCCTTTCAATGCGTAAATCACAGAGGAGAAACACGCAGCTCACGCAAGTGTGCAAAATAAAGTTCTAGAGAGCTGAACAACACAAAACAGAAAGAGGGGAAGGTATTGAGCGGGAAGGCATTCAGGGTTGTGCTGTGTTGTGAATTTAAGCTCTGTTTCCATACCTAACTGCCTTGAACTGCCAGGTTGCTGACTTCTACGGGTGCATCTTAACTCACAAATGACAATTTGGAACACTTTACAGACAGCATCTATCATGCAATACTAGCACTTACTATTTAAACCTAGATAAATGTGCGCTATATCCAATATTTTGTGCAGACAAAGACGTCAGTGTGATCACTTGCATTTTTACACATAAAGGTAAGAGTAAAACATCATTCATAAATGTAAAGGGTCTACTTTTATTTGTATGCGCTCACAATATCAACAAAATGTTGTGCTTCTATAAAATAAAGAAAACAAACACGATGCGCTTTCTGCCATCTTAAAAACGTACTAAATGGTGTTTTTCTTTTTGTTTTGTTTTTTGTTTTTTAATCTAAAAATTCAAGTTTTCTGTGAGGGGTAGATTTAGGTGTAGGGTTGGTGTAAGGCGTTAGAAAATACAGTTTGTACAGTATAAAAACCATTACACCTATGGAGAATACCAATACCAACGTGTGTGTGTGTGTGTGTGTGTGTGTGTGTGTGTGTGTGTGTGTGTGTGTGTGTGTGATTCATTAGCAGAACCATTGCAGTTACCATTACAGTAAGACCTCTCATTCAAACACAATTCAGACTTATGTGTATTTAACGTAAAAAAATTTACCATTCAACATCTAGGATTAAAATTATCCATTTTATGTGTTTAAACATGATTTGAGGCCAGTCAAGAAGAAAAAGAGAGAAATGGGCCGAGAAAACTTAAGTGGAAGATACACAGCCTTAGGCAAACGGAAAACAATTGTTTCACTTCCACCCATAACCTTTTTCACATTTAAACAGCAGATCTCTTTCACTCAATTAATTTCTGCACATTGGCTGTGGAGTGCAGTGGAAAAGGCCTTTTATATCCACCTTTTATTTCAGAATTTTCTCACTTTCTGTTTTTCCTCTCTGGCTTTGTTTACATGCCAATGTTTTTTCTGTTATGAAGACTTGTGGACTTCACACATTGAAAACACATGGAGGCAGATTCACTACTAAACAATCAAATGATGGAGAAGAGCGTTGGAACTGGCCATGTGTCCAGACCTGCCACAAGGAGCTTTTCTGACACGTTAAAGAGCCAGTAATACATATAATTTCTTTAGCATGGAAGCTTGTTTCTGCCACTGAATAAAAAAAATAAAGGTTATTTTATGCTGTAAAGTCAATTCTGAGCCATTCTATGAAAAAAAGGTCAATTGCGAGTTTATATTTTGTAATTTGTGGATGAATTGAGAGGTTATATAAAAAAATATGTCTGTGACTGGCTACACTGCTCAACGCTGACACCGTGTTATAAATAGATTCAGAGGTCAATAGGTCAACTGCGGGGACCCCACCCAGCAATCTCTTGTCAATCTCTGTTGTTATAGTAACAGTGATGCTTCAGTATAGCAGACGTGTGATTATCCACAAACAGCTTTTCCCAGCTGAAACCTTACAGTCATCTTACACAATATGGAAGAGAAAATTGTCCTGAGATGAGCACGGACAATGATTCACTAACGGCCAGTGACTCATCACCGCTGTTCTTTTAATCATCAGTGTCCAGTCATCATGACAGTGGGCTGTTTTTATGTTGTCTCAGTTTAAAGCCCAGGATGCTCATTTAATAATAATTATATAATTATTATTATTGTTATTTAAAATGTTGTATTTGTTAATTATAAATGTTATATTTGTTATAAATGTGTTGTATGTTTTATATATTAATTTTACAATATGTCTTTATTAATTATAATTATTATAGAATAAGAAGAACTGATAATATTACTTATATAATTTAATAATATCTGATGATGATGATGATGATGAGGATTATTATTTAGTTTTATAATGTAAATTATAAGATATTATTATAACTAGTAATAATTATTAATATAATTGTTGATTATTATTAACTATTAATATTAAAATAAAATCTAAATTCAGTCCTCTCATTTAGTGTTTTGTTTATAAATATGGTATTGCAGAGGGACTTTTGTCTGATTTCTGTAAGCCCAATATAAAGGAGCCTGTCTTGAATTTCTGCCCAGAATGAGATGAAGCAACTAGTCCAGTAGTCCAGACCGCTGTTTCACTTCCAGGGTCTTACACTGCCAAAAATTAGGAATGTGAAATGACATGCAGACCAAGAGTCTGTGGGAAGTATGGCCATGCTATTATATCATCATCACCAAACATGTCTTAATCATTAATCAGTGGTTCTCAACCTGCGGCCTGTCACAAATTCCAATACAGCCCACCATGCTGAACACAACTTAAAAAAATTACTTTCAGTTTTACAAATAGTTGAGTTTTTACATTAATTAAAAAATGTATTAAACAAACATGAGCTATAATGTTTTTGTTATGTAAAATAATTTTGTTTTTCATATATTATTTTCAGACACGTGCAGACCTGTACTCACGTAATTAACGTTACTCATTTAATGAACACTTACAAGTGCACACTTTGGCAGAATTCATTAGCCATTAGTTGTGGGATGTGGAAAAAATGTGGAAAATGCCAGCGAAGGAACACATGTGTAGTCAACAAGTGTAGTCGCAGCAGTGAAGGAAGGAGAGTGTTGGACTTTGCCCCACCACTCACTTGAAGGTGTTCAGACCCTCATTTTTCCCCCCTTCTCCCAAAACAGCTTATGCTTTAGAAGATAATTTTGAAAAACATTTGGAGTATTTTTGGTCATTAAATATAAGTTTTTGTTTTTTTAAATAACGACCAAGCAGCCAGCAGCAGACAGTGAGCTGATCATAGCCTATGTTTGATAACATTAGCCTTCTCAAATCATCACAACTTGTCTAAAATAAAATCTATAGGTTTAAAACTTTAAACCTAGATTAATGTGCGCTATATCCAATATTTTTTGTGCAGGCATAGACGTCATAAAATAAAAATTTACTCATAAAGGTAAGAGTAATACATCATTCATAACTGTAAAGAGTCTACTTTTATTTGTGTGCGCTCACAATATCAACAACATGTTGTGCTTCTATAAAATAAAGAAAACAAACATGATGCACTTTCTGCCATCTCGTCTTGAAAAGGAGCGCTTACAAAAATTAACCGAAACTCAGCGAATACATGCCTTACAGACATGATAAATATATCTATAGAAGCTTTAAATTACTACATAACGAAATGAAATATAATATAATAGGCTAATATAAAGCTGGTCAGTAATTAGGCTAGTTTTTAAGAACTAGTTTGTATGTTTTTGAGCTACAGTATACAGTATATTGTATCGTCATATATTCAAGCCAAAGATAATGAAGCACTCTGGTTAATTCACAATGTCTCTTATCATCCGTTCTGAGCTAAACCACAAACACTGACTTCGGAACATAAAGGCCTCCTCCCCTTTATCCAGTTTAACATCTGTTTGTTAGATGATGATTTGAGAGTTTGAATGAAACAATGTGTCTCTCTCTGCTCTAATTAAGCACATTTTAGAAGGATGCTGGCCTGGTGGCAGCACGCAGGCAGGCAGAGCATTGCGCTCTCTGCGTTCCCTTGAACAGCTCGCAGACAGCGCAGACTTCCCTCCTCTGAGCTCTGAGTTTGCATAATTACCCAGGTAATTGCAGAGTAATTGGCGCAGTCACCTGCTCCCAAGATGCGCCAGTATTGTTTTATCAACAGCTGGAATCAGACCTGGTGAGGAGAGAGAGAGAGAGAGAGAGAGAGAGAGAGAGAGAGAGAGAGATGCTTCATAAAGAAAGAGGGTAGAAAGATGGTCGCCTGAGGGGAAAGTTGCCCCTTCGTTATGAATAGAAATGTATGGAAATGCATGCAAAAGGAAAAAAGACAAGAACGAAAGGAGAGGAAGTTGGGAATGCAGATGGAAGGAAAAGTTGAAAAGCAAGGAGTAAAATAAGTAAATAAGTGAAAGATAAAGAAGTGCGTGACTGAGAAACTAGAGAGATCATGTCTGTCTCCAGGGGAGAAAACGAGGTGTCCTCTCACTGTCTGTCCCTCTTTTCTGCACCAGCACTGCACCTCTAAATGAAGTTTCTGTCATTTACTCACTCTCATGTAGTTTTCATTATTCTATATAACACAAAAAAATGAGATACGCTAGAAACTTTGACATTATTGATTTCCAGTGAGTAACAACTGTTCATTTCTCACATTGCCTCATAAAATGTATATTTTTACATTTATTGGATTTTATTTGTATTTTTTTTTGAAGCTCAATAGGCCTAGAACACATCATAGGAAAGAGCTCTGGACATTATGGAATATTTTTTTATTTTGTGTTCCAATGAAGAAAGAACGTTAATGAGTTTGGAAAGACAAAGAAAGGAAAGGAAAGATTATTATTATTATTTTTGTTTTATGTTTTTGTCTTTTAGGCTCACAAAGGCTGCATTTATTTTATCAAAAATGAAGTTCAATTCTTGTGAAATATTACTACTTTTTAAAATGACTGTTTTCTATTTGAATATATTAAAAAAACAATTGATTTCTGTGATCAAAGCTGAATTTTCAGCATCGTTACTCCAGTCTTTAGCATCACATGATCCTTCAGAAATCATTCTAATATGCCGATTTGCTGCTCAATGAAAAAAATGTTTTATCAGTGTTGAAAACACTGCTTGATATTTTTGTGGAAACCGTGATGCATTTATTTTTCAGGATGTTGTGATGAATAGAAAGTTTAAAAGAACCACAGTTATTAGAAACGAATGTTATAAATGCGTTTACTTTGACTTTTCGTTAACTAAATGCATCCTTGCTGAATAAAAGTTTGGTAGTGTAAACAGAATATGAGGAAGAGTTTCAGTGCTTTCATGGTAACAGCTGAACTAGTATTTTGGAGTGGCAATGGAGAGATGTTAAATGATCATGGAGTTCTCAACAGTCCAGATGGAGTGACACCTTGAGCCTTGTTCTTGTGTGCTTCGCTTTTACAGCACAAACAACACAAACGCCTCCTACACAGCAGCCTCGACACACATTGTGCATCAACACTTGAAGACGTTTCAACAGACTGCATAGCCATACCTACATTTGCACGAAGGTTGGCTCATGCGTCATTTGAAGAACCTACAGAGCAACATCCTACAGTAGCTATAATTGAATGAGCTATCATGTATTCATGACTTGCGCTTCAGCAGATTTACATGAAACATGTGGTTTATGGCCAAACTAATAGGATGGCACACATATAGGCAGCAACGCGGCGAAGGACGCAGGATTTCACCATCAAGGTCGTTACTAATATTAACTGCTGCTGATTCGTTTGCAACATCCGGCAGAATTATAGAGTGAGGCGTAATCTGAGAGAGCCCTCATCTCCCCAGCTGCTCGTTACATCCCGCCGATACACAAAGGAGGAGACGGACACACACAGGCTCTCGCGTCGGGAGAATCGCTGCTGTCTGGTTGTGGCACAGCAGCATCTGCTGGTGAAAGAGACGCACAGGCTTGAATTCCCTCAGTGAGGCTGGTTTTGCATCCTTATTCCACACGATCTCTCTACTTTTAACATGTAATGCTCATCCACATTCACACACATCAGCAGGTCCACCTCACCTCACTAACCGTCTCGGTTCCGCCGTGACCAGGTTTGTGTGTAGGACGACTGCGCTCCCTGAGCACTGCAGGGTAATGAGAGGAAATCCTCCCTGTTGAATTGATTCCCAAGCTGAGATGAATAGGGCAAAACTGCCTCATCCAGCACGTCTGGCGGTGAGTTGTCATGTGGAACGCAAAGGTAAGGATTGGGAGCATTTGGGGCAAATGTTCACATTTATTTGAGGTGCAGTTTGGCTGTGTTGGGATTATTTTGCAAGCCAAAATTTAAGTGTTGTTAAATGCAAACTGAGGAAGGTGGTGTAAATCATTTGTAAAAGGCAGATGATCAGTTTGAGTTCAGTGGTTCGGTTGTGCTGGAATTATTATACTAAATTCTACCATTCACAATTTAATTGAGATTGCCTTTTAAAATTCCAGTTCAGTTCAAGCAAACAGGAGTCATAATTCGAGTCATAATTGCAATTTGAATTTGAATTTACAATTAAAATAAATTAAATTTTGTGTTTCTATGACTTTCCAAAAGAATAAAACAATATATATTGTGAGCTTGATTATAGTGGTCAGAAGAGAGAAAGATCAGGTGTTGTATTAAAAACACTAACACAGCAGCGTTAACTTGTATTCTGCTATTTAATGACAAGGTAATATTAATAAACCACAAAGTATAGTCATAAATGTAGAATTAAATTATATTTTTAAAAAAAAACCTTTGCTAGATCTGCTCAGTCATTTATTATATATGAAAATTATTAAATTCAGTGGCCTCTCCTTCTTTTTTCTAAGTGATATGTAGTGCCAGTGTATCAGGAAGTGACGATTTTGTTCTCTTTGACTAGTTGGTTAGAAACTGGAAATTTGCATATTTGCAAATGTTTCATGTGATGTTCCAAATTTGCGCACAAGTTAAATTCGCAACTTTGGATAAAAACCCGGCTACTGATAACACGGCCACAGACAAGACACAGTAGGGTGCCTTTGAAACAAAGTCTCAGCTTTCAAAGTTTTTCATTTTTTAAGAATAACAATAAACAATAAATACAATTTTGTGTCGTGACAGATCACTGTAGCGCCTCAAGCTGCACATGAACCGATCATCTCTTCCTCTTTACTAGTTATAGCACAAAATAAACATGAGTGAACATCAGAAGATATCTTTTTGAACTGCAGAAAGACGTCAGTACCATTTTTCAAGTTTTATGTCCGCCAACGTTAATCTAACTATTGTGTTTATTGGAGTGGCAGTCATTGGTAAAAACAATTCAATTGCCTACATAATCTGTTTGTGTTACATTGACCCATTGTCCAACTTTTGGTCAAACCTTTAATCAGCAACATAAGGATGGAAATTACCCAGAATTCTTCACCGTTGGCCTGCAGGTTTGGCCACAACTTCCGGCCACTGGTCAACGACTATGAACTTTAGCTGCGAAATTTTGAAAAGGCCAGCACATTTGTGTTAGGAAAGAAAGAGTGCCTGACCTTTCAGAAAGACGATACCTGTTTCCCTTTTCTCTCCATTTTCGCACTCATTCTCTCTCGTTTTCTCTCTCTCGCTCTGCTAACTTCACACCCGCCCGCCATAGAAATTCAATCTCGTTTTGAACATGCTTCGATTGGAGCTGTACTTGATGTATCTCCAGTCGCCAAACAAGAGCGAGTGTCTCACTGTTTGTATTTCCAGTGTGATTCATTTACTGTGTCGTGTTACGCCGTCTCTTTTTATGCTAATGCACTTGTCACAGTCTATTTTAGCTCTGACGTTGGCATTTGTTTTTCGTCGGCCCAGTTTTAGCGATTGCACAAGTTTTGCATTCAGATCTAAAGTGCTTTCTATCGCCTTCGGAAGAAATGGCAGTTGAAAAGGCATTTGGATAGCTCATAAAGGGTGGAATATGTAATGCGTGTAGTTTTTCTTCCTCTCCCTCCCCCTTCTGTCTCTCGCTTGCTTGAAACCCATCCAATTGGCTTGGCGGTAATTGAATCTTAGCCGTCTGGCCCAGTAAGGCAGCATGCAGGAGTTTAGTTCTGTTGTCCCATTTTGCTCTCATGATGTGTGTGCGCCTGCGCTTCTGGTGTGCTGGGACTCGAAGTGAAGGCTCGTGGGATAGATTTTCCTTATGGACGCCGGGCTGTGGTCATTGTAGATGGATTATTGTAGCAAACTATCAGACGAGTCCTACAAAACCGTATCACCCTTGTTGTATTAGTCTGTCTGCTGCACTGTGAAGTTCCTGATACCTTATTTAAAGGAATAATTCATCATTTACTCGGCCTCGCATCTTAAACTTGATGACTTTCTTACATAAAACAAAAAAGAATGAGGACTGAGACTCCAAAAATGACAAACATGTAATGGTAGTTCATGGAACTTGATGTATGATAAATCTACAGAATACATATGATAGCTTTATTTGAGTAGTTTTCTGAAGTTCAAACGTGTTGATTGGTAGCAGTGTGGACACAGTTTAAGCATTGCTACTCATTTCACATGCACATGCCAATCAAAGCTAAGCTCATTTATATACAGTACAGAAGTCTTAAAGGAACAGTTGCAAAATCAGCCTGTTTCAATCTCAGAGTCAATAGTCCTGATAAACTCAATTACGACTGTTTTTGGTGCTTGGAAACCTTGACTAACATTGTAAGTGGACTTTGGGGAAAACTTTACTTGAGTGTAAAAGTTTTTATTCAGTTATATTTTTCTTACGTTCCCCATGAATATTCAAGAAGGTGGCTAAACTTCTTCAGCAGTATATTTTTGCCCATCACTCTCCCTGACACGGAGAGCTCATCAGCTGCGTGTTCACTCACTCACTGCTGACAGACAGACAGACAGACAGACAGACAGACAGACAGACAGGTGGGAGAGAGAGGAGTCTGTAAGAGAGACAGACTGACAGAAGTGCACCAGAAACTCTCAAGGAGACAAACTCCCAGGAGAAGAAGAGGAAAATGACGAACTAATTACATGCCCACTGGGTTACCTTTCTTCTCCTGTCACAGATAAACGATTGGCAGACATAAATACTTTTTGGATTAAAACATTTGAAACTGTATCTAACATGTTTAAACATCTATACTGCTCTTTAAAAGGTGAGATGAGTTTGTTTAATATTTGGGATCAGTGGTTTGTTTAACTCTTTAACCTTAAATATAAGCAATAATAGGGTCCTATGATTTGCATGATGCAAAAAAAATGTGAATGAAATCCTGGAATCCAGTCATAAAAAATGGAAATACTGTATAACACGGAATGTCACAAATGTAATGAATAAATCAAAAGTAGGGCTGTACAATGAATCATATCTCAATACAGACAACTTTATGCAGAAAAAGCACAAAAGATAAATATTTAATATGAATAAACTATAGTCAGATGCTTAGAGTAGGTCACACAAGTTATCACAATAAAAGTAAAAAAAATAATAATTCTCAAAGCAATAATAATAATAAATACAGTCTATTAGTGTTTGTCATTATTTATTATATAAGTCTATAAAATTTATATTTTATAATTATTATTCATTGTTATAATTTTTTAAGGAATATCTCCCAAATATCAAAAATTTTAGTCAATGTTTTAATTGAAACCATAATCCTTTGATTTGCAACACTTATAAAAAAAGAATTCATCAATTTTAACATCTTAAAGGTTTTTTTTTTTTTTTGGCATTCATTTTATTACCAACACTATTAAATTTGTATTAAAGGGGTGGTTGATCGCGATTTCACTTTTTTAAAGTAAAGCCTGGTTCACACGGGACGATTTTAAAATTGTCGGCCGATTTTCCAAACCTGAGAGACCCCACACACAGCGATAAAAAATCACGGGTCTAACAGTGTTGGTCGTACAGTGTGCGGTGTGCAGCCACACGGCAAAATCAACACATCACACACAAACCGATTTGACTCCCGAGCATTCCTAGGTCAGACGGGAAATCTCGCAAAATCCCTCGAGATCAAACGTGACTTCAGAGTAAATAATCAGATTATCTGATCAGATTATTTTACGATAATCGGAGCATCCTTAAGATTGTCGGAAGGTGTCAATCGGGGCTAAAATCGGCCTAATTATCCTGCCGTGTGAACCAGGCTTTAGTTAGTTTGTAACGTTGCTGTTTGAGCATAAACAATATCTGCAAAGTTGCAGCACTGAAAGTTCAACGCAAACGGAGATATTGTCTTTTAAAATTCTGACAGTTTAATACCTACAAAAACGGCTTGTAAGGTACTACAACGAGCTTCTTCGCGATCCTCTTCATTAATATTCTCTGCATCTCAATCGGGCTCAAACTGGTGAGCAACGTAAGGATGTCATTGTTTACGATACAACCGGAGCACATTCTGAGCTTGAGGGGCGGGATGTTCAGATGCACTTGAGGGGCGGCTGACCAATCTCAGCCCATCACATATTTCTGAGGGAGGGGATTCATAATAGCAGGAAATAAATCAAGGCATTTGTCAGAGAAGGGACAGATAGGTGTGGAATAAAGTTAATTTATGTGAAAAATAATGTGTTTTTAAAAAAACGAAGCATGAACACATTAGACTGCACCCCATAAACACAATCAAGCCCTAGAAAAAACCCAGTAAACCACCCCTTTAAAGCTTAAAACATAAAAATAAAACCCAGTGCATAGGCCACGATTATTGTTAAATGTAATATTGTTAAAGTTTTATGATTTAATTAATAGTTTAAGTTTAATTAAACCAATAAAACAGAATCTAGAAAAAATAAAGTGAAAAACATGGAATATAGGAAAAATAAGATGGATTTTATAGTGCCCTGCAATAGTGAGCGTGATGCTCACCTTAGCAAATGCCACAAAAACTATTGCACCAGTAAGTTTGATTGACCTATGCTGCATTCAACGTGGCTTCCAAGGCTGTCTGCTTCCTCCTGGACCTCCTGATCCTCCAGAAAGAGTGTAGGAAGGAAGTCACGGTGAAGGTCTTTTCAGATTTGTGGACGAATTGTTAGCTGAAAGTAGCTGAAGGTTGTGTTTGTGTGACGCCCTTTAAAAACTTTCTCCCGCTCTGCAGATCTGTGTAAGTCTGCAGGCTAGTGTGCAGATCTTATTTTCTGATAAGTTTCCATGATGTCTGGGATTTTGCGGCCCTCTAACAGGTCGTAGAACAAGCCTGCAGCTCTCGGGCACAACTGATGGAAAGAGCGCAGACGCTTAGCGCTAATCCCTTTGAGAGCACCGGGACACACATATCGCCTCCTGTAGGTGTGTGTGTGTGTGTGTGTGTCTAAGAGAGAGAGATGAGAGGTCAGATGCTCTGTTTTTGTGGATGTGTTAATTAATGATATGCAGAACCATGCAGAAGTCCTGTATAATCAGTTTCTGACAGCGATCAGCAGGCTCTGCGTTCTTCACATCCCCCGGCATGTTTGATTATTAAATAATTAGCTGGATCTGATTCATGTTCTTGCCAGTAAGAATACAGTACTGCCAGTTCCACTTAACACACTTTGCTACATTTAAATCTGTCATTTTTTTCTCTAAACGTCATTGCAGATGTGAAATATGCATATCTCATCTGGTCCAACCAATCATATGAGCAATTTATTGAGCCTTTTAATAACTTGTCTTATGCTTTATTTTTGTCTTGTTTCCCATGAAAGAAAATGAAAATAAAAATAAAAATGCTTAAAATTTATTTAGAGTGCTCATTCAGTCTTAATTCCAGAGAAATCTACTGAAATGTAAGGTTTATGTTTAAAACAAGAAAAAAAAAATGTTTAATGCAGTAAGAAAAAACAAATCAGTTTTCCATTGGAATTAATTTTTTTTCTTTATTATTGTTATTTTAGAATAAACCTAAATATCTTAAAGAAATATCTTACTCTGAGTTGTTTTGCATCTAAAAATAATTAAAGCTTGTTTTAAAAATATTTAGACGTTCGTGCTGGAAAACTTTTTTTTTTTTTACAAAGTAGTACAAAAATAAACCTTTTTTTCTTCTAAAAACATTTATTAAGATTTACAGTATGTTTAAAACAAAACAAAAAAGTGATAATGGAGTAAGAAAAATAAAAAAATGTTTTTACCTTTTAATTAAGTGTATTTATTTATTTAAACCTTAATATGTTTTGCATCAAAATCTAAAGATATTTAGATATTTGTGTTGGAAACAGGAATCAAATACAATCCTTTTTTTTTTTGCCGAGTAACTGAGGAATCTTCAACAAATAGTAGAATTATTTGTTATTTATTTATTTTATTATTTGTATATAACATTCTAATTAACCAACCTGATTTTGGGGAGGATCATAGTCCTCACAAAAAAACCTCTGCTAACAATGGGAACTCACAGCAGACAATCTGAAATTCAATTTTTTTTTATAAATGCTAAATACTCTGGACCATAAAGCCAGTCTCATGTATGACTATGACGTATATTTTTAGCAACAGCCAAAAAAAAAAAACACTGTATGGGTCAAAAACAGGGGTGGCGAACCTGTTCAGCATGATGAGCCAAAAAAAAATCCCTCATCACTGCAAAGAGCCACACAACAGATGTGTCTAACAATAACGTTACAATTTATTACTTATTACAATTACTAATTACATACACAATAGTTTTCATGGATTTTAATGTTTGTCAATGTTTGTCATAGTATCAGCCTACCTAAAAGGTTACATGACTCAGTGGGACACCTGGCACTCCTTGGTTTCCACAATCTTTGTTAAGTCTGGCTTGTATTCAGTTGTGGCTACTCGTAGTAATTCTTTCACATGCGTGTCAGTCAGGACAGAGCGATGCTTTGATTTCACTTGTTTCAGTGTTGAAAAAAGTGATTCACACATGTAAGTTGACCCAAACATTGACAATAGTTTGACTGCAGCCTGTTTGACATTGGGATATCTCTCATTCGGCACAATCTTCCAAAACTCCACGGTTCCTTCCCTCAGAACACTTTTAAGTCTGTCATCCTCAGAAAGTTCAATCATTTCAAGCTGAGTTGCTGCTTCATCTTCCACTAAAGGGGCTTTTAAACAGTCTGATTCAGCAGTGAATGGGTTGATAAGAAATGAAATTTGTGGTCTTTTTTGGCGTAGGCCGGAGAATCTGTCCTCAAAACTCTGTTCGAGACTTTCAAGCAGTGTTGCATACCGTGCAGTACTCCCATTTACAACCTCTGCTGCTTGTCCACTTGCCTTCAACAAGGATGGAAAATGTGTTAACTGCCTCTTTTGTAGATGAGTCTTGAACAGCTTGAGTTTGTTGACAAATGTGAAAATACTCTGCACCAGGTCAGACACCATCTTTGACTTCCCTTGCAGATCCACATTGAGGCCATTCAGATAATGCAGCATGTCGACCAAAAAAGCCAAGTCCGAAATCCACTGGGGATCACGTAGCTCAGGATAGTCCTTATGTTTCTCTGCAAGGAACAGCTTCACTGGATTTAAAAGCTCAAAAAAACGAGAAAGCACATTACCTCTTGACAGCCATCGAAGCAGATCAGATGAAAGATCTTCATCAAGCTCAGCAATGAGATTTTTGAACTGCCTGTGATTGAGAGCATGTGTGCGTATAAAATTGACAATTTCCAGCACAGGTTTCATGATGTGATCAAAGTTCAGCTTTTTAGACACCAAGTGCTCTTGGTGGATAATACAGTGAAATGTCCAAAATTCAGGAAAACGGTCATCAGCTTTACACAGCCCTACAAGGCCTTTCCCAGATCCCAACATGGCTGGTGCTCCGTCAGTGGCTATTGCTGTTAGCTTTGATAACTGCAGATCTGCTTTCTCAACAACAGCCATCAGTGTCTCTTTCAGGTCGATGCCACGGGTTCTGTCTTTCAGTGGCACAATGTCAAGCAGCTCTTCCTTAATTGTGCAGTCTTCTGACACAAACCGTACAAATATCGCCAACTGTGGCTTATCTTGAACATCGCAAGACTCATCCAAAGCAATGCTGAAATACCGGCACTTCTGAAGATCTGAATATAAATGTGTTTCAACTGAGTCGTTAATGTCCGATATTCTCTCTTCAACTGTGTGCCGTGACAGCTGAAGGTCCTTTACTGAACGTTTCAAATTTTCATTTTCGGGACAAAGAATAGCAACAACATCACTAAGGCACTTTTTAAGAAACTCCCCTTCACGATATGGTTTTTTTGCACGAGCAATGTTCCATGCCAGTTGATATGACGCTAATGTCACTGTCTCTGAATGCTTGGTAAATTTCAGAAAAAGCTGACTTTGCTTCTCTGACTGACGTTTCAAAGTGTTTACCTTGTGCTTGCGAAGTTCACTGCCTTTGGGAAATTCCCTGGCCACTGTAGAATGGAGTGATGTGAAATGGCGCTCAAGATTTGAAGCCTTAAAATGCGACAACGACGTCTGGCATATCAAGCAGAATGGTTTTCCATTTCGTTCAACAAAAAAATATAAATCCTCCCATTCAGATAAAAATGTTCTGTGCTCATCTTCATATTTGCGCTTAGCTGTATGCTTCTTTGATTCTGCCATGATAATTCCTACTAACGAACTTCACATTAACCTGACAGCGGCAGCTCCAAATTACGCGAGAGTTGAGGTTCTGTTAAAAATAATAAAAAAATAATATGAATAATGTATTATTTTTAAAAAGTCAAATTACATTCAGATAATACATTTAAATTCATTCCTATTTATTTTTAAATAAAATTTAGAAATTCTAAAAAAGTTGAATGAATTGCGATGTGAACATGTGGAGACTGAACCGAGCCGCAAAAAAGCAGTCAAAGAGCCGCACGCGTTCGCCACCCCTGGTCAAAAATATAGATTTTTCTTTTATGCCAAAAATCATTAGAACATTAAGTAAAGATCATGTTCCATGAAGATATTTTGTAAATTTCCTACATAAATATATCAAAACTTAATTTTTGATTTATTAATATGAATCGCTAAGAATTCATTTGGATAACTTCAAAGGTGATTTTCTCAGTATTTAGATATTTTTGCACCCTCAGATTCCAGATTTTCAAATAGTTGTATATCAGCCAAATATTGTCTGATCCTAATAAACCATACATCAATGGAAAGCTTATTTAATAATTAATTAAATTTACACTTCAGACTGGTTTTGTGGTCCAGGGTCACATATATGTAATGCTTTGGCTGCAGTAGCAGTGAGTCTTAAATAAATGTATAGATCTGACGTCTCAGAAAGGGTTGATTAAGACTATCGGCTCGCAAACACCACTAAAACCCTCTCTGTGAAGTTGCTTGTCTAAATTATTTCCCTTTAAAGCACTAGAATAAATCCATCACACTTCAGATGTTCCGTACATGTGTTAATAAATACACATACTGCTAAATGATCAGGCTTTTCTCCAACATTTGGCATTAAGACAGACACACAGATAAGAAATGGAATGAGTGAGAGGAGGCAGACGGCAGACGGCCGCTCCAGTCTAATTAAATTAATGAAGACACATGTTTTCTGGTCGGCCTGACTGGGCGGCTGTCATCTCTTCGCCGGCTGGGGCCTGTCGAGGAGGGAATGGGGCCGTTCGGCTCTGGCCCGAGGCCATGAGAGTTTAACAGGCTGCATGGTTCTTTTTCTAATCAGACTGATTCTTTGGGATTCTAGAACTTTTTTATCCATGTCAAGAGGAGCTGCGCTGCCTACGCTAGAAGAGATCCAGCCACACCACAAACACACGTCCCCTCTGCTTTCTTCCTCCTCATTCCAACAGAAAATAGAAAAGGGGGCGTGAGAGACGGGGAAGGTTTCCATCTCATGGGTGTGAAGACGGTGATTCCCAAAAATATGCTTGAGCTTGGTTAGATTTGCCAAACTGCGTCATATGCAGTTAGAATGGAACTTTGACTGAGTGACTCAAACTCACTAATCTCCTTTATTTGATGTGTTGGTACAGTAATTACCCATCATTCTAGTTCCTCAGGTCACGCTATATTTAAAAACGCGGTTCACAGTACGTCTCTCAGGCTGCGTCATATAGATAGTCATTTGATTCAGACGGCTTTTCCTCCATAAGTGTCTGACACCCACCAGCGCATTATCCCAGAGCTTGTGTTTCAGCAACAGATTCATTTAACTTGAGGTGGGAATGGAAACGGAATCCGATGCGAGAAAATTCCCCCGACAGGGATGCTATAATAAAAGATGTGTAAAAAAAAAGTGACGTGTTTGGGGAATGAGATGCGCAGGTGATGAAATGATAGAGCTGTGGTTCATCCTGCATGCAGCAGCTTGGAATGAGGAAAAAGAAGGTGATTGTTTGATTGAAATAGTTGACCTGCTAGTTCATTCACACCTGTGCTATTTTGTAATTATTAATTGTCTGTTTACTGATACTTCAAAAGGATGTTTTGTTGCAAATTGAATCTTTGCAGAGGCATGTCAAGTGTAAAATGGTTGAGAAAGAACATCCTTTTGTTCTCTTATGCTCTTTCTAGCGGTTTTTGAATGTATCTTAATTTAGCAGCTTGTAGTTGGTGTGTAATCTGCATTCAAGCATTGTGATACATTGATCTGAGAATACATTGATTACAGAATTTGATTATTAATCCCTTAACATGCAAAGATCATTGACAGCCTTATATTATTGTTGTACAGTCAACAGTCACAGCACACTCTTACTTCATGGTTATTATATTGTATCATGACTTTATTATATTCATATTTTTGTGAATTCTTTGGAATAAAGTAATTGTTGTTTTCGTTCCTAGTTAGTATTTATTATGCATATTCAGAAAAAAGAAATTTTATAGAATTATTTTTACAAGATTGCAAAGTGACCTTTTAGCAAAGACTTTCAAAAAAATGTTGTTCATGTGAAGTTCCTGGTTTGAGAATCATGGGGGAAAGAAATATTTGTAGTTTCCACAAAAATATGAAGCAGCACAGCTGTTTGCAACTTTGATAATAATAAGGAATTCTTGTTGAGCAGCAAATCAGTATATTAGAATGATTTCTGAAGGGTCATGTGACACTGAATTTGAACATTCATTGAGAAAGAAAATATTATTTTATTGTTATTTAAAATTTGTAAAAAAATATTACCGTTTTGACTGTTTTTAATAAAAAATAAATGCAGCTTTGATGAGCATAGAGAGTATAGCATATGCTAATTTACATATTGAGTCCATAGAAAGGCTTTTCTTGAAATATATATATATATATATATATATATATATATATATATATATATATATATATATATATATATATATATATAATTTAATATTAATAATGTTAATATTAATATTAATTGATAATATTAACAAAAATAATAAAATGGTTGCCTATTTTAGGGTTACTCCCAACCCTGGCAACATATAATTAGAAAAAATAAATAAACTTTAAAAAAAAGTTGTTTAACATGCGTACAGCTCAGAACCATCATTGTAAAATGCGTTGTCATCTTCTGCTGTTTTTATTTCAGTTGGTAACATGTTCCATGAGTTGGGAGCCCTTTACAGAAAATGATCTTTGTCCTTGGAAAGTTTTATCAGAACAAGTAGAAAACTATGTGACTCTGACAACGTAAAACTGTGTTTAGACTGTATCTTATGTCCAGAGGAAAGTTTCTATACCACATATAATTTCTGAAAGGTTTAAATGTCATTGCTATGGAGGTTTCTGGCCCTTTTTCCAGTGCAGCAGCTGAAGCTGTATGAGTTCAGTGTGCCGTGTGAGCATGTCAGATCCACTCAGACAAACACCAGTGCAGAGTGGGGATGTCGTGACCTTCAGTCATATTTTCTTTTAAGAGGTGGAGTTCACATCAGGATAGTGTCATTAATATTGTAAGGGATGCTGAGTACAGCGTGTGTGTGTGTGTGTGTGTGTGTGTGTGTGTGTGTGTGTGTGTGTGTGTGTGTGTGTGTGTTTCCCCTCCTCTTCGCTCTCTCTCTGGGACCGGCTGAGGAGTTTTTGGGAACAGACAGAAATAGAGAAGAGGAGCAGATGAAAGAAAAACCGCCTCTGCTCAGGGTTCCTCTCTCATCCTTCATCTTGCTGTCAGTATCATGTGGCAGACACTGTTCTCGCCCCGCGCTTCTCTTTGAAGTGGCATTAAGGGTTCACAAAGGATTTAGGCCAGAGTCTGTAATGGGGGAACATGAGCGTTTGGTGTGAACCTGAACACTAGTCCACTACATTTCTTAAAAACATCGTTGTTTTGAACTGGAGAACACATTTGTGTATCACCATCTCAATGGGGTAAAAAAATACAACATTAAAATCATGCAAATTATTAGTTAATGAGACTGTCTGACTGGAACATTTGAATCAGTGAGAAAAGCTGCCATCTGCTCAGTCCAGTTTGCGAATGAATCGTTCATAACAATTAGCAAACCGATTTAACTGGTTCACTGAAAAGCATCAGCTCATTCGCAAACCAGACACTATTATCTCGGGGCGTCTCAGACCGGACGACAATTTCAACCAGTTCAAAATAAGAAGGAACAACATGGTTTTTAAGAAATGTAGTGGAGTAAAACATGATATTATGCTTTGGAATATAGTGAGGTAAAAGTTACTCAAAACAAAAATATTCCGATAAAGTACAGATACTCAGAAAATGTACTTGAGTACAGTACAGAGGTAAAAGTACTAAGTCGCTGTCCAGTGCTGGTTGTTAGGGTCGTTAAGACGAGTTTTCCCAGGGTGTTATGTGCAACAGAATCTCAGATCACTTCCCTCAAATATGAGCAGTACTAATAAAGATGCTTGTCTTAACAATTAAGACAAGAGATGATTGTCTCACAATTATTTGTGAGATGAAGAGAGAGGCACAGAGTGAAAGAAAATATATTTAGCCTCCCTGAAGCACTATGTGGATGTGAGTTTTTCTGGAAAGCGTTTTTTTTTTTTTTTTGCAAATTACATTCAGAACATTTTGTCCTAACATTTATGTATCTTTTAAGAGGTGTGAATGTTCCCTATCAGATGGGTACGTTACAACACATTTTCACAGCTCGTGTTTTCTACAGTTCTTTTTCAGAGTATAACTTCTATCACTACAGCCGCATTTTTTTTTCACGTCAAATTAAATTTGGAAGAAGTTCCAATTCTAGATGGAGCATGTGAGTCATCAAAGTAAAAAATATAGCCTCTGGAAATAGTTTCAAGCACACACACATGTTTCAGACACACTGATCCTATCTGAGAGTCTGTCAGTGAGTGCTGAGCTTTATAGAGGTTAAGCGGTAAACATGGAGCCCGAGTCTGTTTATAGCGCTGCCGTCTTTCTGAGTAAATATCTCTTCTCCTGACCTCTAGCAGGCAGCAAGCGTGTGTCGGCCCAGTAAAGCGCATAATCACTCCAATTAGAAGAGGTCGCAGAAAGCAACAACATCACCTTGTTCATAACCTACACACACACTTGTACACTCATACAGCCAAACACACTGTCAGTCACCTTCCTCTTAATACACTTCCTTTTGAAAAGGAGAAGCATGGGATTGATGGAGCCGGTGCTTCTGCACGCAGAACGCTGAAAGGCAACTGTTATTTTGCTTCGATCTGAAGCATCTGGTGAATCTGTTAAAGAAGATCACAGCTTTTGCAGAACAGCATGTGTCTAAAAGAAAGGACAGGCCTCAAGAAAACACTCAGCCATGCAATCCATAGAAAATTATTTATGAAAGCGACAGTGAGAGAGAGACATATAGTAGTATCACTGATATCAGTTCTACTGATGTCTGTATTCTTTTTCTTAATATTCAAACATTGACTATAGCCATTCAGCATTACAGTATAATTGAGAGCTATCAATTTGAACATTTTTTAGACTTTAAAAAATAGCTAATTTAAGTGAATTTAAAACAATCTTCACATAAACCCATTATAATAAATGTCATCTATCTGTGCCCTTCAGCAAGTAGGAAATGTACAGAATTTTTTTTAGATGAATCCGTTCTGCATTTAATAAATAAAATTCTTGTCAAGAAAAATATTTTTGTTTGTTTTTTTATATTTTGAACGTGTTAAATGGAAAAAATTAAACACATCTGTTAACACTCATTTTGGCATCACTTTATATATATATACACAAACGTATTATTAATTTATTTTTTATAATGTTACTATAGTGAACCCAAAAAGAAATTGTATGCACGTATAATATGGGTTGCAAGGAGATCATCATATTTGAAAGTTGCCGGCATCAAAAAGTTTTAAAACCATAAATTTTTCCTGTCGAACCGTGCAGTTCTTGTACAGAATAAGCTGCCATGTGGATTAGACGCCAGTAGGAGTTCTGTCTGTGTTTAGTTTGAGCCTAGGTTTTGGTTAGAGGAGCAGTGCCTGGGTTTTCAGATCTGAGAATGAGGCTATCACGATGCAGAGGCAGCATGATAGTTTTGTAATCGTGATTTTGAAGGAACAGCCGAGAGGTCACAACACCTCTGCTCTCTACAGATGCTTCATGTTGGACACAGAATCACAAAGAGGGCCGTTTGACTTCAGCCTCTAGAATTTACATGCAGTTTGGACAGCAAATGATCCGAGCGGCTCCAAACAGGTGTAACTTGGAACACAGATGCAGCCGCTTGCTAGATTTAGTGACCAACGTGCTAGCACTGTTTATGTTTGCCAAGCGTATGCTCTACTGCTAGAGTTCTTTGGAGCCTGGACCCTTTGCAGCATCATTAAACCTTTCGTGCTTTCCCAGTCCAAACATCAATCGTGCCTCAGTATCCCATTGACCACTCTGGCCTTCCCTCTCAAACACATTTATCTTCACTCGGCTCTCAGCACCTGCCCACAGGCCGCTGGGCTCCGCCCCCTCCATTGCTCCCCTGTAGACCTCAGAATCGTCCCGCTTCCAGGCATGATTAATCAAGCACCGATAAGGGAGCCATTAAGTTATCTAATGATGGACCTGTGTGAGAAGCCTGGGTTTAGGTTCAGCAGGGCCGGGATGTGGTGGAAGATGCCCCTGAGAGGCGCAATGAAAAGGATTGGAGGCTTATCTCTCCAAAGACAGACCCGGTGGCACCTCAGGGGCTAATAAACCACCCAAAGTCAGCCAACACCTGAAGATCTGCCCCCTGCTTTTATACCACAGATCTCTTTTAGCCCTGTGGAGGGGCGGATGGATGAATGGGAATGAAAGGATGGTTGGAGGCACAGGGTGGACTAGCTGGCTTCATTCTCATGCTCCTCGGAGAGCAGTAAGGCTTTTTGTGGGCAAGTTATTATTTCATCTGTAGGATTTATAGCTATCTAATTCTCTTTTATTTCCTTCAATTTTTATATATCCCCCTCTTTCGCTCACCATCTTTCTTTCATTCCCTTTTCTGACTGTCAGTGGGGCTGGATTAATGCCACTTTGGTCGAGGATATCTTACAGAGGTGGTGGCATTGTAAATGGCACACAGCCAACCTCTTTTGTGTATGTATACACACACACACACACACACACACTCATATATATATATATAAGCGGGCAGCCTCTGAGAAATTATCATTTCTCTATGGGTGGTGAAGATTGTTTGTTCTAGCGGTTCAAGGACAGACACAGTGGCTTGTAGGTCACAGAGAAATAGAGGCAATTAGAAGAGAGCTCCTCAAGCCCCTGATGCGGTTTTGTATGTAGTGTATCATTTACTAAAACCTCGTCACATCGAGAGCAGCGACAACATTGTTGCTCTTTACCTGACATTTATGTGAGGAAATAAACACAGGGATTACGAAGACCTGATCTCAACATCCAGCCTTGTCAAACAACACACACACACACACACACACAAGAGAAAAAGGAGATAAATCTCTTGCTGAACGATAGGAAAGATAGAAAAACAGCTGTGCCCTGTTACTCCCCTCTTGGCATTTATGTGAGGAAATAAACAAAAGGATGAAGACATGATCACATACACACACATACACACAATATTTTTGATCAGCTGTGTGTTTGGGAACCGATCATAACTGCATGAGTGAGTGTGTGTATGGGTGTGTGTATGTGTGTGAGTGTATGAGGGTTTTCGGTTCCTGTAGTGTGGCTCATAAAACAGAGGGGCACAAAGCAGAAAATTGAAAGCACCTCATATGTGTCACAGACCCTGACTGGGTCACTAACACACACACACGCACACACACCTCAGTTCATGCATTTCATCGTTCAGTCATGTGTCAGTGGTCTGGAATCATCCACAGTTACACAGACATTAGTAATATGTGCTGCAGGCTTAATTTCAGTGTTTCCTACAGTTTTTGCATTAGGGAAGATCACTATAATCAGTCCACCCTAAACCATGACAGCCTTTTACTGTCTCGGAGTATAAAATAACATATAATTATGAGATGAAGTTTAAAAATAAAGTCAGTTATTTATTTATCCATTCATTCATTTATTCATTTATTGTTATTCACAATTGCTTTATATTTATGTGTTTATTTGTTTATTATCACAGTCAAAGTTGTTTATTTTTTTACACTGAGGCAGAAACAGGATTTTGACTACACTGGTTTGTTTTGGCATTCGCTATTTTTATTGTCGCTGTATTTTGTGGTAGGTGTTGTTTTAGCGAGCTTGTATTATTTTATGAAATTGCCATTATATAACAAGTCTGCAATATTTCACATTTTGGAAGTAAAATGGGTTGTGAATGCATTTTATATCAACTTATATGATATGCTGTGACCTTGAGAACAGGAAGGAAAAAGGTGAGATGAAAATCAAAGCAGAAGTGCTAGACAGCACTGATCTGTGACCAGGTGTTGAGGATTAAACCAAAGTGTTTAGCATTATCACAAAACCAGATTCAAATCAGTGGCTGGCAGACTCGATGTTTCCTGAACCAAATCTACAGCGCCACAGCAAAAGAAATGATGTTTTAGCAGAGTTGTGAACTTGCCATGAGAATTGAGTCTGATGAGACAGAAATATTTGGCTCTATGAAATGCTACAAAGGCAGCTATAAAACTTTCTGTTAGCTTGACAAATCTGTGTCTGAAAGTTGAAAAAAGTCTTGAGATTTGCAGGTTCTTTACAGCATTATGAGTTGGAAATTATTTTTGTCTGTCAAGTCAACATAATAAAAACAAAATACATTTTGGTATTGCACATAACATCAAACATACAGTGTAACAAATGTAATCTGATTAAAAAATGAATGACTCATGGTTCTTGTGTGTGTGTGTGCGTGCGTGCGTGTGTGTGTGTGTGTGTGTGTGTGTGTGTGTGTGTCTATATATATATATATATATATATATATTCAAGTTTTTTCAATTCAAGTTTATTTGTATAGCGCTTTTTACAATACAAATCGTTACAAAGCAACTTTACAGAAAATTATGTTTCTACAATATTTAGTAGTAGCTAGTAGTTTGTGCACGTTTGACAGGATTTTAGAAAAATAAAAATAATAATACAAGACGTAGTCAGCTAGATGATGAACTATCAATATTATTAATTAATAGTAATTATAGGATGCAGTCACACATGTAGCAATAATTGTTAGTTCTGTTTGTTGATTCAAGGTTAGCATCATCTGGGGTCCTCTGAGGGTCAGCATCATCTCTTCTCAGGTGTTCTGGATCCAGACTGGAGCTTGTGTAAATCCTAGTTACCACGGGATGTAACTCCCGTGGCAAAACATAGAAACAAAATAGAGACATCATTAGCATAGCTGCTGATCCAACAAAGTAAAATTAGTTTAACCCAAGCTAAAGAATAAAAATGCAGATGCAACTACACTCACAATTTAAGAGATACATTATTCGAATGCTTGGCGAAAGAGATGCGTTTTTAATCTAGATTTAAACAGAGAGAGTGTGTCTGAACCCCGAACATTATCAGGAAGGCTATTCCAGAGTTTGGGAGCCAAATGTGAAAAAGCTCTATCTCCTTTAGTGGACTTTGCTATCCTAGGAACTACCAAAAGTCCAGCGTTTTGTGACCTTAGGGTGCGTGATGGGTTGTAGCGTGGTAGAAGGCTAGTTAGGTGCGCAGGAGCTAAACCATTTAGGGCCTTATAGGTAAGTAATGATAATTTGTAACTGATACGGAACTTAATAGGTAGCCAGTGCAGAGACTGTAAAATTGGGGTAATATGATCATATTTTCTTGACCTGGTAAGGACTCTAGCTGCTGCATTTTGGACTAACTGTAGCTTGTTTATTGACGAAGCAGGACAACCACCTAGAAGTGCATTACAATAGTCCAGTCTAGAGGTCATGAAAGCATGAACTAGCTTTTCTGCATCAGAAACAGATAACATGTTTCGTAGCTTGGCAATGTTTCTAAGATGGAAGAATGCGGTTTTTGTAACATTGGAAATATGATTTTCAAAAGACAAATTGCTGTCCAATATAACACCCAGATTTCTGACTGTAGAGGAAGTAACAGTACATCCGTCTAGTTGCAGATTGTAATCTACAAGATTCTGTGTGGTGTTTTTTGGTCCAATAATTAATATCTCTGTCTTATCCGAATTTAATTGGAGAAAATTATTTGTCATCCAATCTTTTACATTTTTAACACACTCTGTTAGCTTAGATAATTGGGAAGTTTCATCTGGTCTTGTTGAGATATATAGCTGAGTATCATCAGCATAACAGTGGAAGCTAATTCCGTATTTTCTAATAATATTACCAAGGGGCAACATGTATATTGAAAATAGAAGGGGACCTAGGACGGATCCTTGTGGCACTCCATATTTTACTGATGATAAATAAGATGACACCCCATTTAAGTAAACAAAATGGTAGCGATCGGACAGGTAGGATCTAAACCATCTTAGAGCCTGCCCTTGAATACCTGTATAGTTTTGTAATCGATCTATGAGTATGTCATGATCTATGGTGTCGAACGCAGCACTAAGATCAAGTAAGACTAGAAATGAGATGCAGCCTTGATCTGACGCAAGAAGCAGGTCATTTGTAATTTTAACAAGTGCAGTTTCTGTGCTATGGTGGGGCCTAAAACCTGACTGAAATTCTTCATACAGATCATTTTTATGCAGGAAGGTGCTCAATTGAGCAGACACAACTTTTTCTAAAATTTTAGACATAAATGGAAGATTTGAAATAGGCCTATAATTTGCCAGTACACTAGGATCTAGTTTTGGTTTCTTAATAAGAGGCTTGATAACCGCCAGCTTGAATGGTTTTGGGACGTGACCTAAAGATAACGACGAGTTAATGATATTGAGAAGCGGTTCTTCGGCTACAGGTAACAGCTCTTTTAGTAATTTAGTGGGTACAGGATCTAATAAACATGTTGTTGGTTTAGATACAGTGATAAGTTTATTTAGCTCTTCCTGTCCTATATTTGTAAAGCACTGCAGTCTATCTTTGGGTGCGATGGATGAAACTGAAGTTTTAGACGCTGTAGAATCTACATTCGCTATTGTATTTCTAATGTTATCTATTTTATCAGTGAAGAAATTCATAAAGTCATTACTATTTAACGTTGGTGGAATATTTGAATCAGGTGGCGTCTGGTAATTTGTTAATTTGGCTCATGCTTATAACAGTAGTTTGGTGGAGTAGACTCATTTAGACCAAAATAATCATTTGGTTTTAGCCAGGTTTCAGTCAAGCAGAGTACATCAAAACTATTTTCTGTGATCATTTCATTTACAATAACTGCTTTGGGTGTGAGTGATCTAATATTTATGAGCCCAAACTTTAAAAATTGTTTTTGTTCATTTACTTTACATTTTTCTGGTTTAATTACGATAAGATTTTTTCTAGATCCTACATTATATTTTGACCTCACTATTCGGGGAACAGACACAGTCTTAATAGTTTTTACAGCACAAGTACTTTTATCATTTAAGCGGGTGGAAAAAAAGTCATCATAATAGTTATTAGAGAATTGTCTTACTAGTCACATGGAGCGAAGTGTCCTGGAGATGTTGTCAGAGAGCAGCTCCGCTCCGATTCTGCTGGGGTGTAATCCATCAGCGCGAAACAGCCTAGGACGCTCCCAGAAAAGATTCCAGTTATTAACAAATAGCAGTTTCTGTTCTTTACACCATGACAACAACCATTCATTTAAAGCAAAAAGTCTACTGAACCTTTCGTGTCCTCGTCGATACGTGGGCAGTGGTCCAGACACGACGATCGTCGCCGCGGGCGTCATGCTGCGAACCGTCTCGATCAGGCTGCTGAAGTCCCTCTTCAGCGTCTCTGTCTTCCGCAGCGTGGTGTCGTTAACCCCGGCGTGAAGCACGACCGCTCTGGGGCTCTCGTCGACCTTCAGGATCGCGGGTATCTGCGCAGAAACATCGAGAACACGAGCACCAGGCAAACAATGAGTGTGCACTTTACCTTCGGCTAACGTAGCACTTACGTGTCGGACGATGGAGTCTCCGATGATCACAGCGTCGCGTCCTGTCTCGCGGAGGGGAGCGAAGCGGTTCCGGATGGAGATGTCGAAGGCAGGAGGGGGAGAAGTCGTCGCCCGGGACCCGGCTCGCGTCCTCCGCTGTGGATGCACCCAGGGTCCGTGGTGTCCCGGCGTCGCAGTGAAGGACATCTGGGAAGATCGCGTCCTGGGTGCACCGGGCCTGTGCAGAGAAACACACGGAGTAGACGTGGTGGGACTGTTAACAGATCGCTGTAAACTTACCCCGGACTTGTGAGCGTCAGCCCGGGAAGATTTCAACGCGGCTCTCCGCTCTCTCAGCTGGGCCTGCCTCACCTCCAGGTCGCGAATCTGCCTTCCCACGGCCTCGAGCTCGAGCTGCACAGAGTGGAGACATTCATCCGCCATTAAAGCAAGTAACAGTGAGTACAGCAGTGGTAATGTGTGTGAATAGAGTATTAGCAATGTTAGCGCAGTTAGCTGCAACCACGCCGCTGATGCTAATGGGCTAAAAGCTAATAGCGGACCCGGGAGATCAAAATAAAACTAGTGATAGCGAGGCGCTCTGATTGTTTTTGTTGTAGAATACAATAGAGGATATATTCACACGTTATATAAACGGAAACGATGATGTATAAAATTGATTTTTGAGTTAAAAATAGTCAATGAAAAGAATATAGTGACGGAGCTCAAACGCAGTACAGCCGCCAACAACAAACATATATATATACACATACAGACAGACAGACTTAATTATAAATATTAAAATATAACTATTATTTAAAATACTTGTTAATTATTTTATTTTATTTGATATATAAATACACTTTATAAATAATAATATTTAATGTAAATGTGTATGTATGTATGTATTTACTGTATGTATGTGTAAGTTTTAAATAATACTTTAATAATTGATACACTTATTTTCATATTTATGTTAATGTTATAATTCGCATGTTAATGTGTGTTAATCATATATATATTTTTTTATTTATATATATATATATATATATTTTATATATGCATTACAAAATTATATATTTTATTTCCAAAAAATTTTTTTATAATACTATTATTTGCATGTGTAAATTTTTGTATATATATGTGTATGTATGTATGTGTATATATATATATATATATATATATATATATATATATATATATAAACACACATGTATATGCTACAAAAAGAGTTATTAACATTTTTATTCATTAATGTAAAAAAGATATCATCTTTATTTTTCGATAAATGATTATTCACGTATAAAGAAAATGAAATATTGTTATTTTTATTCCGAATATTTTAATATATTTACTTAATACATTTTATTTATAATATTTTCAGATATATTAATCCCTTCAGCTTTCTCTCTCCCTGTCTTCTCTCTCCCTTGTATGTCTTATTTATCAGTAGTTCTTTAAACGGGATCTCCACAAACACCCCTCCCATCCAGAGCGCGCACACACACACACACACACAGCCCCTCCTCACTCTCAGAACCCATTTACCTTCCACTTTCTCCTCATCATTCCCATCTCTCCCGCTCGTTCTCTGTCTTGCTGGCTCAGTGTACCGCTCGAGAGGGGCAAGGTGACATTGTGTGTCATATCAGCATTCCACAGCAGCTCTGTCTCTTTCTCTCTCGATCTGTCTCTCTCTTTCTTTCTGTCTCTTTTTCACCTTTTCTCTGTTGTGAGAGTAATTACCACAGACTCAGAGTCTCAATTTGCCATTAAAGAGCAAGAGCCTGAGGTAGAGAGAGAAGAAGAGAGAGACAGATAAAGGAGAGAGGAAGACATGTTTTTATAGTGCAAAACCCGGGCAGGGTAAACAGAGAGTGTGAAAACAGAGAGAAAAGTAGATTTCTAGCAGGAAGAGACATTATCTCAGACAGAAATGCATTTGCAGCTCTCTGAACTCAAGCACTTTTCCTTCGAATGAAAACTTAGCCTGTGTTTACTCCGTCATCACTTCTACTCACATGCGGACACATATGCACAAACACTTCAAAAAAAAAAAAAAGTGTACGTTTCTTACATAGTGTGTCTGTTTTGTTTTCCAGTACAAATATTTGAACACTTTTTAAAAAGATGCATTAACTTGACAAACAAACTTAATCCTATAAAAGTGCCAGTGGGAGTGGAAAGTACTACAGGTGATCTACTGTCAGTGAATTAACAAACACAGACACAGCCAGCACAATCGACCAAGAGCACAATCGACCACTGATAATCAGCTATGTGTAATCTAATAACAAAACAGCACAAAATGGGTTACAAGTGCATTTTCAACGAGGTCAGACAATGCTATCTCACGACCAATTCGTACGTATTTTACGAGGTGGCATATTCGTACCAATTTGTACGACCTCACTCGTACGATTTTATACGATTTGTCTAAACCCCCAGTGACAGTTAGGTTTAGGGGCGGGGTTAGGTGTAGGTCATTCGTACAAATTCATACGAATTGTGCAACTCGTAAAATACGAACGATTTGGCAACAATCGTATGAATTTGTACGAGTGTGGTCGTACGAATTCATACGAATAAGCCGCCTTGTGAAAAATGTACCAATTGCCGTGAGATCGGGTTGGGTCAGCTGCAGAAATAACTGTCCAAACCTTTCCATCATTAATTGTTCACTGCATGTCTTTATACAAATATTGAATTTGATATTTGTTTCTAAAATGTTGAAATGTCTTTTTTTTTCTTTTTTTTTTGATAACCCCATTTGAATCTTTATATTTGATTTTCTAATTACATTAAAATGTCCAGTTTTCTTAATTGTTCTACATACATTTTCTCAATGTTACGGAACGTTTATCAAGTACAAATAACATCATGAAGACATTCCAAGAATGTTGTTCTTAGAATGTTTTCTCTCAGTGTTTACGATAATGTACGTCAAATATTAATAAAGTTACAAGAACATTCCAAAAACATTGCTTTATAAATGTTTTGTCTTAAATGTATATAATGCTTGAAAAACATTAATGAAATCTGTGAGAAGGTTTCCTGTTGGCTGGGAGATTTTAAATAAATCTTGTTTTCTGAAAAGTGAAAATGAAGTGAGATTTTGCAGAAGAAAAAAAAAAGAAAAATATCTGCCAATGGGGTGAGAAAAAAAACTTAATTCAAGCAGAAAACAAGATTATTTCTCTTATCCTATTTGGACTTTTCTTATCCCATTTTCTTTTTTTTTCTTTTTTTTTTTTTTTTTGGAGCACAAAACTTGCTTAATCTGAATTTTTTTTTTTTTTTTCAGAAAACAAAATATCTGTAATTGTGCTTCTCAAGTAAATTTATCTTGATTTAAGAATGTTTCGATATTTCTACTGGAAAAACAACATCATTTCTTGAAGTGCACGCATACGGTAACAATATTACAAGAAGATTGAACCTCTTGGATATAGTAAAAGTCAGTAAAATGATTAATTCATGATTCAGTCTGAAAGATTTGTTCAGTATTAGTCTAAATCAGTCATAAAAAACTCTTCTTATTGTGTATGTAAGTCACCACACACATTCAGAATATCTGTGGGCTGAGCGAAATCAAGAAGGAGAAACATCTGGCCTCTTTATCTCCTGAAGAATGAGTTTCCCCTGACAAGAAAAACGGAGCACATTTTAATAAGGGCCCACCTCAGGGACCTCTTAACCTGGAGTCTATTCTGATTTGATTCACACCAGAACTGCAGGTGTGTTAATAATTAATTGGAGTAAACAGTGGTTTATAAAGGGGGCCGGGCCGGGCCAGGGCCGGATAATTGGCTCATTACAGATCAGTGCTAAGACGGACCTAGACCCTGGACACCAGCCCAGGCCCAGTCCAATTAATGTCCCTGTCCCCTGCTACTGACTGTGCATGTGTGTTTGTGTGTGTGTGACTTACACAATTGCTGCTCATAAAACTCTGAATGGTCTGTGAGTATCTGTAAGTTACAGCAATATTAGTGTGTACAGCGCGTAGTATTTTATCTGTATGCTTTCTTGACATATATAGGACAGTTGTACGTTTGTGTATTTGTAAATATGCCCTTGTTCGTCCTTGTAGTGTTGCCGACATTGAAAAGTAGGTGAGGGAATATTCCTCATGGTGGTATAACAAGTCGTAAGTGTCACATCTAAGACCTCTCATAAACCAGAGACTTATGGTACTGATGCAGGCCATCCGGCCGGCCCCTCTAATAATCCTTTATCACCTCAACCATTTATCAGATATATTAATACAGCTGATTAACACCAGCATGTAAATACGAACAAAAATTTTAAACTAGGTTTCTATGAAGCTGGAGATTTAAAAAAGCTGGTGAAATGCAACAGAGGTGAAAACGTGTATTTTATGTGGCTTATATCACAGTTCGGCGATCAGCATTGCAGTTCGACGATATCACTATTATGGATGTGCTGCTAATAATTATTATTATTTTTTTGTAAATTAAATTTTTATTTTAATTGACATGCCTATTTTATTTTAATTGTGTATATTTATTTTATTTTATTGTATTCTGTTCTGTTCTGCTTTTATGTATTTTGTTTATGGTGTGCTTGTTACAGTGTAATTATACATTTATGTGCTAAATAATATTAATTAACTACATGTCCTAAATATATGACATGAGGGTTTGCATTTACAGTATGCATTTATTTCATGTATCTATCATTATCAAATTTATTTAATGTATTATTATATATTCTTTCCATTATTTTATTTGTATTAATTTATTTATTTATCTTTTTTTATGTTAATTCTATTCTCTTTTTTTGCAATACAGCGAAAAGTGATTTTCATTAAAGCTATATGTTTTATCACTTTGTGCATTCCCTGGGAATCGAACCCATGACCTCTGTGTTTCTCGCAACAAGCTCCACTGTTTAAATCACAAAACATTAGCAGAACTATTGTATGTACTTTTGATGAGCTGAAGCTCAGTTCAAGCATGCATACTGTTTTAGTTTTTTTCTGGGAAAACCGTTTGGTTGGTACAGAACTGTGTGGTCCCTGCAGCATGGGGAGTGTCCTAGTATAGCTAGCTTTAAAAAGCTCGGTGTTTGGCCTGGATGTTGCTGTACGCAGGATTTGATTGTGAGGAGATCTCTCTGACAGGTGTCTCAGATGGTGTTCAGATCGCCTCTGGCCCAAGAGCAGAGCAACTCTCAGCGACTCTTTTCTTTTACCTGTGAGGGTAATAAAAGAGCTGGATGGCAGGGGGCCAAAGTAGAGATGAGCGTTAGGTGTCATGAGACGGACGGCTGGATCCTCTGGGAATTGGCCCATTTGTTACTCACTGGGAGAGGTTGGCACAAAGAGCGAATGCTGAGGGTGTTTTTGTTTAAGGTCACGCACCAAACTGTAGATTGAGTGAATGCGATACAAGCTATTTGCACACATGCATATCAGACTTAGAAGCACACATTCATTTAGTTCTGGTTATTACTAAAGCTCAGGCTTAGGGTCAAGGCTCTGTTAAAATCACTAACCTTGAGTCTTCAGTATGTAGATGCATGATGAGTACGGTCATAACTGAAACCTTAAGATATGCTTGCAGAGAAGTGTGGTGTTAGGTTTTTGGTTGACAGATAGTAAATTGACAAAAAAAATAAGAATAAATGCTTTGAATGAGAGATTCGAGTCATATATAGAGAGCCGAATATAAGATATTTGAGGATTTGTTATTAACATGGGTTGTGTGCTATTTAAAATGTAATTAATAATAATTTGTTACATCTCCATTTTAGTTCCTGAATTGTAATTTAATTTTGAATGCAAATAAAAACAATATTAATTAGAAATTATGAATTATTAATAATATTAAAAATAAATTAATAAAAACCTGCTGAAATGCAATGAGGGTTTAATGGATCAAATTTTCATGATTTTGTTATGATCATTTTAATTTCAGCAATAGCTTTGTACTTGACTATTATAGATGTGCTGTGAAACTAATAGCTTGAATTTCTGAATTATAATATTTATTTATTTGTAATTATATTTGTTATTTTTTTAGTTTAGGTTTTTGGTTTTTTTTATTTTAGCTATGTATTATTTTTATTTTATTCTATTCATTTTCTTTCTTTTATTATTATTATTTATTTGTTTGGCAAATATATTTAGGGGAAATTATATGTTTTATGCAATGCCATGCAATTCAGCTGACATTCTAACTAGGAAAAAACTGTACTTTTGCTAGAAAAACTGGACTTGGAATTCTTTCTGTGAATTCTGTTTCTGGTTACATGGCCAATTCATATAATTGAAAACTGAATTTTGCACAAACCTATAAGCAACCACCAAGAACCCCCTAGCAACCAATCAGAGTACCCTAGCAACCACCCCAATATTCTATCTTCCACCCAAAGCATAGCAATGTGCAAAAAATACCCCCTAGCAATCACCCAAACACTCTAGGAACCACCTAGCAACCACCCTACATGTGGGCATGTCCTCTCTTCACTTTTGGCCAATAAGCAACAACAAAGCAATGTCCACTCATGCAGCACACATTCTGTTAAAAATCTTGTATCTCATTCTGTCACTCTCATTCTTACAGATTCCCATCAGCTTCGGTGGATTTGTAAGTGAGACGAACAGATTTGCGCTTGTGATTATCTGACAGCATCATCTCACAGCTGATGAGAGACAGAGAAACTTCATTAGTGCTCCTTTTAGGTTTCATTATTACAGATCTGCCTGCTGACCAGCAGCAACCTTGCCTCTCGTACTCTCCCTATTCTGTTCTACAAGTTACTCCAATCTGTATGTGTTTTTACCGCTCCTGTCGCTCTTCACCTCTGGCTGTCCTTCTCCCTCCATCTGTTATTTCTGGCAGAGGTGTCACTGCTCAAATATGACCCACATACACTGACTTGAGGTTCTGTCGTGAGTACGCATGTGAGGTTAATGGTCAAAAGCTGCTTTTGTTCATTTTTTAATTCCTGTGGTGCTCTTAATGAACACATTTTGTGTAATTACACACACATGCGTATGCAGCTCTGCCCACCGGCCTCTGAGACAGATGTATCAGCATCCACAGACTATCACTTCTCAAATGAAATGACTTTGGTTTTTCTCAACACTTGTTCCACATCGGTGGATTTTGTCTGTAAAGGAATCAGAATAAGGTGCAGCTGAAGGCGAAATCAAGAGCGTGCTAACCGAGTCGCAATCTTAAAATTATCTTTAATTATTTAGACAATGGCACCATTGCCTCAGGAATTAGCAGAAGCTCATTTTGATCTCAGCAAATTTGTCCTTATGGGTGGAATGAGTAAAGAAGTGCACAGCAGCTTTTTTTGTCATTTAAAGACATTTGTTGGCGTAGTAACATTATTTGCATTATTATGCCAAAAACAGATTTAAAACCAGTTTTACATGTGTTTAATACCCCTTTTGAAATAGCTCTATAGTACTTGCATACTATTTTCTGTTAATACAATTTATATATATATATATATATATATATATAGTAGAAATAGTATGCCATTCCAAATTCATTTGAGTCGTTGAATTGTTCACTTTACAGATTTGTTGAAAAACACTTAACTGAAAAACTAAAGGACATGATATATATATATATATATATATATATATATATATATATAGAGAGAGAGAGAGAGAGAGAGAGAGAGAGAGAGAGAGAGAGAGAGGAAAGTAGAGCTGAGAAAAAGTACTTTAACACTGAAAAATTCACGCACATCAGCATTTTAGAGAGGAAAAAGCAAGAATAGAGCCAGCTTTCCCCAAAACCCCAGGCTGAGACACAGCAGAGGAGAATGAAATACGCCCAGCATGTAGAATTATAGGTGAAACATGGTGTTTCAGTGTTTTGGAGGAGAATTAGATATGGCAACAGAGAATCGCTCCTGAGGAAACAACAGCAGTGAAGCGCTAACTGTGGTTTTCAGCTGAAAACTGAGCTCATTGAGCTGCCAGCAACATCCACTTAAAGTGCGTGTGTGTGTGTGTGTGTTTGGTCCTACAGGGACTCCAGCGATTCCTCTACCTTTTTGTTTTCCTCACATACCTTTTATTTTTTGTTCCTCCTCAGTTTTGCCTCCTCACACCTTTCTTTCTAAAGTGGTTTCTCTCTCTCTCTTTCTCTGCCGCTGTTTGGCTTTGATTAGATATCTGCACATTGTCATGCAAAGCGTGAGGAAGCTGAGAATACAAGAGAATTTCCTATGCGGCTCATCTGAAAGGGGTTGGATGTAATCCCTTGTGTCACAGAGCGGAAAGAGTGTACTTTTTCTCACCGCATTTGATTTTTTCTTTTCTCTTACCGTCATTCTTACACTTCCTGGTGTCTGCTTTCCAGCAGCCTCCCTGAAGCTTGACATCAATGTAGATCGATGAGGACCCATTCACTCGCGTGTCGTCCGCCATCACACTTGTGTATGTTTTTAATTAGACTTCCTTCCTGTATTGTTAAAGAAAATGACACTGCTTTGATTTGTACTCTTTTATTTAGATGAGTTTGCTGTGTTTTGTTTGTTGCTGAGTTTTCGGAAAGCTTGTGTTATTGATGTTATTTTCTGGTGTTTTTGTAGCAGTTGATTCTCTGAATGCTTTTGATTGTGTGCAAACAAAACAACCACTGTGGATGTGAGAAAGAACAAGCACAGTTGAGATCTCAAATGACCCTTCACAAGACCCGCCCCCCCTTAGTTACTGTTGCCCTCGTGCCACACATCATGTTCTCACGCAGTGAAAAATGCATCACGGAGCAAAGATGACACTGACAGCACGCCAACAGACAGTCAAATCAAAGTCCCAGCGAAGAGTCAATTGTTTCTTTTTGGAAATCTTCTTGGTTGTTTTTCAGATGTCTCCTGAAAAATAGACCCCAGTAATCTCACATGCATCTCAACAAGACTCAAACTGTCTTCAGACCATTGATTTATATATACGTATATATGTATATATTAGTAGAATTTTAGTATTTTTATGTACTATTACAGCATTTTTTTAAATTTCAGTTAGCTTTTATTTTTCTATTTTCATTTTTCTTTCAATTTTAGTTAAAAATAAAAGTAATTTTAGTCCTTTTGTCATTTTATTTGTTTTTGTTTAAAACTTCTGTTTATATTTAACATATTTTTCGTTTTAATTTTGAGTAACTTATGTGCTTAAGATGAACACATTTTATTTGAGTTAGTTGCCAAAGTAATATTTCTAATTTAAGTTTCAGTTTTCACCTGATATTTACATATTGTTTTGTTTTATTTAAACCTTTTTCTTTTGCCAAAAACAATTTTTAATATTTTTTTTATTTAACAATAACAACACTTCTGTAAATTTACAATGAGTTTAACCAATAAAATGTACAAATAAGTCTTAAGTTAAAATATTTCAAAACAAATTCAAACATTTCTCTTAAATTTCCAAAATCAAATTGTTTAATATATAATATCAATATTAATTTTATTACCAATTTTATTGCTATAATTTCAAAGCTAGTTTTATAAAAACAGTAACTGTCATTTGTGTATATTTTTCTTAGGAAATGTTCGACCATTAGAATTTAATAATATAATATAATATAATATAATATAATATAATATAATATAATATAATATAATATAATATAATATAATATAATATATTGTCATTATACACTGGTAAATTGGAACTCTATTTGAATCTTTATATTTTACAATTAAACATTTACAAGACATTGTAAATTCTTTAATTAATCTCCATTATGTCTTCTGAACTATGAAAGAGTGACATCTGAGCAGTAAAATGTCTCTGTAGGTCCAGATATAGCAAACACTTATTAATTATTTAGTTGCATCAATTGGAAACATTTTTTTCTACATGCACATGCTACAAAAATAATCATAGCATGTTTATTCATCATGTTACATAATTCTCCATATTAATGAGTGCTGTAGTCTGGCTTGTGTGTGTTTATTTATCTGGATTAATCGTGTGTAAGTGAGCATCTGAGGGTCGTACCCATGGGCCGGAGAGTCGCTTGCTGACAGGTGGAGCTATGATTGGCTCGATCAAACCCCACTAACCAATCAACACACACACATATACACACACACGTTGACCTCTGCAATCCATATATGTGCATTTCTGTAGGAATGAGCATAAAACCATGCCAGCTTGTGACTTACTGATCCCAGACGATCATGAAAGAACATTTCAGTCACACAAACCAGATCATCCTCCCGCTACAGTTCAACCGCAGCTTTGTGTTTCAGCACATAGCTTGTGTTTTGTCTGAAGCACGATCATCACAGTGTGGTCGTCCACTGCTGTACATCCAAACTGAAGTGAAAATATAAGCAGTTTTACCATGCAACACGTATAAAACCTCCTCTGCCACGTCTCTCTCTCGCTCTCTCTTTCATGGTGCGTTCGGCATTAGTGTACTGGAAGATTAAGTAGCTCAGAGGGGCCCGTGTTTACAAATATGCAGCCGCCAAACAGGCCAAAGCCTCTGAATGACTGTGGAATACAAATAGCTTTTTTATCAGCACTGAGCCTCTGCCCAAAGAAATTGTGTTTTCCATCCATTCCTCTTATGCCAATAAAATATAAAGCTTTATTTTCCTCTCTCTCTCTATATATATATATGTATAGATCCCAAATCTGGCAGGAAGCTGTAAGTGTTCGCCCTACACTACTTCATACACACATGCACAGACCCTAAAGTAGATGTGAGAGACACATCATAACCCATCAAAACTAAATCGCTCCCATTGTAATCAATAAAGTGGATGCCTGGTCAGGACGGCACTTTTCTGTTTGTTTCTTTTTATGTATTTATATATGTATTTATTATTTTTGACGCAGCAGAGCTACTATATAAAATAATTAGCTATTATATATATATATATATATACTGTATATATATATATATATATATATATATATATATATATATATATATATATATATTTGATGTAGATTGTTTATTTATATAAAATTATATTATTTAATATATAATGTGTTTATATTAGGGCTGGGAATCGATTAAAAAAAATTAACTAATTAATTGCACAATTTCTGTAATTAATTGCAATTAATTGCGTTTCCCCCAAGCTTGTAATCATCAATATTTAAAGGAATAGTTCACTTTAAAATGAAAATTTTGTCATCACTCACCCTCATGTTGTTTTAAACCTGTATGAATTTCTTTCTTCTGCTGAACACAAAGGAAGATATTTAGAAGAATGTCAGTAACCAGACAGTTTCTGGTACCATTGACTTCCATAGTATATATTTATCCTACTATGGAAGACAATGGGACCCAGAAACTGTCTGGTTACTGACATTCTTCTAAATATCTTCCTTTGTGTTCAGCAGAAGAAAGAAATTCATACAGGTTTAAAACAACATGAGGGTGAGTGATGACAGAATTTTCATTTTAAAGTGAACTATTCCTTTTAACTCAGAATCACCTAATTAAACAACACAGGGGAAAAAAGGAACAGAAAATAGCCCTATATTAAATATCAATATCAATATATATTTTTTTTCAATAATCAATCAACATAATCAATTTAACAGATTATTATAATTTTTTTTAAATAATTATCAAAATAAAATATAGTCCTACAAAGCTATTATTACCAGAGCATGTAATCAGAGCAGGTAATTTTACCATTGCTGCCCAGCATGGCTATACCAGCTCAGCAAACAGAATTTCACGTTATTTGAGTGGACTTTACTTTTCCAGTGCTCGGTACATGATTGAAGCGTTTGGGCCGTTGTCGACAGAGCCGCCGACACACACACACACACGTGACACACACACATACACGGAACGGAGAGCGCGCCGCTGGGCCGTTAACGACAGAGCGCGCCGACACACACACACGCGGAACACAGCGTGGCGCACACACGGAGCGGAAAAGACCAGCTCATGAAAGCTGCGCGAGAATGAAACGTGATCGCCGAACACGGAGGGGCGGGACGGCCTTTTCAATAGCAGCCGCGACAGGAAATCATTAAAACGAGGCAAAAAGAAGTGTGCTGCGTTAAATGCGTTAATTTTTTTTAACGCGTTAAACATTTCAAATTAATCGCAAAGATTAACGCGTTAATTCCCCCAGCCCTAGTTTATATACACATTATTTACTATATATAATACAGTTATAATATTACATTAATAATATTATATTATAAATATAATATACTAATGAATAATTAATACTAAAAATATTTTTTTTTGTCTTAATAATACAGTTTATATAATATATTATTTAGTATATGATATTATAACTATCATATATATTTCATTCTATATTCCATGTAATATATTTCATTTACATTTACATGCCACATAACACAAAGGAAAAATGCAGAAACTATCTTTCTCTGGTTTGTTTCTCTCACTCTTTCGTTTTTTACCCCTCTCTCTTTTTCTTTCTCCATTAGCCTTTTCCACCACTTCTACCTTTCATCATTCCCTCGTCCTACTTTTCTTGCTCTGTTGTTCTTTTTCCAGGCCGCACTTTTGTCCGTCCCTTCCTTCAGCAGCAGCAGTGGGAATATTAGCCGGCAGACAGATCATTTAGGGGTCAGACCTGTGAATGTGTTAATTGTGATTTATAGCTGAACTGAATTTAAGAAGAGCTTTTCCTTATTGACCACCTGAAGCTGAGACCCTGGGAACAAAAATTTGCACCATTTCTTTCTCCTTAACAGTGTACGGTGCTCTCAAGGGTTCTGTCAGCCCCAGATACTCATACAATTTTAGGATGAAGCATATTAGAACTACCGCAAACGAAGGCAGATTCAATTCTGGCAATGATGATCCTGGAGGGCAAGGTCTGTAAGGTGAGCAGGGCACGATCTCACAGGAAGTGACAGAATAAGGAAGACCACTGACCTTTACCGTAAAGACGATTCTTCCTTGTCCTCTGCTCTATTTCCTGTGCTAATGTCCATCTATAAGTAATGCTCCTACACCGCTGACGCCGTCCTCATCTAGCTACATCTCCATTATTAATGGCTGTTGGGACATGTGAATTTTGTGCACTGCTTAATTAACTCTACATAAACCACAGATTTCAAAAACATTATTATAAACATTATAACATCATAATATGATAAAAAAAATCCAATACTGTATATATACAGTATATATATATATATATATAAGGTCCTTAAAAGGTCTTAAATCAGAGTCGAACGTCTTAAATTCATAAAGTCATGACATTAAAGGATGCATGCATTGCTTAAAAATTAATATCTTCTTCAGTATTTTTGTCTTGTTGTCCAGTACAATAAACAGTGCTTTTAGATCACCGTCATTCTTGCCAAATGATAATAGTCCATCCAGACACTTGAAATAACCCCATGTGTCCCAAGAGGTGATTTGCGCATTGCTTTACAAAGCCTGTGCTGTGGCTAACTGTCCTGGGGGTGCTTGAATCGGTAGTGGCCATGAAAAGAGAGGAGAAAGACGGGTGTATCTGTCCTTCTTCACCTGTCCTCCTCTGAGTCGCAGCCCCTCAGGTGCTAACTGTATGTCAGCACAATCAGCGGGATGCGGTTTGGTGCCTCTTCAGACTCTCAATGGCTCTGCCTCGCCCATTCCACTGCCTCCAATCACAGACGCCACAGGATGACCCTTATCACCGGCCGATAAAAATCCACCCTCGGCAGGGAGATAAGAGAAAGAGGGAGGAAAAGGAAGAGAAGAGTGCATCTGTACGGTTAGATAAAGGAAAGACGCTCTTGACAGACTGAAGGATTTTTAGCTAGAGGATGTTTTGAATGTGAGTACTCACAGCGCTCCAGGCTCCAATGCAATTTCTCCAGGATAAAATGATTGTTGTAAGCAGAGGTTTTTCTGACCGGAGTCCTTAGGAAATAGCCAGTTCCTTTTCTAATCACAGAAGTCTTTACATGAGTACAGTGCCTCTGGCTCTCTCTTTTTCCAGTATTCTCTCTGTTCTGTCTTTCTCCAGGCGATGCTTTTTGAGAATATAGTAGTATATACTGTATAGTGCTTTGGCTGCATGGAAAGGTCCAGGGATCCAGAAACACAAATAAGTCAGTATGCACCAGTAATCGAGCCAGACAGCATCTCTAGACTTTTAGCACATTTGATCTGTGCTGATTTAAAAAGCAAATACAGAATTATTTAAAGGTAAAGTTTGTAATTATTACATAAAATTAGATAATTTTCTTTGAGTTCAGTTGCACAATACAGTATTGGCTCAACCAATGGCATAATGTGGGGGCGGGGCTACATCTTTACCACACAGTGGCAGAAGATGGTTTCATTTTGGCAATGTTATTTGGTGCTGCTAGGGATGCAAAAATAACACATTCCCTCTTGCACATGCAAAATGGCATGCAAAACCTCCTGGATATGATACAGTATACTATCAAATCAATCAAATTAGTTCTATCTTAATGAAATGTATTTTGTATAAATAATAAAGTATAAAATATAATTTATTCCTGTTATGCAAAGCTGAGTTTTCAGCTTCATTACTCAAGTCTTCAGTGTCACATGATCCTTCAGGAATCATTCAAATATGCAGATTTATTATCAATGTTGAAAATATATGTGCTGTTTAATTTATATAATATAAAGTAGGTTTTTAAAATATTAATGATATTTCACAATATTACAGTTTCTACTGTATTTCTGATCAAATAAATGCAGACTTCTTAAAAAAAAAAAAATAATTCTTGCTGATCCCAAACTTTAAAACAGCAACATAAAATAGAATTATAATTCAGTAACTGGGATTTGAAAGGCTGTTAAATTCTAAATGGTGCGCAAACATGCTACACACACACAGACACGACGTCATCCGTTTTCCCTGCCTATGACTCTTGTGTGCTTTAACCTTGGCTGTGTGTGTGAGAGCAAGAATAATTCTAACCTTAAAAACCTGCTGATTAAAGCTAGTTTGGAGGAATTCGATTCCGCTTAATGCCTTTGGCCCTCTGCCCAGCCCAGACGACGGATCGCCATTAACATCAACGGACAGCATGTCTTCACTCAGGTGGAGATGTGACCAGCACACATACACTCACACATGTGTGTCCGGCACGTCCTGTTCCCATCTCTTCCATTCTGATCTGTCTCTGTTGATCAGCATCAAACCGTCCAGGCTCGTGGGCATTCGTTGCTGATATGAGGACAGTTTGGTGGTTATTTCACCAAACAGGCTTTGGGTTAAAGTTCAGAGCGATAAAGCAGGTTGTAGATGATCACTTGTTTTCTCAGACACACTGACCTGTTTACTTGTTTCTGTAAAAAACATTTGAATTTGACTTTAGACAAATTTTGTACATATTAGTATCTGTGAAGGGACACTAAACTAAAACTGAAATAAAAATGAATACAAACATTAAAGACTAAAACACACAATAAAATTACTTATTGTGGTAAAACTGGTAGCCATTGACTTCCAAGGGATTGTTTTTAATGTCAATGGCTACCGTCAACTGTTTGTTTACCAACATTCTTTAAAATACCTTCTTTTGTGTTCAGCAGAAGAAAGAAACTCATACAGGTTTGCAACCACTTGAGAGTAAATGATGGCAGAATAAAACATTTTGTGTGAACTATCCCTTTAACGTTATTGATTTGAAATGTTTCAACAGTGAGTCATGTTTTTTATATACGTAGTATTTATAAAATGCTGTACAATTATTATTTTTAGAAATATCATTTAGATTCATGTAATTTTCTACATACTTTCAAGCAAATTTGCACAAAGAATGTTACTGTGAGAATGTATCAAATACTAGCAATAGCTTTAAAAAGTTAGTTTAAAGTTGAAATAACGTCAGACTAACTTTTTAGAAAGTTCCCTATCAGACTAACTGAGTTACCGCTATCTACTTTGCCATATCCAGCAGTACTAGATTTTATTTTCTGAATGAGATTGGCAGCTCAAATCCCTCATCACCCGATCCTCTGAGACCGAATGAGTTTTCCAACAGAGTCAGAGCATTAAACACAAACACTTTCTGCCCAGAATCATCAGAGTCGGAAAGATTCATCTCTGCTTACTTTATTTCACACCATGGTTCCTGAGTTGTGCTACAGATTCAGCCTGAATTTACTGTTTACCCAGCATGACAAAAATGAATATCAAATGCATTTTTGCATCATTTTGCATCTTCTCCCATTCAACACTATTGTAGCATTTGATTTCCCCCCCTAAACTCCACTTATAATGTTAGGGTTCTTTCACCCGAAAAGTCGTAATTTAGTATTTCATGATGGTTTTCCACCCTCTCTGAACCTAAAGAATTAAACAGGCTGTTTTTGCTGCTGTCTTTATGAATGTAAATGACCTTTGTTGTGATTGGCTAACCTCTTTACATGTGCGATGGGTAACTAATGATGTCCAAATAGCCGTTAATATGGAAATGTAGCCGGTCATATGGAAATGTGCTCGTGATTCTGATATCTTTATCAAGATTCATGTTCATCTTTTTTTTTAACCGTTTTAAGAAATGGTCTTGGGCGAGAGATTTGTGATGTAGATTGTCTGGATAGTACATCAAATTAAAAAAATCCTGTAGTTCATAATGAGTTTGGTGTGAGAGCCCATTTAGTTTTACTCTGTGTCCTTGACATACAGAATCACTGAAAATGTCAGTGTATGATATTTCAGTGTTTTAAGAGGTTGGTAATTACTGAAAAATTGATGCGGTAAAAATTTTCTCCAGAGACTAAACCCCCTGTAGGACCAGGGTTGTAAGAGTTTAATAAAACGAAATCCATAAAAAAACTAAATAATAATTTCTATAAATGAAATACATGTCAACTGAAATGAAATAAAATATACAAAAAATTATTTTATTTTAGCCATTTGCCAAGGAAAGATTTCTTATTTCCAATTAGTTTAACTTGATGTACTAAAATAACTCAAATTAAAATTGAAACAAAAAATTATAAAAACTAAATAGACGAAAAATACATGAAACTTTAGCTGAAAACAGAAAATATAAGAATAAAAAATAAACCGAAAACTGAAGGGGAAATTTTTTTTAATAAAAACTATATAAACTAAAGCACACAACAAAAATATAAAAACTTTAAAATGAAAACAGAAAATATAAAAACAAAAACAAAAACTGAAGTCAAATTAATAAAACGTATTAACTAGAACACAACAAAAATACTAAAACTTTAAGCAAAATCTAAAAATAAAAACTAAAATACAAATTTATAAAACTATATGGACAAAAGCCTACAGCAAAATACTAAAACTTCAGCTAAAATGAAAATGAAAACAAAAAAACAAAAATTCTAAAAGTGAAATAATTTAAAAAAAATCTGTATAGAGAACAACACAGCAAAATTTCTAAAACTTTAACTATAATTTAGCTCAAAATTAAAATAGAAAGTTTCAAAATAAATTAATATAAATAAAAACTAACAGTATCTCAGTGATACTAAAATAACTGTGTTGCCACAATTTAAAAAATGCACAAATGAGCAGCAGACCTCTCCCTTGGGGTTCATGGTCCTGTCGTTTGGAAACAACATATCAGTGTCCCGAGAAAACCTTGTATGGCAGAATCACATGAGGAAAAGGCTCACATTTCCCCTGTAGGAGATATTTAGATATTAGCATCCAGTTCAGCGCTGATATACCCAACTGAAAGGCACCTTGGCGCCTGTGTGTGTGCTTGTGTGTGTGTGAACACGTTACTGTGTGTAGGAGCGTGTCTCAGACACGACGATGGCGCTGATCTAATCGTGTGAATGTAATTAGAGTTTAATTGCTCAGTGTGTGGGCCTCTGGCATCTGTCTGGGCCCCAGATGGCAAATAATGCCCTCTGACGCTGTCATCTCCTAATCTCACTGTTACCAAACACTTCCACACAACTCCCACTGAAACCAAACACCTTCACGTCGCTGATGGGAGGATGACGACATGCCTTTCACTGCACTTCATTTGCAGTGTGCATTGTAATCAGTGTTTAGGAGTAACTGACTAACCTTTCCTCTTTTCTAAATCCTAACAGGTTAGAATGAAATAAAAGGACGATCAGTTTCAGAGTTCATTGTGCTAATAAGCTTTGAAATAAAGTAATGACTTGGAATCAATCATAGCTGTTTTTTGTTTGTTTGTTTGTTTGTTTGTTTTTTCAGAAAAATTTCGTCAGCTTTGCCTATTTATTTGTAGCTTTTGTTGGTACTAGACAGATGAAAGTTTGAGCTTTAGATAACAGGAAGTGAAGTAATACTCAAAGTTTGTGAAAAGTTCACTGAAAATAGGTGTATGATTTACTTTGAAATAATAAACTGGTCATACATTACAAATAATTACAAAGAAATTTAAATGAACACTGAATTCAACATGAAATTTTGAAATAGAAAGATAGAATGCTATTTTTTTAGAAACATACTCTTTATTTACAACTTCAAAAAAATCACTTTACAGTTATATGAATTGTAATCCTATGAATTGTAAATATTTTCTTTGTCTTTATGCTGTTCTTTGTTGCAAACATATATATATATATATAATAAAAATAATACAAATAATGAAATAAACCATAATATTTTTTCTTTTTTTTTTTTTTTTTACATAATAGCATTATTGTATAACCGGAATTCAAAAATGATATGCTGAGATGAGCTTTATTCCTGTAAAATTCAGCCAGCCGAATGTACAGTAAGATCGGAGACGGGTCTCGTGATCCATTGCTGTAAATAGACTTGGTAAAGATACACCAGTTACACACACACAGCAAGTGTCTAAAGATCACGTCCCTCTGGATATTTTTATCCGGTCATTAAGACAATCATACATGGAAGGATTGTGTCATTTATATCTGACAGAAGGAGGGAACAAAAAAAGTTTGTTTGTCTATATGGCTGTAATATTATGACCTCATTGTTGCAGTAATAGAGCTGTGATACACTTACTGTGCTGAAGGTTTGTGACTGGTAAAGAACTGTCCAAAAGAACCAATTTGTGTGAAAGAATAGGTTTGAGGCTCTAGAAATAATGTTGTAAATAATGTTCAGATTCTTGTACAGACAGATAGTTTCACTTCGTAAGAGCTCAACATGTCAAGAGGCACAGATATTCATTTTGTGTCGCGTGTATAAATTATCTTTTCACTCTCATTGTCTGTAGCCATTGACTTGAACTTTCTGAACCACCAAGGACCATGATTTCAACTAAAAATCTTATTTAAATGAACAGAATTTATATTTTGGGGTGAACTATCTCCTTGGCTCTACACTCTTAAAAATAAAGGCTCCAAAATAACAGTGATGCAATGAAATAACCATTTTTGGTTCCTCAGCGAACCTTCCAAAGAACCATTTTTTTTCTTAATGTGAAGAACAACTGAAAAATCTAAAGAACCCTTTAACACTCAAAAGAAGCTTTTGTTTAATGGAGTGAATCCATGGGTGTTAAGGGATCTTCATGGAACCATCAATGCCAAGAAAGAAATGTACTGATGCTTGTGTAGTATTTTGTAGTTGATTCGGATGTACTGATGTGTGTGCCATTTCTTGCTGTTGATCTGATGTTTGTGTGTTTATTCTCCTGACGGTGTTCTCTGTGTTTTATTTCAGTGTCTGTACGGCTGCTATGTCCATTCCTCCATCATTCCTACGTTCCACCGCCGCTGTTACTGGCTGCTGCAGGTAAGAGTTCAGCTCCTTCCCCTACTACTTAACTCTAAATGATGCTTATCATATGCAGGACTATCACAGCTCCAAACATCTTTCATCACCATCCTGTAACTAATAACTCTGTCGTCTTGAGCTCTATGTCTCTCCTTCCCTGTTAAATGCATGACCAGTCTGACAGCGGCGGCAGTAATTGAGGGTCACAAAGACATTTGTCTGAGTTTATTAGCAGCCAGAGGTCATCGTACAAAGTAGTGGATCAGTTCTATGGCTAGATGATGCTTTGGGCCTGTAGACACGTCACAGATCAGATTCTTCTATTTGCCTGTTTATAAGTGAACTACACAGTTTGTTTGGTCGATCTCTGAGACCTGTGAAACTACTCAAGTGTTGTCCGCAGACTGACAGAAACTATAAGCGAGCGAGATGTGAGGGTTTTTGCGCAGCAAGCAGCATCAGTTGAGATGTGCAAGCTTTTATTTCTTACTCTCATCATTTCAGCGTTGCGGCTGGCTGTCGGACATCATTTACATGAGCGAAACGGTGGCTAGCCAACTAAAAGGCCTCAATTTGGGGGTTTAGTTGACTGGTTGAAGATAAAATTAGAAGTTGTGCAGGTCTTAGCATGTGTATGCCATTTGTATATGTGTGAAAGTTTGGCCACATGTGTGAGGGTTTGTCTACATTGTTGAGACGTAATTTCCCCACATGGATAGTAAAACATGAAATCATCTACACTGTGCGGAGCAGCAAACGGCGCCCTTGAGGAAAAGACTTAATAAACATACTAAATAATGTCTTCAAGAAAATATAAAAATGCAATGCGTTAGCTTTAAGTGCAGGGGATAGAAAATATTATTAGCTCAGTATAAAAACAATCAATGGAAAATCCCAACAATGACAGAAAAGCAAGTGTGAGTGTGTGGGTTTATACTTCAGAGACGAAATTGCCTCCAGAAGTGAACTGAATCTGATAACGCTGTTCTTTTTTTCTTTCTTAAAGTAAATAATATATTTTATATTCAAATTACTCACTTTTTCTGAATCAAATTAGATTCACATTACTCACTTTCTGAGTGATTAATTTGAATCACTTACTCTACCTGATTCATTAAAAATTACTGATTAATTTGGGAGTAAAACAAGTGACTTTATGAGAGAGTCATCTGAATCTTTCAGTCTAAATTTGATTCATTTAAAAAAAGAATCACTCAGTATCTAACCAAGTGGCTGACTTGATTGTCAGTCATTTGAATTATTCCTTCAGCTGCTTTGTTAAAAAATACTGATTCATTCTGTTACAAACAAGTGACTCTCTTTATGAATTAGTCAATTGAATCATTCGCTCACCTGATTTCTTTAGTAATGTGAAAAGTGGCTGACTTTATAAGTGAGTCATTTGGATTATTCCCTGAACTGATTTGTTCAAAACCACCGATATATTGAGTGACAAAACAAAAGGATTTCTTTATGAGTGAGTTTTTTTAATCATCCTCATAAAAAAATTATTCAAAACCACTGAATCATTCATTCAAATTATTTGTTCAGACACACTAATTCATTCATTAGCAAAACAAGTGGATTTCTTTAAAATCATCAGAAATCATAAAGTCAGAAAGTATCAGTATTAATAAAAAAATATGGCATCAAACAGTATATTAATAGTCACAAGTTTATCATAAAACAGGTTGATTTTTGGATGAAAGACAGTTAGGTGCCTGAGATGAACTATGAAATATCTTTTATAAATGTAATTTTATAATTCACTGTGTGTGTGTGTGTGTGTGTGTGTGTGTGTGTGTGTGTGTGTGTGTGTGTGTGTGTGTGTGTGTGTGTGTGTGTGTGTGTGTGGTTTGATTTGTTTTAGTCAGAATGGAAGTGTAACGGGAGTTGAGGGATGAAAACATTATGATAAACCATAGAACAAAAAGATGAGAAAAGAGAAAGAAGTCATGTGAAAAAGCGAGTGAGCCCAGTGGTAATAAAGCAAATCTAAGCTGTCGGATTTCTCACAGTTACAGAGGTCTGAGCTCAGCTGGGCAGGTAAAAATGATTGATTACAGAGAGGACGAGTCCACCTACATTACACACAGAGAGAGAGAGAGTAGACCTACCCATGCACACTCACAACGTTTAAAACTTTCATCCTTACACCGGCACACCTGTCCAATCACAAGCAGATTATCATCAGCAGCGTTTGATTTATGAAGCACCACTTGCTACATATTAATGTTATAACACAGGATGGTGTCTGCATACAAATAGAGCATAACAGTGGGGCTCTGAGATAAAAATCCCATTCATTTATTCCATAGAGAAATTGATTTTTAGTGATAATGTATAAACCCTTAAGCGCAGACCTACGGTGTACTCTGAGATTGTTAAGTGATGGTCTAAACTTCTGCAGACTTCTAAAAATCATATTTAATAGTGTAGAGGTGTGACGAGCTCCACCAATCAGATCAAAGTTGTTGTTACAGTGGCAAAAGAGCAGCATTGTAAATGTAAATATAAATGATATGCTTGATTTACATTATTTTAATTGTGATTAAATGTTTTTGAAAGAAGTCTCTTCTGCTCACCAAGGCTATAATTATTTGATTAAAAATACAGTAAAAAAAGCATTACCCCAGTCTTCAGTGTCACATGATCCTTCAGAAATCATTCTGATATGCTGATTTGATACTCATTAAATATTTATTATTAGTATTAATTATGAGAACGGTTGTGCTGCTTCATATTTTTGGTGGAAACCGTAATACTTTTTTTTCAGGATTCTTTAATAAATAGAAAGTTCATAAGAACAGAATTTATTTGAAATAGAAAGCTTTTGCAACACTATAAATGTCTACTCTCACGTTTGCTCAATTGAATGCATCCTCGCTGAATAAAAATTCTTAAAAAATCTTACTGACCCTAAACTTTTCAACAATGCTGTATGATTGGCATAATATCCATCATGATGTTGTAGGTGTTTGTTGTGCAAACTGCAAGCAAGCATATGTTGATGTAATCAGTGATGTCATAAGCATGACGAATTCTCAATGAGGTGTTATTTAAATGTTTGGGATAAAAAGAAGAAAAAACCCTAGGAGGAACCTATCCATCTCTGCTCAGCAAAGTTTTTTCCATACATCAGTTACAAAACCAGCCATAAGATAATAAGATGGTTGTATTAACAGTTAGCAGTCAACCAATAGAGATGAATGGGTATTAAAAGGATAAAGGAAGTGTGGAGTTGTGCTGCACACATAAAGAGGAAGTTGAATATGTTTGCGCTCAGAGATGCTCATTGACTCACAAGGTTACACAGCAGTGACTGGTGCCCCGCTGAGCTCTCCGATAGCTCAGACACACACACACACACACACACACACACACACACACACTCCATTTGGCACTGTCAATCACACCTGTCAAGGTCAGTCTTTGTACTTTTGTTCACATTCATCACTTAAAGTTTTAGAAACTTAAAAGCCCATGGACCATGCTATCATGATATAGATGGTTAACCTACATATTATAACTGGAAAATGAAAAAAAAGAGACAACAACAATGCACAGATAATAAAAAAAGGATATGTAAATAAAATATACATGTAATAAAAATTAAATGGCAGAAGAAAATTTGGTTATTAAAAAAAATTTAATAAAACTTGAAAACCATTTTAGATCATGACAGATAATTTAACCTATATGTTAATTCTGGAAAAATAAATGAAAATAATACAAACTAAATAAATAAATACATACATTGGTAAAATTGGATAGATGGATGAATAGATAATAAATTAAACTAAAAAGTAGAAAATAAAGGCACTTTTCTGTTGCTAAATATTTAATATGAAATAAATAACAAAAAAACGTTATATTTAATATTATTTTTGTATAGAGTAGCCTATTTTTTCTGTTAAAAATGTTAAATATTGTGTTTAAAATAAATCCAAGAAAGAAAAAAAAGGCAAAAAAAAAATAATTCTGTTGCTCAAAATAAATTATGTAATGAAATAAAAGGTATTTTATGGTTCCATTTGTTAAAAAATATAATAATATGCATATAATAACTTTTCTGTTATTAAAAAAAAAGGACAGGAAATCTGCTTTATTATCAGAGCTGGTCACTTTATATGTTGGTTAGATGGAGAGTTTATGTACAGAATAAGCTGCAGTGTGGAGCAGACTTGTGACAGTCAGGAGTCTAGACTAGTCACCCTTCATCTCTCAGTCCTGAAGGCTACAGACGGCCCCAAAAGAGCCTTTTATTTATTCATTCAGCCATGCATTTTGCCAGCGGTCTGCAGGGGCATCTGTATGGCAGGCCACATGACTGCTGTTTTCCATGAGTGTCATCTGAATCCTTATGCGTGAGAATGTTTTTAATGCCTTACGTAGCATTAAGGGCTCCAAATCACACATAGTGAGAAAATGGATAAAGTTTTTTTTCTCCCAACATTCTCTTTCTTCCTCTCTGTGTTCTTTCTGTTCTTCCACACCACCTTTTTTTTTTATTTCATGTCTTTTGACAGCCTGTTGAAACTGTGACCACATTCTTGTATTGCAGTTGACCCGTCCATTCAATTCCATTTCATGCTGAGTAAAGCGAAGCCATTTGCTGTTTCCGCCAGGCATTAGGGAGCGATGCTGGGCTCTGGTCAACACACTTCACCACTGCACTCAATACAGCGTTCACATTCACCTTCAGCTCCACAAGCACACATGCAGCTTCATTCAGAGCACACAACTCTATGCTTACAGCGCCGTTTGTACTTCATCATTAAGGACCTAGTTTCCTTTCTCAATAAATCTTGATGGTCTTATTGAGGATTCTTTTTAAATATTTTTTTTCTTTTAAAAAATTATAAACTGTCATCAAAATGTTGTCACTGTATTTTGCTTCTAAAACTTTTTTTGCTGCTGTGATTATCCAGAAGGAATCCAAGCAACTCTCAGTGAATAAAATTAAGTCCCATCATTCATTATTTTCTGTTGAATGTTCCACTTGGAAACGCAATTTTGAAAAAAAAAAAAAAAAAAGATACTTGTTATATATATTTGCCTTTATATCTCACAGTTGCAACTTTATTTTTCACTATTGCACAGTGTGAATTTATATCTCACTGCTGCTATTTTATTTGACATCATTGCAACTTTGTTGTCATTTAAAAGAAAAAAGACAAAACAAGATAATTTTTAGTTTTTAATCTCACAATTACCTGTTGATTAGGAAATGGACTTTCATACATTATCAAAATGAAATTTATCATTATCAATTGTGGATCATTAAATTAATGAAAAAAGACAGTGAGGACATTTAAAATATTACAAAACATTTTCATTTTCAAATAAATGCTGCTCTGTTGAACTTTCTGTACTATGCTTTTTATTGTATCACAGCTTCCATGAAAGTATTAAGCAGAAAAAGTGTTTCAGCATTGATGATAATCATAAATGTTTCTTGAGCAGCAAATCAGTATATTAGAATGATTTCTGAAGATCATGTGTCACTGAAGTTTGGAATAATGATTCAGCTTTTCATCAAAGAAATACATTTCATTTTACTATTTATTACAATAGAACACATTTGAAATTGTAATAATATTTCACAATTGTAATGTTTTTACTGTATTTCTGATCAAATAAATGCAGCTTTGTTGAGCATTCAAAATTTCTTGAATTAAAAAATGTCAGTCTCACCAATTCTAAACGTTTGAACGGTACCTGAATTCTGCTTACAGATCCTGGCAAACCAAACAGAAGTTTTGTGGGGTTTTAGTCCATGTCTGGTGGCACTGTGTACTCCTAAAGCTGACAAAAACTTTTAGGAGATATATGCATATAAAATCGACTGTCTTTGCCTTCTGGGAAAATGGGCCAAAATATTGATGACTCAACTTGTTTGCTGGGGACATATGCTAATTTTCAGATGTAGATGCTCTCTAGAATGAGAATGTCCCTCCCAATGAAACGAAGTTAACTCAAGGAAATAGGTTATTTATATAGAGGACAAGCTCCTTCAATAAGAATTACAAAACAGAAAAAAGCTTTCAATAGTCAAACATGCTTTAAAATAAGTATTTCATAAAAAAAGTTCACAGTGAGTAATGACACTTAAACCTTCGGAAAATTAAGGCACTATTCATTTCCTTTTGAAGTTCAATGCTGTTCTTTCCCAAAAAGACTAACTTGAAAAGTGAAAGCCGTGACTTTACCACCCTAAGCCCTCCGTCTGAACACTACGTGACACATTGAAGCCTCTTTGTCAAGTCCTTGAGGAGAACTGAGACTTCCTCTGCCTGCCAATCGGAGAGAGGTGAAAAGCACACACACACATGCATTTGTTCAAATCTGCAGATCCTCAGGAGATGCTTGTGAGCCTCACTCAGAAGAGGTCCTGAGACAAATGTGGCGTGTTGTGGAGCCAGTGAGCCATTAGTGCTGTTTTCCCCTTGACCTCTCAGACAGGAACAGCCATTATGCTGTTGTTCGAACAGAAACCTCAAGGTGGGTTCAGTGTTTCAAAGCCCGGCAGGTCTCAACTGGAGTAGCGCTGGAGAGGTAGTTTCTGAAAACATAAGGTTGCAAGCGTGTGTTTGAGAGACAGACCGACAGAGAAAGAAAAGCATAAGACAGGGAGCAAGAGCTCATGGCCCAATAAATAATGCATCCTTCCTGAAAGGCCTTCAGGTAGCGCTGAATCCGAGCTGATCACACCCTCAACAGCCCGACTATAGAAACAGAAAGACACGGCGGATGCTAGATAATTCAAACTGAATAAAACGGGAAAAGCTCTTCAACAAAATGTAACTGATATATCAAGAATTCATGCCTAACCATGAAAAGCTCCAGTGCCATATCAGGAAGCATAAAGACTTCTGTATCTGTACCGAACAACACACACTGTCAGAAAAAAATACATTGGCGTTACCCTTTCAAAAAGTAATAATATGTACTATTTAGGGATAAGTAAGATACTATAATGTACCTTTTAGCTGTACTTTGTTTTTCTTTGTACAAGACTTTAACAGAATTCACCTGATCACTGGTTTTGTTCCTTTTTTATTTTCACTTTGTACCTTTCCTTCTCATTTCAGAATCCTTTTAATTCTTTTAGTCAGTTTTTTTTTTAACCTCTGAAACTTTTATTTTAATAAATACATAAATAAATAATTCTAAAATCAATGTATAATTGTAAATATTTTGTATCATTTCATTCTATTTTAATGAATAATAAAATATGTATATATATTTGTACACGTTTATATAAATAATTTATGCATTATATAAATCATGTTATATAATTGCTTATATATTTATTAATATAATTTGCTATATAATTAAATGCTATAAATGTTTTACTTTTATTTATTTTTGTCAATTATTTTAATTATTTAGCACAAAGCAGCAGAAAGACCTTGTAGCATTTATTCAGATTTTACCATATTTGTACTTTTATTTAAATAATTATATAAACAAAGATTCAATTATAATAATTGCATAAAAAAAAAAAAGATTCATGCAGGTTTTGTTTCTGGTTATGCCAAAAAGTTTCATTCAATGCTCTAGAGGCTTCTCTGGACTTCCACTTCGGAGGGGTCTTTTCCACGAGACCAAAGAGAAAGAGAGAGCAAATGAAAGAAAACAGAAGAGCAAGAGAAGAGAGAAAATAACAGCTGAAAAACATCACAAAAGCCCAGCTGCTAATTGAAAAGAGAGCAAATTAATTACTTTAATGAAGCAATGAAGCCTTTGTTTCTCATGCATTCCCTCGGTGTCTGTGAGCAGGACGATGCAGAACACTTTCTCCTCATTCCTCTGTTTCTTCTCCTTAATTTACACTGTTTTAATCTAGTGAATAAATGAGCCATATTACAATATTTTCACCAGCAGAATAAGACTGAAGGTCAAACAAAGGTCGCATTATGATAAACAGTATGTAAACATATGTTTGTCTTGTTTTTCAGTAAAAACAGTAGGGTTTTTTGTTTTAAGCATTTATAAGTCATTAAAGATATGCAATATAAAACAATATTTTTATCCTGTCTTAACCTCAGATAAGACAGTTATAAATGGACAAACTTTGGCCACACGTGCACACAAAATGCACACAAGGATTTATGTTTGATTATCTGCAGTTTCATTATTTCAGACCTTACGTGTGATGCATACAGGTGTATGTGTGTAGATGTTTTCTCTTGGTCTTGTTTTGAGTATTGTTTGAGGCCCAGCATGCATCAGTTTTCTCTGTGCTGTCCCGAGGTGAGTGATGTCCTCAAACGGCTCTTGAGAACTTCAGAGGAACAGAGATGAACTCAGGGAGAGAGTTTTGTTATTTATTATTGCATTATATTTCCAAAATACTATTTAATGATGTTTATTTTATGGAATGCAACAGATGGGTTGCTTGGTTTATTTTTTTATTTTTCTATTATATTTAAAAAAAAAAAAAATTCATTACTTTCATTAATATTTTATTTTATTTTAATAATACCCATTTTTTATACAATAAAATAGGATTAGTTTTTTTCTACAGTCTGTCTCCAGAAACACAAATCACATTTTTCTTTCTTTTTTTTTTCTCTTTCCTTTAAATTTTTTTTTTTTCACGTGTTTGAATAAGCGGTTTCTGTGCTTGTTCATCATGGGTGTTTTAGTGATTAATGCTGTATTGATATCCTTAATTAATTTGCTATTATGTCACCGTAGATCTTCCCAGCTCTCTTGCACATCTCCATTTGCTAAAGAGACGTCTCTATTCCCCGTGGCAGATGCCTGTCAGTAACGCTGCATGTGTGTTCATTTGTATTCATGTGGCTCTGTGTGTATAAATAAAAGTGACAAAAAAAGATTAACCCTCTGATGCTAGTGTACTTTAAAGTAATCTCAAAAAAAGCCCTTTTAACCATTCAGAAATTTATACTTCAAATATTACACACTTGACCCTTACCTATAATGTGTTTGGCTTTCCTCTTTGCATGTCATTGTACTTCTAAACAATTCACAAATATAATATAATAAATATTTACCACTGGTTATGAAAACATAATTAAATGCAATAATATTTTTTTTATATCAACAGGATCAAATATTTACAGCAAGACAACTGGAATAATATAATATCATTCATTCATAATAAAGAAATCATAATTGTTGTTAAATACATTAGAATAATTATATAATTGAATTTTTGTGATTTAATAATGCAACAAATGCATCATTTTGAATAATAATAATTATTATAATAACTATTTGTAATAATAAGAATTTGAATGGTTATATTGTTATACTGAAGTAGAAATCAATGGTTTGTTCCCATGATTTTCTGTGATATTATGATTCATGCAACAAAGAGTTAATGCAGCTTTTCATGCTCTTTTTCTGAATATAATCCATACTAATGCAATAATTTAGAAAAAAAAAAAAACTAATAATAATAATAATAATAGTAATAATAATAATTAGTAGTAGTAGTAGTAGTTGTACATTTGAATGATTATATTATTGTAACGAAAAAAATATTTTTATTGCAACAAAAAAATAACTTTAATTTAAGAATTCATACAACAAAGGGTTAATGCAGTGCTCTGGGCGCTCTTTCTCTCAAAATGTCTTTGTAAATTTGTGTATTGATGTTTTAATGTGTTTAAATGTCATAATTTATAGCATCAACAGGCTCAAACACTTTAGACAAGCTGAAGAAATGCCCCAGCATGTAGATGACGGGAGTAGAGCGCAGATATCCGTGTCAGGAGCCTCTGGGCAGGTCGGTGAAGATGAGCCGTACTCACAGTTAAAGTGACAACACACTTCTGTGTCCACACGTTAAAGCCTTTGCATGTGAAGGGAAATTGCCCTTGAAATGAATACTGAGTGTGTGTGTGTGTGTGTGTGTGTGTGTGTGTGTGTGTGTGTGTGTGTGTGTGTGTGTGTGTGTGTGTGTGTGTGCGTGTGCGTGTGCGTGCCCTGGGCAGAGAGTAGCTTAATGATGGACACACTGGAACATTCATCATCACATTCACTGCATCCTGGGCAGCTATTAAACACAGCCCAGAGTACACACACACACAGACTCAATATTTTTACACTCCCACAATATGCAATGCATACAGCTATGAGTCCAGACACACACACACACACACACACACCAACTGTATGATCGATAGATGACACACATGAACACAGAGACATGCCTGCAGGATGTCAAACACTCTGCGGACGCACATTCTGGCCACATTATGTGCATCTGAAACACTTTTAAAGCAAGCGGAACGGGAAAAGTTCATGCAAGAATTAATATTCTATCATCATTTTTCCCCATATAGTGAGAGTGGAACCGAACTGCAGATGTCAAGCTTCAAAGAAGCACCATAAAGTATCAGACAAGAAGATTTCCGGTCCATAAACACTTGCAGTATTTTCCTCAAACAGATCTCATATTTTGTATCGTTTCTTATTCCTATTAAATCTGTGTGTGTGTGTTTGTGAATGTGTACTGGATGAGACACACAGCTGTACAGCAGGTGTGAGGCGACTCCAGTCATTTACACACACGTGCTTGCAATGCAAGATGCACCTGTGTGGAAGAGAGAGAGAAAATATTTATACACTAAATTTATTACCTTCATTATCTTTGATGAGATGGGAAGCAGTTTATGGTTCAGCTACACTGGCTGCACATGCAAACATGTGCATTTATGTGTGTGTATTGGGAAACAAACTAGAGTAAAATTGAGTGAAAACAACTCACAAAATTCAGTTCAAAAACAAGGAAACTTTTGGATGAGTAATTTGAGATTTTTATAAAGTAAAACTGCACCCCCCCCCCAAATAAAGAAATCAGTACACAAACATAAACACACGCAAAATAAGTTATGTCCTTCTATTTTGTAAGACTGTAATTTTGCTTCTTAAGTAAATAGATCTTGTTTTTTTGTTTTTTGAAAATATAAAAAAAAAATCAGCAGATTACAGGTTTAGCATTATTTACAGCTCATTTAAAAAATAAAATAATATAAAAAAAAAAGTTAAAATAGCATAAAACTAGACGATCAATTGCCATTTTTGCAGAAAATATGCATCAGGTGGACTGAGACTGAAACTATGTTAGACCCTCCTGTTGCCAAAACTCATAAAATCTATATTTTATTTCCACATGTTTTTCCAATAAAAAAAAGTTTTAACATCCTTCAAACAAGATGGGCAAATGTTATTATTTTTCCTTTTTTTCTTCTTGTTTTGGATAAAGCTTATACATTTTGTAACCTGTAATTTTGTTTCTCAAGTAAATACATCTGGAAGGATGTCTGCTTTTTTTTTTACTAAAAAACAAGACAAAATACTGTTTCTTATTATTATATTTAGCGTCTGCTTAGAAAATATTTCAGATCAAATCTCAGATTTCAAGTCTAAGCACAGATCATACAATTCTCCCTGACTCCCTGAAATTGCATAAAACCATACCAAAAAAAGTGTTATTTTTAGCAAACAATATGCATCAGGTGGTCTGAGACTGAATGTAAGTCCCTTCTGTGGCAAGTATAACATCTGACACCTTTAAACAACGGCATCCCCTTTCCAGAATGTTCTTGCTCATAAAAACCATGAGGGTTGGCGAATACGCTGACGTAGAAGTTTTAGCACAAAAACGGTAAAATCTTGCCTTCAAAAGGCAAGCAAATAATAATCCAATTTCTCTTTTTGTTTGAGACAGTGATGAAATCAGACAGCCTTTTCCCCCTTAAATCTACCAAAGGTATTGTGCAAACACCTTGAGATATGCATCCCTGACTGAATGTGTTAGCTTTTTTGGTCGCTAAAGCTGCGATATTAAAATGCTAATGGGGCCATCGGACAGACGCTGAGAAAGGAGAAGTTGATTCCATCTTTCATGGACCTTGAGAGAGATGTACTTACTCTTTCAGGCAAGAGCGCTGAATGACTGGCTCTATTTAAAAGCCAAAGGTGAAGTTAAGACAAAAGGAATGGATTTTAAAGTGGAGCACTGGCCTGTATCTCATCGATTAGCTCAGAACGTGTGCTGAGTCTTGCAGGGAGGGAGAGCGTGGATGTAGATTGTTAGAGAAGGTAAGTAAGTGGCAGCAGAGGAAAATATTATTGACAGTTTAACATTGACAAAGCTTCAAAAATCAAGCTGCTGCTGCTGCCGCCACATTTCTCTTGAGCTCCACACCATCCTTTCCCTCCATGTAGGTCTGCTTTGAGATTTCTTTATTGTCATTAAAGCAAAATAGCAATGAAACAGAATTAAAATAAGAATAAAAACAGAATGAGAGCAACAAAATTCAGTCGTTTAAATCCAAAAACTATTTTTTAAATATATAAAAATTAGTATAGAATTCAAACTTTTTTTTACCCAACCACATCTAAACTAGATAATTTTTTGGAGAAAAACAAGAATGGTAAAGTTACCTGTATATGAGCAATACAAGCAATTCAAATTATATTCTTATTCAATATTGTTATGTTTTCCAGCAGAAAAACAAGTGTATTCTTGACATGTTTTCTGAGAAATTATTCAAAATGTTGTTTTTTATTGAAACAAGAAAAAAGTCCATAAAAGTGTGAAAAGTAAACTTCCTTTTCCCCTAAGTTTCCCGTTTGTTTTATTTAAAGTGTACTTTTCTGACAGATATGTTTTTCCTTTAAATTGAGTTTATAATATATATATATAATACAAAAGTATATATCATTATCAAGTCATTTTGCATCCGAATTAAATGTTGTTGTTGTTTAATTTTAACAGTTGTAATAGAAAACAAAGACAAAAATTTAGAGGAAGAAAATCATTTTTTGTAGTGTATGAATGGTCATTCAATTCAATTCAAATGTATTTGTATAGCGCTTTTCACAAATAAAAATCATTGCAAAGCAGCTTTACAGGAAATTAAGTTTCTAGAATATATTTAGTAGTAGCTTGTCAGTGGTGACTATGTCAACTTGATGTACATATGGCAGAAATGTGCGGTGAAATTAAGTTAATGACGTAATCAAACAGATGATGAACACTATAAACTGCAATGATTATATGTTGCAATTAAACTTCTAGCATAATTTGGTAGTTTAAGTTGTTTCATGGTTGGCATGATGCTTGATTCAATTTTTTCCACTTTCTTGGCTAGAGGAACATTACATGCGCACCACTCCTGGGTGTTTTTCTTGTTGGTTTAAGTCTATAGCTACATGTATCATCCGTGTCCTTTTGAGTGTATCTGTGCATTTCAGTTTGATTAGTCATTCAAAGCTGCTGGATTTCTGCCCCCGAAGCTCCACGTATCCCCTTCACACCCACGAGTCGACTCATGCTTATAGTGAGCTTTAAACAACACCTATTACTCTTATGCTGTCAATTAGGATAATTTATGGCTGTAATTCTGAGCTGGCATGAATTGCGGTGTTTTGATGTTGGTAAATACTTGGAAGTTAATTGGGGGCATCTGCTCCAGGGATTTCGGGCGAAGAATGGGAGACTGTTGTGTTTTCACGTGTGCTTGCCAATTAAAGACTCCCACCTCCATGTCACTGAACGCAAAACATCTCGCAGAGCTGACGTTTAACACGTTTGCTCCTCCACCATGGCTGAGATTCTCTGGTGTGTGCGTGTGTGTGTGTGTGTGTGTGTGTGTGTGTGTGAAGTGGGAGTTGTTATTGCATGGGCTCATTTCACTTTCTCTATAGATGCTGTATATGGGTGTCTCTTTGACTATATGCACTTTTGGCTCTGTGGACTCCTGTAAAACACTTTCATATTACACTAGTTTTAATTTGTTCACTGATATAATCTGCTGCCAATATATATCAGTGTACCTGCATGTCATGCATCAAGTCTAGTCTCAATAGTTACAAAAATATAACTATTTTATGAGGTGGCAATTTTGTATGAATTCATATAATTTGATTTGAATAGAAACATATGATTGTTAGAAGAAAATTAGGCATGAAGGTCCACCCCTGAACCTAAACCTCAGCAATTCATACACTACCAATTCTCAGCAATGTAAAATTACAATGAATGTGTTTAGAATTCAGCCTTTTTGTTCCCCCATGCATCACATTCATTCATTTCCATCACATTTCAAATTACCATTAATGCTGTGGAAGAAACAACATTTTTGAAATAATTGCATTCATTCTGTTAATTCATAGCTAGCGTTTTATTTATGATCGGCTCACATTATGCATTTTGATTTTAAATAATCACTAAAGGACAGTTCACTCAAAATTTAAAATTCTGTCATCATTTACACAACTCATGTTGTTCCAAACCTGTATGTGTTTTTTTTTTGTTTCTACACAAAAGAAGATATTTTGAAGAATGCTGACAGTAGCCTTTGACTTCCATAGTATAGAAACAAATACAATGGAAGTCAATGGCTACATCAATTGATTGGAATTAAAATTGGAATTTTATCCCAAGCATGCTCTTTTGAAGCTTTGAATGTTACAAATCACTCAAAACTCCACACACTGGTCTGAATGGTAAACTCACCCAGAACATGCATAAAAACTACAACTCTGATATTTGTTAGTTATAATAAAAATCAATCAACCCACTAAGCGCACCACTGCAGTATGTGTTTGGTTACTATGATTTAACATGTTTTATTCAAGACATGTTTCCTAATTCTTCTCCATAAGCTCAAAAGTTTGGACTATCTTTTCGTCCTGCCGCTGGTCTCCTTCTGTGTCAATTTCCGCTGGCTTTTGTCTTCACTTCCTTCTTTCCTCATTAGGTGCAGTCTTTCATCTCATCAGCTTCTCTCTTTTTCTTTTTCTCTCTTCAGAACCCTGACATCGTGTTGGTCCACTACCTGAACGTGCCCGCCATAGAGGATTGTGGGAAACCATGCGGGCCCATCCTCTGCTCCATCAACACAGATAAGAAAGAGTGGGCCAAATGGACCAAGGAAGAACTCATCGGGCAGCTCAAACCCATGTGTGAGTGTTAAACCACATCTCTACACTGAGTCAATGAGACTGAATGTCATTGCTTTAGCTAATACATTATAAAAACATAGCAGTTCCTTTTATATTGTGTTTCTAAAGTGTTTTTTTTTTACCAACAAATGTCATTTCCATCCACTCACCATTAATTCTGTGGGGAAAATTTTAAACATCGTTGTAATAATTCCATTTTTCCATAGTCTCATAGACAGCATGTAATTTATGATTAGCTCAGATTATGCATTTTGTTTAACCTAAATACACACAATTAAATAAAATGTTTATACTTTTAAATAATTTCACAGAATTGTAGCTTGATTGGAAAACAGTTTTGTAATATATTATCAAATTTGAGATTTGAATTCTAATCAGTATTTTTTATAATGATATTAATTACTTTATATTATAATTATAATGAATTAATCTGAATATTAACTCAAGTGCTTTAAAATATATATTTTAAATTATTTTATACAAATGTATATAATTATCTATGAAATGAAAACTTAATAAATATAGTTTAAATAAATGAATATTTTATTCACAAATTACATTGTTTAGGTTTTTTTTTATATATAATCCTGTTTATGTATTTTATTTATTTAATAGCTATATATTTATGGTTATTTCAGAGACGGTTAGGCCTAATCTGTATCTACAGTGGTCTCAGAAAGTATTTGGACACTTAAATCACACTTAAAATATCTAAATGTTATTGCATTAGATTTGCTTTCATAGTTTTTTATCTAATGCAGTGTCATTCAGACAGTTTAAAGTGTCAAAAAAATCTCAAAGTCAGTAAAAAAAAACATCCCCATTCTCTAGTCTCCTGTGCTTTTAACTGTGCAAAACCAGCTGGCCTTGTTATACACCATCAGTGCTCACACATTGACACTGTACGTTCACAGCAGCTATTATTCTTGCAATATTAGAATGACTTTTAAATCTGAATACACATCAATGAGTCATTAACTTCATGATATGGTAGTGCAGCTCTGAAAGGGCAGGAGGATGCTTCCTACATCACCACCATCATCATCTCTTTGAATGACCTTCCCGAGTGAAACTCAATGATGGTGCAGGACTGCCACCTTCTGGTGACAGGACTCTAAACTAGAACATAAACGTCCAGGTGGCTGGCTGCTTTCACCAGTCATGTATTTTTAATGACACAGGCCATTTAGATAAAATTGCCCTGATGTGGCCCATATATGTGCTGGGGCATAAAAGGGGCATTCTGGTTAGATTTGTGTAATTCAGGTAAAAATATCTTTAAAAGTCAGCGAAAGAATTGCAACACCATTGATATACTGCATAAAGAAAATGTAACTTATTTTATCCTTATGTAAATTTAACACATTTCCCCTACATTTACTTTTCAGAGTATTTTGCTTTTAGGTGTAATGCAAGTTATTCTCAGTGGGGTTATTATAATTAACTAAAACCATTTAAAAATTATGTTTTGAAGCAAAGTAAGCTATAGCAAAAAAAAAAAAAAAAAGTATGTTTATTTTTTTCCAAAACAACATTTATCCTTTACATTTACCTGATGTACTAAAATAACTGAAACTGAAATAAAAATAAATGTATACTCTATGTACATGTATACATATAATTTCATCATCATTATTAAAAATGACAAAAACACAAAACAAAACAAAAATACTGAAACTTTAACATACATCCAATCCAAAACAAAAGATACTAAAATAAGTAAATAAACTCAGATATAACTAAAATAACATTGATTCTCAATTATTTTCATTAGATTCTCATTAATTTAATAAAGAATTTATAAAAAGTTTAATTGATTAAAAAACTAAAATTTAATATTAATTTACAAACCCGATTCCAAAAAAGTTGGGACACTGTACAAATTGTGAGTAAAAAAGGAATGGAATAATTTACAAATCTCATAAACTTATATTTTATTCACAACAGAATATAGATAATATATCAAATGTTGAAAGGGAGACATTTTGAAATGTCATTTCAAATATTGGCTCATTTTGGATTTCATGAGAGCTACACATTCCAAAAAAGTCGGGACAGGTAGCAATAAGAGGCCAAAAAAGTTACTTGTACATATAAGGAACAGCTGGAGGATCAATTTGCAACTTATTAGGTCAACTGGCAACATGATTGGGTATAAAAAGAGCCTCTCAGAGTGGCAGTGTCTCTCAGAAGTCAAGATGGGCAGAGGATCACCAATTCCCCCAATGTTACGGCGAAAAATAGTGGTGCAATATCAGAAAGGAGTTTCTCAGAGAAAAATTGCACAGAGTTTGAAGTTATCATCATCTACAGTGCATAATATATATATATATATATATATATATACACACACATACATATGAATATATATACACACACACGTGTGTGTGTGTGTGTGTGTGTGTGTGTGTGTGTGTGTGTGTGTGTGTGTGTGTGTGTGTGTATACACATTCACATATGAATGTTCATGATGTATATGTAAGCAACTGTGTAATACAACTCTGTTGCTGAGACAAACTGATTTGTATTGACTAAAATCATGAAGTTCTTCTCTGAGTGTCTCTAATTGGATTGTGTCAGATGACTGTGATGTTTATTTCTGGATTGAAAGATGAAAAATTATGTTCTCAGTAGATGGGAGTGCACAGTTCCATGCTGTGTTTTCTATTAGAAGAAGCAAACAAGATGACTTTAGTCACTGTCACTCTGCTCATATAGATCTGTGATGCTTTCATCTCATTAAACCAGCATCCAGAGCCTCATTACTAAAAACATCCTGCACATGAAACAGCAAAGAGAGAGGAAAAAAGGTATTTGACTGGTTCAGGCTTGAGGCGTGATTTAGTTGTGGTATCTCAAAATGTCCAGCAGATGTCAGTGTTGCATTCTTTCGCTTTGTGTGACTACTTTTATACATTGTTTGGGGCTGTTGTAGTAAAACAGCACCTGTTTATCCGCAGTCACCTCAGTTCTTAATTAAAAGGAAGTAGAGCGTTTCAGTGGCACTTTGGGAATGTTCCAAGTTGAATGCAAGTTTTACACTCTATGAGTAGCATCTGTGACATTTAGTAATTCACTAGAGAACATAATTTTAAGGAGGGGGGGCGCTTGTGTACAGTAATGCACTTACAGTAAAGGTCTGTGGGCTAAGGCACTGCATAAATCCTTAATATACATTATATGGATAAACATGGACTAATGTGATAGTATACTTAATTAATAACTCTGTTTTAATAATCCTGTCTGTGCAAAGTTTTTTGCAGGTTTATGTGAAATCTGCACTGACAAAACTCTGTTGTTAAGATTTTGAGAGAATTAAAGTTATACAGATCCTAAAGCCCCTGAATATTATTTATTTAATAATTAATTTGACTTTTGGCTTAATTTTTAACGCATTAATATTCCATTTAAGGCATTTTACCATGTTTGAATCCTACAGATAAGCTCAAAAATGCAAACTAGTCATTGGATTCCATTTGGGCCAGGTTATATTTAATATTTCCAAATTATTATTATGCAGACATTTTCATTTTTTCATTATTTAGACAACTAAAAAAATATATATGTTTGTACTGAAAAAAAAAGTTTTATATATATATATATATATTAGTGCTTTAAACGTTCTGCTTTTAAACCTTTAAACCATAGAATCCCATTCAAGTGCGTTAATTAAACACAACTTTGTTTTTTCAAACTGAGGGTATGATTACATGACAGCAATGTTAAAAATAGCAATTTTTACCTTTGCATTTTGTACATGCATGCATGCAACAGTATTGTCAAAACAATCCCCATTCACACTACATTATGCATGCCAGGCCAGTAATTATGTGAAATATTATATAAATATTATGTGAACATGTATGTGCATGACATCACTGTTTTCACAACTTAAACTTTGAAACCCGCTGAAATGCTGAAAGTTAGATGCATAGAAAGTTTTCTGGTTTTAGTTTAAAATGCTGTCGTTTGACAAAATTATATCAGAGTAAATCCCATGCATGTCACAGATGCTTCAGCCAGGAACATTTCTGTAGGAAAAGGCAGAACACTTTCCTTAAGTATTTGATAAATCCATCCAGTGATGAGTGACAGTGTGTAGACAGTGCTGGGGCAGTTGGGCTGTCTGGGGTGCTGGCGAGGTGCTGGTCTGTGTGGCTGTCTGGCTGACGTCTGTGTCTCCTCCTCTCTCCCGGCAGTTCATGGCATCAAGTGGACTTGCAGCAATGGGAACAGCAGCACTGGCTTCTCAGCAGAGCAGCTCGTGCAGCAAATTCTGGACAGCCACCAGACCAAACCACCTCCCCGGACTCACAACTGCCTCTGCACAGGAAACCTGGGTAAGGGAACAGGCCTGAAATGATATCTCTGTATTACAGCACAACTGTTTCTCACAGTAAAAAAAAAAAACCTTATAAAAGTCTCAATAATATTAGACATTGCAGCTATGTCAGAGATTTCAATATGAACTAAAACTCTTCCGATACCAAATGATCACAGCTTCTGTCCACGTTCATTTCATAACACTATATTCTTACTGTATGACTACTACAGTAATTCATTCTCCTTCTATAAGGATGCATGTGGGTCCATTTACTGAGATCCGTTAATCAACTTATTTAACAGTGATTTCACTGTAAGGTAGTATAAATTAGATTTATATATATAAATATAAATCTGACCGTATATTATTTTTTAAATGTGGACTTACGGGACTACTGAGAGCACTTTCCTTCATCTTTTCAGGTTCAAAATATATTATGGCCAGTAGATGGTGGTATTGAGTTAAGTAAAAATGATAAAGCTGAGGACAAACCTTCCTCCATCACAGATTACTGTCAGACATCGATCACAGACATCCCAAGTCTCCCGGAAGTTCCGGGAGTCTCCCGCATAGTGAAAGCGGCTCCCTGAGACCCGCAAATTAGTTAAAATCTCCCGGAATCTAGACCGAGCGAGCAAAAGCGCGCATGCGAAACAGATACTGTGTTTCAAACCTTGTAGCGCACGCACGGCAGAGAGGGAGAGGAAGTAAGAGTCCTTGCGTGTGTGTGCTAATGTGCGTGTGTGCGAAGCGCATGTAAGACAGAGAGCATCCTGATTGGCCTGTTTCTGCAAATCAACCAATCAATTGTCAGTGTGGGCGGGCTTTTATCTCTACTCCCGAGTCCCGAACAAAATTAATCAGTTATGTCTATCTAGAAACAGGAGCACCATGGCAGAGGGAGAGTGCCACAAAACAAAAAAAGTATAAGACACATTTTACGGCAGACTACACGAAAGTGTACCCCTGTCTTATAGGTGTCAAACATAGCCTAATGACAGTCTTGCTCAAGCATTGCCCATGGGGGGTTAAATGATTGCAAAAGGCATGTTGAGGTGAGTTGACAAGTTTCATTTCATCTGCATATTATTCAGGTTAGTTGCCAAGGCTACATGAAAACAACAAACTCCTTAGACCTGTTTAAAGTTGCAGTGGAAAATAAATAAATGCAGTTTACATAAATTGTATAAGCAGATTATATAAATAGTAAAAGTAATCTACAAATTTAAACATAATTAACGAATAATTACATAGGCCTATAGCTTATAGAAATAATATTTTATGCTTTTATATCTTTTAGGGACCACAACATGTTAGGGAGGCTAAGCGCAGGGAAGGCTGCTTCAATATATCTCAGTTCTCCCATTCAGATAGGCAAAGTCTCACTGAGAAGGTGACTACAGCTGAGATCTATTTCCTTCCCTTTTTTGGGGGGGGGGGGATACCTCCCTGAAATGACCTTTTGCAGGTTGGGATGTCTGCGATCAGTGCATTTACAGTAAACAAAACAGATTATAAAACCAATGCATACATTTTCTCTAAAATCATACTGACAGATGACAGTGTTGATTCAAGAGAAAATACATTTTCTAAAATATCACAAATATTTTAAGACAGTTTAAAATGATATGAAGCCACTTCACTCACAAGCTCAAACATTATATTTTATTTGAATGTAATTGTAATTATTTCATTTTATTAGCTATAATGTATTATACTTGATCTATTTTAATTAAGTCATTTTTATTTGCACTTATTATTTTATTTCTTTTTCTTACGTATGTAAAATAACACTTCATTTGAAATATACATTAGTATTTTTCAGTTCTCTGGTAAACAGAGGGACAACTCTTTTCATAAATTATAAACCAATAAAATGCATGGCTTAGCTTTATGTGTTGAGCTATTTTTAGGTTACATTCTTATTATAACGTAACTTAAAAAGTGTCTACTCTGTCTCTGTAGGTGCTGGGAGCAGCCTGCATCACAAATGCAACAGTGCCAAACACCGTATCATCTCCCCGAAAGTGGACCCACGTACCGGAGGCGCCTACAGCAGCACCCACTCCGAGGTTCAAAACAACGATGTTTCAGAGGGAAAGACGGAGCATAGCCATGGCAGGGGCAAAAATGGCAGAGCAGGGGGCGACAGTGCCGGAGGAACGGGCAGCCGAGAGAAAAGGAACGGCAAGGTGCACAAGCCAGCACTGCTCCACCAGAACAGTATGGAGGTGTCCTCATCCAACCAGGTGGTAGTGCCAGATACCACCCAGAGCTCACCTGTCTCTATTAGCAGTGGGCTAAACTCTGATCCCGATATGGCCGACAGTCCCGTGGTGACAGGAATGGGCCACGTAGCCTCAGTAATGAGCAGCCTATCTCATTCCACTACTGTATTCATGTCAGAGGTCTCTGGAGACCCTGTCTATAGCATGTCCCCTTCTGTAGACCCCAACACTCACCTCTTGGGTCCTGACACAGCCTCAAGCAGTCTGGTCTTAGCCGTGACAGCCGACAGTCACAAATTTGGCTTTGCTGGAGCGGTTGGAGTGGGTTTATCAGATGCAGGATCCACGGATGGACTTTCTATGCTATCTGCAGCTAGTGTGTCTGAAGAACTGGTGCTGTCTAGTAACCTGGAATCTGGAAGTATCAAGCTGCCTGAGACCAGTATGAATTTTGACCCCGATTGCTTCCTTAACAACCCCAAGCAAGGTCAGACCTATGGAGGAAACGGGATGAAAACTGAGGAGAGCAACAGGAGCAGCTGCAGTAATGGAGGGCTGCGGTGTTCCCCACCTGTCAGCGACAACGGTTATGGCTTCAACGCCTCTCTGGTGAAGAACATCAAAACGGAGGACATGTCATTTGAACAACAGCTGGCTAAAGAGGGTGGCTATCAGGTTGGAGAAGTCGTGAGCGGTGCTGTTGGTGTGTCTGGTTCCACAAACGGCGGTTCTGCCCAAAACTCCCTGGCTCTGACTGCCACTGGTTCACTGCTGCCGTCTGGAGGTGGACTCAGTCCCAGCACTACCCTTGAGCAGATGGATTTCAGTGCAATTGATCCCAAGCAAGACTATCCATCTAGTGTTATGGAAGCAGCGGCCTATAGCCAATCTATCTCTGGCTCTCACCTGGCCCACCAAAGTCACTCCCCCAGCTTCTTTCTGCAAGGTTCTCCACAGTCCCAAGCCCAGACACACCAGAACAACACCAGTTCGACCCAGAACTCTCACGACTCCAATGCCTACATGGGTCTGTCTGTCGTCAAGACAGACTCAACAGGAACTAATGGGCATCTCCACCACCATCACCATACCCACCCCAACCAGCACACTGCCTCTAACTGCAATGGCGGCTCTCCCACCGAACGGAATGGACAGGCTGGGTCACTCCAGCTTCTGCAGTACCAGAACCGCTTTCCAACCCCAGGTCAGGAGCATGAAGAAGTGGGTGGTTTGGAACAGCCAATAGGAGCAGAACAAGGAGAAGGAAGTGTTCAAGAGAAGGACTCGAATGGGGACCACTTGCAGCCTAGTGAAGGAGGAGAAACTGAGGGTGTAGCTGGCGCAGAGCACTACCTCCAGCAACCAACGGAAGGTGGTGGAGTCGGGCCAGGATCTGGAGGAAAGAGTGCAAGGGCAGAAGGTGGAACGCTGTGCAATGACACTGAAGGAAATGGAACCACAAACAGCCCCCATCAACAGCTCCAGCCGCTCCTGCAAGGAGCCGGTTTGGTGCAGGGGCTTTTTAGCACCGTTGGCACCCACCAGAGCTTGGGCAGTAGTGGAACCAATGGAGGAGGCTCCATGGAGATCAGCCTGGACCATTTTGACGTTTCCTTCGGGAATCAGTTCTCAGATCTTATCAATGACTTCATTTCAGTGGAGCGTGGAAGCAGTCCGGCAGTAGTGGCTGGCAGCAATGCTCTCTACAGCCATCAGCTAATGACCCATTCAGGAACAGAGGGGCAGGTCTCCTCTAGAACTGCTGCGCAACAAGGTGCAGACGAAGTAGCTCATGGGGCAAGGGGGTACAATTCTGCAGACCTCTGCCTGCAGCCCTGTTGCAGCCCTCAGTCTACGCAGACTGGTGCGGTGGCAGGCGAGGCAGGACAATTGGCATACATGCAGGTGGCCGAGGCTGTGTCAGCAGCTGTGGTGCACGGAAACATGGGAATGTTACAGGCTACCGGAAGACTGTTTGTTGTGACAGACTATTCTCCAGAGTGGTCTTATCCTGAGGTAAGGTTCTGACAGGTCTGCAGACCTAAAAAACAAAACAAAAAAAACTTTCAACTGCTATAGATGTATGCTAAAATATCCACCAGGGGGCAGAAGAGTTAAAAAGCAAATGTGTGGGTCTTTTTTTTGCAATTTGTGAACAGATTTGGAGGGAAAATCTGTAGAATTTTGTGGAGTGGATTTAAACATAGTAAAATTATTAATGCTCTGTTATTAGTAGATAATATTAAAGGGGTGGTTCACTCAAACAATAAAATTCTGTCATCATTTACTCGCCCTCAAGTTGTTCCGAACCTGTACTGTATGAGTTTATTTGTTCTGGTGAAAATAAAAAGATATTTTGAAAAATGCTGTTAACCAAAAAGTTGATGGTAGCGACTGACTTCTGTAGTATAGAAAAAATCATATAGAGGTCCATGGCTACCATCAGCTGTTTGGTTACACACATTCTTCAAAATATCTTCTTTTGTGTTCAACAGTAGAAAGAAACTCATGCAGGTTTTGACCAACTTGAGGGTAAGTAAATGATGGCAGATTTTTTATTTTTGGGTGAAGGTACATGAAGGAATTTGTGAATGATTGTTTTTTAATTCTGTGGAAAGTGAAAACATGGGAACTGGCCTCAAGCTGTTTAATGCAGGAATAGATTTGAGTCTTGTGAGGTCTGCATCCAAATTCAAGGTCTTCTCTACAACAACAAGTGACGTATATATTAGTCCCAGAAGGCCCTGGGCCACATGAGACACATGCTCAGCCTGTCATTAACATGCCCATTGGCAAGGAAGCAGTCGGACAAATATAGACAGAGGGATATTAGACCTCACCACAGCAACTCTTCAGCTCTCACAACCCTTAGTTGTTTTTCTCTGACATTTTCCTTGTTGAAAAAAAAAAAAATCATCAGAGATGGGCTTTAATTCAGCATTTCTTGTAGTGACATTTAAAATAATTGCACATTTAGACACATTAAAAGAGAATATTGTCAAATCTGGGCATGTAAGCACAATAAATGTAATCAACCATTTTTTGAGGTGATGTCAACTTTGCAAGTTTTAACAGGTTACATAAAAAAGAAACTATGCTTATTTATATATAATGTTGGTATATATTTCTCAGGGTGGTGTGAAGGTGCTGATCACTGGTCCATGGCAGGAGGCCAGCAGTGAATATACCTGTCTGTTTGATCAGATAACAGTTCCAGCCTCCCTCATCCAGCCCGGGGTGTTACGTTGTTACTGCCCAGGTATTCCAGCACAGTCACAAACTTCATGTACATACAGACATTTAAAACTGTCCTTTTAAAAGGAAAGAGTGATGCAGCTGCATTTCAGTAAAATAAAAGAGGCCACTACTTTAGTCGGTATGCCAAATGGTCCCAAACTAACATCTTCTTTAGGAATTTTTTCCATGCTGAAAAAAAAAGACTCTTTGAAACTTTATTTGTTAAGTCTCTATACTGTAGTCCATGAATATATCATGTGGTCTTTGTGAACAAACAAAGGACTGTTCTTTAACAGCTGTCATAGAGAACTCATTTAAATTCCACTGTTACATTACTAGATAAATAAATAAAAACAAAAATACTCTGAGCCATCAGTCTTAAAGTTGTAAATGGTTTGCAAACGTGTGGACTTCAAACTGTAAGCTGTTTCTTTGCAGGCATAAAATTCTTAATTTATGTCTCATTTCTTTTCAAAGCTCATGACACAGGCCTGGTGACCCTGCAGGTGGCAGCCAGCAGTCAAATCATCTCCAATTCAGTGGTGTTTGAGTATAAAGCCCGTGCCCTGCCTGCCCTGCCCTCCTCTCAACACGACTGGCTCTCACTGGACGGTATGTTTGAGATTTATCTTGTGTTACATTATATACAGCTCTAGTTCTGTACGTTAGTACATAGTTCTGTTTTTGATTGTCATCATTTTGCACTGTAAAGAAACTTTGGATGTTTAATCTGAATTCATGTTTGTTTTGTGTTTTTTTCATGCACTTTGAATACTGACTTTTAATTTGTATATTGCCAAATGTTGTTTGTCTGAACAGCTGATGGCAGACACTTCAAGCTTTGTTTCTAAAGAATTAAACTGCTGGCAGGTCAAACTTGGTTGCTGTTAAACTATTGGTTTTGCATGCATTTTAAACAAGGTGGCCAGGTAGTGTTTGTCTAGTCTAAAAGTAAAATAAAAACAACTCACAGGGATTTTTTTTTTTTGGCCTAAATAAGTAAGTTGGTCAAACTGTGCTGGAAGACTTTGCCAGATGTTTCAGCTATGAATGCCATTCAGTGGTGAATCCTTGTAACCTGTGCAATCAGGTTATGTTTGGTTACATTTAAAAGACTGATAAACGACTTGTCTGTTTTTGCACTCATGGTGTATGGAACAAGTGGAATATACTGTACACTAGAATTGCAGGTTATAAGGACTATGTGGACTAGTTCTGTGGTAAAATCATGCTTTGTTTGATTTTCTGAGGGTGAATCTCACAAAGAAGTATCCAGGTCATGTTTAGTAATAATACAATTTTTTTATTTTTATAGGGTCTTAACTACATTTCAGGGTTGCTTTATATTTTGTGTACATTTAAACCGAAGCCAGGAGTAAAACTCAAATTCACTCAAAAACCATTACTCAAAGTAATATATATATATTGACAATTAAGCACAAGTCCCCAATGTCCTCAACTTTAATGTGTAAAAAACATCATTATCGTTTTCATAGACTGTAATTATAATTATTCTCAAAGATAGTTCTCTTTAAATTGTCATTACTCTAATAGAGTAATTAATATCAGTCCAGTTTTGACACAATAGTTCCCTTCAAATTAAAATAAGCCTAAACTTCACTATTTAAATATATAATTTTACTTAACAATAAAATATTTACTTTACCTTGCTTTTGAGGAAATGTGCTTATTTGTCTAAAAATCGAATCATATCCAATGTATATCTAAAAATATACAAATATATATATTCAAAAAAATAGACTGTTTTGTCTGTTTCTCCACGCTTCGTTATGTGAGATTCAGCCCTACATCAACAATTTAGACTCTAGTTGTATTTGAAGCCATCCCGATGTTAAGTATGTTACAGTTCCAGATAGGAATAGGAAAAACGCTGAAAAAGAGTGATCAGAGTTTGTTAGATAAGATCTCATTCGTCTAATCGAGCTTCAGTTCTCCCAGCATGCTGTCTGCGTGCATCCAGCGCGTTATGTGCGTGGCGCTGAACGACACACCGCCTGGCCTGATTTGTCATAATGCAGAGAGGAGAAAAACAGCTTATCTGCAGCATTGCAGGTACTGAACCACAGGACAGAGGCTGAGAGGGGCATGAGCAATAAACCTGCCTCTTGTTGACACAGATTTGTTGCAAAACACTCGTGTGAGCGACCATCACATTGTTCCAAGCGGTTAAATGAGTGATCACAATTCCATTGTGTTTCGCTGCCACTCCCAAAAGAAAAACACGCTCATATGCAACCACCACACGACTTCAGATTCGCACCAAGACGCACGGTTGTAGTCAAAAGCGAATCAAAAGCGAAATGCTTTGGGTCCAGGTGCTGTCGTAAAACGCTATAAAGCAGAAGTGCGTTTGAAAAACGCACATAAACAAAATACGCAAAAACCGATCGCGGTTCCGAGATATATGGCTGGTGCGCGTAGAGCGTTCGCAATATAAAAGATAGGACAATAACGTAGATTTTTTTCTATTTAATCGACTGTTTTCAGTTGATAAAGCAGGACTGTGATGCCTGCGAGTGTTTGGAGAGTCAGCCGGTGGCGCACGACTGCGCGTAAAGCGGTGCGTAAAGCGCGTACCTGCGGCGGATGAAGCCTCGCGTCTCCATGAGCGAGCGGAGAAGATAAAGCATCGGCAGCAGGGATGGGGAGGGAACAGGAGGAGGTGTAGAGGAGGGGGACGAGGGGTCTTTATCTCTCTCCCTACACACTCCGCACTTACACTTTGTTCTATTGTTTTTGGCTCCGCTGCCAAGCGGCTCCTGCGGTTAGTTTGACGCTGGATGGAGAACATGTGTAAATGACAGACAACACGCTGGCTGATTCGGGTTAGTATGCGTGGTTTTTTCCATACTGTTACTAACTTGATCCACATGCACAGGCTATTTAAAGATGAATATAGGTTGTAGTGGTGCTCCAGGTGTCAGTGTCTTTGTTGTGTGTCCTGCTCTATTCTTTCCCTTGTTTTTGATGTTTCCCAACAGCAGTGAGAGCATTTGTTTCTTCTGGAAAGATGTGTCATTGTGTTTTAGAGAGCTCTAAAACTAAAATATTCACTATAGACTCTGAGGTTGCAGTGTGGAAGTTTCTTGGAATGAATGGTTGTTGAATTATGATGTTGTGCAGGTTTTGCAACGAGGTCAGATTGTACATGAAGGCTTGTAAACTTTTACCAACCAGTGTACACAGAGACCTCCAGATCTCCGTTTGTAAAGCATGTGGTTACAATGAATCAGTCAGGTGTAGTGCGTCTGTGTTCAGCACCACAGGCAGTGGACAGCGACAGTGATGCTGAGTGGATCAGACTGTTGCCCTTCTTCTGTTTCAGCTTTCCATAGGGAGAGGACGAATATACTGTGCCATGAAGTTGACCCTTTTCCTAAAACTTTATAGTGTAATAGGGAGATACAGTGTTGTTTTGATACAGATGTATTAGAATTGTTTTACCAACCTGTTGACATCTTATGGTTACATTTGCCATTTTCCTTTTCATTCTGTCTTTTCATTATTATGAACAACACTTATTTTAGTTTCTAATCTGTGTGTGTCAATCTGCAATTCTCTGCAAACCTTACTGAAATCACACAGCAAAAGTCGAGGATTTCAACCCAGACCAAGAAATTTCTGTATTCTTTTTTTGCTGGCCTGCCTACATGCCCTTACAAGGAAACTTGTAACTAGGTCACCATAATCAACCGCAAATCTGAAGTTCAGAGTTCCTAGTTCTGCTTTGATGAGATTTCCTGTGGAATTCTAGGAATTGCGGTCAGAGCTTGAGTCCACTAATGGAGCGCCCACACAGATGTGTCTCGTCTGTGCTGTTTTTGCTCTCAGTTGAAATGAAAGTGTTTGTTTGTATGTCTACTCTCCTTGCAGACTGAACTAAATTAGATCATCTTAGCAAGGATCAGACAGTGTTGCACTTGTTTTAGTTTTATGTGTAATTAGAGTACTCAACTCCCTGTAGAGATTCTGTGTTTTTATTATTTTTTTAATGGTTATTCAAAACGGATGATCCCCCGTAATATTTTCCAAATTTTTCAGTCAGTTTCATTGACAGTAAGATCTTTTAAATTGTGCAAAACAGTCAAAGTTTGTGTGGATATACTGACCACAATATTTGCAGTATTTTAAATAAAACTCTTAGAAGCCTATTGTTGTCCATTACTTGCCAACACTGCAAAAATTTCTCAAGAAATCAAAAATAAAGAATGAAAAACAACATAAACAAGAGGGCTTTTGTTTCCAGTGGTCAAACACTTTGTGCTGGAAGCTTTTGTTTGTCTGTTTAAGTCAAATGTTCTGGTCTGAGGCAGTATATGTCTGATAATTCTCGATCAGAGACCTTGAATGTGAGTTTGAATTGCTAATCTGACATGGTTTGTTGAATTGTTTAAGCAGAAGCAGAAGGCATATTTCCAGTTAGACAAGGAAAGTTAATAAATAATCAGTGCGGGTAGAGCAATAATGCCATTATTTTCATAGCAGCCTCGCCTCAGTCCAATTCTATCCAAAACTAGCACCTGTTTCAGGGTCATGATCTACCAGATCTACCAATGTCCACAGCATTAGGGGCTGTTATCCCAGCTTTGAGTCCATGCTGAGCTAAATCCCCTTAAGACAAAATCATTGCACATTATCAGCTAAATCCTGTCGAAAGGGACATTTGTGTGATTTAGATTTTTTCAATTTCTGTTCGATGCATTCATAATGATGGGTTGGAACAGGATATTAGTCTGTTACAGATTTAAAACAAATCCTGTTGAAATGCCCAGCAGAGCATGAGCTCTTTTAAATTCTAAAAATAAAAACGAAAGAGTCAATATGTTCTCTGTGCTCAGAGGTAGCAAATATTGGATATGCTCAGGGAAAAAATTATGTCCCAATCATCATGATTCAATAAATAATCAAACCAGTCATAAACACTGAAAACATCCTATTTTCTGTACACATTATTGGATATGTTGATTATTTATGACATAGATATTTCAAATGGATTTCTTTATTATTTAATACTATATAATTGTCATTATTTTGCAGACAGTAATTGAAAATTTAATGAAGAGAGGTGGCAGCTGTGGCAAGGAATCAAATGATGCAGAAAAGTGTCACAACCAGATTTGTGCACTTGTTTTGGGTTGCTGTACAGTCTCAGGTTGCCAGATTGCAATATGGTTTCTTCCACATCAGTTCTTCAAATCGGCCTGCAAGATGGAAAATGGCACTGTGCATTCTGCACAATTTTGCACCTTTGTCTAATATGCAAAGCAACACTGTCACTTGATGTGCAATAATCATCCTCATCATTCCTTGTCATATGTATGCATTGTCAAATGCTTGTTTGATTTCTGATGACTGTAAAGCCTCTAGTCTCTTTATTACCAATCTCAGCCACAATAAACCGCAACAGATCTTCAACAAGTGAATGATTTTTAGCCCCTGTTGCGCTTGTAGCTGTAAAGTGGTGCAGAAGCCCCCACTCTCAAGAGCATGATGCAACTGTGATGAAATAGGGAAACCGGCTTGGACTCTCTGCATTAGGATATTACCATGAGATACTCAAACATCCAGCGAGTAGAGAGTTTAGTCCTCTCACTCAAGGCTTGTGCTCAACTCCATGAGGTCCGCTTGACCAGGAGTGCTACTCAGACCAAAGAAGAAGCACCAAGGCTGATGTAACATCTCCTGAAAAACAGTAACTCGCATTGGCACAGTCTAGTACTGGTAGGTTTGTTTGTTTGTTTATGTTTTTTGGACATCTTTGGGCTTGTTTATGCATGCACATCGTCTGTGTTATTGAAGGTTGTTTTTGGGTGCTTGGGAAAAGTCTGATTTATGCACACAAACACAAGACTGTCATTTTCTATACTTTTAAAAGATGGCGTAAAAGATGTATTTAAGGCTTTTTGAAGAATCTTGATCTTATTAAAGTGGGTATTACAAGTTAAAATTAACTGTTGGAACTGGTAAGACTGTAGAAGCTGCTTGATTTTTGCATGCATTTGTTTGTTGTGATGTCTTAGGAGCTGATTTTTCTGTAGGAATTCAAATAAATTGGGCCAATTTTTGACATTGAAAAAAAATAGTGGTCCAGTTTCCTTGAATTCACCTTATATATTCACCTGAATATAGCAAATGTAAATAACGTCGCCTCATCCTTTTCCTCTAAACATATTCTCCATCACTGCATTAATAAACATGAGTTTGGTCTATCTGTTTTGAAACGATGCCCCTCAACAGTTTCAGGTTTGACACAAAGCTCTCAAGCGTTCTGTTGCCTGGCTGGTCTGTTGGTGTCTGATTGGACGTCTCCAGGCTGCTGGAGGTGTAGTAGAGCGTTGATTATGTCACAGCCCCGTTGTAGAGAAATTTGGTCCCTCCTCCCCTTCCGTCCTCTCCCCCATCCCCCCCCCCACCCCCCCCCCACCCCAGCCTACATTACAGTACGTGTGCCGCATTCTGAGTGAGAGCGAGAGAGAGAGAGAGAGAGAGAGAGAGAGAGAGAGAGACAGTCTGCCAGCAGCAGGTGGAAATGACATCATCTGCACTGCACCAACACTGCAGTAGTGTTTGAACAAAGCTGCACTGGAGCTACATTTGGAGTGACTCTTTTTGTCTGGAAGGGTAGATTTTTTTTGGTGGAAAAACACAGAATCCAATGCATACATTTAGTTCACTCCATTAGAATTAGACTCACTTTCATTCACTGTGTGTGAAACAGAACTGGTGTCAGTGTGGTATATGCAGGGAATTTGTCCTGATGTTAGCTTTCACTGTAACAAAACAACACATTATGAGCATACATACCAGAGACCTCAAGTAGCTTTTTTTTTTTAAGTGGACAAAGGATATGCAAGCAAGATGATATTTGATATAGAGATGTAAAGGTTTTTTTTTTTTTTTTTACACTTTTACAGTCTCAGGACAGTTACACAATGCAGACCTTTTTTCTTAACTTATATATATCTTTTTTTTTTCTTTTTTTTTTTATTAAATATATTTGTGTAGATGTCTAGAAGTGAATCACAATGCATTTTACTTCTGTAACATGAAATATTTTTAAATAAGATATTAAGAGTTAAACAAGATATTCATCAAGAAAAATATAGGATGGAGCTTTAATTTTTTTGTATCCATGGACACTGACTCTGAAATGACCATTCGCTGCCATTGTGAACACCCCTGACAAAGAACTGACAAAGAAATTGGTTTCAGAGATCAGTTATGACCTCTTTATTTATTTATTTATTTATATTTATTTTTTTAATAACACGCACCGATTAATCATGCTCAATAACACCGGGAACATGTGTTAAAAAAGTAAATGGAGTTTAATTTCATGGTGATTTTAAAGGCATTTGATATGTATACATAACATTCTAAATTCTCCTTATGTTTTATGCAGATAACCAGTTCAGAATGTCCATCCTGGAACGCCTAGAGCAGATGGAACGAAGGATGGCAGAGATGGCCAGTCAGCAGCAGCAACAAAGCAGTGGAGGACCATCTGAGAGCGAAGGAACTGGAACAGGAGGAGGAGAAGGAGGAAGAAGCAATTCTGAACAGGCACAGGTATCATTCTGAGCTACACTGTATTACTCCAAACTAATGAACATCACCGTTAGATTCTTAGAATTGACTTGGTTCTTGATTCTTTGTTGTAGTTCTCACCAGATCTGGGTCAGAGCCAGGGTCAAGGTCCGGCTGGCAACTCTTTTGAGAGCCGTGTGGTGATAGTTTGTGAAAAGATGATGAACCGCGCTTGCTGGGCCAAATCCAAGCACCTGATCCACTCCAAGACATTCCGGGGCATGACTCTTCTTCATCTGGCAGCCGCCCAGGGCTACACCACCCTTATTCAAACACTTATCAAGTGGCGGTGAGTATACTGATTGCATACCTGCACTAAATGTCCATTTATAGTGCATATATATCATTCATCTCATCTGTATTGTTCTCTCTGCTGTTTGTTTTTTACAGCACGAAGCATGCAGACAGTATTGATCTAGAACTTGAGGTCGATCCTCTAAATGTGGATCATTTCTCTTGCACACCACTGGTGAGTGTTGACAGGTCAGGATACCTTTATCGTGATACCATGTAGCTTCAAAATGCTGTTTGTATAGGGATGTAACGATTCGCTCAAGTCACGATTCGATCATGATTTTAATTTTTTTTAAACAATAAACGATTTTTTTTTTTTTAAATGATATTTGAGACAAATTATAAATTAAATGTGTACTTTTATTTTTGCTTGGACAAAATGTTGCACATTTCTCTGTTAAATACAAATATTACACTATAATAATAGCACTTGCATATTATTGCTGTTTTGTTGGTTTTGATTGCTTCTGTTGTCCTTATTTGTAAGTCACTTTCCATAAAAGTGTCTGCTAAATAACAAAATCTTTATATAATGTAAATAACAAAGCTATAATTTCGAAATGTAAAGCAAAACTATACGTTAAAATATCTGCATGAAACAGAAACAGCAGACAATCTTAATGAGACGCAGATTCGCTCTCTGCCAGTAGGTGGCGCTTAAAGCATTTCTTTAGTTTCCGTTGTAAACAAAGCGGCGCTGCATGAACTTTAATATGCATTATACAGAGGAAAGATGAAAAGAAAAATACCATCTAAACTTTTCTAAAGACAGTAAGTTCCCCTCAGACATACATTCTTTTAGCATCTCAACTGATATGAATCGTCACATATTTGAATCAATTTTCAACCGGCACGCGGTTAATCGTTACATCCCTATGTTTGGATGAGTTGTTTGATATAGAAGGGGCAGAGCATGGCATACAAATTAAATTCAACTAAATTTTCTTCTCTTTAGATGTGGGCTTGCGCTTTGGGTCATATGGAAGCAGCCGTGGTTCTGTATAAATGGGATCAGCGAGCTTTGGCCATCCCAGATTCTTTGGGTCGCTTACCATTGGCTATTGCCCGCTCCCGTGGCCACACCAAGCTGGCTGAGTGTCTGGAAAGCCTTCAAAGGGAGGAGCAGCAGTCAGGAGCACTGACTACAACTCCCAGCATGCCTTTCTCACAATCAACTGAGGCCTCAGCTGCTGAGGGATGGATGAATGTTTGGGGTACAGAGACATCTTCAGTTGGGCTGAAAGAAAGCAACATCACTAGCTCTGCTTCCAGCTCCAGCTCAGGTAAGAACTGGAATCTTTCATTCTATCTGAAGTGTCAGTCTTCAAAAGACTTGTATATGTATGTTAAGTTCCATACAGTTAAGAATAACCTAGTAAAATGTAGAAAGACCTTGCATGAACAAATGAGTACTTTGTAAGCAGATGGGTCAGGTTAAGAAACAGGTTTTGTACAATTTGGTCAAACAGACTTGCTTTGTACTTTTGCAGACCTGAGGAGGCCCAGGTCAGAACCATCAAGTTTCTATAGCAGCGTTAGTCATGGGGACGCCCCATTAAGCAAGAAACACAAACCCAACCCTGAGACCCTTCAAACCCAGACCAGCAAATCCTGCTCTGCCCCTCTTGGACTAGAAGAACAGGCCAACAAACCTAAAATGTGCCCTTCCAGGGAGGGTACTGTGGAGAAAGAGCAGGGAGATGGTGAGCAGTCTCGGACTAAGCTGGGCTCAACTTGTGGAGATGGCTGCTGGGTTTCCAGACAAGCTGCAGGACGCAGAGTGCCAACTGTAGGACTTGGCAAGGAAAGGCTCGCAAACAGACTGAGATTAAGAGAGATTGCTAGTGCTGGAACAATCTCCGATCTGCGGACAACCCAAGAAGATCTGGAGAACACAGGAGTCTTGCAGGTGAGGCATAGAGAGGGTACTTTGACTCGAGTAGTCTTCCGAAACTGCATCTTTTGTAGTTCTATAGGATAAAAAGTAAAGTCTGTCAGATTTGGTATTGACTAGTATTGACTTCTATCTTATGTCTCAATGGCAATATTGCCAGCAATCTTACATAGCTGTCCTGTACCCTGCTTTTTTAGGGGAACATAAACATGTACAGTTACTGGTGCAATTTTAAAAGTACACAACTTGTTTCAGAACACAAACATGATGACTTTGGCGGAAGAAGTCATTGAGGCGACATCTGATCGCATCAAGAGGGAAAACTTTGTTGCATCAGACACTACACTAGATGGCGTTGGAGTCAGCAGTACCATGAACTGGTTGGCCAGTTACCTTGGAGATGCGGAGAGGTGATTCATCAGAAAGTTGACCTATTCTCAAGATTCCTTGTTACAGTCCCTTTGGGTTCTTGTATGTAATTGTTTTCCCAATTGTTCCCAGGTTCCTGTTTAACAAGCCCCTAACTTCCTCTCCTGGCCTGGGCCCAGTCCACGGTGGAGGACAGCCGGAACTTGACGGTCCTCTTGGGAAGCTTGGTCTCCAGTCCCCCGCTGAATGGACTGCCCTCCTCAATGCCTCCCACAACAAGGAGGAGCGTGACCTGACCCAGCTGGCCTTGTCTGATCCTGAACAGAGAGAACTTTATGAGGCAGCCCGCCAGGTCCAGAACACCTTCCGCAAATACAAGGTAGGGCAGGGCTTCATCCAGGTGCCAGGTCACCCCTGAAGGTTATCAGTGGTGTGTTGCCAGTGTTCGTGATGGTCCAGTTTCAAAGGTCTTGATGTATTGTGTTGTGTTGTATGGTGTTCCTGAACTTTAGGTAAATTAATCTGGATCTTTGCAGTCCTGTGTCGTGAAAGGTGGTATGATTGTTGTGGTGTGCACTCAAAAGGCAGAGATAGGGTCACTGTTGTTGACAAGCATGGGGAAATTTGCTTGAGCTTAGCATGGCCTTGCTATAAGGAATGATTGCATTATTTCCTCCATCTGTCTATCTGTCTGTCTTAACGGGATGTGCAGATATCCCTGAGTCCACACCACATTGGGTGTTCAGAGCAGATTTCTCCCAGTGTTCCGCTGTTGCGCAGTGCTCTGAGGAATAACCTTCTCCAGGGTCTCAGAGCATATCGACACAACTTTGCCAGTCTAAAAGGACACCTTGGCCAGGCACAAAAGGAATCAGATGCCATCATCTCTGTGGCCTTGCAGGCCTCCTTGTAAACACTTATCTCTCTCCTGTCCTTTCCACCCTACCTTATCCCCCTCTTCCCCCATCCTGCAGGGCCGTCCGCTTCGGGAGCAGCAGGAACTGGCAGCTGCTGTCATTCAGCGCTGTTATAAGAGGTACAAACAGGTAGGCAGAGACCCCCAGAATTTTCTGTGTGTGCACATTTGAGTGGTCAATTATTAAAGGCTTTACAAGAATGTCTTCAATTCCCTCCTCTCTCTTCCCCAAGCTGACATGGATAGCCTTGAAGGTAACACTTCCTGCTTCATCTACAACGACTACTGCTTTTAACTGGAAGTTTGTTAGTGGTGCTTCTTTATTACTATTACTTTGTTTATACTTAGGGTTATGGATATGAACCAAACTTGTACAGTCAAAAATATTAATGCTTGCTCAAATTGCGCAGCTTGCTATGAAAAGATTAACTATTTAGCCAACTTTCCTGACTAATTAAACAATAAAACAGGCAACAAAAAAATCTAAAATTTTACACAGAAAGAGGGATTGAGGCAGTACACAAAACACCTACAGTAGCAATGTCCTAGCATACACATTCAGTGCCAAAAAATTTAGCAACTGCATAGCAACTGTCAATCATCCACAACACATCTAATATAAAGTTGATAGTGTAGTTTGGCAATGTTGATGTTTATTTTTTATTAGCAAAATTGCTAATGGAGTGGTTTGCTACAGATCTCTCTCTCTCTCTATCATGTGACAACTTTCTCTGTCCTTTTGGCAGTATGCACTTTATAAGAAGATGACGCTGGCCGCCATCCTTATCCAGAGTAAATTCCGCAGCTACCACGAACAGAAGAAGTTCCAGCAGAGTCGGAGGGCAGCTGTGCTCATCCAGCAATATTACCGCAGCTACAAAGAGCTCGGCCGGCCAAACCCACGAAGGCGAGCTACTGCAGCTGCAATGGTGCAGCACAAACTCAGGTAAAAGAACAGACATTCAGTACAGGGCAAACTAGTGCTTAAAGATATAACACATCAGATTTTATAAAAGTTTTTGAAAAACACTCATGCCAACCGCAGGTTGTAATTGGTGTGAGCACTTTGGCGCCACCACTGGCCAAACAAGAAACTGCTTAATGATTTAAACCTTTTCATGTAATACATCACATTTAGGATTAAAATGCCACCCTCGTGTATAGAACTAAGCTGAATTTAGTTCCCAAAATCTATTTGTGTGTACACATACTTGATCTAACCAGCCTTGTGTGTTCAAGGAGTGCTCACAAGGAGGGCTGCATGCATTAATGTCATTTCATTTCATTAATGTCATTAGTGTCATTTCACCCCAAGTTACGACAGGAGGCTGTTCCTCTAAAGTGTACAGTCAATTTGGATGATTTATTACGTATGTGCCAACACTTCAAATCTGATACACTGCCAAATCAACTTTTTAAAGAATGGCAGCAATCAAAACCCTGCTGTTTACTTTAAGAGACAATCTGTTGTTGACACAGCGCCAGAAAATGATTTACTTCACTAACAGTTTGAGTCCAAGTACAAATAGAAGCTTCATTATTTTTGCATGCCATTTGTTGTCATACAATCTGTTGCAGCAACTGCAGTTTGATCCTTAATTGCTGGTGTTTTCTAGGAGAGAAGAACATTACTTTTGCATATACTTGGAGTTAAGGATATGAACAAACCTCTAACACTGGTGTTGTATTAGCATGCAACATTTGTGCTCTGAACATGAACTATTACTTGAATCATCTGTCAAGCTGAGGATAGGTGTGCTGATATTTTTCTAAGCTATTAGACACATTTTGCCTTGTAGGCAATGAAAGATGCAAAAGATCCTATAGACTTTGGAGATGCTAAATGTTTGGTTTAACCTGCCAGGGAACACAACCAATAATGCTGATCATTTTGTTTTAGAAGCAGTTTACTGACCATGAGACAAGACCAGGCTGCAAGAAAAATAATGCGGTTTCTGCTGCGGTGCCGTCACAGGTAGGCCAAAGACGAGAACTTCGACCAGGTGCATTGTGTTGCTACAGCACTGTTGTTCTTTAAGCATGCACACACCAACTCTATGATATACTTGCAACTTTGAGATGAATCAGCCTTTTAATATCCTGTGGTTTAAAAAGGCACATGTCATAATCTCTCAAGCACACCAACACGATTGTCAGGAGTCATAAGACAGCAACAGACAAACCTTGGTGTTTTCATGGCTCTGTTACAAAAGCCCTATTGTGTTTGGTCCCATTTCCCCAACCCAACCCAACCTCAGTGTGTACTAATAGCTGTCTGGTGTTGTTTTGCTGTCTATGCAAAGCCCCTTGATGGACCATAGACTATTCAAACGGGTGAGTGCAGCCTCAGTAAATCAGTTCGTACCCCTCGATTTCTCTTCTTTTATCTCCCTGTCTCTCCCTTTTCTTTCATCTCGTTCTCGATTTTCTACATCTATGTACCTTGATTTCAGATTCTGCTGTTCCCTATGACTCTAGCTGTTCTTTCTTTCCCTCTTTTCTTTTATCTTATTTTCTCTATTGCTTTATGCCTGCATGCATGACGGCCGACTGGAGCCTGAGTTGACTGAGCCTTATATGAGAGAGAGAGGACTGTAGATCCAACCAACCAGCAAATACAGATGATGCATTAATTGCAAAACTAACAAAGCACTCTCTCCCCCTCTCTCTCTCTCTGTCTCTTTCTTCTCTCAATCTCTCTCTCGGTCCCTCTAAAGTCTCCTCTATTTCTCTGATGCTTATGACAACACTAAGGACTGCTGGGTAGTGCATTTGGCAATTGCATGATGGCTAAAGATATGGAGGCCTTGCTTCTATCAGGGCATGCTTGGAATAACATCCCTTTCTCTATGGGAGAGAAACTGTCTTGAATGCCTGGCTGCCTGTTTTATACATCTCTTTTAGCTTTTATAAGCTTGATTTGGGGGATGAGGGTGGGACGGGGATCAAACTGTGAGCTAACAACATGTCTGGGGGTTTAAAATGTCTTTAAAAGGTTCTAAGGTACTAAGTTCTTGCTTAAAAAGAAGTGTAGAGGTATAACATGTTGAGAAATCTAAATATTTAATTAAGAATTTGATGTAATTTCTGTGTTGTACTGTGCGTGAATTGTAGGGTTATATAATGTCATTCTTTCAAGGTTATAGTTTTAAGATGAATGGTTTACTTTAGATTATTTTGGCTATTAAGGTTTTTTTATTTATTAATATATTAATATGTGTTTGCTTTGTAATCCGAATGTAGAATATTAGTTGTAAAAAGTAGATTTCAAAGAAAACCATTTTTTCCCACAGATTTATAAAATGCCACATTTTTACTGAAAGACAGCCGCCAAAAAAGTGTGTGCATTTAAATCACACTTAAATGTGTGAATGTCATTGGATTAGATGCAGAAGTATCATCTGTGCTCAAATTGACAACCACAAAATGTTCAAAATTTTTTATTTACAATCATAATTTTAAGTCTACGGTTTATTATTTAAACCTTCTTTCCTGCTTGAAAAGTGTCCTTGTGCTATCTTTCTTTAAAATAATTGATACTTGCCTTGATGTTATGTTATCTAATGCAATGACATTAAGACATTAAGACTTATCTTTTTGTTCCTCGAGGCTTTAAAGATCTCTGTCATATATAGTGGAGTATATTTGTTGTTCTTTGCTGGTTCCAGTGAGGAGATAGTAATGAAACTGGCAGGTTAATGCTCTGTGATTCCTCTAAGAGCCCAGGATGCTTGTGAATCCTCAGGCTAACCCTGCAATACTCTTGTTTTTGGTCTATTTTCAGAGCGAAAGAATTGAGAAAGGCCAAGGAACATGAGAACGCCGCAAAGAGCCCCGTCGCAATGTAACATCTCCGAGCGGACTCTTCCTCTTCCTCTTCATTGCATTTTTACAAGAGACAATTTACGGAAAAAGCAAAAATTATTCAGGAAGCGGAACACGGAAGATCATCGGAAATGCGACGGTTGAACTCTAAGCAGCATTGTGACTAAGTTCTGCACCTAAATTGTGTTATTTCTCTTTAGGGGGAACTGAAATAAGACTATTGGGGAAATATGACATTATCTTCATGGCATTTTTGCACTCTTCATATATTTTTTTTTTTAGATTACAAAAAAGGAAGAAAAAAAATTGAAGGAAGACCAAGGAGCAAAGGCTTTTTATTCCGACCAGCGCTTGTAAAATATCAAAATATCACATCAGAAAAACATCATGCTGGAAGCCACTTCAGATTACATTTTTATATTTTGAAAGGAAAATAATACAACAATCAGTTTGGGAGAAAAAAAAAGGACAAAACCTAGAAAATGTAAACCAAAAAAAGCCCTCATTTCAGTGACCATATGCATGCAGAGTTTTTGAAATCAGGCTCTCATCTCCACAGATTCTTTTTTTGACAAATCCTGTCCGTTCATTCAAAGGGAAGCCTTCATATGAATGTAGATGGGGTCAGGGCAAAAATGCTGGGTTTGAAATATCAGTGTCTTACCTTTGTCTTTATGGGGATTTAGGGGACTTCTGATGACAACTTGGGGGATTGAAGCGAAGCCCTCTGGGTTACTGTTTTGTGTGCACTGTTTTCGACTTTCTTATGGGTCCTTTTCTTAATGTCATTTTGCTGGCCTGACTTTGTGTGTCCCGTGTTTGTTGAACTGAATCTGGATACAGTGCATGTGTTTGAGCGAAACGCTCCTGCATGCTATGTAAATGTTTTGTGTTTTATTTTCATTCATTCACATCGGTGATATTGTGGCACCATCAAACTGGACCGTATAAGCCTGTTTGTTTCTGAGTATACTGTTATAAAGACCATTATTTTTAGTTATTTATTTATTAGCTTTATTGAATTTTGTTTCTTTTTTTTCTTTAGCATAATTCAATTTTTTTAATTGTGATGGTTTTAATTAATCTCCTTGTTTTTGAAACTGACCTTTTTTTAATGTGAACTGCACTATCAATTGTGCCACAGCGTCAAACGTATATTTGCAAAGGTTATCTTCCATTTGTGTGTGTGTGTGTGTGTGTGTGTGTGTGAGTGTGTGTGTGTGTGTGATACGTTTCTTCATTGTTACTGTTGGTTGATTTCAAAGAGCTCCAAAAAGCCGCCACAAGCTTTCCCGTGGAGTTTCACTGAACATTGCCTTGACTTTTTGAAGGGTCCCTATACAGAAGCTTAAAAAAAATCCATATTTTTGACTATTTAGTGGTCCCTGTACATATGAAGATAGGTGAAGGAACGTTGATAGCCAGAAACTTTTTCCGAAGAGGATTGTATTTAAGAATATATAGTATTTTATTCATAAATTGGATTATAAAACATTAAGAGACAAACAAAAAACATATATTGTATAGTTTTCTTTGAAAGCCCAAGATGTACGGTTGTATTGTTTGTAAATATTGTAAATATTGGTTGCGAAGAAGGAGCCATGTGCATGAAACTTTAAGACGTTGAACATAATGTAAAGATAAAATGTAGTGGCAATGGTCTGTAATACGACTTCATTAGAAGACTTTATTGGAAATGTTCTTTTCACGGAGCATTCTCTAAAGCATGACATGAATCACGATAAAACCGTAGATTTAGAAGAAGAGCCAAACAAACCCATCAGACACAACTGGAACTTTCTTTTTCAGGATTAGCGGGAATAAAATAGTGTTTTGTTTTGTGTTTTTTAACCGATGGTGACCGGTCATGTGAATGATACAGGACTAAAATAAGCTTTTCCTTTGAGAAGTAGAGAAGTATCACAGTATTGGAAGAACTAGTATTGAATGACCAGACTACACTCACGTGGCCATCAGTTACAGCTGAGGTTTCTACCATAAAGAGGATGAAATGTCTCCACAGTTTTTCTTGTATAGCATGACTAGAATGTGTTTTCACATTTTATCGTCTTGAACTAAACATGAACAATGGTCTTGGATGGAGTCAGGAGGTCAAGTAGGTCTTGTAATTAAAAATGATGTTGATGTGAGGGTTGTGAATGGTTATTTCAAACAGGCGATTCCCATACACATGCTTACATGCTAGACAAATGTCACACTCAAACTGGAATCAAACAATGAGAGGGCATGAAAACGGTCATGGATAAATATTGTGAATGTAGCTCAAAACACGTACATTTCGACTCTCATCAGAATCTACGACTGCCATGTGTTCAAAGTTTAGTTTTTTTTATTATTTCTTCATTTGTTGGGGGGCTGCTACCAACATTCAAAACCCCATGGTTGAGTCACGCTGAATCATATAGGTTTCTTTCCTACATTTTGATTCTCTTTATGCTTATGGAAACAAGCACGACGTCTTTCACATATTTCTCCGAAAGAAATTTGAGACTAACTGACCCCCTGAATTTCCAAAGTGATTTCAGCTGAGGAGAGGCATCATTTTAACTTACACCAGCACATTTTGCCTGTTAAAAAAGAAGGACGAGGAAAGAATGTGGTGCTTATCTGCTGAATTATTACCTACGTAGTTTTATTTCTACTCCCCACATGTAGATCCATTGTTGTTTTAGAAGTTAAATGTTTCCTCAAAATGAGTCTCAATATCAGTATTATTATTCTAGAAAGTGCCTAAAACATTCCACCAGTATCAGGAGTGTGTTGTTCCTAAAGAAGTTGACATGAAAACCAATGGTATGCAATGCTAAAGGCTGGTTTTACTGTCCAATCAGGAGCCCAGGTCTGTTTCCTCCTCCCACACCCTTTTCACTCCCGAAGGCACCTGTCATTTTGGGTTTTTTCATCCCCTGTTCATTCCAATTCTGTCTCCCAAAAGTGATTCGTTAAAAGATTTTGAGTGACCCAATAACATACTATGCATACTTTCATTATTTCTGTCATTTTATGTGCTTTTCTTTCTCTTTTTCCATGTCGGATCTAAACTGGGCCAGGAAAGTAGGACATGCTCGGTGAAGTTGGCACATTATATAACAGTTTTATCCAGTTGTTAGATTCAAGTCATAGCACAACTCTAAGCGAAGGTGGTCGACTTTAATGTCCCTTTCCATCCAAATAGTATTCTTCCAACTTGAAATTTCAGGAATCATAAGCAAAAGTCCTCAGAATTCACCAGGAAAAGCTGTTTATGGATCACCAGGTATATGTATCTCAGTTTGGGTCATTCATCATAGGGAAGGGAAAAATCTGCCTCCCTTTTGTAGTTCTACTCAGGGTGCTAAAACAGGGAGAGGGTGTTTAGCATGGAGACTAGATTAGGTTAGGTTAAGTCTCCAGGTTCAGCTCAGAATCAACGGGACAAACCACTGGGAATATGTACTTCCATGTGTACATTACTACAACATTCGCTTTGTTACAAACCACTGCTTTCAGAGACAAGACTGTCACTCGGGTAACAGGATAGGCCGTGTATGTTTATAGAGGTTTTAGACCATTTTTCCAAAACTGAGCAGGTATCCTCATTCATGCAGATATCATCGCTCATTTAGTATTGCCATATCCCCATGGGATTGGGAATGCATAAGTATACCTCAGCGCCAAATACCTTCAGAATAAGGTGGGAGATCCCGTCCTCTTATGAAACAGCTCAGTATACGTACATCCGGATCATGCTTTCCGTATTTTTGTCAGATAAGAGAAATATGCACTTTGTACAGCTCACCATCCAAGTTGAATTCCCTCTCCAAGCCCTGGTAGGTTATAAGTGCATTTGTATGTGCTTTATCCCGACGTATGAACATGGATGACCACATGAGCACATGTAAAGCTTTTAGCTGAGCGAGGGAAAACACTACTGGTGCAGTTGGAAGTTTGTACGATGTCCTAAATCCTCTCTTTGGAACTCCGGAAATGCAGGTTAGGCTTAAACAGAACCCGAAAAACCACTCGATTATAAGCTTCTCACTTACAAGTACAGAGCAATAAACACTGTTTTAGACAAGCTCTTTAGATTGAAAGAATATGGATAAGTCAAACATTTAAAAAAATATGATGATAATAATAATAAAAACAAAAATAGAAAAAAAAAAAATTGGGACATGCTTAGTTCACTTCCTCTTATGCAAATACAGGTACACAGGGAGAGGTGTTCAGTGGTCTGTGGACATTGATTTCATATTTCCCAGCACTAATGCACGTTTTCATCATTTTAAAATGAAGAATAGAAAAAAAAAAAGATATAATATGAGCCCATATTTCTTATAGGGCAGTGGGCTTTCAACACTCTGCATGTGAAGCTAGTATTAGACCTCTGTTTTCCCTTCTGTCTCTCTTTCTTTCTCTCTCTCTCTTTCTCCTTCATACCAGCTTTGTGCTCCTTGTATCCTCCTCCTCCTTTTCCTCCTCTGATGATTTTTGCCTCATGTGCTATTTTCTCTGCCGTCTCCCTCTTACTGTCCTTCTTGTGAGTTTTATTTATTTACTTAGATTGATTTATGTTTTTTTTTTTTGGTTTTGTTTTTGCTTTGTAACTGTGCATGTCAGAGCATCAATGAATTGTTGGATATGTTTTTAAAAAAAAAAGAAAAAAATATTCAGCTGCTGAAGCCATGCAAAGCATTTTGAATTGCCCTTAAAATGGGAAATGTTTTCTGAATGCTTTATTTTATTTCTGCTGTAAAATAAAATCTTAAAAGAGAAATGGTGCTCATGTTGTCCTTTTCTTTTTTCCTTTTTTCATAACATTATTTCTAAACTCCATCTGCTATGAAACAGCGGTTCACACAAACACACAATCTCAGTTCCCTTCTCATTACTGACATAAAAAAGGCTTACCATAATTAACTCTATATTTACACATTAAGAACTACATAATGAAACATTCAATATGAAGTTACTTACAGTTAACTATAATTAAATCTATATTTTACATTTATATAATTATATTCATTTGATTTCACATTTTTAAATATAAGCAGTGAAATTACAAAACTTTAATTCTAATATTAAATATTACTAATATAATACACAGTATATATTTATTTTAATATTATTTACTTACGAATATAGACATAAAACTATTAATATGATATAATAAATAGTATCAATATAGTATACAATATTATAGTATATTGTAGTTTTTATCTATTTGTTGATTTATATATTCATTAGTATTTTATGCAAATACTGACATGAAAAAAAGTCACTTTCAGCTCGTTTTTCTTTGTCCGCGTGCCCGTGCTCACAAACACGCGCGCGCTCACAGTAGCGGCTGTAGTATCAACGGGGCCTTCACAAAACACACATCAACTCAGCAAACATGTGAGTAAAACCGCTTGAACACCACTCACACGATCTCATTGAGTGCAAACACTTATGTGTTATATCGTATTTTAAATGTTCGATAATATCAGTGAATGTCAGTCTCGCTGAGTGTGTTTGTAAAGTTTGTGTTGTGCTAATATGTGCGAAAGCAACAAGTTAGCTTAGCGTTAGCTTCAAGGCTTGATATAGATTTTTATTCCCTTTCGGTTATTAAGTCTAGTCCGTTTAAATTGGGATTAGTGCATATGACGCTGTCAGTGAAGTTTATTTTTAATTCAAGAGTTTTTAAAGAGTTTTTGTGTTTTTATATAACAGCTACATGCTAACGGCTGAAGGTCTGTTTCTGACTGAATTTGTGGAAAGTTAAACTTTAAGAGTAACGTTAATTCAGCTAAAGACATTTTACTATAGTAATAATACATTTGGTTTGCCTTAGTTCTACATTTATTGTCTTTTATGACTAATGTGCCCTGAACTTTGCGGCCAAAACTTACAGATTTAATATAAAATCTTAATAAAGTACGGTTATATTAACCTAACTAAAGATGATGTCATAATTTCAACAACCTGATAGCAGTTTAATTAATATGCATCGATTCAGTCAGTGTTATAGATTCTGGGATCTTTTGATGTCATGCCATGAATTACTTTAGACAAGTGTTTATTAATTATAGGATATATCTTATTATAATGTACCTTATAATAATTTATTATAATATACCTTATTATAATTTAATTAAATATGTGTTTGATACACACACACAAACACATACATACATATATATATACATACATGCATACATACATACATACACACACACACACACATATATATTAGTAAAATGCTGATTGATTTAGGATGTTTATGTGAGAATAATTTCTTTCCCCACATAATTCAAACATTCTATTTTTAGCTTCAATCAACTAAAAAGAACTTGTATAATATGTTTAACAGATCATTAGAAAATCTATATGCAATAAATTAGAAATTTGGTTGAATATTAAATGTTTTGCTATGCTTTATGATGCTTTTCACTGGTTTATTAATGAACCTTATTTGTAAACCATTGTTTTATTGTACTAGTGATGAAATGCAAATGTTTGCCATTTGTGACTACTTATTTTTATATACTTATATTTTGTGCTTCCTGTCCCTTTCTGAATCACAGATCAGTGCACAAATGTAAACAGTCATTCAGAGGTTGGACACCTCTTCTAGTTATGTTGCAATATGCAAGTGGAAATTGTGCTGTATATATACAGGTCCTTCTCAAATAATTAGCATATTGTGATAAAGTACATTATTTTCCATAATGTAATGATAAAAATTAAACTTTCATATATTTTAGATTCATTGCACACCAACTGAAATATTTCAGGTCTTTTATTGTTTTAATACTGATGATTTTGGCATACAGCTCATGAAAACCCAAAATTCCTATCTCAAAAAATTTGCATATTTCATCCGACCAATAAAAGAAAAGTGTTTTTAATACAAAAAAAAGTCAACCTTCAAATAATTATGTTCAGTTATGCACTCAATACTTGGTCGGGAATCCTTTTGCAGAAATGACTGCTTCAATGCGGCGTGGCATGGAGGCAATCAGCCTGTGGCACTGCTGAGGTGTTATGGAGGCCCAGGATGCTTCGATAGTGGCCTTAAGCTCATCCAGAGTGTTGGGTCTCGCGTCTCTCAACTTTCTCTTCACAATATCCCACAGATTGTCTATGGGGTTCAGGTCAGGAGAGTTGGCAGGCCAATTGAGCACAGTAATACCATGGTCAGTAAACCATTTACCAGTGGTTTTGGCACTGTGAGCAGGTGCCAGGTCGTGCTGAAAAATGAAATCTTCATCTCCATAAAGCTTTTCAGCAGATGGAAGCATGAAGTGCTCCAAAATCTCCTGATAGCTAGCTGCATTGACCCTGCCCTTGATAAAACACAGTGGACCAACACCAGCAGCTGACATGGCACCCCAGACCATCACTGACTGTGGGTACTTGACACTGGACTTCAGGTATTTTGGCATTTCCTTCTCACCAGTCTTCCTCCAGACTCTGGCACCTTGATTTCCGAAGTACATGCAAAATTTGTCCAAAAGTCCAGTGTTGCTTCTCTGTAGCCCAGGTCAGGCGCTTCTGCCGCTGTTTCTGGTTCAAAAGTGGCTTGACCTGGGGAATGCGGCACCTGTAGCCCATTTCCTGCACACGCCTGTGCACGGTGGCTCTGGATGTTTCTACTCCAAACTCAGTCCACTGCTTCCGCAGGTCCCCCAAGGTCTGGAATCGGTCCTTCTCCACAATCTTCCTCAGGGTCCGGTCACCTCTTCTCGTTGTGCAGCGTTTTTTGCCACACTTTTTCCTTCCCACAGACTTCCCACTGAGGTGCCTTGATACAGCACTCTGGGAACAGCCTGTTCGTTCAGAAATTTCTTTCTGTGTCTTACCCTCTCGCTTGAGGGTGTCAATGATGGCCTTCTGGACAGCAGTCAGGTCGGCAGTCTTACCCATGATTGAGGTTTTGAGTAATGAACCAGGCTGGGAGTTTTAAAAAGCCTCAGGAATCTTTTGCAGGTGTTTATAGTTAATTAGTTGATTCAGATGATTAAGTTAATAGCTTGTTTAGAGAACCTTTTCATGATATGCTAATTTTTTAGATAGGAATTTTGGGTTTTCATGAGCTGTATGCCAAAATCATCAGTATTAAAACAATAAAAGACCTGAAATATTTCAGTTGGTGTGCAATGAATCTAAAATATATGAAAGTTAAATTTTTATCATTACATTATGGAAAATAATGAACTTTATCACAATATGTTAATTTTTTGAGAAGGACCTGTAGGTTATATGCAAAGCTGATTTATAATAACATGTCTTAAGAGACTGATAACCTCAGTACATAATCTATTCCACTGACAGCCGTGTGTAAATATACTAACTCTGTCTGTCTGTCTGTGAGGGGAGTGATGCTGATAAAACACAGAGCTGTGGCATTCCTGTCAATTTACAGGTTTTGGATATAGTAATATAGGAAATAAAATAGAAGTGGAATTGTTTTTCGACTGATAGCTATTGACTTAAAAAGGAATATTTCACCCAAAAATGAACTTTTGTTGTGAATGTACTCACCCTCGGGATGTCTGAGATGTAGATGAGTTTGTTTCTTCATCAGATTTGGAGAAATGGTGCTTTCCATCACTAGCTCACCAAATGGATCCTCTGCAGTGAATGGGTGCCAGAATGAGAGTCTATCTATTAAAGTCTTGTAAAGTGAAAAGCAGTGTGTTTGAAAAAAAAAAACAATTGTGATTACGATGTTTTTAATTTCAAACCACTGCCTCTAGTTAGAAAACTAGTCCTCTATCCATAATACTGCTTTCCTCAGGGTAAAACTTGTCCCGATTGATTCAAGAGAGAAATATGCACAGATCAAGTACCATTTACAAGCAAAAACAGCTCTAAACAAATATTTTTGGTGGATTTTGATGTGAGTAGACAACAGTGGATGGACTTTTTTGCTGGAGGACGCATTATTATGGATTATGGACTAGCATTTTGGCTAGTACACACAATTTAAACTTAAAATGTCTTGATGGATTTGGTAAAAAAATAACAATCAGCTTTTTGCTTCACACAAAAAATTGAAGTTGTGGATTACTGTGATGTTTTTTTTTTATCTACTGTTTGGACTCTCATTCTGACGGCACCCATTCACTGCAGAGGATCTACTGGTGAGCACGTGATGGAATGCTACATTTCTCCAAATCTGTCAAAGTCAGATCGTGATGAAATGTCCATGTTATACCCTTAATAAATGGAGGTCGATTTTATGTAATATTCGTTTACAAAAGCATATATTGTGTTGTACTGCTGGGGGATTTCAGCAGTGAGATTTCTGCCAGGATCACATGATCTGGAGGCTTATGGTACCTTCCACGTCTGGGTGTGGAATGTGTGTGTTTGTCTTTGCTCCTGATGATTCTCTCATACGGTCTCTTTCAGTCTCCCATCGTCCCTTTTTATCCTAACAAGGTTTGAATTTCATCCGCAGCATTAGACAGGAGTGAAGTCTGGCCCGAGGCCTTTTACATGTGATTTTACAGATTTTTACTGAAATAAACTTAATAGAATTTGACTCCATATTAAAAGTCATTGTGCAAAAATGGCTGTTAATTGTGAGATATTGTGATAGGATGTTTGATGTCTAATGCAATGACATTCAGACAATCATAAGTGTGCAAATAGTTTTTTTCCAAGTCAAGTCATATTTAATTAAATAGCTCGTTATATAATAGGGCTGGACGATTTATCGAAAAGTAATCGAAACCGAAATTCAGAACCTCTAACCGACGTAATTTTTGCCATGTCGGTTATTTAGATATTTTAAATCCTGTTAATACTTCACCCTTAAAAGCATACTAGCGCTTGTGTAGCCACATGACTCTGCTCCGTCCAGTTAGTGGTATAAAAGCAAAACATGGATGTGAACGCCGGTTCAACACATGGTGATGGTGCGTGAGCGGTGAGCCTTGCGTCTTCACTAAACTTTGTCAGTTGTAATTGTTTTATGGTTTGGACATTCAAGTGATTAGATGATCGGATGTGTATTATTATATCGAGCTACCATGTTCGCGCAGCTGCATTGTGGCATGAACACTCATATAAACAGTAGCTGTGAAGATCGGGCGCGCAGAGGAACACAGAAACTAGTTGTCAGCGCTGTCCTGTGATTTATCACTAAGGTAGCTCAGAATCTCAAAACTTATTATAGCATATTTTTCTACTTTTGAAGGAACTAGGCTATTTACAACCCAAAGTTTCACAATAATATAGAGACGGTATGACTAATTCACACACTCAAATTTCCAAGAACCGGGTATTCGATAAAACGCATGCATTTTGATTCTGCTTAACATTCCTGCGTTTCCATTTCAATTTGATTTAATAACGATTAAGTGCAGGAACTGAAAGAATTGGCGCCCTGTTTGTGCGCGCATGAAGCACAAGCGCGTGAACAGAGGTCGACGGTCGCACTGCGGGTTTCTGGTTTGTGTTAGTGATGTCTGATTCACGAATGAATCGTTCAATTTAACCGGTTCTTCTTAGTGAACCGGTTGAACCAGTTCAACAAATATAACTTGATCGTTTTAAACGGTTCGCGTCTCCAATACGCATTAATCCATAAATGACTTAAGCTGTTAACTTTTTTAACGTGACTGACACTCCCTCTGAGTTCAAACAAACCAATATCCCGGAGTAATTAATTTACTCAAACAGTACACTGACTGAACTGCTGTGAAGAGAGAACTGAAGATGAACACCGAGCCGAGCCAGGTACGAACGAACACGCCCAATGCTGGAGCAGTTCTCGTTCTCGAGTCAAGAGCCGGTTGCATCGGGTTTCGGATCACCAGTACACTGAACTGAGAACCGTTTCTGTCGGACACGTCTGATTTAAGAACTGATGATACTGCGCATGCGTATAATTTTTCACAATTTTTTTTTAAGATGAATGTATCTAATCTGTATATTTTGTTAAATTGTAGATTGTTATATTGTATAGGCCAACGGGGTTTTCAGGGAAGTTGGACAATAATTAAGACTCTAAAGACTCTGTTTAGTAGGAATAAGGGATGCTTTATGAAATATCTGTACTGTATTTATAGTTAACGATGACACATTCACAAATTGAGTTTGTGGTAAACAGAACATGAACACGAGTAGAGCAGCTGATTATACTGAACTGCAGCATGCTGGCTAGAGCGGTTCTCGTTCTGAACCGAAAACCGTTTCTGTCGGACGTGTCCGATCTGAGAACCGATGAGCTGATGATACTGCGCATGCGTGATTCAGCGTGAAGTAGACTGACACACAGCGCACAAGACTTAAATCCTCATATGCACATTATTGTTGTTACTGTATTTGGGTGCGTTGTTATTATTAATAATATTAATAATGTTCATCATCTGGCTGACTACGACTTAAATTTTTCTACAAATCCTGTCATACGTGCACAAACTGACAGTCACCACTTATAAGCTATTACTAAATATTGTAGAAACATAATTTTCTGTAAAGTTGCTTTGTAACGATTTGTATTGTAAAAAGCGCTATACAAATAAACTTGAATTGAATTGTTGCAAAACTTAATTGTAAACTTTTCATGATTAAAAGGTTTTTAACTGACTAAAGTTATGATTACTGACTTTATATATTTGAATGTTTGATAGACTTGACGCCATTATGTCATCGCCAATGACATCATTACGTCGAGCATAAAAGAACCGGTGAACCGTTTTTTTCAACCGGTTTATTGAATCAAACCGTCCGAAAGAACCGGTTAGTGGAAAAGAACCGAACTTCCCATCACTAGTTTGTGTCTGTTCTAGAGTTGTTCCGATTCCGATACTAGTATCGGAAATATCTCCGATACCACAACAAATTCTGGCATCGGCATCGGCGAGTACATGAACCCATATACCGATCCGATACCATTTTCAAGACCTAGTTATGAACGCTAGCTTTGCCTAACCGCTGCACGGTTCTTCTTCGCTGCTCAGAATGCATTGCAAACACAGGACGATGTGCTGTAATGCCACAAGCAACCCCTGTTTAGAGCAGCGAAGAAGAAATGAAAACGCGTTAGCAGCACTGATCTATATATGACTGGATCGCTCATCGCGTTCTAAACTGCCAACAGACAGTGAAGCCGCTTCAATATTACAGATCAGTGGTTAGCAGTATGTCCGCTGTTTAGCAGTATTTCAGACTGGACCAACCAGACAGTAAAACGGCGACTAGGGATGCCACAAGTACTGGCACTTCACTACCAAGACGGTGCTGAAAATTTTAAAATGTGATGATACCAGCGTCTCTGTAGAACCGGTAGTAAGTTTGAGTATATTCGTTACCCGCAGCTGCGTTCAGTCGCTTCCGTGTTAGTCTAAGCGCAGGGCTCCAGACTGTAGCCGAATATATATACTAGTGTCTGTGAATATTAAACTGCAAAATACTATTTAAATATTACTCCTGCAAAGTCTACATCTCTGTGGGAGACGGGCGCAGATGCACGGGAGCTCGCTGTTTTGTGGCTTCTGCCGTGTGTCACTATATGAGGACATGAACGCATAAACCGTCACTTCATGAGAATTTAACGTTTCATTTGAGAAAACTGTCATATCATAAACACAGACACTCAAAGATCTTCATGGCGAGTAAATTGACAATATATTAAGCTACTGTTGTAGCCTACAGTAGATTTAGCTACGTCTCTATGTAGTAATAATACGTCTCTATTAATAATAATAATTATGCCTAGACGGTTGCTTGTTTTTTACTTGTTTTGTTGTAAAGCGATTATCTGATTAATATTAGAGCTGAAACAACGAATCGATTTAATCGATTAAAATCGATTATTAAAATAGTTGTCAACTAATTTAGTCATCGATTCGTTGCTAAATAACTTATTTGCCATAAGCGGCTCATTTCGTGCATATTTCAAATCTGCGGTGACCAAAGTGTGGCAGTAATGAGCCACCGGAGGTTGTACTCAGCCAGTACAGCAGGAGAAGTAGCGAATAGCCAATAGCTGGCCTCGTTTTATGTCACGTGCTTCCCGAACAGCGTCTCTGCAGCATTCAGCAGGATGTGGGAGTCCTTTATTTTGAGCCTTCAAAAAAGAAGATTAACCTGTAAACTCTGCACTTCATATCGCGTCTTTTGCGCGCTCATGTTCGTTATTTCCTATGTAGGCGCGCAGTATGCGCGCTCATAATGGAAGCGACGCGTTCGCGACGCACCCGTTTTTCCAGGCGCGTCTACACAGCATCGAGTTAAAAACATTTCAACTTTTCAGAATGCGGCAAGCACACCGCGGGTCATGTGACAAGAACTAAATAATCAGCTTCATCCTTTCCCGTAACAACGTTAAAAGCTCAGCCAAGATGAAGGAACAGCTGATCATAGCTGTATATGGATTTCCATTTTGAAATAAATTTAGTAGCAGAGCTACTGCAAGCGATTTTTAGAGCTGTAAATCCATTTATCCTTTGCTGAAATTTCCGCGTCTTCAAGGCGAGAGCACGTCATGGTTGCTTAGATTCTGCACGAGCGCTTTGGAAAGGAGGAGAAAGCTGTGCGCCTAGCGTTTTCCACGCATTTTTAGGCGCGATATGTGAACGGCCCCTAAGACTTTTATTTGTGCAGATTCTCCAGTACAATGTTGTTTGCAAATGTTTAGTTGTAAAAGCTGATAACATTGCTTTTTAACAGTTAACATTTAAAGCTTTACAAACATGTTCTGTGATCAGTTTGTCGTTTACGAGTTCATAATTCAGTCGTGCAGCCTAATTATGACTGAACGAGAGAGGTAAATGTTTAAAGATATTTGAAATGCACTTTTTTTTCTAAGTATTCACTGCTCTTTTTCACACAGCAGGTTTTTTTGTGTGTCCGGTTTTTTTTTTCTTTTTCTGGACAACCTTCTGATGGATTTTACTTTAAATTGTGAGTTCCATTCAGGTTTCATGCCATTGGCACTTTATTCGAAGGATTGTTTACAATTTCACAGCATAAGCTATAAAGCTGTTTCCCAGTAAATAATAAAATACAACGCACTGCAATCTTATTTTGTTTTATCCTTATTCTTCGTGAAAATATGTTCTGAAAGATTCCTTAATAAGCTTTGTTCAGGATGTTAAACTACTTTAGGAGCTCTAAGGACTGCCATGGTGAAAACATTTGAAATCTCCTTGTGAAATTTGCTAGAGTATGGGTCAGTGTTTTGATTGCAGAAGAGTTCGACAAAGGATCACTAACACATAATAAAACAACTCCAGGTATATTTTTGATGAGGATATGACAATGCACAATGGTTAAAATCTCTTAAAAATCTATGCTGAATGATAAAGACCCTTTATTAATAATTTACTTGGGGGGAAAATGGAAAAAAACTAAAGTATAAGTACATAAACCGATTAATCGATTAATCGTAAAAATAATCGACAGATTAATCGATTATCAAAATAATCGTTAGTTGCAGCCCTAATTAATATAGAATTTTTTATATTCCTAGACTTATTTGTTGCAGTTTTTTATACACTAATATTGTAAAACTAAAATACTAAAATACCTTTTTTAGTTTGCGGTGTTAGATTTTTGGCTGCATTTGAAGTTCTTTTTCACTTAAGAAATTAAATAATATTACTGTCAAATTCATGTCAGATAATAAAAATACTGTAATAAATACAGTAGTTAACCATGTATTTGTTCATGTTTTATCAAGGGATAAGTCTGGAGCACACCATAAAATAATTCTAGAAATTTACACAGGGCTAGTAGTATATACAGCTGTATATACAGATACACACCCAGGTATCGGATCAGTACTCGGTATCGGCCGATACCCTGAGCCCAGGTATCGGAATCGGTATCGGGAAGAGAAAAAGGGTATCGGAACATCTCTAGTCTGTTCTCAGACTGTTCCATGTATTTCCACTGTAGAAAAGGTTGTTCCAAGTGGAAACTGACTTCTTTCATATTTGTCGACCAATATACAGAAAACTACATCAGTATATCATCATAAACCAAGTCTTTTTTGTCTTACGTGAACGCAAACAGATGAGAAGGAAACACACATGTACAGTATTTTTGCTTAAAGAGACAACAGCCTAATAAACGCGCTGCCTGTCATTAATGTTAATCAAAGAACAAAAGAAAATCATTCACTGATCTTGACTATATTTAATAACTTTAATTGATCAATCTTTATTTTATTTATAAAAAGAAAACTATGCAGTGTTTTTAAACTTTTAATTACAGTTTCTGTACCTGAAATTTTGTTTAGTTGTATTTATTTATGATATGGCTAATTGATTTGTTTGTTCCTATCTTATTACTAACTGTTTACTTGTCTTTAACACTTTAATATTTGAAATTTATATTAATCTGTTTTTGCTATGATTTTTTTTTTGAAAGCAAAGGCAAAATTCCTCTTGCAGTGTTTTGTAGGCTGCTGATTTTTTCTCATGTTATTCAGCTGCAACAGAATGCTTTGTAAAAAGACAGAATACATGTTTGACTTATAAATGTTTGACTTAATTATTTTTAATATTAATATTTTTTTTCTTATTGGAATCGAAACTAGGAATCGATAAGAATTAGAATCGATAAAATTCAAACGATACCCAACCCTAGTAAGAAATGTTACCAACATGGATAAAATAACTGCTGATAGTGAGCTATGATGTCAGATAGAGCTGAAACAACGAATCGATTTAATCGATAAAAATCGATTATTAAAATAGTTGTCAACTAATTTAGTCATCGATTCGTTGCTAAATAACTTTTATTTGCCGTAAGCGGCTCATTTCGTGCATATTTCAAATCTGCGGTGACCAAAGTGTGGCAGTAATGAGCCACCGGAGGTTTTACTCAGCCAGTACAGCAGGAGAAGTAGCGAATAGCCAATAGCTGGCCTCGTTTTATGTCACGTGCTTCCCGAACAGCGTCTCTGCAGCATTTAGCGGGATGTGGGAGACTGGGAGTACTTTACTTTGAGCCTTCAAAAAAGAAGAGTAACCTGTAAACTCTGCACTACTGAGCTGTTTAAGGGGACGTTCACATATCGCATCTTTTGCGCGCTCAAGTTCGTTATTTCCAACACCGCACCGCATCGAGTTAAAAACATCTCAACTTTTCAGAATGCTGCAAGCGCATCGCGGGTCATGTGACAAGAACTAACCAATCAGCTTCATCCTTTCCCGTAACAACGTTAAAAGCTCAGTCAAGATGAAAGGAACAGCTGATCATAGTTGTATATGGATTTCCATTTTGAAATAAATTTAGTAGCAGAGCTACTGCAAGCGATTTTTTGAGCTGCAAATCCATTTATCATTTGCTGAAATTTCCGCATCTTCAAGGAGAGAGCACGTCATGGTTGCTTATCAAAGGCAGACGCCTCAGGGGCGCTTCTGCCCGAGCGCTTTGGAAAGAAGGAGAAAGCGGCGCGCCTAGCGTTTTCCACGCGTTTTTAGGCACGTTTTCAAATTCAAATTCAGTCGTGCAGCCTAATTATGACTGAATGAGAGAGGTAAATGTTTAAAGATATTTGAAATGCACTTTTTTTTCTAAGTATTCACTGCTCTTTTTCACACAGCAGGTTTTTTGTGTGTGACTGTCCAATTTTTTTTTCTGGACAACCTTCTGATGGATTTTACTTTAAATTGTGAGTTCCATTCAGGTTTCATGCCACTGGCACTTCATTCGAAGGATTGTTTACAATTTCACAGCAAAAGCTATAAAGCTGTTTCCCAGTAAATAATAAAATACAATGCACTGCAATTTTATTCTGTTTTATCCTTATTCTTCGTGAAAATATGTTCTGAAAGATTCCTTAATAAGCTTCGTTCGGGATGTTAAACTACTTTAGGAGCTCTAAGGACTGCCATGGTGAAAACATTATTTTAAATCTCCTTGTGAATTTGCTAGAGTATGGGTCAGTGTTCTGATTGCAGAAGAGTTCGAAAAAGGATTACTAACACAATAAAACAACTCCAGGTATATTTTTGATTAGGATATGACAGTGCAAAATGGTTAAAATCTCTTAAAAATCTATGCTGAAGGATAAAGACCATTTATTAATAATTTACTTGGGGGGAAAAAATGGAAAAAACTAAAATATAAGTACATAAACCGATTAATCGATTAATCGTAAAAATAATCGACAGATTAATCGATTATCAAAATAATCGTTAGTTGCAGCCCTAATGTCAGATCGCTCTTTTAATAGGAAAAAATATCTCACCTTTAATAGTCAATCATATTTGCAGTACAAACCTTGTCAGTGAACTATGAGGGCAAAAAAACAAAACAGAAACAAAATATTTGTTCATTAATCGTAATCTAGGTAAAATTTTCAATTAATTGATTTTAGGCCATAATCGTCCAGCCCTATTATATAATACAGATTGTGTTCAACAGGGGGAAAAAAGTCAAAGTCAGGGGAAATGTTTATGCTGTATATATGACGGTTTTGATTATGAACCTGTTCAAAGTGTATTGAATGTTATATCCAACCTTCTTTTTTCTTTGTTTTCAGACCATGTCTTACCTGTACTTCCTTTTTTTATAATTCTCTTTATGGTGTGTTTGTTTGAAAAAAGCACTACATGTTTGTTTAGGTGTCTTTTATGCAGCTCACCCTGCTCATTCCAACCTGTAATTACTCCACTATAAAATAACAAAATAAAGGTTCTTTATTGGCTTCTATGGTCCCATGAATAACCTTTAACATCCATAGGATATTTCCATTCCACAAAAGATTCTATATAGTTGGAAAAACTAAAACAATTTTAAGAACTGTTCACTGAAAGGGTGTTTGGGGAATCAATAATGATGGTTATATGGCATCTCTTTTGAAATCTTAATTTTTTAGAATTTATGTAGTCAATATGCCACTAGGTGGCATTAGAATATCACATGCTGTTTGCCACACTAGATTTCTATTAGAATAACACTACAGGACATTTATGTGCGCAACAGATGCTTTCTGACTAAATCAACTCACAATACACAGCCCAAATCACATTAGCAGTAAGTACAGAGTATGTTTTGCTAGGCCTTATTGCTTTAAAAAACAAATACTGTCCTCTCCAGTAGATTTTTCTTTTGATTTCTTTGACTTTTCCAGCTAACCTGACAATTATGTCTTTTTTTCTATAACATGTGAAATGTAAAATGGTTTTCTCTTTCTGTGTCATAGGTCCGCTCCGGGTGCAGATGGATCTGGTTCTGCAGGGATGTCTGGGAATAACCGCAAACTGCAGCAGACACAGGCACAGGTGGATGAGGTAAGAGCACACACCTGACACCATTTGCCAGTGTTCTTCATGGTTGGCCATAAACAGTTGACTTGATTTCTGTCTCTCAGTGTGATGCGAACAGTTAAACAATCCCAGGACAACTCGTAAAGATGTACAATGACTAATGCTCTCATTGAATATTTAAAATAGCTTTAAGACTCCTCCCATTGCAGACATGACTTCAATATTATCACTGTGAACTATACAAGTCTGTACTCTACTGTTTTTGGGCGACACAACAAATACAAGCTATAATGATATGTTTTGTCTACTGCTAAATTCCCAATTTTCCTTAAAACTACTAGAAAATAATTTATTTTTCTTATTTAAATGTATTTATTTACTCATTATATGGTTATGTAAGACAAATTCAGTAAATGTGTTTCATGAAATGAGCAGCAGGTGGCCACTGCATATCCAAATATACAGCCAGACATGCACATGGACAGCTTTTGTTTCATCTGTTCATCAACCTATTTAGTCACATTCTACACTGTTTCATCAACAGCAACGTGACAAGACGCCAGCACAGTGGCTCATGAGCAAAATTACCCACCACTGCACGAGTAGAATGTTAATTTCATAGAAGAAATCAAATCCAAGTCTAAGAATATTAATGTGAAAATATATATAATAATTTATACACAATAAAGTAGATAAATATTTGAAGCAAATCACAGTTCTTTCTGCAGGCAAAGACAAATAAACTATTCTATTTATTAGAAATGCACCATTCACCTGCCAGAAATGCACCATTTCCATTTGTATCTTTGTATAGTAGGCTATTTTGTGCTGTTGCTTGTAATTTTATTTGCTCTTATTTTACAACTGACTATTTACTAGTCTTTAAAAATGTAGACTATTAAATTTATATTGTTTAAGCTATTAGTTTAGGAGGTATTGAAGCCTTTTTTCTGTGGCTGGTAAAAAAAAAAATCTGGCTTTTAAGTCGCCAGCCATTGGCAGGTCTGGCAAAAAGTTAGTTTTAGGCCCTGTATACTTGTATCTCATTTCAAAATTTGATTTAAGGTAAATGATATACCATTTAAATGTTATAGAAGGTTCTACTTTCTCTTTCACTCTCTCTCTCTCTCTCTCTTTCTGTTTGACTCCTCCCTAAAGTGAGCAGCATAATCCGTCAGCAGTTTTTACACATCTCTTCTGCAGCTCACCACATGATTTCTGTTCAAGGAATTTTACACCAGGACATATAACAGGTCTCAGCACACTATATCCCCATTGACCTCTCCCGTCAGATGTCTTCGTTCAGTCTGGTGCGAGCTCATAGGCTGCCGGTCGGTTATGTAACACCCCGTCACTTTGGTTATGCAAGTGAAACATGTATCTGCACATGCTGGCTCCCCTTCCACACTGATCTCTCTTAAAGGGGCGGAGCTACATCACCCTGCAACAGGGTTTGTGGAGCACTAGAGCACATACGAGGAGGCTAAGATGTTTGTGTGCCGTTGCTATTGACTTTGTTATGCAATTGTATTATAACAGTATAACGGGATTTTTTTTTCATGCTTTCCATTACTTAAAACATCTGCTGAAGATGTAAAGATTGTTCAGAACAAATATAAGCAACAGGATATTATGTCATTCTCTAAATTTTCTATATTTGATAACGAATAAAACATAAATAGATAATAAAGTCAAAACATACTTTTTGAGTAGATCGAAGTGTAAGCGCACAAATAATGCATCAAATTCTGTTCATCCTAGTAAGAAAGAGTTATATGTTATATATTGACTCTTCAAACACAGTCATACAGTTTAAATGTATTTTAATGTGTTCGTGGAAATGCAAAACTTTATCAGGTTCTGTTTTCCTTATCATTCTATTTGAATCTTTCTTTGTATAGATTGTTGATGAGTGGTTTTAAGGGGCAGTGATGTTCTCATTCTAAAAAATAGAAAAATGCACTCCAGGCAAGATGAATCATCAGTGTTCATGGTTTGCTTTCCAGAAAGACATTTTTAAAAGCAGAAGTTATTTGTATTTGTATTATATTTGTTAACTTTTAGGAGTACATTAGCATATATAATGTTAAAATGTTGTCTGAAACAAAAAACTTTTATGCTCAATGAGGCTGCAATTTATTTGATCAGGAAATACAGTAAAGAAATAAATAAAAAAAGACTTAAATATTATTGCTGTTTTAAATAGTTTCTCTGTTTGAGTACGTTTCAAAATGTAATTTATTGCTGTGAATGCAAAGCTTCACATCAACATCATTACTCCAGTCTTCAGTGTCACACAATTTTTCAGAAATCATTCTAATATACTGATTTGCTGCTCAAGAAACATTTCTTAATATCAATATTGAAAACAGTTCTGCTGCTTCATATTTTGGTTGAAATCCATTTTTTCCTAAACAGCATTTGTTTATAATATAAGTATTTTGTAACATAACATTGTCGATCAATTTATTTTAACAAATCTTACTGACCCCAAACTTTTGAATATTAATTAATGTATTTAAGTTAACAGAACTAACAGTCACAAAGCTGCAGATTGTACTGTAGATGTGTAATAGCTCTGACACAGACTGGTTTCCCAAATGTTGGATAATCAAAAGAAAATATTTGTCTAGCCTTGACCTAGTTGGACATCTCTTGCCACATAGAATGCAAGTGTATTTTGTTTTCAGGCCTTACTTTTCTTTTTTTTATACTAGCAACAAAACATTTGTCACATTGTACTATGTACAGTCGTGGCCAAAAGTTTTGAGAATTACATAAATATTGGAAATTGGAAAAGTTGCTGCTTAAGTTTTTATAATAGCAATTTGCATATACTCCAGAATGTTATGAAGAGTGATCAGATGAATTGCATAGTCCTTCTTTGCCATGAAAATGAAAACTAATATTTATGTCATTCTCAAAACTTTTGGCCACAACTGTACAGATTTACTGAATTAGTGGGTTTTTGTTTGTCCACCCGCCTCTTGAGGATTGACCAAGTTCTCAATGGGATTAAGATCTGGGGAGTTTCCAGGCCATGGACCCAAAATTTCAACATTCTGGTCCCCGAGCCACTTAGTTATCACTTTTGCCTTATGGCACGGTGCTCCATTGTGCTGGAAAATGCATTGTTCTTCACCAAACTGTTGTTGGATTGTTGGAAGAAGTTGCTGTTGGAGGGTGTTTTGGTACCATTCTTTATTCATGGCTGTGTTTTGGGGCAGAATTGTGAGTGAGCCCACTCCCTTGGATGAGAAGCAACCCCACACATGAATGGTGTCAGGATGCTTTACTGTTGGCATGACACAGGACTGATGGTAGTGCTCACCTTTTCTTCTCCGGACAAGCCTTTTTCCAGATGCCCCAAACAATCGGAAAGGGGATTCATCTGAGAATATGACTTTGCCCCAGTCCTCAGCAGTCCATTCACTATACTTTCTGCAGAAGATCAATCTGTCCCTGATGTTTTTTTTTTGGAGAGAAGTGGCTTCTTTGCTGCTAACAAGACGATTACTGAAATGATCTCAGCAGGTCCTTTAATGACAGCAATGAAATGCAGTGGAAAGGTTTTTTTGGGATTAAGTTAATTTTCATGGCAAAGAAGGACTATGCAATTCATCTGATCACTCTTCATAACATTCTGGAGTATATGCAAATTGCTATTATAAAACTTAAGCAGCAACTTTTCCAATTTCCAATATTTATGTAATTCTCAAAACTTTTGGCCACGACTGCGGTTCTGTGAAATCTCATTAGTCCAAAATCCTACTCTGTCCCACTTCATATCAAATATGGTCAGATTTGCTGTGATTTTACTCTGTATCCCACAGCATTTTTGCTTTCATTGGGAACAGGTGAATGTTGCTGGATAATCATGATGGTACAGGTTATGACATTGTTTCTCACTGTGCTGTAAGTATGGGACGCTGCCCACTAAATGACATGATCCTGCTGCTTGTCTGGTTTTAAGTAGTCGTCTCCAGCCATGCTGCCAAAAGTCTCACATCATTAAACTGATTAAATAACCTGCAGTGGTGTTCACACAGTTGATGGTTTACACACATGACAAGATTCCTAGATCTTGATTACTTTTCCAGCCCTTAGCATCACTTCTCCACAGTTTTTCTAAGAAACCTCTAAGAGGAATCCTCTTGTTGATCTAGGTGGTGGACATCATGAGAGTGAACGTCGATAAGGTCCTGGAACGAGACCAGAAGCTGTCTGAGCTGGATGATCGTGCCGATGCCCTGCAGGCCGGTGCTTCACAGTTTGAGACCAACGCTGCCAAACTCAAGAGGAAGTACTGGTGGAAGAACTGCAAGGTATATCAAGGATGCGCAGGAGAGATCATATCATATACACTCATTTAGTTGAAATACGTTTATTAAATATTAAGGCTCCAGAGCTTATTGGATGTTTTCCAAAATATTTGCTCCCGGTTTTTTTAGTTGTTCTTCATGCATCTGCAGTATAACAATAACATATAACTGTAGCATAACTCTGTGTATACTATAGTGTAGATAGTGTTATACTAGTGTCATACTCTTTTATACTATCGTATAACGATAGTATAACTTCTGTGTTTCCCATAAGATCATATGCAAAAAATGAAGACACTAATATGCAGAAAAAGATTTAATTGTTTTGTCTTATTGTAAAAATACAGAGGTTAGTTTTTGTGCTCACAAAAGCTCATAGTAATTAAGAAATATAAAGGTCATTTCATTTAAATAAAAAAATATATTTAGGACATTTATTTATTATAGTGTGTGTGTGTGTGTGTGTGTGTGTGTGTGTGTGTGTGTGTGTGTGTGTGTGTGTGTGTGTGTTATGAAGATGAGAATAATATAAGAAAAGTGGTAATTGCTAAAGCAGGTAGCAAATAATATATTCTCAATAAAAAGTGGATAACATTTGAACTTAAGGCACCAAATGACAATATGTTCTTGTTTATTGTTTTTGCAGATGTGGGCCATTTTGATAGCTGTGGTTCTTGTCATTATTGTCATCATTATCAGTGAGTATCAAAGTATTCACAGCCTCTTAAACTCCCTAACATGGGTGGCAGATGCTCAAAAAGACACTGATCATGAGACGTCAGCTGAATGTATTTGATTATTATTAAATATATGGTAGTCTTATGAAAGTATATTAATATTAAATCTAAACCCTGTTCTTTTTGTCTCTCTCAGTCTGGACGCAGTCATAAAGACAGAAATCTGGTTATAATCAGAAGAAAAGATCAGGATATGAAGTCTTATCTATCGACTTCAGAAGGAAGAGATAACGAATGAACACTCTTCCAATACGTTCTAACCTGCTGATTTTCAAAAGCATATTTTGTAAACTATCCTCAATGGTTTTTTTTTTTTAGTCTTTGTTTTTAATAACAAGGATTTGAATGTTACAGAATGCCATTTCCATGCACATCTAACACTCCTCTGTGCAAACCACAGAACAGTGACTGACCGTGCAAAGGTTACAAAATGATCCAAAACCACACTTTCATGATAATATGAGTCATTTTGCTATTATTTGGAGGCCAAGACATATTGACCAAAACTCTTGTGAAAGCCATTTGCCAAGATCTCATTGATGAATCCCTTATGGACTCTTTCAGTGGACGGCAGTAAACAGACACTCTTGTTTTCACTGCATCAGAGTCTTTCTGTGCCAACAAGACATAAGAGCCTTTCCTGAACAACCACAGACGTGCCTTTAAACAGCTCCACTGCCGTCCCGTAACAACAGCACACAACTCTGCTCTGATTTTACTCAGAATGTCTACATAAAAATGGTGTATGTAAGTTTGATATCTTATTGAAAGATTGAATTTTGAAGTGATAATTCACTAATTATTTAACTGCATTATATACGTTGCCTTAAGTAGAAATAGTTTGTTAGGAAATATCTTTGCTTAATGATATTTCAGTAGTATTGAATTTTGGTCTTTTCTTCACTTCTCACTCACGGTGCCAAAACATTTTATTTTTGTTTATCTGAGCTTTTTTTTTGTATGTATCTTTGTATATCTCACGTGTATAAATTGTAAACGAGTGCAATTCTATAGTGTGGCCTTACAAACTGTTAAACCTGTTGAATTGCCTGTGATGGCTCAATAAAACACAGATTTAACATCCTTTAGTACTCGCATTTTACTCACAAAGGCTGTGTAGATTACAGTAGAAGATTCTTCAAATCAGTTTTTATTTCAGATACTGTTCAAACGTTGTGTTCTTCAAGGAGAAGAGATGTTCTGATGTACTTGTCCTCCAGTTGTTGTGCATCCACTACTGCCATTGTGCTGGTTTAATCCAGTTTACAATCTTCTGTCAAGACAGGAGTGCACATCATCTACCTGTGAAACGGCCATTAACTCTCAAAACAGCATCAGACTGAGGGGTTTCAACAAAGATGTTGCTTTTTGACCATTCTTGAAACCTAACTTGGTTCAAAAGACATCGTGATTTTTCACATTTAATCTAGGATAAAGTATTTTCTAGTGCCAAATTAATGAGAATGATTCCTGATTTGAATGAATGAAAGTCCTGACATTTCCAGTTCACTAATAGTAAAATAAGTCAGAATTGCAATTGTGAAATATAAATTGACTTTTTTTTTCTTGAAAGTCCAAGTTTACATTTTGCAATAAATCTCCTAGAATTAAATGTCTCATATTATTCTGAGTTTGCATCTCCCAAAACGCTTTTTTTTTTTTTTTTGCAATTCTGAAAAAGCCAGAATTGTGAGTCTCTTTCCATCTTATCTATCTGTCTATCGGTTAATAAAGACTCAATCCAAACTTAATTTCCTTAATGTCCCTTTAAACTGACAAAAATGCACTAACAGTGCCTTTAGTGCATGTACAGATGTTGAGATATAAATATATAATGTTATATTTTAATTTAATATGTATAATATTCTTCACTATAAAGTGACAAAAACAAACTGATAAGTAAAATATATAAGAAATACAAAATAATCGATTGGCAACAAAAAAAAAAAAAAGTTGAATGTCTGTATATCAGCCACAGTCATAAATTATCATTCAGCAGTATATTTCAAATGAACAAACGTGGTATTTTCTGTTCTAGTGTTAGTGCAGATCCTACCGTCATTGATCTGCTTACAAAATGTTACGCTTTTCATTGACATGTTTAACAGCAAGTTCAAGACTCAGAAATCATAATAGCATTGCAGGTTTCGTCCGCGTAAAAATAAATATGCACTTGGTGCGCTGCGAATGCGCGTGTCCGTTCACGCGCTTAACCCTGTGCGAAATGTATGAACGTATGTGCCCATGTAGTGATGGCAAATGATGATATTTTACGTTTTTTAGTTATTTAACACAAGTAATCCCCCCGTACGATGTGTGATCTGATTTAAGCTGTTAAAACGGTTCGTTACAACGCGATATCTCCACTGCTACGCCATTGTTTTCATTGATTGTATAACATGGTCATACACGTGAGTCCAGCCGCATCCTCGGCTAGACTAGCGTCATGACCACGCCCATTGACCAATCAGACTGTCACGGTGGGAGGCCGCTCCGACCAATGGGAGTCGAGAAGGCGTGGCTCCGGTCGGCCAGACTCACGTGGGGCTGATGTGTTGCGTTCCGGAGGAGTAATGGAGGGACGCACGAGGAACTGGAGCAAGTGATTATTGAACATAAACAGCAAGTAAGTACTCATGTTTAACGCATCTCATGCGCACGAAACATATATATATATAATAGTGCTGTGATGTTTTAATACGTCAAGACTTCTACGATTTAAGGTAGGCCTATACCACATTATAATTTCGTTATTAATTATCTACATACGCACCGCCCATCTGACTTGACATTTGCTAAATTAAATTACTGATTTCGTTTAGACTTTTATGTTTTTTCATCTTAGTTAGGTCAGACAGAGGGAATTAGGTGAATATCTTTCTGTAAGTAGACTCGTGGCCGTGCATGTGCAGTGGCGGGGGCGAGCATCAGTATCACAATATCACAATATATTCTGTCTAGTGGGTTTGTTATGAATGTGGAAACTATAGAGGGTGTTTTTTGTTGTTGTTGTTTTTACTCAGGTGAATCTTAATTGATGTGTGAATAGGCCAAGTGTGATAGTGGAGGTATGTTGCTTAATATCAAAATATTGTCTTGTGAAATAATCATTATATACATTTCCATGAGCTACAATGAGTTATTATTAGTGTTTACTTTCTTAAAGTGGTTCTATAGAACTTAGGAGTTTTGCGAATGAGCCTGTAAAGTACTTTGTTATTATTTATTATTGAAAATTTGATAATAATTGTGATTAACCTCCTGTATCCTATTTAAACCAGCCTAATATTCATTTGAGAATCAGGTTACACACAGGCTTGGAAATGTGTGGTCAACTGTTATGGATTTTCTCATGGATGATGCCACCAATTAGAGAGCAGGGTGGATGCGAATGCAGCCTAATGCAACTTTGAATTTTTTTTTTTTTAAGCTTTGAAATTTTTCATCCAATATTTACTAAAATTTCATACTTCGAGAAACCGCACCATATCAAGATATCAATGAAACTGGCACTGTTAATCAGGCATGTCCGGGTAGGTAACAAGTGGCCAAATATCAGCAATATCATCCTTTAAAGAAAGTCAAATAATTGCCAAATATCAGCAGATGTATCACAAACCAGGGTTGAGGGTCTGAGTGTTAGAGACATACATGTTACATTCATGTGAACTTGTGTAATTATTTTTCTGATGGTGGAATGCATAAGCTAGGGTGACCAGACATCCCTGTTTTGGTGTTGTGTCCCCGACCGGAGCTGTCATATTAATATATGTAACCCACAACAATTAAAAAAACAAAAACATGCACAGATATATTGTCCCCGTCTTTTAATTTGTAGATAATCAAAAGCGAGATATCAATGATATTTTGAACACTGGGAAATGTCCCCGGTTTTCATTTCAGAAATCTGGTCAAGGTAGCTGTAAAAATTGCTGTAAATACAACCAGCACAATACCAACAGCAGCACTGAATGTGTTTAGAGCAGTACTATCTGGGAAACCTGTTTGAAAAGTCTTTACTTTTCCAGAAATGACACACTTCTGCTTCAAATCTAGTTATCCTTCTTTTTGTCTGTTGAATCCTTTTTGGGGTCCCAGTGCTGTTTCCCATACAGCTGATTCACCAGAACACAAGGAGTTTCATTATATCTGGTCTGTGTAACCTGAGGACATGCATCAGCTTATCTTAGCTTTTAACTGTGTAAAAATGAGTAAAGTAAAGATACATGTATCATTTTATTGTTAACAGTAAGATGTAGGGTCTGTAAAGATTATAACCTTTGCAAAATATCTGATAATGTTTTTTTGTAGTAAAGACATGAGATAAAGAAACAGTGTTGCATAAACATGAATGACATAGAATTGTATGTGCATACATGACCAGTATTATATAATCACATAATTATGATGCATATTTACTGAAAGCACAGATTGCCGCCCTGTTCTGCTGAATTGCATTTTTGGCTTTCTGTTTGAGTTGTTTTGAGTTTCTTACTCAAAGTTGCCCAAATAGCCATGCAGATATATATATATATATATATATATATATATATATATATATATATATATATATACACAACATACACACATATTTTTAATTTATTTGGTATTTTTATATTTATAACCGAAGCCTGTGTGTTTTAAAATGAGCAGAGAGGTCTGTCTGAATAATGCACAGATGAAGTTCAGATGAAGTCTATTTTGTCATTTTTAAAACCCGAGTTTTAATACCTGACCTAGTCCTACTCTGACACAGCCTATTTAGAGAATGACTGCGTCAGAGTTTCTGTACAAACGACAGCAGTCGTTACACAGACAGGTCACGGCCCTGTGAGACGTCAGCACCGTGTGTCCAAACAAGAGTACCCAGTATATGCAGAAAATTACCTGGTATTACTTAGTGATGTTTGTGAAGCCAGAACAAATTGATTACCCAAAATATGATACTTTGGTGTATACTTATATGTAATCTGACTTCCAGTTTTTGTCTGACAAATAATAAAATGATCTGCATAAATTGAAAAAATGTAGTCTGATGGTTGTTGGATGAAAGATTTGATGTCCAGCATTACAGAGATCTTCGGTCACTTCACCTGTAATAAATGTACTTATGAAGCACCTTGGACAAAGATAAACTTTTTATACACTTCATTGGTCATCTTTGTCCAAAGCGCCATCAGGCTTTTGGGTTGTTCTTGAGCGTGATGTGATTATGTTCACATTCAGCCATCTTGTGCTGCATGTGCAAAACAACACCTCATCTTCATAATACAATAATTCCAGTCGTTTATGAGATGTAATGTGGTGAATTTGTTGTTTTCTTGCTTATTTTGTCCTGGGCAATTTATGTAACCTCCTCTAAAAAGCATAATGCATCATATTGATATATCATGTTCAAATTATATTTCAATGAATATAAACTGTAAAAAGTTAGAGAAAACATACTTTCCAAATAAAAAATTGTAGAGCTTCAAATGCTAAAATATAGTATGAAAATTAGCACAAAAAAGCAATTTCTGGGTAAATAAAAAGTGTAACAAAAAAAAAAAAATATTTTTGTTAAATATTATATATTAGAATAAACATTATTTCATTATACACAAAATGATGCAATATATTTAATGAATTTGAAATCAAATATATTAAATATTTCTAAATGTTCAATTGAAATATCTAAAATAAAATATATTAAATATATACACACACACACATATATATATATATATATAGAGAGAGAGAGAGAGAGATTTATATATATATATATATATATATATATATATATATAAACACACACACACACACACATGTTTGTTTTTGTGAAAAGTGGGTTCATCCCATAGGCGTAATGGTTTTTATACTGTACAAACTGTATATTCTCTGGCCCTTCACCAACCCTACACCTAACCCTAACCCTCACAGGAAACTTTGTGCATTTTTACTTTCTCAAAAAAACTCATTCTGTATGATTTATAAGCGTTTTGAAAAATGGGGACATGGGTTATGTCCTCATAAGTCACCCTCTTCTTGTAATACCTGTGTCATACCCATGTTATTATACAGAGTTGTGTCCTGATATGTCACAAAAACATGCCCACACTCACACTTTTAGTGGTTCTGACATTTAAAGTATTTGTGTTTCTTTTGCAGTTCTTTCAGTGGAAGACTGTATGTTACCAGCTAGTCAAACATCATCCCCATGGATTTCTCTATAGACCTTTATTTTTAATGTGGACAAAGTCATCGGAGCATCTAGATTCTGGATCAGAGCTTCAGTAGAGGTGGGCAGCGGTCCGAGGAGAACTTGTGGGAAATGCCGGGAGGAGACGGCTTTCTCGATGGAGAAGAGGAGAACTCTTCTCCAGGCTCCAGCAAGCATTCGGAACAGACAGACCAAGCTAACAGAGGACAGGACCCCGGGACCAGCGGATCAGGGTCCGGATCGGGTTCAGGTGAGGAGGAGGAAGCCGAGGAGCAGCGAGTAAGGAGCAGCAGAGGGGAGAGTTCAGCAGGCTGTGAGGAGAGCGGAGGAGAGCATACGCACGAGGATGTGGACATGAACAGCGCTCACGACTCCAGCGTCGGAGGCTCACGACATCATCATTCCTCGGCCAACTGCAGCCCTGGAAGCACCAAGAGGTACAAGAATCACAATTATAAAGCTCATGCTGAAGGTTAGTGATTTGAACAAACACATAACTATGAGTACTCCACTTTTGTTTTCTTTCTTCCTGATTTGAAAGGTAGGGATCGGTTGCTTTGAAAACTCATTTCTAAATGAGATTTGCAACCACATGATTGAGTGTAATATTAGACTTCTGGTTAAATCAAGTGCTGCTTCATCTCTTTGTGTTCAGCTCAAAATCTGCCACTGGTTCCACGTCGTCCAGTTTTCACAGCGCTCATCACACAGAGTGCAGGTAAACAAACTCACTACAACTTTGTCAAACAACTGAATTTTACAGTAACCTATTTACGGTATTATAAATATATAGTGAAGTCTTTTAATTTATCAGTTAATTTCTTAACCTATGTAAGTTATTAGAACTATGGAAGCCCAGTTCCGCCAAATAAGAAAACAAAATCATACTATTGTAAACCAATAAGAATAAGAATTAAAAAAAGATTATAAAAATTCATATTTATGTTGAAATTATAATATATAATTATATGAGTTTTTATTAGATTAAAAGTCGAAATTGACATACCAGGTTAATTATGAGATAAATTGACAGAAATTATTAGAAAATTTGACCACATAACAATCACACTTTGTTAAATCATAATTCTGACACAAAAAGTCAAAATGATGAGATAAAATATCTATATAACATTGAGAATTCATTTTTTTTTTAACTTTAAATAAAGAGTCAAAAGGGACATCATGTAGAAGAAAAGTAGAAATTATGAGATAAAAAAAAGCATAATTATAACATTAAAAGTAAATAATTTCAACATACATATAGCTATTAAAACTATAGAAGCCTATTACCATCATATAGCAAAATCATACTTTGTATCATAGTTATGACTTAAGTTGAAAATGAGATAAATTTAGATTTTTTTTTTGTTACAATTATGACTTTTTATAAGTCACAATTATTAGATAAATTGACAAAAAGTTATAAAAAAAAATATAAGAAATAATATATGATATAAAAAGTCACAATAATGTCAAAAATGTCAACTTTTTATTTCAGAGTTATATCTTAGTATTTCATACTTTCAACTTTAGTCATCATTTAGTTATTTTCTTATGTGGCATGTGCAGTGAGCAGACGGAGCATGGGCGTGAACAGACGCACCGAGAGATGATGCAGACGGTGCAGGAGATGAAGAAACGGCTGCCGTCAGAGAAGAGAAGCCGCAGTAAAGCCAGTACTGTGGAGGCACTCAACTACGCACTGAACTGTGTCAAACAAGTACAAGGTACACATACACTTCCATGCTTTATGGGGACATTTCATAGGTGTATTTTCTGTATTTTCCATCCTCCTACCGCTAAATCTACACCTCACACAAAACTTTCACAATTTTTAGATTTTCAAAAAACTTCATTCTGTATTATTTACAAGCTTTTTTCCTCAAGGAGACCAAAAAAATGTCCTTGTTAGGTCCTCATTATGTAGAGAATACCAGGACACCCATCCACCTCTTTTGGCATCTTCTCAAAGCATGAAGCCACTAGAGTGACTCCTGTCAGAACGGCAGGGCACATTAAGTCTGTGTTTATGTAACAGCCTGTGACTGCAGGAAGGGCGCGTCCAGGTCCTAACCGCTCGCTAGCAGGAAACTCCTGCTGAATCTGTTCATGGTGTTCATGCACGTACTGCTTTCATTCATCAACGCTTTCCCATGTTTGTCGTTGCATCAGATACTTCTTACAGTTTAATGCCTGTGTTAGGATGATGTGGGCAGATACTGATAGCTTCTGCGTGAGGTCATCATGTGCGTCATGGCGTTAAGTTATCGTCAAACTCAACACGCTGGAATGTGGTAGAGTTGTATTTCCTGGTTTTTGGGGAACAGATTCTCGTAACCAACAGAATCCAAAAATGTTGTTTTGAATGTTTGGGCTATTTGAACAAACTTTATAGTAAACTGAAAATGTTAAAGACCGAAACGTAATATTTTATTTCAGATGAAACGTGATTATGAGCTTCTAATAAAATTTAAATCTAATAAAAATCTAAACTTCTCATAAAAAAAATAATCTTTATTTCATTATATTTAGTTTATAATGTTGTCCTCATTGAACCTGAACAGGTGTTCTGATGACATCGTTGCTACAATACCAGACACCAGAACACAAGAAACTTTCTGCTGAATCATTCGTAATAATGTATGGTTGTTAAAAATAAATCAAATAAAATAAAAATCTGATATGCATGAAGAAAGTCCTATAGACTACAGTTATCACTTGCAAAAGTTCCGTTTAAAAATTCCACTCTGTAATGTCGCTTATGCAAGGAAATCTGCTAAAACACCATGGAGGGATTGTTTTAATGCAAGAAATTGCAGAAGTGTAAGAACCCTTCAGCATATTTGTCATTTTCTTTAATTTTTGTTTTAAATGTGCAGCAGGTTCATATTTTCACTTACACAATTGCTTTCGCAAAATAACCGTTGTTGTGTTGCTATAGGTTTGCTGCAAGTTCTGCAAACTTGTGTTTTGTTTTGCAGAATGTACTGCAATTTTGTGATAAATTATTGGCAGCTTTGCAGAAAAAAGGTTTTGCATTGAGTTCATGTAGAAACAATAACTATAGTGTAATATTTTGGTAATATTTTAAAGGATTTAATCATTATGCATTTTTTTTTTTTTTTATCAAATCTGTATAAGTAGTATTAATAGTGCATGTGTTTGTTTATTTCTGTTTGCCATCACTTGAAATAAATGTCAGTAATCAGTCTATGATGTAATGCTATGTAATATAAGGCATGGTCTCTTGTGAGCCACCTGCTCTGTTGTTAAAGCAAACACTGATTAAACTGATTAACTAGATTGTGGCTCATTTTTACTCTTCCTCTGACGCCTCCTGCAGCAAACAGCGAGTACTACAACTTACTAATGAGCTCCGGACTGGAGGAGAGACGAGACACTACTGTGTGCACGCTGGAGGATCTGGAGGGAATCACATCAGAACACACGCCGAAAAACACTGTATGTCCTGCTCCGTTTCCTCTGAAAGCCTTAATGCAAGACACTACAGGCAAAATATGCACTGTGCAGACCAGTGCAATTTTTCATGCACTGGTCACAGGTTTTGGGCCATCTGGCATGTTCACACTAGTGGATAGAAAACATCCAAAATACACTTGCACTTATATCTATTTTCGCATCTGTAGATTTTAATTACAAGACCTATATATAAAGGTTTCCAAAAGTCTGAAAACTCCATTGCAGCAGCACTTATGTACACCAAACTTTATGATTTTATTTCTATCTATATCTTTATTCGGAATGTCCTTATTTCAAAGTTATTATAGTTGGCTAAAAATAAAATGAAAACTAAAACCATAAAAGTAAATAAATAACTCACTACTTGAAATAAAATAAATGTTAATATGTAATATATTTAGTTTAACTTGATGTGCTAAAATAACTTAAACTAAAGCTGAAATAATAATAAATATCTAGACGTATTTAGAGATGACACAAATTATATATATTACTACTAAAATGAGCATGAAAGAAAACATCTAATTAAAAATATTAACAAAAACTATAATGGTATTTCAGTGATACTAAAAGGACTCCGGGTTGTTCATAGGCCTATATTATTTAATTCCTTAAGACATGGAGAAAATGTCCTTTTTTCTGTCTGTTGACACAGTATTGTCTGTTTTAAAAGACAGTGATAAAAAGAGATATTAAAAATGCCCTTTTTAAAAATCTTGGACTCTAATATGACATAAAAATGAAAGATTTTGAACCTGGCTATATCCAGTGTTCAGCTTTGTTTTGGAAAGGTATGCAAATTGGTACATATTTAAATAGATAATGTATATGTAAACATTTCAGAAAATGTACAATTAAAAATAAAACTGATATTGCAATTCTTAATGTAATCAATCAATTGGGTGATATCTGGAAATTGTATTTTATTTTATTTTTTACCCTATTCACCTGTGATTTCTAGCCTTAAAGGGATAATGAAATGTATTCATCCTCAGGTTGTTTCAAGCCTAAATGAGTTTATTCATCATTTGAACATTAAAGATGTTCTGGTAACCAAACAGTTGCTGGTAGCCATTGACTTCCATAGTATTCCAGCGTTCTGTAAAATATCTGTAAATAAACACAGGTTTTGAACAACTTGAGAGTGAGTAAATGATGTCAGAATTTTCATTTTTGGGTGAGCTAGCCCTTTAATGTGGGTACGTGGTGTTCACGGACCGTTCTCTTGTGTTTTCTAAGGACACGTTTGTGGTGGTCTTCTCTCTGGCTTCTGGGAAGGTGGTTCACGTGTCTGAACAGGCCTCCAGCGTGCTTCACTGCAAGAGGAAGTTTCTGGAATCTGCCAAGTTCGTGGAGCTGCTGTACCATCAGGATGTCAACGTGTTTTACTCACACACGGCGCAGCCACGACTGCCGCCCTGGAATGTGGGCACAGACAGCGGTGAGATGCTCTGGAACTGTAACATTTCAGTTTAAAGCTCCAGCTAGGAAGCATTTCGCTGATATTGCATGTAAATTTAATCATGCAAAATCATGCATTTATTAAAGTAATAAAAAACTTTTTGTCTTTGTCTCTCTGTAGCGGCGGTTCTGTTTGAATGCGCCCAGGTCAAGTCCTTCTTCTGTCGAATCAGGTGAGTGTGTTTCACCTCATTTATGATTTCATTTCGACTTCCTGTGGACTTTTAAATTGCAGTCTATACAGCATCATTACTCATTCTCATCTGATCATCTCATTATGTCAAATCACAATGCATGTATTTATATAGCCCTTTATACCGTACAATATCATGTACTCGTGTAAGAATCATTATCCAATTCGGTTTAGTTTGGTTTTTACTCTCTGTTGTCAGTGGAGTCAGACTGATAATATTTTTGAACGTTTTATGTGTGTGTGTGTGTGTGTGTGTGTGTGTGTGTGTGTGTGTCTGTCTGTGTTCAGAGGAGGGAAAGATAGAGATGGAGAGATGTGTTATAGTCCTTTCCGGATCACTCCATACCTGCTGAAGGTTCGGGGACCGAGCGCAGAGGAAGAGCCATGCTGTCTGGCCCTGGCCGAACGCATCATCTCAGGATATGAGGGTACGAGCCGTGTGACCTTTCACCCCGTCACGTTCTTAAACATTAGTATAGTACTTTGAGACATGACCTCAGTATGTTACCTGTTTGTCTTTTTTGCTTTTACTTTTGGCTTTCTGATTTAATCATGATTATTTTTATTAAATTTTTTTGCTTGTTGCTTTCTCTCCAGCCCCTCGCATTCCCATGGACAAGCGCATATTCAGCACGACTCATTCACCAGGCTGTGTCTTTTTAGAAGTGGATGACCGGTGAGTGATTTTCACCTTTAGTCACAAGAGCCAAGTAAAGGAATCAGCAGCTTTGGCGAATAGTTATGAGTTCAAATAATACAATTATTATTATTATTGTTGTTATTATTTAAAAAATAATATGTAGCATGGAGTAAAGCACAAAGTACCACATTATTAGTAGTAGTTGTAGTAGTATTGCTATTTGAAAATAATATGTTGCACGAGGAAAGCTGATCAGTATATTATTATATAATATTATATAATATTATGTTGTATTATGTTGCAATATTATGTTGCACAGAGTATGGCTGAGCAGTATGGAAGCCCGTTTCTGCCACTAAATAAAAAAAAAAAAAAAATGCGAGTTATAAAGTCAGAATTGCATGATATAAACTCCCAATTCTGACTCTTTTTAGTTTTTTTTTCTCGTTTAAATCTCATAATTATGACTTTATAGCTCGCAATTGTTTTATTTTTTATTTAGTGGTGGAAACGGGCTTTCATACTGTGAGTTTATATCACACATTTCGTTCTTTATAACTGACTTTATAACTCACAATTCTGACTTCATAACTCGCAATTGCGTGTTATAAAGTCAGAATTGCAAGACATGAACTCGCATTTCTGAGAAAAATAGTCAGAATTGTGAGATAAAAAGTCACAATAACCTTGTTTTATTTTTTATTCAGTGGCGGAAACGGGCCTCCATAGAGCAGCGTATTAGTAGTGCTAGTAGTACTAGAAAATATGTTGCACACGTTGAGTTGATATCATCAAATTATCACAGTGTTTGTCTTGATGCCTGTTCGAATTAAAAATTTAATAATAATGATAAATTCAACTCTAATCATTGTTTCTTTCTGTGTATATAATATATTTAGTAAGTAACTGTCAGACTGTCAGAAGTTCCTGATTTCTGACATGGCTGTTTACCAAAGAAACACGTAATGTTCAGTAAAGACCAGGTGTTGCGGTGACCCTTTTATAACCACACGACTGTGAAGTAGTTCTAGGTTTGTCAACCACATTAGTTTGATATCTTGTTATTCTGTTCTTTTTCTTAAAAATAACGACTTGGACTTTTTTCGAACATCATGTTTAATCGGTAGCAAAAGACGAGCATTTTAGGGGCAAACACTTGAAACAAATGCATTTTCTTGCGGTAAGTGATTCTTCATGTATTAGTTGTTTGTGTGTCCACAGTGCGGTGCCTTTGCTCGGTTACCTCCCTCAGGACCTGATCGGTACCTCATTTCTGACCTGCCTGCATCCAGACGACCGCCTGCTCATGCTGTCCATGCACCGCAGAAGTACATCCGTTACAGCTACATCGTAAAGTCTTTAGCAGTCTTGTAATAATAAGGTGTTCATTAAATTGGTCTTGATCCCTTCAGTTCTGAAGTACGCGGGCCAGCCTCCGTTTGAACACTCACCCGTCCGGTTCCAGTGTCAGAACGGGGACTACGTCACCCTGGACTCCAGCTGGTCCAGCTTCATCAACCCCTGGAGCCGTAAAGTGGCCTTCATCATCGGAAGGCACAAAGTTCGCACGTAAGTGCCGGCTTTTCAGTGCACCAGTTGTGTTGTGTATCCAAGCACTGACATTTGCTCATACAGAAGCACTTGTTTTTTGTATGTCTTCTCTGTAGTGGACCTCTGAATGAGGATGTTTTTTCTGCACTGAGTAAACCCGTGCAGCCAGTCATGTGTGAGGACGTTAAAGAGCTGCAAGCCATGATCTACAAGCTCTTCTTACAGGTGAGGGCGAGCTACATTAGCAGCCTTTTAGCAGGCCAGTTGGTCAAAAGTGACAGTAAAGGCATTTATAATGTTACAAAAAATTCTAATAAATGCTGTTCTTTTGAACTTTGTATTCATCAGAGAATCCTGAAAAAAAAACACATCATGATTTTCACAAAAATATTAAGCAGCAAAAATCATGCGAGACCAGACACTGGAATTATGGCTGATGAAGATTTAATACTTAAAATTCAGCTTTGCATCACGGGAATAAATTGCATTCTAAAATATGTTAAAATAGAAAACAGTTTATTTTAAACTACATTAATATTTCACAATTTTCCTGTTTTTGCTGTGTTTTGAATCAAATAAATGCAGCCTTGGCCTTTGTTTTCAAAAACATAAAAATCTCTCTGTCTCCAGACAAATGTTTTTGAATAGTTTAGCGTGGATCTCTTTGTACGAGGAACAGACCCAAATTACATAAAAGATGTAAACTCATTAAAAACTAAAATCATTCGTTTTTATCCTATCCAAAACAGTTCTAGGAAAGCACTTTTCAAAAGAAAAGCTTTTTAAAAAATGTCATGTGTATTGTCTTCCTTTAATTAGAGCAAGATGACGGCAATCTAAAATATGAAAATAGTCAGTCCACAAACTATATAAAAAAAATTAATGTAAAAAAAAAAAAAACCCTTGTTAATGGAAATGGTTAAGCTGAAATAAAATTAAAAATTTTAAAAATACAAATTTGAATTCAACAAAAAAATAATATCTATGGTAGTATATAACACTGCTTCATATGTGGCTTTGCTACAGTCGCTAAGCACATTTGAGCTGCTTGTTTGTATTTTAATCATATCTGTCTTTCACTCAGCCTGTACACAATAATGGATCCAGTGGCTATGGCAGTCTGGCTAGTAACGGCTCTCACGAGCAACACATCAGCGTGGCCTCGTCCAGCGACAGTAATGGAAACCTCTGGGAGGATTCGCACAGGGAACGAGTATGCCTGAAAGTGCTTGTAAAGTCACATATGAATGTTGGTTTGACTGGACCTAACGAGCGATCTTGTGTATTGTAGATGACATTGCAGCGGTTTTGTGCTGATGTCAGTAAAGTGAAGAACTGGGGCCAGCAGGCGTATCTGGACTCCCGGAGGAAGCTCACACCTTTAGGACCAGCCACTGCAGGTCTGGAATATGTTCTCTACATCTTACTACAGTCATCTCATGACTTGGTCAAGGTGTAATATATTTAAACTATATTTGTTTTCATCAGTGGCGGCAGCAGGCGTTTATCCTAATGCCAGTCAGGGTTTGGGAATTAGAGATCATCTAAAGCAGTCTCTTCTAGAAGCCCGGAAACAACCACACATCCCATCCTACCAGCAGATCAACTGTGTGGACAGCATCATCAGGTGAAGCTAACAGACACGGGATCATTTTATATATATATATATGCATATGTATATATATATATATGTATGTATATATTTATTTATTTATTTATATATATATATGTGTGTGTGTGTGTTTGTTTGTTTGTTTGTTTGTATATGTATTTATATATATATATATATATATGAAAAAGGTTTAGGTTTTTGGATAAAAAAGTTTAATAATAATAATCACTGAATAAATATTTTAAATATGCAGTCAATTCTTTCTGTATATTTTATATTGTTATTTTTTATATATGTATGTATGTGTATATGTATATGTATGTATGTGTATATACATATATATATGATAGAAGATTACATTTGAAATAACAGTGTATTCATTAACAGTGTTATCCATTACTGGATAATCCAGAAAAGTCAGTAATTTGTTTGTTGTAATTAACTTAATTTAAATATGCAACTTCGTAAAATAATATTATATAAAAACTATAAATGCTTTATATAACGTAGTTATTTTTTATTTTGGAAATTCAAAGTAAGTAGTTTACATTTTAAATAAAAGTGTAGTCATATCTATTATATAAATATATATATATATATATATATATATATATATATATATATATATATATATATATGTATATATATATATGTATAATAATTCGGTTTTTTTAAACAATATCATATGAATATATCATTATTATTATTATTATTATTTTATATTAATATTAAAATAAATAGATATTATATTATTAATATTACACACACACACATTTATATATATATATATTATATATATATATATATATATATATATTAATATGTGTGTGTATGTGTGTAATATGAATATACTATCTATTTAATTTAATATTAATATAAAATAATAATGAAATACATTTTCTATAATAATTCTAATAATAATTTTTTCATTTCTAAAAAAAATATAAAAACATTAGAAACAATTAGAAACTTTTTTTTGTGGGTATTATCATTAATTTTAAGTGTAGCCTGAGATCTATTTAAAGAGGTTTGTTTCTTCTTCTAGATATCTGGAGAGCTGTGCGACGTCTGCTCTGAAGCGAAAGAGCGAATCTCTGTCCATAACTACGTCATCTTCATCCTCCATGTCTGAGGAAGACAAACCTACAGCGGCCGCACATGAAGACGGTACGAGTTCTCAAGGTCCATTCCAACCGGGTCTGTATCCTCCTAAAACCCAGCACAGATCCTGATGATTGTCTTTCTCCTGCAGAGGGCGCTGGTGCTCTGGACAGCCAGGTGTCTGCGGGTTCGGTTACGACGGCAGCGGTGGTGGGAGCGCCGCTCACAGACATTACAATATCCACAGAAGCCATGAGCGTGGTGTCCGTCACCAGTCAGTGCAGTTACAGCAGCACCATAGTGCACGTCCCACAGCCCGAGTCGGGTGAGTTGCAGTGACCCAAAATGTGTTTGGCCACTTAAACTGTATTTAAAGGGATAGTTCACCCAATTAGAATTTGCTGTTAATTTGCACACTCTCATGCCATCCGAGATGTGGGTGACTTGTTTTCTTGAGTAAAACAGTAAAGAAGATTTTTAGCTGAAACTGTGGTCCTTGGTGAATGTTGTAAATGCAAGCGGTAGTCTGAGAATTTGAAAGTGTATCAAGGAGCACAAAATGAATACCTGTGGCTCCTGGAGAATTATTGAGCTCCTATGAAGTGAAACTATCAGTCAGTGCAAGAAACTGAACATTATTTACTGCATTATTACCTGTAATCCAGAGACTCAGGCAAACGGTTCATAGAGGTGTCCAATTCATGAACGAATCATTCTTTTGAACTGGTTCTTTTTAGTGAACTATCCCTTTAAAAACACCGTTTAACACCTGCATCTGCCGCTTGTCTTCCTCTAGAGGTCACTGCTTTAGAAGATGCTCCAATGGGGAGTGAACCAACAGACTCCGCCCCCACTCCTGCACGCCCCGCCCCCAGCACCTCCTCAGCGGCTCAGGAGGAGTTACTCGTGTTGGGTCTTACTAAAGAGGTGCTGTCGGCCCACACCCAGAAGGAGGAGCAGCAGTTCGTAGATCGTTTCCAACATCGTATCCTGCAGAGTCCTTACAGCTCCTACCTCCAGCAGGACAACAGCAGCAAGGCCCATTCTCATCACAGAGGTGTGTGTGTGTGTGTGTGTGTGTGTGTGTGTTGTCGGGTGTGTGTGTGCTATCTGTTGTTATTTATCAGTCTATTGCTTGTCATGTTCTTCTTTTGTTAGTTGCTTCAGATAAAAGTGTCTGGAGCAACTTATAAGAACAAGCTATCTAGCAACCTAAGATTAATGCTGCATATAAATTATTCATTTGATTCTATTATTAAAACCATATATATTTTATATAGTTATTTTATATCTGTAAATGTAAAGAAAAACTTTACATATTAACAGTGTGCTAATAAATATTGTTGGAAAATCCAATAATGAAATATTTTTTATAATAATTTAATACTTTATTGAAATATACAAAGCACAAAGTTATTAGTCCATATTTTTTTGTTTTATATTTTTATTATGTAATATTAATTATTAATACAAATGATTATAATTGATATTATTAGTTTAATTTAACATTTTTATATAATTGGTGTTTTACTTCTTTTTTTTTTTTGTGACATTTTAAGTAAAATATTGTGTTGTGTGTGTGTTTGTGTGTGTATTTATATATATATATATATATATATATATATATATATATATATATATATATATATATATATATATATATATATATAAAATGTAATCATAATTTATTTATTGATTGGGATAACATTGGCTGTAGCATTAACTCTACTTTCACATCTACTCTCAGCTGATGTTGTGCGTCCGCCAAACAAGCACAAGCGGCCCAAACCAGAAAACTCGTCTGACAGCTACGGCTCCCAGCCGGGCAACTACTGGTCACTTCCCAGACCCACAGGAGCGCCTCATTCCTCCTGGCCGTCCTCAGAGTCGTCTCAGCCCCAGCCATCCAACATCGGCTTTGTGCCGCCCATTGCAGTGCCAATGCAGTCGGCCCCTTACTTCACTGTGCTCGGTGCAGGTCAGCAGCCCATGGTGGTCCAGCCTGACCAAGGTGTCCAGAACCTCCAACCCATGCATCCCATGATGGTCGTCCTGCTTCCTAGTTACCCCATGTACCCCGGCAACAATGGCATGTATCTTCAGGGGATGCCTGTCCTGGCACCTGGAGTCGTTCCCCAGCCTCCCTTTAATATGTGTGGCTACATCCCGCCTGGTGGCCACATGCCACATGGGTCTCCATCTCAGGAGCATCCTCCAGGGTCCAGCGTCACAGGAGCTGGGATGCCCCCGGGGGCCTCAGCGGAGGTCGACTCGATACCTGCCCCTTGGTTTGGGGAAGACCTTGATGCAGCACAACCTACAGCACTCTTCTCCAGCTCTCGCTCCAGCTCGCCCATCCAGCTGAACTTACTCCAGGAGGAGCTGACCAAACCCACCGAAGCCCAGAACAGCACCGGTCCAGAGAGTCTGCATGAGCACCACGCCAGAGCGGTGAGACCAGCTGAGATCAGACTCCAGTAGTTTCGGGAAGTTGAATTAACCTGAGGAGTGACGTGATTTACTCCATCTGAAGCGATTTTATTTAGTACATTAAGTATTTTATTAAAATGTTGGTGCATGCTGTTTTTATGACCCCATAATATGTTATTATATTAATAGTTAATAAAATATGTAAGTAAAATGTAAAAAAAATTATTTAATAAATTGAAAAAATAAATATAAAATGGCATTGAGAGACCAATTGTTATTTAGTTTATTCTTATTAAATACTTAAGTATAATATTCAAATATATTAAAAATATGAAAAGGATCATGTGGAAGGGTTGTAAGAGATCAATTGTTTTATTTATAAAATACTTAATGTTTAAGGAAAATTTGTTTAAAATACTTATAAGAAATCACTTCAATGGGCCCTAAGAGACCAATATATTTTTTATTATTAAAATACATATACTGAGGTAAAATATTAGAATATATTTCAAATGCATATTTAAAATATTTGTAAACATTCACGTGGTTAAGCTGTAAGAGACCAATTATGTTATTATATTAATTATTATTAAAATGCATTCAATATAAAGGTAAAATGCATTAGAATTATACATTCAACATCAAAAGTTGATGTTAAAAGGCATTAAGGGTCAATTTATACTGGTATTATAATAATTATGAAAAAAAATAGTAAAATATAATTTAAAAATATATAAAGTTTTTTTTTTTTACGTAGAAAATTACAATATTTATGAATTCACATGCTGTACATATTTTATAAAAATTGGAAAGGGCCTTAGTAATTAGTAAGTACCAATTATGTAATTTTATTAAATATTATTAATATTCTTAAAATATTTAAGTGTATATAGATATATATTTATAGATAGATAGATAGATAGATAGATAGATAGATAGATAGATAGATAGATAAATAGAATATAAAACTACTTTTCATGTGAAAGGGCCTTAATTAAGCAATTATGCATATTTTTGTTTCTTTTGTTTTTGTTTTGCTTTATCCTTCAAGAGAAGTAATTAATTATGATCTGAGGTGAACTGGCTCAGTCAGCATGACTTCAGCTGTGTGTTTCTCTGCTCACAGGAGGACGCTCCCAGCGAGTCGGGGAACCAGGATGCCCATTCTACCTCCAGCGAAATGCTTGACCAGTTGCTACAGGAGGACGCCCGCTCAGGAACCGGCTCCAACGCCTCAGGCAGTGGCTCCGGGGAGTCGGGAGGCTCTCTGGGCTCCGGCTCGGGACTCTGCTCTAACACCGGTGCGGTTCAAAATCACCCATCCATCATCATATATTTTTTTTTTTTTTCTTAACTATAATAGATCAACCTATCTAGGGTTTGAACTAGTGATAGATTAGTTAGTAGTAAGTTAGTTGGACTGTTTCTGTCCTTTGAGATTATTGGCTTTGGCTAAACAGAAATGGTATTTCATCCTTGTGTCAGTCAGTAATTCCTTAAAACAAAACTTTCAAGTAATATTTAAATTATTAAATTACTTTAAATGTAATAAATATGTAAATATATAATATAGGGTGTTTTGGGTTATTTTTTACTTTTACGTTTTGAGTGAAATAGTGTAAACTGTGTTAAAATGTATATTTAATTGATATAATAATAAACATTTCATTTATTATATATTATATTTCTGCAATTTTGAATGTGTATGGCTGATGCTCAAGCTATATAATACCAATACAAATATAAATAAAATAAAAATAGATTCTTCCCCATGTATAAAATTAGGGCATGGTGTGAATGTATTTATTAATAATTTATAGTGCTTTACCATAAGCCAAACACATACAAAATTGCAGACATAAAATATAAATTTAAAAAGTCATTGATTATTTATTAAATGCCATTTGCACCATAAAATAGTATCTTTATTTTAATGGTGTTTGATTAGTTACATATTTTCCACCACATAAACGTCTTCCAGAAGATTATTTGAATGCAGAAAAAACAGAACTCCTCACCATCATTTTGTTCCTGTATGACTTTCTTCTGTGAAACACAAAAGTTTCATTAGACTGACCCCTAATGTTTCACGTTCACAGGCAGCAGCAATAGCAGCAAGTACTTCGCCAGCAACGATTCGTCGGACACATCGCGGAAAGCACGCAAGTCCGCGGAGGCCCAGGACAAGGAGCATACGAGCTTTAAAAAGAACGAGGACAACCCGATATGGAGCATGATCAAGCAGACGCCCGAACCCCTCATGATGACCTATCAGATCTGCCCCAGGTACCAGACCCAAAACATTTCTCGCTCTCTCTTCCTCTGAATCCTGGGTTCCCGCTCATTCCTCTGAGAAACCTGAGAGAAACATGACCATTTGAGCGTCTCTTTCCACAGGAGAAAGAGATAGCGCTTCCAGGCTCTCTCGCTGAGGTAGTTCTGATCAGGCTAAATGTCTCATTGCACCGTCAGCCCTGAGGTAGGTGACTCCAGGTGACGGTACACAATGAGACCCGTGATAAAGAGCTTGACGAGGTGACACAAGCACCTTATTATGGACGGAGGAGAGGGCGAATCTGCCAGGCCTAGATGTTTAAACACTATCAATGTGCTGTCGAGTGTCATCGAACAAACATATGAGGCAGCATAAGTGAGTTTTATTGTGTGTGTGTGTGTGGACATCCATGCAGGGATCAGGCCCAGGTTCTTCAAGAAGACCGGGAGAAGCTGGTTCTGATGCAGCCCATGCAGCCCTGGTTCACCCAGGACCAGAAGAAGGAGCTGGCCGAGGTCCATCCCTGGATCCATCAGCACACCGTCCCACAGAAGATCAACACACAGGTCTACAACCCCTCATTTACATCAGTATCAAACATATGCAACGTTATAGGCCAGTATATTGGCCGTATTCTTTCATATTTGTAAATGGCTGATTAACAGAAGAGCAATTATAAAATCTTATCTTGAGACAGATTTGGATGATGCACATTGTTCCATACGTGGCACTTTCAATAGTGGTTGGATCTGAATTTAATAAAGCAAAAATTCTGCACTGAGTAAAAAAAGAAGTGCTTCATCGCCAGAAGATTTTGTATCTGGATTATATATATATATATATATATATATATATATATATATATATATATATATATATATATATATATATATATATATATATATATATATATATATATATATATATATGCGCATGTGTGTGTATATTTTATTTCAAGTAACAAAAATATTTCTATACTTTTAGTTTTAGTTGACTATAATACCCCTTCACATCAGGAGATAAGGCTAAATGTTTTATTTTACATTTATTTGATATGTGGTTTTCAACCGTGTTTATAAAATGTCCGAAATAAAGGTTTAATGAATGAATACATTTGTTGCAACTTATTAAACTTATATATATACAAATATTAATTCATGATTTAGAATTGAAAATATTTTACAAGGATTAACTTGATAGAAGTTTTTTTTTTTTTTTATACCAGTGGAATATGTTATGATGATATGATTTACATTTTTATTACTACCAATTGTTAGATCCAGTCAATTTTTTTTTTATAATTCTTATTAAATAACTGTAATTTATTCCTGTGATCAAAGCTGAATTTTCAGCATCATTCCTCCAGTCTTCAGTGTCTCATGATCCTTCAGAAATCATTCTAATATACTGATCTGCTGCTTTGCATCATTCAGCTGCTATCTTTATTGTGTTTCATCATGATCTAATATATTTATTTATTTTTTTAGGGTTGTGTGAGTTGTAACACCATGGAACCGGGTGAAAATCTGAATCTTCAGACTGACTGTCCAAACCCTCCCACTCCTATCAGCTCCGGTCCGTCACAGGACATCAGACCCAACACAGACACCTGACCACAGACCCTGCTGGACCTCCAGGCCTCTGGGACTCAGGGATTCTTCTGCTTTCAGAAGAGAGAGACACCTGCATCCATGTGCAAGTCTCTCATAACTCCTCCTGAGGACATGAAACCGCGTCAGAGTGAGTTTGGACACTCGCAGGAGACGGACATTGAGTGACGCTCGCCACATGACCATGCATTTCTCTCTGCTGTTCTCCGTTACAGTCCATGGACCCTGACAGCTGTGAATATCCGACTATAATTGGGTAGTGTCATAAGAGTACTTCATATTTTTTTTAGACTGTTGCCGAATGTTTTTGTTCATTAATAATGTGTCCGCTACCGAATCTTGAATCTTGCTGGCTCAGGAGGGTTTATGATCTCCAAGAAGTCCCTGCAACCAGTTTCCTGACCACTTGCGCAGATATATATATATAATGCGTATAAAAACATTAGCACTCACCGCCAAAATCTAACAGCATCTACGAATGGAAAGGAATGAGATTTAGTCCAGAGCACAAAGATCTTCAATTCTTATTGACTTCATCCAATCCAAATGAATAATTTGAATGAGGCCTTAAATAAGTTTTTCTGTCAGAGTTTATTTTTCTTCTCTCAATTTCAAATATTTTTTCCAATATACATGTGTTTGAATGATGTCTGGCCATGTCATGCTCTGGTATAAAACTCTCAGTGATGGTGTAATGAGAATATACAGAAAGTTTTCTGTTGTGTCTGTTGGGTTGATAGCACATTTCACCACAAAAAAAAAAAAAAGATTTATATAAATTTGCGTATAAAAAAGGATTATCATTATGATTGTTGGCATTGTGACATTTATTTTCATCATGTGAATTTGGGAGGAAAATCTGATTAATTGTCAAAATACAAAATAATTTGTATTATTATAATATAGTATATATTATTATACAGTACAGTAGCTGTCACTGGGACAGTACCCTATTAAACGTTACACCTTTGTACAATATTTACCACTACAGGGTCCATATTAGTACCTCAAAGCTACGTAATAATACCTTTTGAGAAGATACTGTCCCAGAGACAGCTTTTGTACCTTTTCTGAGGGTTAAAAAAATTCTTAATTTCAACTTCTCAAATCCATCATAAAGTAGCTAAAAAGATTTTTTTTTAAAAATTAAAAAAAAAAACGGTGCAGTTTACCGTATTGTTTTCTCCAAACCTCGTTTTTGTCCTCTTGTCTTTTTTTATTTATTAACCTGTACTGATCTGCATCAGAGCTGACATGTCGTTGTGTTTCCTGTGCTGTTCCTGAAGTCAGATTAGACTCCGTTACTTTATGGTTTGTAGAGCCGCCAGAGGCTCGATTACTGACCCGTCAGTCCCACCCAACAGAAAGCCTATGATCTGTACAGTTTTGTGATCAAAGATACATTTTGTACAGTTTTTAGAATGTAAATATCAGTCCAGTGTATTTTACGGAGAAAAAAAAGGTGCAAAATACAACAAACTATGAAAAATAGCCATTTTGTGTCAAATTCAGGGAAATATTTTGACACCACATGATAACTATGAATAAAAGACCACAATGACTCCAATACAGTCCTCAGTATTTTCTTTTTGTATTTCGAGCCTTTTAATGTAAGTACTTTCTCAAATAGTATGCACACAATAACTTTTTTAAACATATTTACTTTATTTACATCAAAGCTTAAAGCATGTACAGGTATATACAAATAAATAATACACTATTTTACCAAAATCAAACATAAATATCTTTTTTTTGCTAATTTAGTGCATCAGGCCCACAGTTTGTGCACTAGCGTTGAAAATGACACGTAAAGCTGAGAACACGCAGGCGCACGTACTGTAAGTGTGTAAGTGCTTGAGTGGAGTTGAGTTATTAACTGGATGTTTCAGACACAGTATTTCCAGAAACACTCTGTGTTGCCATCTCGTTTGCGATACTGCTTCCTGCCGCCCAGGAAACGACTCAACAACGGCTTTTCCAGTAAGACCTGAACGACAAACGTGAGTCAGTATGCTTAAATAATCCATCATAGCTGTCTATTGATATCATGTTCAGTGATGTCAATAAATCACTCACTTCTTTTGCAGCTTGACTCGAGACAAATCCAGCTGTTCTGAGACCTGAGAGGGAAATGAAGAACAAGACTAGATGAGAGTGAGTTACATCCAACTGCTGATATCAGTCCCTTCTGTTACTTTAACCCTACATTTAAATGTCAATTATTACAAAAACGTCATGAATTTTTAAAAGTAATTAAAATTTAATAATTTAAAATATTTATAATTTAACAATATAATTGTTGGAATAATGTAACAAGGACATCAGTATAGATTTACTGTTTCTATTTAATGTCTCAGTTGTTTCTCAAGATATTTTTAATTTAATTCTAATTTTAATTCAGAGAGCTGGCTAGGCAGCATTTATCATTTTCATTTTGTACTTGATGTACTAAACTAATATAGATATATATAACAAAATAAAATAACTAAAACTCTCAAGTTAAAATAAATGAAATATTCATTCAAACTATAATAATATCTCAGTGATACTTAAATAAGACTGGAAAGCATGAGTCAAAATTGCCCTGTGGCTTCACAGCGAGTTTCAGGGAAGAGCGTATTGAAATGAACCGCTGACCATCACTGCTGATGTCTCCAGTGATGAGGGACGGGTAACCGAATCCCGCGGCACCCTGGGACAGATACGCCTGCTTGGAGTAACTCAGGTCATCTGGACTGACCACCTGCTCCTCTTCTACAAGAACTACAGGTGAACATGACATATAACATCATCAGTGTGTCTTTAAGAGCATTTGTGATATCAGTACCGTACAAACAGTAATACTGTGAAAAATCATTACAAGTATTTTTTCATTTTAAAATGGGATTTATGTGATGCAATTTCAGCCAATATCAGGGTTGAAAACAAAACTTATATTGCATCACATTGATAGGGCCTATTATTTTCTATATTATACATTTATTTTATAGGTAAGCACATAAAGCCTAATTTTGATGAGTAATCATGTTTTTACAGTCTTGTGAGATCTGAACCTGCTGAACTTTAGCTTGTTGAATCAGTGAATGAGAGCAGATGAGAGCACTTACCAGGCCTGCTGTAGGTCATCTCATCCGAATGGATCAGAGGACGTCCCAGCAGAGGTTCGAGGACGCTGAGAAGCAAAGCAAAGAATAGAAAGAGTTTACACATCATGACGACACGTACAGACACACACTCTTTCTTCCGTGACTTTAGTCAGGAGGATCTCAACGTGTCTGAACGTGTTTCTGTCCTACACTTATATACTTTCCATCGCTGGCCGTGTCTCCATCTCCCCATCTCCATCCCATCGTATATTCTGTGCTTGTAAATTCACAGAGGATGAATTAATGGATCAATAAAAGTGAAAGACAGGCGCAGGGTCTGTGTGTCTGGGATGAGCCGCACTATTTTACCAGTTCAGGATGTAATCCAGCCGAGTTCATAAATCCGCCCGGACGCAGGTGGGAAAACGGCACTTTGTGCTAGAGCTCGCAGGATGGAGTCGGCCAGGCAAATTGCCCACTTAATTCATTTATTTAAGAGGCTGCTGAGATTTATTTCCCATGATGCCTGCTGCGGTTTCCTCCTTACGACCCTTGTGCCTTCTATTTTAGGAGACTGGAAATGGCAAACAGAAAGTGTGACCAATTTTCTTAATGGTGTAAAGAAAAAATGTGAGAAGTTATTTTGGCCACAGAGCTTCATGTCAATCAGATTTATTAGTCCGAGTGATAGACACATCTCTTCAACCACAGATCCATCCATCTATCCATCTATCCATCTATCCATCTATCTATCTATCTATCTATCTATCTATCTATCTATCTATCTATCTATCTATCTATCTATTTATCTATCTATCTATCTATCTGTCTGTCTCTATCTGTCTGTATCTATCTATCTACCTATCTGTCTGTCTGTCTGTCTGCCTGCCTGCCTGCCTCTGTCGATCTATCTATATGTTTCTGTCCATATATCTACCTATCTTTCTATCCATCCGTCTGTCTATCTGTCTGTCCGTCCGTCTATTTACAAACCTAAGCTGCTTTTTGTAAATCTGTAATGATGAATAATGTAACTGATGGAACTGAGTTGGGATGCTTTCAAAAGGTATTAACTTGCATCCTTTAGGGGGATTTAAGGAAGCATAGGTGTACCTCATGAAAGGGAAAGTGACAGCTTTTGTACCTGTTTTTTTTCCTTCTTTCAAATACACTTTCTGCAAATGACCTGATGATAAGAACTATAATATAATATTATCATCAATACAGCATTTTAGGCATGAAACGTTTAAAATACGTATGCAGACATGACCCCAAAATATTGTAATGGAGTTATATGTTTGTAGACCAAAGTCCCGAAACAGTTCCTCAAAATGAACAGCAGGTGGCGCGAAAGGCGCGTGTGGAACTCTACGTGATTCTCTTTGTTTTGACTGAGAACAAAAGTAGCATCTGAACTTAAACAGTGATTGTGTGAGGAAAAAAATCTCCCGACCATGAAGAACGGAGGACACGGAACTCACGCTGGAGAAAAGAAGAGCCTTAGATAGATGCTAGTCAAACGACAATCTCATGTCTTCGTGTTTTATTGTGTGTCACGCCTGATTTAAGCGCGCACGCGTGTGTGTGTGTGTGTGTGTGTGAGAGAGAGAGCTAGGGAGACGCGACTTTCACGGATCTGCACGTGTCTGCAGTGACAGAAGACGGTACGTTTGTTTTTGTTGTTTTCTGAAATAATTGTTTATTATAGTGTTTTTTGTTGTTGTTGTTTGCTCTTGTAAGACTTATATTCACTATAAAGTCTATTTACGCGCAACTACACAAAATAACATTTAAAAAATAGAGCACTAACATGAAATAACTGATTATATATAAAGTTTACTGTATGTGGTTGTTTAGTATTCTTAGTGAATTTAGAAGCAGCATCACTAAAACTGAAAGAGTGACCTAGTTTTGCATGTATTATTGAAATGGAAATGATATAGGAAAATATTAAACTTGGACTATTAGAGCATTTTGTTTTAAGCTGTTAACATGGAAATCAGCTTCTCTGAATTAGACATGCACTTGAACATATGTCACTGGTGTTGCTGTTTACTCTACTGTGGTGTATTCTGCACTGTATCAGACATAACAGTGGTATTGAATGTTGTTTTTTTATATTGTCTTCATTTTAGTGTTGGCAGCAATTTTCATAAAAAAAATTTCTAAACTTTACTGAAGCTTTGCTATCATTGATGGTATTTCACCATTATATTTGTTTACAATCCAGTTTATTGGATTATATTTGTGCCGCCTTGTTATTGATAGGCAAAAAATATTTCCTTAACTTATCAAAATATTATTGAATGCTCACAAACTGGAAACAAATTCCAGAGAGAACAAGAACTTTGTCAGCGTCTTTGTCCTCAACACAGTGTGTTTTATTGTTTCAGGATTTCTGGATATTAGATTATGGCTGGCACCTTACAGAAGTCATACTGATTGCTTCTAGTGTTTGACAGTGATCTGATAAGAAATTAGTAAAACTGTTTTTCAGCATGTGACTTCTCGTGTTTGTTGTGTTTGATGCTGCAGGTTTCTTCAGAACATCATGAGACTGTGAGCTCAGTGTGGAATCAGCCATGGCAGAAACTGACATCGACAAATCTCACCTGCCCGCGGTTTATGATGGTATGTGTCTTCCTTTTTTCTGTTTCGTTCGTTCGCATCGTTAGTTCCTATGGATGTTCACACACACACGTATATATATATATATATATATATATATATATATATATATATTAGATGAGAAAAAAGCGAACATTTTAAATGTTGGGTTGGCAACCAACTGAAATTTAAAATAAATCTAAGTTGTATTTAAATAAGTGAAATTATACTGAAAGTATAATTTTAAATTACTTAATCTAAATCATGTGTAAAAAAAAAATTAACCTTAAACCAAAAACTTGCAAAAATGCACACATCAAAACCACTAAATGTAAAATTTTAATTAAATCTGAAAATATATGAATCAAAATTTTAATTAAAATATTAATCTATACTATAACAGCATAGGGGTAATTACCATAAAAACATTTTCATTAATTAAAATAAACATTAAAGGAAATAAAATGATTCAAAAAATAAATTCAGCTGTAAATGAAACTAAAGTAACTAAAAGTAAATAAATTAATTACTAAAACTAAATATACATATTTTTAAAAAGAAGCTATAGCTAATTATAAACAACTGAAAAAATTTAAATGAAAATAAAATGAAAAAAAAAGTTTAACAAATATTAACAAAAGTTATAATAGTATATCAGTAATGCTAAAATAACACTGGCTGTAAGTCACTTTGGGTAAATGCATCATATAAATGTCCTTTACATTTAAAAAAAAGGAAAATGTGCTAAATGATTTAAAAGTGTTTTTCATCCCTGTTGCTGCATGCAGGAGACAACTACACTTGTATTTATTACCACCAATACCTACATGTAATTATCCATAATATATCAGTTTTCTGAAAGACAAAGCATTCAAAGCAAATCCTCTGGGTAAAAACTTGTTGAATGCTTGATCAGCACCTGTTTAATATTCCTGTGCAAGTTTTCCGTGTGAGTTGTGTTGTCTTCGATGTTGTTTGGCAGGGCTGCTACTGTGTATTCTAGGAGATGAGATCAGCATACAGGAATGTGATGTGAGCTCAGGACAGATCACGGGTTGTGTGGGGCAGATAAGAGCTGGAGACCGTCCATACACTTGTGCTCTTATCTGCCCTGGATGAGCTCAAGAGCTTCCCTGTGTTCCTGTTTCTTAAACAGGATTTGGGTCGAGATTCCAATCTTCTCCCGTTTTGGCTTAAAGCTGCAGACAGGAAAGGGGTGTGAAGAGTTTAAGTGCTGGAGAATTTAGATGGACAGCACACAAAGGCATTCTCTTAAAAAAAGAGGTTCTTTAAAGAAGTTCTTTAGATTATTACAATGTTCTTCACACTAAGAAAAAATAAAATGGTAATTTTAAGAACTGTTCACTTAAAGGTTCTTTAGGAAACCATAAATAGTCATTTAGATGAGTTTACATCACAAACCTGTAAACAAGAAGGCAAGAGAACCAAGGAAGTACTGTTTGGATTGTTTATATAAACTGACGCAAGGCTGTAGTTGTACCTAGAAAGCAGACACTTCTGCGTGTGAAAATAGACAATTTATAAAAACCTATAACCCCAGCGAGCTGCTTACCCATAGTGCATTTTAAGCAGGTTTTGGAGAAGAGCTTCTGATCTATTTCTTTGAGTTGATGCGTGACCAACCAAACCCTCCCAACTTCATTGCCGGATATTTATAGATTCTGATTCTCGTGCCAAATATAGAAAAAGAACTGGAGGAGCAAGCGAGAGATTTGCAGCATGCAGGAAAGCATGAGGGATAAAAGCACGATAGTTTCATGCAGGGGTCCCGATTACTGTCTTTTCTCTCTTTTCCTAGTTTCTCTGACTCTGACCAGCACCATCTGTTTGGCTCGGTGGCCTCCGCTCAAACGACCACTGTCTTATTTCAACAAATGGACCCTTAACCACCATTCATTGTCCTTGGTCTCTTTAAAGGAAAAGTTAATCCAAAAATTTTAATTTGTTGAAAATGTACTCACCCTCAGACCATCCCAGATGAGTTTGTTTCTTCATCAGATTTGGAGAAATGTGTAATTCCTTGAAGTGCTCAGCAATGGATGATCTGGAGTGAATGGGTGCCATCAGAATGAGAGTCCAAACAGTTTATCAAAAAATCACAATAATCCACCAGTAATCCAAGCACTCTAGTCCATCAGTTAACGTTTTATGAAGTGAAAATCTGTGTGTTGATAAAAAAACAAATCCATCATAAATAAGCATTAACGTAACGGCCAAAATACGAGTCCATAATCCATAATAATGGTTCCTCCAGTGAAAAAATCCATCGGCTGTTGTCCTCTCACATCAAAATCCATCCACATATTAGTTTTTGATCTAATTTGTACTCTTTTGGTTTGTAACCACTGCTTGATCTGTGCATATTTCTCTCCTGATTCAGACAAGACAACTTTTCCACTGAAGGAAGCAAAATACGGATAGAGAACTATTTTCTCTGGAAGCAGTGTTTCATTTCATGTTACAAGACTGGAGTAAAATTACATTTTAAAATATATTCAAATAGTAAATTTAAATTTTAAGAGTTTAACAGCCTCCTTTTTTGTTCCACAAAAGGCAGAAAATCCTTTAGCTTTGGAACCTCTAGAGTATTTACTGTATGTGTAACTAATGACAGCATTTTAGTTTAGGTTGCTTTAAATGATGTATTTTCAGAATTCAAAAGCAGTGTTATTTTCATGACTATCGTTACTTTTTCTCTCAATGTCAAAGCTGTGGGAAATCGAGTACTAACCAGTATATTGGAGTCGATCATTCATGTTCACACATAATGCATCAAAGCTTTCCTTTGGTTTCAGAAATTGTTTGTCAGTATTTCTAGTTCAAGACCGGTTCTAATTTTAAGGAGCATAACACTCACTCTTGTTATGCATACGAAACCCTTTTCATGGCATTTAGTTTAACTGTGAGTAGTATGCCAGCCTTTATGAAACAGGCTTCTGTCTTGTGAGGGCCCATGTCAGCTTTTCCATCCCGGATGAGGGTGGAGGTGCCGGTGAGGTTTTTTTCCCCCTAACCTTTTTTAACATCCATCTACTCGGGCACCAGTGCTGTTTACTAACAGACTGACCTTTACCACATAGGATGAGCTCACACACACGTGTGTGTACTGTATGTGCTTCATGACAGTGGACGGAATTTGACACACGCACGCAGGCGCATCTTGGAAAACGGTAAAATCCACTGCAGAAAAACTTGAGAATAGTATTTTTTTAAATAGTAGTTGTCTAAGATGGTTATATAAAATTGCATATTTCTGAATGTTTGTTACAATACAAATCTGTTGTATTGTCATATGACTCCTTGTAAGCATTTAATGTCTTTAAAATTTCCTACAGCACTGACAGCTCTGTAATTAGACGACCTGTCATTTATAATGGAGAGTCAGCTTTTATGACTCTGGTGTTTAACATGCTTGTGCGATGCTTCATGAGATTTTATTAGCTCACTGAGTTTTCCACACTTACTTCAAGAGAGCATGAGACGGAGAGGGTGGGTTGTCGTTTTATATACCCAGCTTACAAAAATATGTTCTAAGAACATACCCATTTGATTACAAAGTTCTCTGAATGTTCAAAACATTAAGGGAACATTCCATTTTATTTTGCAAACATGAGAAAGTTACTTTTGAATGTTCTCTGAACGTTCTGAATCAAGTAGCCAGTTTACAAAAATATCTTCTAAGAACATTTAACTAAAACTAAAATATTTCTGGAAGTTCTCTGAACACTCAACATATCCAGTTTTTGAAAACATTTTTTTTTTTTGCATTGTATGAATGTTTGAACATGCAATGCACCACTTCCTGGATTATCATTTAATTTGGAAACATTGGGCAGTTTTGATTTATATATTTGATGATTGTGTTATTTTACATATGAATCTTCTTACAGATTGATTCTGCTTCTTCTACACAATGTTTTAATCTGGAGATTCAATACTCTTTCAGAAGAGGTGTAATAACACCTTCTACCGTATAACAGTGAAAACACTGAAAAACAAGAAAATTCTGTCAATGAAAGTACTGTTTCATAAATGATGGAAAAGTATGTCAAATAGGGGTAAGGAGTTAATGAAACATTACATTTCTTCATTTTGCAAACGTTATGGGAATGTTACTTTTGAATGTTCTCCTAATGTTTGGAATCAAGTAATAACCAATCAATGACAGCCAACAAATGTTCTATTAATGTTACTGGAAGAGTGATTGTTGAGAGAACCATAGGTGTATATTTAATCAGTAGGGTTTATTTGACCTTCAGCAGTTTTTTGTGTGACGGTGTGTTAGCTTGAAGGGCTTTCTTCAGGTCGATATTTTTTAACGGTTGTTTAATAGACCCCTGTCAAAAATGGCATTTGAGTGAGCTGCAGTTTTGGCCAGTAACACTGACACACCTCTGTAAGCTTATTGGGCATAATGAGCTTTTCCTCTGAGCCATTGTGTTAAAGTTGTTGACCCAGTTGGCTTGGCAGTAGTTCTCATGTTTGGGGTCCAGTGTGGCATTATTAACAGAGCAGAAACCGCGATTGACTCAAACATAAACCGTCCTAGAGAATGAATAGCAGATGCCGATGGTATTGTTTATTTGGACATGGAAATGATCGACAGATTGATAACTCTATCTCGATTCTCATTGTTTATTTGCACAAGCTGTCTAGCAAGAATTCTGCAAACTGGATAAAGAATTGCATGTATACACCAAAAATTGATTTAAACAAATATTGCTGCAATTAGACTAAATTCAGCTTATTAACAATTTTACATTATCATTATTAAAATAAATGGATTGATCATTAGTATGTTTTACATTGCTGCTGTCCCGTTTTATGAAGATTACAGTAATATTACCATGCTTTAGTAGGGTTCAAACACTCTGCTTTGCAGCAACTCTGCTTTTTGCTAACAACACCCTTTAAATGTGGTATAATCACTATTATGTAGCCATTAATGACATATTTTAACAGTGTCATTGTGTGGTATTCCCACAGTGTGCCAATGTTTCTCTGTGTTAGAGGACGGCGCATTGGCTTACAGTCTTCAAGAGCAGGAAAGTGAGTATAAACATCTTCCTGTAATCTAGCTCATCCTTCCTCTTTACTGGGTTCAAATAGACCTGATTCATCTTTATCGTGTCAGTTGAGCAGTTCTACAGCACCAACATCCAGAAGGACCAGGCATTGCAGAACGATGTTCGCTTGGCCCGGAGGCTGCAGGAGGAAGAGGAACAGCGACTGAATCTCCGCCAGGACCTGAGGCAGCTGTAAGTACTGTCAGGTCTCGACATGTGTCCCGAATTACTCAGTCAGCAACATGGAAAAACCACAGACATTTAGGATATTCAAATTACTGTGTGGAAACAGATGCTTTGATTCATTCGTGTTGCATAACTTGATTCGTTTGTGTATTGCTGCTAGGTGTAAGATGAAAATCCACAGGGAAAAAAGTCAGCATGGCATGCTTCAGTAAAGTTACATTTTTCCACTGATTTGCACCGCATTTATGGTTTTATTAACTTTAAAAAATTAATAAATGGGTTATTTTTTTTATGCTCACCAGGTCGGCATTAATTTGATCAAAATTACAGTTAAGGCAGTAATATTGTTAAATTTTATTAAAACTTACAATAACTGTTTTCTATTGGAATTCAATTTAAAATATAATTTATTCCTGTGATGAAAAGATGAATTTTCAGCATCAATACTCCAGTCTTCAGTGTCACATGATCCTTCAGAAATCATTCTAATATGCTGCTTTGCTTATGCTTAATAACTTTTTTATTATTAAACAGTTATGCCGCTTCATATTTTAGCTAAAACTGTGATGCATTTTTATTGTATTCTTAGATGAATAGAAAGTTCATTAGAATAGCATTTATTTGAAATAGAATCTTTTGTTGCATTATTAAGGCAAAAAAAAAAGAAGCTTTTTCTTCTTTTTCAAAACATTGCAATTGACACAAAAGAGGGAAGCAAAAGCATATATTATAAATATCTTACATTAAATGAAACTGTCTGTCTGGCTTACAGGGAGGAGGAGGACTGCAGATATGCACAGATGATCCAGGAGGATCTCCAGAGGTGTGCGGAGGAGACCAGGAGGAGAGAGAAAGAGGATGAGGTGCGTTTCATCAAAACAGATCAGACTAGATTCTTATGTTTTCTGAAGTAAATGTAAGTGATGTTCTAAGTGGTTGCTCACTGTTACAGTTAAAAATAGTGGCAGTAGCTTTGAATTATGTGTTTAAATATCTGAAATTGCATGGTGATGTCCTTTCGTATTTGGCTCTTTTAACTGAAAAGCAGTCATTATCTTGAAATTTTCCCATTCATAACTATAATACAAATTATACGGTCGCTGATAAAATTCAACCCAATATGCCAAGCACAGAAATACACTTGGAAATACACCGTACACTGTCAGAAGCTGTAAATAAAGATTGTTGGAGTGCCTCCAGAAAGGTGTTTTGCTCTTTGCTGTGTTGTCACTCTTTGCTAACAAAGAATGAAATCTATTTTAGGTCAAAAGTAATCTAAAAAGTAGTCCTTATACCTTACTTGTATGTGTAATCCAATAGATCCATTGTGTTATTTGTAATCCGTAACCGATTGTAAGTAATCTACACACTGATGTGAATTTTCTGTTCTCTCATGTTAAGCTGATTAAAACACATTTGTGGAGCGGTGCTTGTGTAGAAATGCTTTTGTAGAGAAGAATAAAGGAGAGAAAGAACATAATAGATAGAAGAGAGTGAGAAGACTGAGGCCCGAGTCGGATCTTACACTCTTATATCCACTGGCTTCAAGATTTCTGTTATGTCTTTTATTTAGCTGTTGGGCGACATCCCTGTTGCCTAAATGAGCAGCTTTGTCTTCCTTGTTGTCTGGAGTGGTTTTTGAAAGTGTTTGGGGTGACGAGTGGATTGTCGCTGAGGAGGTGGATGTCATCTGGGAAGCAATGTCCCGCCGGATGCTTTAGTGGTGAAACAGTGAGGTTCTGTATTTGAGGGAAGACTATATACAAGAGGCAGTCTGTCTGGAGCCCTGTATTCAACACTATGGAAAGACGTCTTGAAGAAGTAGTACTCTGACTCGTTTAAAGAGACATACTGATCCGGAATTTGTCTGGATTTGATATTTTGTATTTAATCCAATAACAAATTATTGATTTTGTCCACTAGTTCCAGATTTGGAAACTTTACGGTGGCAAAACTCCAACTACGGCCTTTAATCTCTCTTGTCCCAGTACTAAGTTAATTTTTACATTAAGATGATCAGATTTGACGAATAGAAACTGGGAACATTTCTTAGTTCAATTCATTAAAATAAAAAACATGGACATCCCATTTTTGGATGTTTTTTGTTTTTTAATGGCTGTGGGTTCCATAAACTATTATTATTATTAATTATTAATATGCTTGTGGGTCAGACTGACCTTAACTGGTTTTAATTTCAGTTCATTTTTGCACCTTTGCAAATAGGGTACAGATTAACAAAATCATGACTTTAAAACACATATTGCTAAAATAAATGAGAACAAATTCTAAAACTAAACTAAAACGGGCAAACCGTAAGCAAAAGACTAGATAGTAAGAACAGATTTCCAGATATCGGACCACCAACATATATTAAATATGCCTGAACTGTTTAGATCAGGGTCAGATGGAATAATGCCAAAATAATTAACATGTGGAGAACAAATAAACCACCATAACAGATTTCTCATATTTGACATAACTTCATTATATTCTATGCGTTTAATGAATTTGCAGACAATGTAGTTATCTTAGAGGAGAGTGCCATTAAATGTGTAGCTGAAATGAAGTGGGTTTCAATAAAATAAAATAAAAACTAACTAAAATCAGAACTTAAAACAAACTCTGGATGAAAAACAACAACAACAAAAAAACTCTATAATATATGCATTATGTTGGTTAGCCACCAGAATGGAAACTCTTTCACCACAATGCTGCTGAGAGCAGGTTTATTGCTGTATCTTAACTAACCGTGCTTAAACTCCTCACCAGTGTGTAAACCCTCAGGTTCAACACATGTTATCCAAATAAACTCCCAACAGCTTCAAGGCTGGAATACCCATGAGCCCACACAACTGCATCCTCTGATTTTGTGTGAGCTTGTGTAGTAAATGCATTGTATTTCCCATGGGAAATATTCTGTTTATTTATAAGAAATACAGTACATGCTTTACAGTGGGTAAAAACCCCTTTGGTGAACGTCCAAACATCTTGTTGATCAAAAGTAGAGCCTGACTCATCTAGACGATCAGCAAACACAGTGAAGTGATAATACATTAAAGTGTAATTCAACCATAGATTAAAATTCTGTACTTGTTAATCTTAAAATTAAACTCTGTTTGGCTCACAAACCTATCAAATGTAATTAGAAGACTTGGAATATAGTTAATAAATAGTATGGACTACTTTTAAGGTGCTCTGTTGACATGTTAGACTTTTTCTGTCTTTGTTGTTTATACATTTAAGCGTTTTGGCTCTGCTTTTTTTTATTTAGACCCCATGAGGGCGAGTGAGAATATATATATATATATATATATATATATATATATATATATATATTCCAGGATGAACTGGCCTTTTAATAGTGTGACGAAGCATAAGCCTCAATGTACTGTCCTCTAGTGGACAAATGAAGTATATACTTCATAGTGTGTTTCTTTTTGAGTTAAAGGAAACCACTTAAAATTAACTTCAAACTAAACTTTTTACTTCTTGTCTTTATTTCACTTATTTAACCACTCGTTTCCTGTTGCTGATGACACTGGTGTAAAAAATGTTTCCTATGGTATTTTCTAATCATAAAAGGCCACAAAACCAGGTCAACAATGTATTTGTGACACATTATATGTCATATCTATATAATCATATAGTTTTCTAGATTTCACGTTGACAAATTCACAGATTCTGAAAGCTGTTTAAATGATCTGGTATGAATTAGTTTTGAGATTACAGAAGAAATTCTACTTTTGGTTACTGTGGTTACGGATCAAGCACTCAGGTCAGTTATTCTCAGAGCTGCTGCTCAGTATGAAAGCGTTACAAACATGCGTTAGCGCTCATGTGCTCTGTGCGGTTTTATTCCGTGATGTCAGTGTGTAAATGAGGTCTGAAAGATCACATGCTAGGTGTCCTGAGAATCGTCTCTGTGGGTGTCACACGTATAGTGTGTGTGTAGGTGTGTGTCTGTGTGTGAGCTGTACTTTCCGCACGCCTGGCCTCCAGCTCTTCTGGTGGGTGTCAGCCTGGTTTACATGCTGTAAGATGAGCTTTTGTTCGAGTGACTTCGTGATGGAAGTTTCACGGCCCACTTTGACACCTCTGCTGGGTGATCTTAAACTCAGATGTGTGTGTGTGTGTGTGTGTGTGCATGTTTTTGTGACATATCAGGACACAACTCTGTATAATGTGTGTGTGTTTGTGTGTGTGGGTGTGTGTGTTTGTGTAAACTAAGTCATACTTTGAATATTAGTTTTCTCGATCCTGAGGTCATTCTGCTTGTGATATTTCTTTATTCAGGACGATACTAAATAAAAAATAACATGCAATTTTCATTATCCCTCTTATTTAACTTCAATTATTAACACTTTGCACATTCTGCAAGGGGTATGTAAACTTATGAGCACAAGTATATATATATATATATATATATATATATATATATATATATATATATATATATATATATATATATATATATATATATATATATATATATATATATATATATGAAATAAAATTGGGAAAGGGAAAGTCAGAATTGTGATATAAAAAATTCAAAATGACTTTTCAGTTTCATTAATGATTTTTATGAAGCTTGTTTCCACCATAAATAGAAAAAAGATTTTTTTTTCTTTTTTTGCAATTCTGAGAAAAAAAAAAAAAGAAACTTGTTAGTCAAAACTGTCATGTATAAACTTAGAATTACAAGATGTAAACTCACAATTCTGAGAAGAATTGAGAGATAAAAATGTATATTTTATCCCGTGGGAGAAACTAGCTTTCATGGAAATCAATGTAGAGTATAACTTTCCTTTCCAGCTAATGCCACCAAGCCTTCTTATTAACTTTTCACAATCCAATCAGTTCTCACTGAATGAATCCCAGAAGTCCCAGCTCACGTTTTTTCAGACTGAACATCCTGTTTCAGGTGGAAATATGTCACATTATGAACATGTTGTATGTTTTTTGTAGATCTTTCCAATTATGGTCATGGTTATACTGGACTGTTAAAACACAATATGCTTCAGTCGGTTTTATTATTGAATGTGTTTAAATTGGTTTCTGAACAGAAAATCGCTAAACAGCTACAGGAAGAAGAAGAAATGGAGATGAGACGGCAGAGGACTGTCACCGGTTACAATAACAATGATTGTGTTTCTGCACTCTTTGATGGTAACTTTTTTTTTTAATTTTTGCAAATGCTTAATGTGAACGTATGCATCACGTTGCACAACAGCGGCACATTTTGATCTCTTTCCGTCAGACTTGGGAATCTGGGAGCAGGTGCTTCAGGATGCTGAGCTGGCCCGTAGACTTCAGGAGGAAGAGGATATACTGCCTCACAGAGAGGTTCATTATGTTGAACACATTTTATTTGCTTACACAGACACTTGATGTCTACTACTCGAATACAGCTTGATTTCGGACCAGTTTTGGGTTCGTTTTGTGAGCTGTTACTTCAGGTTTGTGCAGGCTTTGACACCTGTATTTCTCTGTTTTTGGAGATTGTGCGTATCTGTGTGCCTGTGTCTAAGTGCACTGGTGGCTTCAGGTTCGGGTTTGCCTTGGTCTTTGAATTTGAAAGCATCTGAAGGAAATTTCATTTGAAATTAAAATCTAAAATTGAATGTAAATGCAGTCCTCTAATATAACCAGTGTTGTTATTGTTAGATTAAACTATTAAAAAATTGTTAATTGAAATAAATGTAAAATAAAAACGTTTAAGATGTGAAACTTCAACTTAAAAAAACGTAACAAAAACTTTTTTTTCAGCAGTTTCCTCAGAGCTCTGGATCAGAGCTCGACTTCATTGCAGCACAAGTAGCCCAAGATGAGGTAAAATCATCATCAGGATACTGGACTGATAAACAGATTGAGCTCCATATTTTCTTGTAATGGCGATTCTAACATTAAACATCAAAAGTTTAAACGGCTACTTCTGGATTCTCAAACGTCTAAGTAAATATCAGTTCAGATGTCGCCCCAAATCTCTGTAACTCTGCTGTGCATCATTGCTAATCAGGAGATTGCCCACTACATACAGCACCATCAGAGACGAGTCAGAAACAGACCACAAGACCTAGAGATCCAGACCAGACCCCCTGAAGCAAGGGATGAAGGAAACAGCACAACCAGGAAGGTCAGAATGAACCGCATTCATTTAATGAAAACACAACACGCATAAAAATATGATTACAACACAAGATTTTCTTCATAACCTCAAGTGTCTTTTTGCTTTTAAAGAAGAGATATGCAATGTAAAACATGTACTTTAAAGGCAGGGTAGGTAAAAAATGTATAAAAAACTTTTTTTCCAAATTTGTTTAAACTTTATTTATATATCAATACATAATTAAAATGTAAGTACTCTGAAAAAGAAAGTATAAAAATCGAGTGTCTGTAGACCTCTCACGACTGTTTTAAAGACAGCTCATTATTTCCATTCACTCCACCCCCTCCCTTCTGGGCTCCTTCCAAAGCCTCTACTACGGCCCGCTAAGTAATGTTATATTAGCTATATTACGCAGCTACGTGTGCTAATGACACATGCTTCATGAAAAAATAAACAAAAAAATGTGTATGATCAAAATACAAAAAGAAAGATTTACCTGTCCAGCAGAAATAAAGCCATCAAGGAGTCACTTTTCAGCCCCTTGAGTTCCCTCAGTTCTCGCCATCGCTGGAAAGCCACGCCGATATTAACTCTCGTTTTATTTCTTTGTTTATCCACAGACTTTTTGTTCATTGCCTTTTCTTGTACTGTTACTGTCTTCCTTTTTTTGCCTGGTTTGCCTTCACTAACTGCATAGGCCGGTACTGTGAATTTTGCTTGCTGTTTCTCTGCCATTGTTTTCTTATTCCTAGGATCCGTGCCTCTTGAATTCCTCAAATCAAACGTGCGCGCGCAAGTGGGCAGGTCAAGTGTGGCAAAAGGGTGGTTGCCATGGTTGCAAGAGAGTGACAGTCGCCTAAGCCAATCCTATGTTTCGTCCCGAATGGAAATAATGAGCTGTGTTTAATACAGATTAAACGGTCTAGAGTCACTCGATTTTTATACTCTTTTTATCAGAGTACTTACATTTTAATTATGCATTGATATATATATAGAAAGTTTAAACAAATTTGGAAGAAAGTTGTTTATACATTTTTTACGTACCCTGCCTTAAAATGCTTAAATATTTCCTGTCTGTATTATATTGCATTAAAGCACATACTTTTTTATTTTTATTTTTTTGTGAAAGAAATGGAAGCTTATTTTCACCACAGGATAATAAAATTTACTTTATATTCTGCAATTCTGACTTTTTGCTCGGAATTGAAAGTTTATGTCTTGGAATAACAAGTTAAATCTTGAACATCTTGCAATTCTCTAAATTGTGCAATTCTGAATGTACATCTCCCAATTCTGACTTTTTTCTTAGTATTGTGAGAAAAACATCTGAATTGTAAGATATGGCGGAAATGGGCTTTTTCCACTTAGTTAATGTGGAAAGACATTTAATTTGCATTTTGTTTCCATTTTTGTTTTGATGTAAATGGACATTCTGTGATTTTATTTCACCGTTTGGGCCATGTTGTCTTCAATTTCAGGCTCATCAGATGTTGCAAGAGAGGCTGAACTCAGACGGACTGCATTCACCTGTGGAAGAGGAAGACTACACCACTGAGAACAATCTTGCAAGCCTATCATGCACTACACTGTGAGTCACACATTATCACACGTTCACACAACGTGCCATTTCTCAAGAACAACTTTTAACACTCATTGTATCTTTGCACTTCATCTCTTTTCAGTCGAAACCAACAAATACACAATATTGCAGAGGAACTGGACCCAACGTTCAAGGCTAGGAAGCGTGAAAACCTGATTTCCACCAGCCCCCCGTCAGGTTTGAGCACACTGTCATATAATAGGAAAGTTCAATAACTATATTTGCCACATCAGCAGCCATTTCCTGTTTTTTTCAGCAGGTCTATGTTTGGCCCCTCGTAACCCGCACAGTATCTTTTATGACTATCTACCAGAACCCCCCTTCACACCACCAACTAAACGGCAGAGTGACAAAGCAAGACGTCACAAAGCCAAGGACAAGAAAGAGAACTGTAAGCAACAGTGAACATGTGACTAACTGAGGGTTGACTTTTGAGTGTCTAAACAAGTATTGTTTAATCCAGCTGAACGTGATGACACCAAGGGAGATGCACATAATTAAAGATGAACACTAAAATACATTTTTGAGTCAAAATATCTTCATTATATAGTGATCAAAAACCTGTTTTTGCGAATGTTTCCAGTGACAGGCGTGTACAACATGGTCATTTTTCATTTCTCATAACAAACACTAGGGGATGATGTATTTTTGTAGGTCAAAGTTCAGAAATGAGTTCGAATTTTAGCATGTATGGTTCCATCACGGTTTCTGTATTAAAGATTTTTTTAACCTCCAGGTATTTGTTTAGTCATTTAATGTACATGTGGAATAACATCTTTAACTAAAATGTAAAAAATAAATAAATAACAAAAATTAGTTCATTGAAGAAAAAAACACCATAGATCTTGTGTTTTGTATAAAATATATGTTTGTTTTTTAATGCCATATTTCTGCTATCTTTGTGTTGTGACACGCAATCACCTTATTTCAGCATTTTCCAAGTGCATATTTGTTTTGGAAATGCGTGTTCCTCATTTTAGGTTCTTTAAAAAGAACAGCAAATCAGTTTTTACTGATGTTATTGGGAAGCATTCATCTGAAGGTCAGAAAAGAGCCTGAGAAGGCTTTTACCAGAATGTGAAGATTCAGGGTTTTTGCAGTTGGAAATTCGGTGGATTTGAATTAACGCTATGCAGGGGAATTCTGATGGTGTTGAAATAAAATATCATTCACTGTCATATCCTGACAGCCCACAGAATTTCACTGTAACCTTTAGTGCATGTGTAGCATGGTGATGACATCAGCCCCATGAACGCCTCTCTTTTCAGAAAGGCTTAAGAGCAACAGAATTCATACAGAGTTTGGAGGTCTCATATTAGAGGATTTATTTTGTGTGTGTGTGTGTGTGTGTGTGTTAAAGTCTTACGTGTTTTCATAATAAAAGTCACCAGAGCACATTTTGAGCATGAATGCCTCTTTTCTTAAATAACAAAAGGCAGCTGAACGTATGAAGGTTGTAGGTCTCATGTATGAAGATTTTTTTTTCTGTCTTTTGTAATGTGTATTAACATCTTATAGGCCTGTGTTTTCATAATAAAAGTCATCGAGGCACATTCTGAGCATGAGCACTGCTTTTTCTTAAATGGCAAGGGGACAACTGGTCTTATATGTAGTTTAAAGGTCTCATATTAGATGATTTCTTTTTTTCTTGTGTTAATGTCTTACGTCTTATGTTTTCATAATAAAAGTCACCAGACCACACTATGAGCATGAATGCCTCTTTTCTTACATGACAAAAGGCAACTGAACTTGTATGAAGGTTGAAGGTCTTATGTTTGAAGATTTCTTTCTCTCTCTCTCTCTCTCTCTCTCTCTCTTTCACTCTCTCTCTTGTAATATGTGTTAACATCGTCATTGTTTTCATAATAGAAGTAATCAAAGTACTTTTTTTGAGCATGAACATCCCTTTTCTTAAATGGTAAGAGGACAACTGGTCTTGTGAAAAGTTTAAAGATCTCACATTTTTCAAGATCTCATAACATCTCAGATGTTTTCATAATAAAAGTCATCTGACAAAATTTTGAGCAAGGTTAGATTCTGAGTGCCAAACAATTTAAGTAAAAAATGTATTGTTTCAGAGCATGGGCTCAATATGAAAACATGGTACGTGCAACAACATCTTAAATACTTCAGCTGCTTTAATGGCAACAAAAAGTCACAAACATCATGAATACATTTTGAATGACAAGATTCCAGAAAAAGAAAACGGTAAATAAATTACACATTACATAGGCATTATACATCTCTGCATTTAACTACAAATGAATGCTCATTATGTTCAGCTTGCTACACAGCACAAGTTCATACTTCCAAAGGTCTGCTATCCTGTGAGATTAGTGAGGACGTCGAACTCTGACTGCTGCCGCCGCGTTCCTGCTGAGGAAAACAGAAGCTGGGCTCATCAAGAAGAGATGTTTCAGTCTGTCCTCCTGCTGAGTAAAAGACACATAGAAAAACATGTTTATGTTAGGAAACCTAGAAGCTGAATAACTGTTGAAAACACACAAGTATCTTTACCTTCAAGAGTTTCCTTTTCGACATGGGGTTTATGAATAGCCTTTCTTCTTCTCCACTCCAGGAAGAGGATCATAGCAACAGGTATCACTAAGCAGATGAGCGCGAAGATGATAAGAATAGCAGTGATCTCTGTAGAAAAGAGCAACAATGAGTCAGTGACTTGAAATGACATTTAAAGATGCCAATGGAAAAATAATTTATAGTTTTACATTTGTTAAAAGGTAACCTCTTATCCTCTTAAAGAGTAATATCTTAGGTCAATGCAACTGCACTAGACACTTTTCTGTGTGTACTGTACATAATCCCAAAAAAGACTGATATGTGTATGTTTACATGCACTACAAATCTTCTTGCATTCTTCCCCAGCCAGCTGCTTGACTTACCATGTTTCTCTTTGCACATGTACTATGTAAAGCATTCATATAGTTTGCTTTTTTTTGTTTTGTTTATGTATAGGCAAACATTTATATATGGTATGTTTATAGTCAAAATCTGTCAGTAGGTTAGTTGTGCATAGGTTTATACTGTTTTACTTCATTGTTGTATGTCAATGTATGACAATAAAGCTTGACTTGACTTGGTCAGCAAAAGTAAATGAATAATATTTTTTTTAAAACAAATTATAACAAATTATGAAAAAATTTAGGTACACTTTCAATAATCCATATGAATTTTGAAAGAAAGACCCGTTCAGGGACTAGTGTTATCAGTAAGATCAACTTGAACACAAGGTTATTATTTATTACGCCTGCATATTAATCTGCTATTTATTTCAGTCATACTTACGGCTTTCTGGGTCACGTGCTGGTGACACTGTTCGTTTGGTACCTTCAAAGAAGAAAGATCTTGCAGTCAGTTTCATATTAGTTATTAATATAAATCGACTGATTAGTTATCTCTGTCGGGACTCACTTGTTGAATTGGGCTGCTGTTCTGTAGTAGACTCTTTAATGCAGCGAAGGCATTTGTCATTTGCACATCGATATCCCGGTATACACTCACAAACTGTGTCACTGCTGGCGGTGCAATTCACCTTCACCCGCATTTTATCTGAAGCAGAGGAGAAGAGTAAGACATCATCAAAACACAAGCAGCTATGTACATTCATAACACTGCTCCAGTTTTCAAAGCTGAATATTGACATGATCAACAGAGAACCAGGCGCCACATTCTTGAATCTGTGGCTGTTCAGACTGAAAATCATCCACAGACGTAGGCTATGTCATGAGGACAAAATCTCAACACACAATTTTGTGTGAAAATAAAAATGTCCGATTTTTGGGTCAGTCAACTAACTAACTTTTTTATCTTTTATCTTTTATCTTTTTTGAATAAAAATTAAGAAAAATGCTAATTGCAATTTTTTTAATCTCACAATTGTGACTTTTTTTCTTAAAATTATGGCTTTACATCTAACAATTCAGAATTTTAAACTAGCAATTATGAGAATAAAAATACAAATTGGAAGATATAAATTCATAATTGCAAGAAAAAGTTACAAATGTGAGGTTAAAGTCACAGTGGCCTTTTTTTTTTATTCAATGGCAAAAACAAGATTGAATTTGTTCCCCTTGCAACTGCAATTTTACATCTTGCAATTCTGATTTTTCCCCCCTAAGAATTCTGAGATATTAAGAATTATATAGTTTATATTATATGGCTATTAAGAATGACATCTTTTATATTGTGCGATTCAGCAGACTTTTCTTCAACCGTTGCAAGTCAAGTTAAAAAGTTGCAATTAAATTGTGGCATTTATACTTTTATTCAGGTAGTCACCTGATCTCATTCTTTGGGCACATAACATAATCATCCAGTAATTATCCAATGCGAGGATCTTACTTATTTGCTTAGTTAAATCCAGGTGGTAACTTTTTTTTTTTTTTTTTTTTGGACGGGTAGTGTATATACACGCCATAGGTATTTGTATTCCTCCAATAGCGAGAGTCTGGGGCATATGGCTACTGTAGCATGCTTAGCCAAAGGTGTATAACAGTGTGGTAAAAGAAACTCCAATGAAAGCAAAATTCGAAGGTTTGCCAAAATACAAATAGACAGAGAAATGATGTACCTGAACTACATTGACGACAGTTATCACACATCCACTGGATGGGTTTGGTGGTAAATTTGCCTTTTTCACAGGGGGTACATAGAGATTTTGGATCTGAACCACAGGTATTCACAAGACGGTTTCCTGCAACAAACACACAAATATCTTTAAGAAGTATGGTATAAGCTATCATTGTTATGCAGATGACACACAAATATATACCTTTGAAACATAAGAATGGATTAGTCCTGGTGGCTGACTGCCTCATGGATGTTAAAGCATGGATGTCTCTTTAAGTCTGAATGAGAGTAATACAGAGATTGTGGTGTTTACCCCTTCGGATACACATGGTATACAAAATCTAAATCTTGGTGTTCTGGCACCTTATGTAAAGCCATACGTGAAAAATCTGTGTTTGGTGTTGGACAGGGCCTTAAAACTTGATAGACAGTCAAGTGAAGTCAAGCTTCTATTAGCTTCAAACCCTGGTGAAAATAAAGTCCTTTCTTTCTTTTACTAATTTTGAAAGAGTAATCCATGCTTTTATCACCACGAGGCTTGATTATTGTAACTCTCTTTATTTGGGGATCAGTCAATCCTCCTTAGATGGTTCAAAATGATGTGAGCTTATCACCCCTGTCCCTTGTCATTTTTTTTTTTTTTTTTGTCCGTTGTTGGTTACTTTGTACGGCACACTGGTTAACGATAATAGTTGTGCTTTATAAATACATTGAAACTGGAATAAATTGAAAATTCAAAATACACTTTGAACATCTCTAAATTAATACAGATTTAGTATTGAAATAAATAAACACTGAGATGGATGAGGAATATTTCATAAAAAAGAACTGTTTATTTGTAGTTGGAAAAAATATAATTTAATTAACATAAATAAAATAACACATTTTAACAAATGAAACAAAGCATCTTCACAAGTGGACTTTTGAACATATCCTACATCTGATGAAGTTTCCTTACAGTGAAGAGTCGCCTACATATCACAATAGTCAAATCGAAAGTAAACCTTGATATGCATCTTAAAGATGAATGAAGACTTCAGATGTGGTTTTTATTCACATGATCACACTATCATTAGGAAAACTGAGACACACTTTATATCACAGTCTATTTACATTGACTCGTGTGGTGTTACTTGATAAAACACTGTCATCAATATTTTCACATTAATTCTGTGTTAGTTTGGGGGGTTAATCTTTTCAAAACACTTTCTCCATCACAAATCTGTACTGTATCTTACATCTGAGCGTATTATGAAAATATAAGTATGCGTGACAGAAATGTGGAAATTGTCGTCTGGTTTCCATTTGTTATTTCCATTGATATTTTTGGTGTTACTTTATAGCACATTGTTATTAATAGTATTGAAGTAATTAAATGATTTCCATTGAGACAAAACCCAATCTCTCTACATGAAAAAAAAAACTGTTAAAACTATTTTTAGATTGATTTATGTAATATTAAGATATTATTAAATCTTAGACTGTTTACATTGTGTTTTTCCCTTTTCTGTCTTTCCATCTCTTCTTAGCCATGCATTCATATTTTTTTTCAATTGTTATATACATTTTATATTCATATTATTCCTACTCGCAATCATAATCCTTACTGTAAAAAAAGGAATCTTGCACATCAGGCAAAAATAAAAGCAAAAGGTAAATATTTATACATTTAATCTTTTCAAACATTTTATCCCAAAGCTAATCATTCTGTTACAAAACTCACCTGGTTTACACTTTGTGCAGCACACATCTTGCCCACTGATGTCAAAGTCGTGACATCCAGATTCCACACTGTGTCCTGCAGCCAGAACGAGGACAGCCACAGCCAGGATCAGTCCATAGAGCAGCTTCATCCTCCACGACACGTCTGTCTTACACACTTCACACACACGCTTCTCTGACAGATGCTGAGAATAAAGATCTTCTCTAGTGAGCTGCGTCTACACAGAGTCTGAAGCGCTCACAAGTGAAACCACTCACTTTGTAAGTTCCTAAACGTCATAAATACACCCACATATACACACACACCCACAGACACATTCAAGTCTGTTTGACAATGACTCGTCAGCTTTCTTTCTTTTTTTTTCATAAATGATGACGAGCCAGTTTAAAAGTGCGGGGATATTCCTTTCTCTGCCTTTAGTAATTAAATAATGAAATAAAATAATAAATTAATAATACAATTATATTGTATAGCAGGGATGATAATATTTCCCTATATAAATGTATGTATATATATATATATATATATATATATATATATATATATATATATATATATATATATATATATATATATATATATATATATATATATATGTATATATTTTTTTTATCTTAGCAACCCATACAGACAGATCTAATGATTTAAAGTCAAAATGAAATTAAAATTGACTCTACACTTTAAAAAAAAAAAAAAAAAAAAAAAAAAAAATATATATATATATATATATATATATATATATATATATATATATATATATATAATACTAATAATAATTAAAAAAATAGAGTATGATTTACTTTGAAACATTTTTTCCCTTGAGAATTGCTAGTAATTGTTTTAAAACAAGTAACACATTAAATTACAGTAAACACACAATTTTGAAGTAGAAAGACTGTAGTATTTTATACTCCAGTAGTTTTATTTACAACTTTATTTATAACCTAATGTTATTTTGAATGATTCATCAGTGCATATTATTTAAAAATAATAATAATAATAATCAAAATTAATAATGTTCTGCCTCTGAAACAATTATATATATATATACTGATTTTAAACACAGCATATTTGAAAAGAAAGAGTCAGCTTCTAAAATTCTCTGTGGTACTCAGTTTTATAAATGTAGTTTAAATGAACTATGTCTTAAACAGTAGGCAGTATAAACAGCTGGCATTAAGTTCAGTGACAGTCCATCACATCTTTCAATAACACTTTTTAATCAGGCATATATTAATAGTCTTATTTTTCAAGTGTAATGTTTCTGATGAATATTTATTTTCTGCACGCAGGAAAAAACCCTTTTACCTGCAGCACTGTTTATTACAGTAACATTTAGATATTATTGTAACACTGGTGATGTCATTGCCTGGGTTTTCCTGCATAACATCAGTGCTCCTCCTCACTTCTGTGACTTTTGAACGGAGCCCTCCATGACTCCCTCTGCAGGCCAAACTTGGGAGTTCTCGAACCCGGTGTGAACACACTGGGCATGCTCCTCAATAGTCCCGATTTAACCTCATCGTTTCGCTTTTTCATAAGTGCTAGAGCTGGAGTCAAGGGCAGATTATCACCGTTCTGAAAGACAATAGCAGTGGGGCATTTCTTAGGGTTATAAAGGAACATCTGGCTCACTTAATGACTTTGAGTGTGGGAAAATACAATTTTACATTTAATTTTAAATAAAAAAATGTAATTCTAGGAAGCTGAACTTCTGATTAAGCATTAACAATGCAATTAATGTTATTGCCTTATTAATGTACATGACCAATCTTACAATAGCAAGAGTTTTTTTTTTTTTTTGATAAATGATAATGTTTAATTTAATTTTCATGTGTTGTTGTTACACACTATCATTCCAAAATTTGGGCCTGGTAAGTTTCTTAAATGTTTTTGAAAGAAGTCTCTTTGGCTCAACATTTATTTAATCAAAAATACAGTAAAAACAGTAATATTGTAAAATATTATTACAATTTCAAATAACTGTTTTCTAATTGAATACATTTAAAAATGTAATTTATTCCTGTGATGCAAAGCTGTATTTTCAGCATCATTTCTCCAGTCTTCAGTATCAATGATCTTCAGAAATCATTCTGATATGATTTGCTGCTCAAGAAACATTTCTGATTATTATAATTCCTTGAAAACAGTTATGCTGCTTTTTTTTAATTGTGATACATTTAAGTACATTTATTTCAATGTAACAGTGTAATATTCAATGCAATTTTTGATCGATTTATTTTAACCTTATTGAATATAAGTATTAATTTCTTTAAAATGAAAAATAAATCTTCCCTAAACTTTAGTGTACTTTTAAGACAGTGTGATGTTGTATATTTTAAATTTAGAATAGTTTTCTTATAGGCTTATGTTGAACATGTATTTACGGTAAACATGTTTACTGAGGAATAAGTTATAACTGACAAATGCCACAGATGTGGTTCATGGAAATAATTTCTAAATAATCATGTTCCATTAATAATGTCCTGAAATATCAGTGGTAACATTATTGTTTTTATGACTCTTTTAAGGCTAATTGTATGTTTATCTTTTTTCCCAAAAGATGCCACATAAAATGCATATGAATAAGAGCTCTTGATCTCACTCACGGTGGTTCGAGCATTTGATGCTGTGTCTGAACGCTGTAAATTGAGGTCCAGCGTGGATTTGCTGACCCCCGGCGCTCGGGTGTCTGTCCTCTGCTGTCCTGAGGAACTCGCCCGTGCATTGACCCGTTTCAGAATGTCACTCAAAGTGCTGAAAGTCCTGCTCCGGGACAGTTCTGACGGCTTCTGTGAGAGAAAACAAAACAGAATTGAGAATATATTAGATATTAAAAACTACTATTATAAAAGTCATTATTTAATTCTTTGGTATATATTATAAGACGACCCCCCCCCCCCCCCCCCAGATGTACCTTTTGGAAAAAAGACTCTACCTAAACATTTTTTTTTTTTGCTAAATTATTTTCATATTGCATATTTTCCCTATTAAAATTTTTGTTTTGAAAGTATGGTAAATACTGGTCAAATGTACCAACAATAATCACGTTTAAAAATATAGACTTTTTGATATAACATAAAAATAACAGGTAGCCCATTTGAGTTAACATTTAGTCCATCCATCATAGTAGCCTTCCAAAATTGTATTACCGGTAGAAGTGAAATCTTATTGCAGTCTTTTGAAATCTGGGTACTGTCTTATGTTTTAAAATCACTAACAGAGAAAGTTTGGTCCCATCATGCCGCTGTAAGCATTTTCTTTTGTTTTCACTTGGTGATCTTTACAACACACATTACATTACTTATTTCATCATGGCACACTCGTTTTATTCGTGTTTGGCGCCACCTATTGTCGTGGGTGTATTATTGACATGTCAAAGTCTAGACCTTGAATATAAGACGACCGCGTTTTTTTGGATGTATTCCAAGAAATAAACATCGTCTTTTATTCGGGTCAGTACAGTATATACCAAAGAATTAAATAATGACTTCTACAATATAAGTTTTTCATATTTTACACAAAGTTATCATTCAATGTTAAACTGTGATGTATGCTCTGCATTATAGGCTTTACATATACAATATAATGCAATATTTAGTCAAATTCTGCTTCTTATCAACTACCATTTAAAGTCATTTTTGTGACTTTATGTGTTATTTCTAATTTAATTGGTGGTGTTTAAAATCTTGATTGTTGTTTAAAATCTTCATGAATAATTACTTGGAAGAATGAATAATGACTTTTATGATTATTTAATATATTTGTAAATTTTTGTTACGTAAAGCTAACAGTATTAGACAGTGATGTCTACAGTTAATTTTTTTTGTGGCAATATACAAAATAATATCACAAAATATTGATCTGTACACAGTGAGGTCAGTAATAAAAATTACAGTTGTTTTATTGGTAATTTAATGCTAATTTGTTTGTTATATGTGACCCTGGACCACAAAACCAGGCACAAGGGTCAATTTTATTTATTGATTTATATTGATAGGACAATATTTTTCCAAGATACAACTATGCGAAAATCTGGAATCTGAGGGTGCAACAAAAATCTAAATAATAATAAAATAGGCTTTAAAATTGTCCAAATGAAGTTCTTAGCAATGCATATTACTAATCAATAATTAAATTTTAATATACTTACAGAAGGAAATTTACAAAATATCTTCATGGAACATAGTCTTTACTTTATATAGTAATGAGTTTTGGCATAAAAGAAAAAAAATCAATAATTGTGACCCATACAATTTATTTTTGGCTATTACTAAAAACATTCCCCAGCGACTTAAAACTGCTTTTGTGCTCCAGGGTCACATAAGTTAACGTATAGCAGTATATACCTTAAAATGAGCTTGTGTGCCTGCTTCAGGGTTCATGGTATCTCCTAAAGCTCTGTCACTCCTCTGGTAAGGCTCTCGTCTCACAGCGGCTCCGAGCTCATCCTCTGATGTCATGTCCATTCGGTGAGCGCGAGATTTGTACAGCGGAAACCTCTCCTCATTTTCAGCATTCAGTAGAGGATACGTGATTCTGTCAGGAATCTGTACAGGAGGCCTTTAGATGAAAGAGATTAGCACAACTTCTGTTAACATCTATCCAAATATTTGCCAACCTGTTTCTCTTTCACTTTACTGGACTCTCTGAATGTCTGTTCTGGAGGGGTCGTAATATTGACCTGTTCACCACCTCATTGCAATGCATTTCTCCTGGAGAGTAATGTCGCCTACAACAGAAAAAGACCAAGTATGTTAAGCGCAAACAAGTCTAACACTGCATCTGTACATTTGAGATTATATGAAAAGCTTTTTGAGAAATAGTGACCTTGGTCTTTGATATTCCGGATGCCTTTGATCTGACAGAAACATTGAGCTAAACCTGAAACGTGAAAGGATAAGACAGAGTAAAATAAACATTCGAACAGAAAATGCCTTTGGAGTGAATATTTGACCTTATTTGAAATACAACAAGAAGCAGCTTCAGGATTGAGATCTTTAAAGGTATCGCAGCTTACAGAATATTAAATCATTATACAGTATATTAATCTATACAGAGTCATACATTCCAGTTTGAGGTTTAGTCATTTTAAAAACCTTCCCCATCTCAAATCAAAAACTGTGTATTCACATCAAATCTGAGCTTTACAGACTTTCCATGAAAAGATAAAACACATTCAATAACAAAAAATGTAAATTACGTTATCAGTTACAGCGTGATGTTTTTGTTTTCTTCATTTCATTCACACTTCTGCACATAAAAGCATGAATATAGACTTTTAGAACAATAATTCTATATAGTTTATCACTGCCTTTTTTCTATTATACACACATCTAACAAAATTTGTGAAAGTTTTAGACAGTAATGTCTACATTGCATTTCATGTCTTTTTTTAGCACAATATCACAAAGTAATACTACAGTACATTTTGTCAAATTATATTGTTATTCATTACACTTTCAGGTCAGCTATAAAATTTAGGTCAGTTTCTAGTATTTAATGCAAAATAATCTATTCGAAATGAAAGTCATGAATGACAAGACATTTAATACTTTTATATATATATTTTTTTTTTTTTGTTACACAAAGCTACTATATAGTTACCAGTTATGTTTAGTTGTTTAGTTTTAGTTGTTGTTTTCTCATTTTTTTGTGAGCACTCTTCCTTTATGTAATCGTGCACCGTCACATATAGACTCTGAGGTGTGCATGGTCTACTTACTTAACGTCTTCTTGATACCCAGGCTGAAGTCTGCTGTTAAAGTCTTTGTAGGGAGGCTCCCATCTTCCCGGATGCCGTTCCAGGAGCTGTCGGTGATGAAACGTGATCTCAGGAGGATCAGGTGGAGATAGAGGGCTGTCCGGGAATCTCTGGATGACCCCCATCGCCTCCCAGTCCAGGGGGTTGTCAGTAGGTGGAGGTGGAGGACTGGAGACCAACTCTTTGAGTTCAACTTTGTTGATATTAATTTTTAGCGGCTGTACTTTTTTTAATGTTTTGGGTTCGGTAGCTGCTTTTCCAGTTTTCCATGCATCTGGGATTGGGAGCGAGGCAGCATAGAGGATCCGAAACTCTTGATCGAAAGATTCAACGGCCCGGCCGCTCAAAACAGTGACGAGCTGACGGTGCAGGTGAGCGTCGGTCCAGCTCAGACTGACCAAGACAAAGAAAACCAATCAAGAGATTATAAAGGATTTAGAAGATGCACAACTCCCACAAAACAACTAAATATCATCATAAAACTATAATAAATATAGTGTGGAATTCAAAACTCATTCTTCCACATATTTCAAACATGAAATGTCTCTTAACAGACTTGCTTTAAATGTGATGTTTTTGGACTTTTCTATTAGTTTTTTCTGGTCTGTCTCAAAGCAAAAAATAAAAATAAAAAATCTACTTTTGCACTTAGAAAATTTCTCGCGAGAAATATTAACTATTTTTATTAGTATATGAGTTTTTTATGACTATTTTATGAGTTTTATAATGCTACTTTGTTCTTTTGGTGCTTGACGGATGTGAATCCATTGTGTTTGTGTGGAATCACATGAATTTCAAACAAAAAGATGGAAAGTAAATGATTTTAGGTGACCAAGTCATTTATTTACATCACCATTAGAAGATTTTTTTAAAGATTTAATACTTTTATTCAAAAAGGATGCATTTGATTGGCAGTAAACACATTAAGGCTATGTTACAGAAGATTTCCTTTTAAAAATAAATGCTGTTCTTTTAAATTCTTTCTGGAAAAAAATGTATCATGGTTCCCAAAAAAAAAAAAAAAAATATATATATATATATATATATATATATATATATATATATATATATATATATATATATATATAATTTTAAAATAAGAAATGTAGAATGATTTCAAAGGGATCATGTGACAGTGCAGACTAGAGTGAAAATTCAGCTTTTTTTCAGTACCTACACACCTGTGAAAGAGACAAACAAATTGTTCCCACAAACTGTTAATTTCTCTAATTGTCTGTATAATGTAGGGGTGGTGTGGCTTAAAGGTATGAGCTGGCAAGCCAAAAGTTGGTTCAAATCCCAGAATGTTCCCACCCTTGTTCCTTTGAGCAAGTCTTTAACGGCAGTTTATGCGTTTCTTGGCTGATTTATGAACTCTTTTATGAAACCGTTCTTTACCTGTAGCTCCCAAACATCACCGTCTCCAGATCCACCAACACAAAGTTGTCCTTCAGTTCTCCGACCACTACCTTAGTGTCACGCGTCAGGTACGTTTTACCTCCAAGAACACGCACCATAATATTCTGGAATATGTGGAAGAGATTCACATGAACAACACTGCAAAATCAAATGTTTCAGAACTTTTATCTTCATTACACAGATTACACTGATTCTTCGGTTGATTTCCACTGCATTCAAAACTTTTAAATAAAGGTCAGTTCCTGTTAAGTTTCAGAGATGTGACGAGATTTAAACTCAAACATTCCATGACCGCACGGCAACCATCTGCACCAGCTGAATGTGGCTCAACCTGTTTGTCTCTGCTTTGTGAGTTCTTCACATTATTACAGAGACAGAAAGAGAAATAAACTCTATGATGGAGAGTGACATTTGCTTACAGATACAGTTCTCCACTAAGGTGTGTCTGAGTCTTTTGTTGCCTAAAGTTCAGTCTGTTAAGGTGTGCATGGAGATTTTGTGGTCTAAAGGTTGCATAATATTTGAAATATTATCATGAAAACCTGTACAAAATCATGCAGAATACGGAGTCATTAATCGCTATACTATATGTTATTTTGGTATCATTGAGAGACTATTCATTTTTATTCATATATTTTTCGTTTAAATATTTTCTTTATTTTTTTATTTTGTGTTTTAGTTATTTTTTTATAACATTTTTAATTATGTATTTTTAAATACGTTTAATTTTAATAGATTTTATTTCATTTCAGTTAAAGTTTTTGTTTAAAAAAAAAAATTATAGTAATTTTTTTAGCTTACTACAGTATATCCACTCACCGGATGTTGAAGCTGGTGTGAAAAGCAGCTCTTTTCCACAGATCTTTTGTTGAGGATGATGTACACAGGAACTCCCCGTGATGCAGCATTTCGGAGGTCACCAATCACAGCATTGTCCGACAATTTCTCTGTTACCACAGCGATCAGCTGCCCAACACAAATCCAAAAAACTATCCTTACAGGAAATGTTTTAGCAGACTTCCTGCAGATGCATCTTCATATGTAAAGTCATTCAAAGTTGCCTGCTTTTAAAAGCTTTCTCTTTTTAAATTCAACCAACTACACACTTAAAAAGGGTGTTAAATGCATGCAAAAAAAAAAAATAAATCTGTAGCAACACTTTAAGGTTTTACAGATTGAACTTAAATTGACAGCAAAAAAGTATATTTCATTAACTAATTTAATGTTAATATACCAACCTGGTGAAGTCCTAAAATCCTTTTCACCACCATAAAAACACTGCATGACGAATCAAAGCTCAAGTAGCTTTTCCTCAAGCTCAAATTAATATTAATAAAGTATATAGAAATATATAGATAGCATATATGTATATAGAAGTTGCACACAAATATAAACATGTTAACCATGAAGATAACTACAATACCAACTATATGAATTGTTTATTATTGTTGTCTGCTACTTTAAATGCTCCAGCTCTAGCTCAGGTGGATTCTGATTGGCTATCGATGTTTTTAAGGTTCATCAGCTGAAAAAAAAAAGTGTTTTGAAAGTGATTCCAAGGATATTGTTAATCAATGCTGCTGTCGTTGTAGTTGTGGTGTGCTATTCTTTTAGAACAATTTTTAAAACTGTATCTTTAATTGATATAGTAATTGTTCTTGGTGTGAACGGCCCTTAAACTCAACCTCTTTGTTTTAGCTCCAAGGATCTAGTTTTACCTTTGTGGCTCCTTGTAGGTATCTTCTTAGGACTTCCCGTATGGAGGGTGCCTGTTCTGCAGGAGGGTTGGTGAAGACGTGAATCTGTCCCATGTCCATCCAGATGGTCCTTTCCGGCCATCCCAGTTCCAAACATGGTGCTGGAGTGTCAGACTCTGTGGGGAAATAATGTCCAGAGAAGTCCTCCCCATCAGAACCAACCTCCACCTCGCCATTTCCATTTTCCTGGATTGCATCACTTTGATGATATTCCTCGGCCCAGCTGGAGATCTGGTTCACCTCACCGGGGGACAGGAACGACCCGATTTGTTCCTGGTGGAGTTTGGTGTAGAAAGCCTCAGCACCGGAGCTCACCAGGCTTTCCACACAATAACGCTCTTCCTCACAGTGCAAGAATTCCGGACTGGACTCTGTCAATGGAGCGAAGACGATGTTCTCGTTGAGGCTCTGCTCTTGAGTGTATGACATGATTGGAGCCCGACGATGGTTGGAGAAATCCTTCTCCTACAAGGAAAATGACTGAGGAAAATTACATGTTTCTATGTAAACGATAACCGGCATCTGGAGATTGGTGAATTATTCAATAGTTGAGGTTCTTCTTCGTGGGTTGACGATATTTAACTCTTTTTAAACACCAAGAGTCATCATAAAAGGAGAATACTCCATGGCAGAATCATTTCCCTAGTCCTTTGAAGATTTGGAGAACTTTGAAATGTCCTGGAATACAGACTTGAGGGAAAACAACAATAATTAGAGTTGCTTTCATTTGATTTGGTGAACACCCTTGTAAAAAAAAAAAAAAAAAAGGTGTGCTTAATTTTATTGAACGTGCACTTGTAGTGTACTTCATAACTCAACAGTATACTTCAGAGTAATATAATATGAATAAAATAAAAGGCAGTTTATGTGTGCTCATAGAGAGTTCTGGAGGGTCGGTGTGTTATTCAATATTACTTTTAAAGTTAATACAGTATATTGTACTGTATTAAATACATGACATATACGTTTTAATGAAAATTATATTTAAGTATATTTCAGTTATTGTCAGTACATTCTGCAGCTAACGTTAACCATATTTCAAGACAACAAGTAATCATTTTAATATGTATCAAAAGCACTTTTCAGCCAGTTGCATTAAATGAACATTATAGTTCTTCTGACCCAGTTAGGACTTAATACATCTTTATATGTAATTTCATGATTATTTCTGTTGTCTTCAACTTTTCAAGAATACACTTCAGTGTGAATTAGTTATGTGTGAACTGAGTGTAATGTTCTCGTACACTTAACTGCATGTTATCTGCTATTAAATGAAGATGTATAATAGTTTGAATTTATCTAAAAACATTGAAAATATTATGCATCTTCATTTAATTTATTTCATGTTTGCAAATAACATAGTGTCCGAGAACTTTACACTCAGTTCACACTTAAGTAATAAATGCTCTTTTTAAAACTATGGTTTATACATACTTATTTGATGTCAAAATCTATTTTTATCTATCTATTTTATGGTAATACTTCACAAAAAGAGATTATGTACTAAAAGTTGAGACTTACCCGTCTGTGGCCGTCTGTCTCACTCACACACCCTCAGTCCATTGACTCTTTGCGTCAAGTTCTGACATATCTCTGCTATCTCCTCCCATTCTAAATGGCCTCTCTCTGTCTGGTGTTAAATTACTCCCCGTCACCAGCCAATGTGAGCAACTAGTCATCACTGCAATCTGCCCATTTTTAGCTTTCGCCCAAATCCGCTTCTTGAGTCAGCAAACCATCCCTAAAACGTCTTCTGGTCTCCCTCAGCCCACTTCATCTCGCATTATAAGGCTGAGATCTCTGGCCTTATTGTGTCTTTAGTAAACACATCTTTGTCGCCGGCCTCGCTATCGTGACTGGTTCTACCAGCCGAGCCAGTCTTCTCCGGGGAGCAGAGATTGAGACCTTCCTTCCCTCGCAGCTATAGTCAAAAGGGGGCCACGACTGGAACTCAACACCTGCCTAGTGGTCTCTTTTCATGTCAAACAGCTCGATTTGCATGGACATGAGATTGCGATGAATATACTAGATGCTTAGACACGTGCAGAGGAGCTACCTGTGTGTAGGAGTGTTTTAATCCACTGAAGAAAATATGCTGAGCTCACCTTTGCTCACTTTTGGGTTCTGCATGTACAAGTAAATGGAATTTCATGCAACTGTTTAATGCACATATTCTTCTTTAATCACCCAGTATATCTGTCATGCCGATGTTTATTTTGTGCCTAGACAGAATCAACAGTGCTTTTAAAAGCAGAGAATGCATGGTACAATGGGATGTTGTCATGCTAATAAGTCAACCACACCGTCAATGATACAAATTTATTAGAGCAGTTTGAATTAAATATATAAGTATTTTAAATTAGCTGTTCAGATTGTTAGTAAGTAACAACTATTTTTACTGATTCAATCTCATTACTATGTAAACCACTTAAAGAGCATCATGACTCTGCTCCTAGTGGACACTTGTTGATCCTACTTGAGCTGCAGCAATGATATTTTATTTATTCATTGTTGCACTGAAATATTTTTCTTAGAGACGTTTATTCTAAACTAAAACATCAAAACTACAGTTTGCATCTTTTTATAACATTTTATTCATAGAGTTTGCATACGTAAAAACATAATACAATAACACGTGCATGTTTTTAAAATTGGAAAAAAGGACAGGTTTAAAGTTTCCAGTTTTGGGAGGTTTTTTTGACACTCCAATTTATTTTTTAATTATTTTTTATTTTGTAAGCATAAAATAACAGTTCACCCAAAAATGAAAATTAGCTGAAAATTAGTTTTCTTCATCTCAACAGATTTGGGGAAATGTAGCATTTGATCACTTGCTCAACAATGGATCCTCTGCAGTGAATGGGTGCCATCAACAGCTGATAATGGCGAAAGGTTGCTTGCTTACAAGAAACAAATCCATCTTTGGGGTGTTTTAATTGTTAAGGGATCATAAACTGGCTTTTTTATTATTTGATTCTGTTATCTGAGGTCCACTTATGGCGTTTGTGTGGTTTTTACATTCAAAAACATAACTTCTGGACAAAATATCCATCCATAATAACAAAAAAATAGTCCATCCCCTGATGTCCTCTCATATCAAAATCCACTCACATATTTGTTTAGAGCTGTTTTGGCTTGTAAACGGTGCATGATCTGTGCAACTTTATGGATAGAGGACTCATATTTTAGCCATAAGCAACAGATTACAAAATGTCTTCTGATGGATTTGTTTCCCAACTTTTTGCTTCACAAGACATTAAATGATGGACTGGAGTGGAGTGGATTACTGTGATGTTTTTATCAGCTGTTTGGACTTTCATTCTGATGGCACCCATTCAAGTGAGCGAGTGATCTCCAAATCTGTTCTGATGAACTCAGGTATGCCTTGGATATCCTGTAGGTGAATAAATTTTCAGCAAATTTTCGTTTTTTTCTTTTAACAAGCATTTTGCACCAAAATCCCACTTGACTGTCAGCATCAAACTTAGAACAACAGTTTCCCCACTATGGGAAAATACAGAAAGTTTTGTTGCATCTCCACTAAAGCAGCAAAGCAGGTGTTGGGAGTTGGGTCCTAAAAAACTGTTATGATAATAATAAATAACAATAAGCCATATCATAAACTGGCTTGCCTGAAAACAGCCATAAGCATATACTGTATAATCTCATAGCAGACTAAACTATTAAAGTACAGGTGTGGTGTTAAGCAGAAAGTCAGGCCCGTTTGAGCAGATGCACATAAAGTGCTCCGCTGACGAGTAAAAGGGGCACGCACACCCACACTAGAATGTAACAGTAGCCGAAATGACCCATTTCCAGTTCACGAGCATCTTGAAGAATTTCTCTCCTTTGAAAGGTGTAGATAAGAACAGCCACAAACGCTGCAGCACCTGTGAGTGTGAATGGAGCGAATAGGGTGAGAATAAAAAGTGACCACAAGGGGGAAGCACATATGGTATTAGATAGGAAGTGAGATTATGCTATGCATTTTCTGTCTACTACCTACATAGCCAAATAAATAAATGCAAGATTATAGTTTATATACCTGCAAATATTTGACACAGGCCAGTGAAATAGAAAAGTCCTCCTTTGGACATAGTGAAGAGCTGTCCGAGGAACACCATGAAGGAGATGGAAGAGAGCACCACAGATAAGATCATGAGGGCCTGGACTGACTGCAGCCATTCTGAGAGAGAAAATCACACACAAATACAAAGAGTTACTTACTTTTAACAAATGGTTATAGTTTGATAACTCTGCTCTGTATCATATTTGTATGAAAAAAAATCCAATACTTGTTTTGTATACTCATTTTGGGTGCAGATTTCTGAAAAATAGTTCGTATGCCTGTTTTGCTAAAAAAAATATGATGCATTTCATAACATTTTGTATTTAAAACCATTTGTAAGGTGAAGTCGTCTTGTATTGTCACTTTATCAGAAGAAAAAGTGCCATGATTCCTGTCTTCACCCGAGCCAGATTACAATTATTTGTTCAATTGTAATAAGATTTTCACATGTATGAATGATTCTGAAGACTTTATTTTATCTGTGATCCTAATCCTGATCTCATCTTTTTCCACTTCGTTGCAGATTGTAATTGAATTGATACATTTCGAATTCTTATCTCTGTGATTAAAACTTTTGACTGCTTTTGTCAATCTGGCATATACATTAAAGCTGATACATAAATAATTTGAAAAATCCTTAATTGATATTTTTTAAAGCACAACCATGAAAATAGGGAATAATAGGCTTTTTTTTTTTTTTTCTTTTTTCTTTTTTTTTTTTTGCAAATAAGCAATATAAGTTTTGTGAACACCCACCAGTTCTCGTGAACTGTCACAATAAAATTCAGTGATTATAATAATCCATAGATTATTTAAAATAAATATTAATGTAAATTACCCACCGCTCTCGCTGGCAGAAGCACATAACCAGGTTTCTGTGGCGTTTTCATAGATGCACTTATACCAGAGATCTGTGTTCTCTATGTCTCCCCAAGACCACCAGGACTAGAAAAACATCATAATCATAATAATAAGTTGTAAGAAGAAGAAGAAGAAGAAGATTGTTTAACAAAAAAAGCATAAGGAGTTTCACAAATCACTGCAAAAGAAAATGTAAAAACAATAATAAAAGTGTATAATTAAAAATAAGTGTATTTTAAAACCTGAAAAATATATAAATGAAAAAAATAAAAATGACAGACAAATATGCTTGCATGCTTGTTAAAATCCAGTTTTACCTTATCCCAAATTATTTACATTACAGTATACATTAAAAATATTTAGTATTTATTAAGAATTCAGCCTACAATTTTGGCCATATTTTGTTAGACAAACATGCATGAACTCCATGCATTTGCTCATGGGGCAGATTTTTTATTTTAATTGCTATAGGTAAGATACCTTTTACAGCTGTGATTGTGCAAGGGAATTATGACCAACCTTCTCCATGGTGGCAATGAAAAGCATGGCCAGGGTGACCAAATGCAGAACAGTCACAAACATCAAAAGGAACGCCATTTTTGTGGATCCTGCATGCAGAATAAAAGGTCCTGGTTAAGAACTTTCATCTCACAAAGAAAAACGAAGGAATCATTTGGGAATTAATCAGTGTGTCTGAAAAGCCTCTGATGTGTCTGGCTTTAAAGGGTTAGTTCGCCCAAAAATGAAAATAATGTCATAAATAACTCACCCTCATGTCGTTCCAAACCAGTAAGACCTCCGTTTATCTTTGGAACACAGTTTAAGATATTTTAGATTTAGTCCGAGAGCTCTCAGTCCCTCCATTGAAGCTGTGTGTACGGTATACTGTCCATGTCCAGAAAGGTAAGAAAAACATCATCAAAGTAGTCCATGTGACATCAGAGGGTCAGTTAGAATTTTTTGAAGCATTGAAAATACATTTTGGTCCAAAAATAGCAAAAACTACGACTTTATTCAGCATTGTCTTCTCTTCCGTGTCTGTTGTAAGAGAGAGAGTTCAAAACAAAGCAGTTTGTAATCGTTTTAAACTGTTCGCATCTCCAATACGCATTAATCCACAAATGACTTAAGCTGTTAACTTTTTTAATGTGGCTGACACTTCCTCTGAAAAAAAACAATATCCCGGAGTAATTCATTTACTCAAACAGTACACTGACTGAACTGCTGTGAAGAGAGAACTGAAGATGAACACCGAGCCGAGCCAGATAATGACTCGTTCACGAGTCAAGAACCGGTTGCATCGGTTTTCAGATCACCAGGAGTTCTTTCTGACAGTTCGATTCAATAAAACGGTTGAAGAAAACGGTTCACCGGTTCTTTGCGCTCGACGTAATGACGTCATTGGCGATGACTGCAAGCCTTCGGTTTACCTGCGCTCATAACATTAGCCCAGAATCAGTTCAGAATCAATCACCAAGAGAATCAGTTTGGTTCAGATGCTCTGTGTGTCGGTCTGTTTCACGCTGAATCACACATGCACAGTATCATTAGCTCTTCGGTTCTCGAATCAGACACGTCTGACAGAAACGGTTCTTGACTCGTGAACGAGTCATTATCTGGCTCGGCTCGGTGTTCATCTTCAGTTCACTCTTCACAGCAGTTCAGTCAGTGTACTGTTTGAGTAAATGAATTACTCAGGGATATTGGTTTGTTTTAACTCAGAGGGTGTCAGCCACATTAAAAAAGTTAACAGCTTAAGTCATTTGTGGATTAATGCGTATTGGAGATGCGAACAGTTTAAAACGATTCAGTTCGATTTGGTGAACTGGTTCAAAAAGATCTGGTTGCATCGAATGATTCGTTCGTGAACCGGATATGACAAACTGCTTTGTTTTGAACTCTCTCTCACAATAGACACGGAAGAGAAGACCATGCTGAATAAAGTCGTAGTTTTTGCTATTTTTGGACCAAAATGTATTTTCGATGCTTCAAAAAATTCTAACTGACCCTCTGATGTCACATGGACTACTTTGATGATGTTTTTCTTACCTTTCTGGACATGGACAGTATACCGTACACACAGCTTCAATGGAGGGACTGAGAGCTCTCAGACTAAATCTAAAATATCTTAAACTCTGTTTCAAAAATAAACGGAGGTCTTACGGGTTTGGAACAACATGAGGGTAAGTTATAAATGACATAATTTTGCAAATTGGGCGAACTAACCCTTTAAGGGTCTCAGTGTAAACAGCAGTAGTTTGTGTCTGATCTCCAGATTTGAATGAAACTAAACAAGCACAATGATACAGATCTCAGGTTTCCATCTCATGTGAATATACATCCCATTTACACAATAACGTTTAAAAGTTTGAACCTGATCATTTTTTTTTTATGTTTTTGAAAGAAGTCTTTAATGTTCACCAAGGCTGCATTTATTTGATTCGAAAAATACAGTAAAAACCATAAACATTATTACAATTATTACAACATTTTTATGAATATGTTAAAATTTCATTTATTCTTGTGATCAAAGCTGAATTTTCAGCAGTCTTTAGTGTCAAATGATCCTTCAGAAATAACTCTAATATGCTGATTTGCTGCTCAAGAAACATTTATTATCAGTGTTGAAAACAGTTGTGCTGGTTAATATTCCTGTTCTATAAACTACTATATGCATTGTTTTTCAGGATTCTCTGAATAGAAAGAACAGCATTAATTTGAAATGAAAATCTTCTGTAACATTATAAGTGTCTTTACTGTCCCCTTTGGTCAATTTCATGCATTCTTGATAATTTCTTTAAAAAATCTTGACCCTACGCTTCTGTATATGATGCCAAATGTGCAGAAGGGTCTCCAGAAATATTCATGTTTACTTCATCAAAATGATGCCATTTGCTGACAGCATCTTTTCTAGGAAAGAAATGTTGGACTTACGTGTGAACTTTGATTCATGCGCTTTAATAATAATTCACTGGCATCATACCTATAAATGAGTTTTTACCTCACTGCTAGATGATTTTCCATCACCACATTTGCAAGATGCCAAACATGGCTATACCACAAAACTTCCATGACATTTCTGTCCGTAAGATGAACGGAGACTTCTGGTTGAAATCAACAAAACATCCATTCATAAATAAGGACTGTGTGACAGATCTGGATAGGGAAGGAAGATTGGGAAAGAACACAAACAGATTCCAGGATTCCACTCCTTCTCTGTAACGAAGGAGCAGGGAAAATAACTCACAGTGCATGCGAGAATCTCTTTCCAAACCAGAGATCAAAAGGCCCTTTGTGGTGGCCTTAAGATTACGTATTTAGTCAACATTTAACAACTCTGGTTTTCATTAAATCGGACCCCACCTCTCCATGTTTACATGCAGGAGCTGTTCGTTATGCATTCCTGGCTCACATTCGGACAGTTATTTCTCTTTAGTCGCTCTGTGTGCCATTCAAGACTTTACCAAGATGCTCTTTACACTGTAAACACAGTTGAGCTGCCTGAACTTACTGCTCATAAAAGTGAGTAGATCTTACAGCAATGTCCCAGACAGGACAGCAGAACTGACATTATCACACGAGGTTAAGACATTTTGGACAGTTTTTTGAGAATTATTCCATAATCTACTAGTCTGTTTGGTTGCATCTTATTTCTACTTCTATCTTAAGGTTTATAATGATTTTCCTCATGTTTATATGACTAAACAAACAAGAATATCTCAGAGAACATTAATAGTTTGACTCTTAATAATAATAATAGTAAAGGTTCTTCAGTGGTTCTTATGTTCAGCACTTTTTGTATATGGACAATTTTAAAGTTGTTGTTTTTTTATGAAAAGTTCTTGATGTGACTGTTAGGTTCTGTAGTCTCATACTGTACATTCATTCATCAATCAGTACATCCATAGTTTTTTAAAGAAATTTTAGGCACTTTAAAAGTGCTTCTTTGGCTTCTTCTACGGCTGTAAAACTTGTCTAAAACTATTATTTATAGTCTATTATAAGAACTGGAAATACTTTCTGTTGTTAAAGAAGTGAAAATGCTGCTTACCTTGTGTACTCGTACCAACAGATCTTCTGGAAACTTTGGTCTGGAGTTCTGTGTTGTTCTCTGTGTCTTCAGCTGGTCTCCTCCCCTCTTCTCCACACATTCACTCTCTCCACAAACTCCCTCGTTTGGGAGAAAACGGTCCAGGAAAGAATGCAAGCTAGGTTAGAGGAGGAGTTTCCTTCACAGCTCCAGAAAAACTCTAGGTTAGTTTCTACAAACTAAAAAGGGCTTGAGTTTGTGTCCGGCCAAACCCAGAGAGAGTCCGTTACATAATTACACAACAGTCCATGCACTGATGTTCTGAAATTGTATAATAATTATATTTGCCTAAACAATAAGATATGATAAAATGCTATGTTTACTGTTAAGTGTTATTTATCTTTTTCATAGTCTGATGATTATTTTCACATCTGTTTATGGATAACAGTAGTCAGGTGCTGTAGTTTAGGCAATTAGAAAACTCCTACATGAAGCAATCTGGACAATAACTTCCTGTTGGACGGGGAAACAGACCACCCAGGGAAACATCAATTCACACCCCTAAATCCCCCTGAAGTGTTGTAATCTTCAGTTCCAAAAATGAACCCTTATGCTTACCAAAATAAACGTTATTTATCTAGTTCTGTTCATTCAAATGGTTAGTTTCAATGTGTGAATTTGATGTATGAGGATGGGGATATTAAGAAACTAGTTTAAATCAGTATTTTACATTTTGCATGAAAATTAAAACAATGCTTTAAGCAGTTTCATGGATTGTTTAAAATCTTTAAGAAATGTAGTTAAAATCACTTTTTTCGAAGTGTAAAAGGCGCCCGTTTCGTGTAATGAACCTTAATAGGCTACTTGTTGTGGAACCGCGTTTCGGGATTTGTGGGGTGGTTTTGCAGGACGTCCCACACACACACACACACACACACACACAAAGCCTGTACGCTGATGAACGTCAATTTCACGCAAATGCTGATGAATACTGAAAGTGATACATTATAACACGCGTTTCTAGGCGACGGTGAAAGTTAAGAAGTTCCGTTAAAACGCGATAGGGACATGAAAGAAAAGCGGTTCGATTGAAGTCACCGCAGTAGAGTTCGGATGATCGGCAACGTGTGTGCGTTTCTTGGACTTTTCACTTTCAAAACTAAGAAAATAACTAAGAACAATAAGTAATTAAATGGTTCTGAATAACGTGAAGAGATGTGCACAGCACAGGTAAGAGTGTTTGTTAAATAACTTGACGTGGCAAATCGTTCAATTTACTGTTCTTTAGAAGTAAACACATCACGACCGGAGTATGGTAAACATCCATCTGATGTTATATACATATACCTCGTACTATTCTCTGCGTTATTCGCTTTATTCGTTTTGCTGAAAAGCAAAAGTAACAGAGAGTTGGAATGTTTTCATGCTAGAAAACCGCTAAGTAGTTTCAGGGGAAAAAGAGATGTGCGCATGTGCGCCACCGAGCTGCAACAACAGCTGTCAAAAGATGTTTAAACAACATGAGTAGATCACGTGTTTAGTGTAGACAACATCTAAAAGACACCAAACCCTAAGATATATAGAAAGATAGACTATAGATAGATAGATAGATAGATAGATAGATAGATAGATAGATAGATAGATAGATAGATAGATAGATAGATAGATAGAACATCTGTATGTTCATCTCTGTGGGATGGACAGATGTTGCAGGACATGGATCAGCGGCTGCAGGAGGAAGGGTTGGACTCCTCGGCCTCCAGCAGTGAGCGTCTGTCTCTGCTGTGGCAGCTTTACAGGAGCAGCGAAACTACCGTGAAGTCCCTCAACCAGCAGATACAAGATCTGCAGAAGGAACGTGTTGCTGAGATTGAAAAGGTGAGTACAGCCAAAGAAAAAAAAACCTGGAGACTCATTGTTTGGTCCCCTGCATTTTGTTTCCGATCCATATGAGTGTCTTTTTGTGGGGAACCTGCAGTCTTGTTATTTTACGTTGTCTATATGTTGTCAGGTTCAGCAATATGTTAATCAAATTAAAAGTCTCACAAAGACCAGAGACACTGTGGCTTTACATCTCGAGCAAGAAAACAAAACGCTCCATGCTACTCTAGATGACATCCAACGAAAACAAGGTGCATTTCTGTCTATTCTGTCCTCTATCAGACCAGCTCTTCGCCACTCATGGTATTTGAATGTATGCATACAGAAGCACAGCAGAGTGAGATCTCTGAGATGTTACTTCAGGAAGGTCTGGCTGATATTATTCCCATCAGCCTGAGTGAACAGGTGGCGTACCTCCTCGCAGACAGAGCCTCCTTGCTGGAGAAAATACAAAGCCAGGAGAATGTGGATGGGAAGACCGCACAGGATCCTGATGTCAATATGGAGCAAACGTCAAAGGATTGTAGAGAGAATGTGGTCAAAGTAAGAGAATCAGTTCTCAGGTTTTGTCTTACTATATGTCAGGTCAGAGTATTTATACAGCCATTTTCACAATACAAACTGTTTAAATGCAGCTTCACAAACAATCACATTCATATCTTCTTAATCATCTTAATGCCTTACAGTTGCATTTAGCAAACTGATAATATATTTTGCCACAGTATAAACACTCAAGCAGCTGACTGTTATTTTACATTAGTAGCAGATGAACTTATATATCTTTATATTACTTTATATAAAAAAATAAAAATATATTGCATATAGTTTTCACTTTTGATGATATAACAATTTTCCTGACCTAATTCTTGTTTTCTGTTGTTTAAGTGCAGAGCTTCAGATTAGAGATTTATGATAATGTACCTCATCTTTCCACAAGGTGGCACCACCACACGTTCAGAGCCCTTGGAAGAGGCTTCTAGGACTCAGAAAGGCTGCTCAGAGTGAACAGAAATCTCTGCCTGTATGTTTATGCCAATTAACCTGATGCATGTCATTGAAATATGCAACAGAAAGCAAGAGGAGAAATTAATATCATGTCTCATTTCAGGTGGATTCCAGCAATCATGGATGTTTAATTTACTCAAGGAGCATATTTACTAACCTTTGTTTTCTTTTTTTGGGAATGTTTCATTTTCCAAGCATGCATGTTGAGGATTTCTTAAAGCAGCGTGATTCCTGTCATGCTCATGCATGGTTTTTACATGAGTTTCTGTGTTTGTAGCAGGCGCTTGACCTGCGGTTCAGCAGGGACAACATACTGAAGGGACGGACCTTGCAGGAACTGGAGCGAGATGTAGAAGAGGCCTCTGCTCGACTCGCTATGGCCCACAAGGAGATCCGCAGACTCACGGATGAACTGGAGTCTGCTCACCTGACCCAAAAGGCTTATGGTAAATCACTTCACTGGTCTCACAGTCACACTCATGAACATACTGAGATCAAAATCATGCTTTGTGTCTTAGAACCAGAGCTGCAAGAAGCTCAAATGGAAGTCGAGCACCTCCGTCACGAAGTGGAGAAACTGAAACGCTGTGGTATAATTTATTCGCCATTTCTCTTTCTTTTACATCCTATAGATAACCTCTCAGTTGAACTCACTTATAGTTGACTTTCTTTTAGTTAGTTGAAAGTTTTTTTTCTTTTTAGAAGTTGCTGAATTGCGAAAAACTAAGGAGATAAATGAGAAACAGGAAGAAGATCTGTGCCACCTTAGAGAGCTGGTGAAGAGGTTACAGGCGGAGCGTGTGCATTTGCTTGAAATGGTAAGATTATCACCCGAAAAAGATAATTATTATAGAAAATGGATGCTCAAAAGTTTGGGGTCAGTACGATTTTATTTCATTTTTTTAATTAAAATTAATTTAAAGGATTAGTAAAATTAAAGCTTTCATGGTTAAGCAGCAAATCAGCATATTAGAAAGATGTTTGAAGGATCATGTGACACTGAAGACTGGAGGAATGATGCCGAAAATTCAGCTTTCATTTTTAAATTGCAATAATATTTCACAATATTACTCCTTTTTTATTTTATAGTCCAATAATTTCAGCCCTGATGTGCATAGGAAATTCCTTGAGCATATGTATAATATCATTTAAATATTATTTTGCATTAACAGACAGAAGGCCCTGATAGCACTGTCACTCCATCCAAAGGCAAGAAGCCACAGGAAGAGGATATCCATCAAGGGTTCGGCCTCTCTTTGACTTTATATCATAGAAAACAGATACATATATCCACATCATGGACTTTTCAAGAATCAACACGAGCACAAACGGTTCTTGCAGGTGTCTTAACGAGATGCAGGAGAGGTTACACATGCTGCGAGATCTGTCGCAGGTCACGCTGAAGCTGCGGATGGAGTTCGAGACAGAAGCCGACCTGCGGAGGAGGGCAGTGGACGAATGTGAAGAGCAGAAGAGGAAGAGGACGGAGGCAGAGCAGTTGGTGAGAGACTTCCAGAACCTCTGTGAGAAGCAGGCGGAGGATTACAGGAGCACCGTCGGCAGCCTTCAGGTGGAGGTGAGGACTAAGATGACATACAAAAACAAGGGCTGTCACCATTAACACGTTAATTGTGCAATTTATTTATTTATTTATTTTTTTGTTTCATTTTGTTCCTGGCATTCTTCGACTTTTTTTATGTGAAGACTGTTTTAAGTTTACTTAAATAAAAGCTGGTATACGTTTCTAAGCTAATTTAATGTTAAAAATAATGGCTTACAAATAAATAAATAAATAAATATGTGATTAATTACAGAAAAGAGTGCGATAAATGAGTAAATTTTTGAACTGACAAATTTAATGAGCAAATGCATTCATGCATTTCTTCACAGCTGAGAGATTTAGTAACTAAGGTACGAGAGCTTGAGACAAAGGATGTGGAAAGACAATGTGACAAACACCTGAAGCAGGTAACCAGAGCCATTTGACTCTTACTTTTAAAGTTGATTTGGTCACAAGTTATGCTAAGGGACTAAATAACTGACTTTTTTAGGTGTCATCTCTGGAGGATAACGTTTGCCAGCTGAAGCTTGCCCTTCAAGAGGAGCAGCAGAAGACTACACAGCTGTCTGTGACCATGCAGATGGAAATTGAGCAGGCAAAAGCTATGGTCCAGGTGAAGAAACGTCTATTCTTACACGGGGTTTCCCAAATGGGGGTTTGAAAAATTTAGAATTCATTAAATAGAAGGTAAAATGAACATAAATGAATGTGCGCTTGGCTCACTTTATTTACTAATTTGCATAATTTCAAACATTTCTGTGGACAGAAGTTAACTTTTTTTTACTAAGATTCCAACAAAACTTGAGCTGGTTTTTTAAAATGTTAAGAGCTTAAAGGTTTAAATATTTTTTAATTTTATAGTACAACTGTAATCTACCTCTGATATACAGTCAAACCAAAATTTATTCAGACACCTTTCAACATTTCTCACAGTTATCACAGTTTATTCGCTATAGTTTAGAAAATGGTCATAAAATATGACAAGAACTCAGACTTAACTGTGTCAGAACAAATTCATATTGATAACGTCAGATAAGACTTGAGCAAAACATGGTCAGGTCAAAGCGTCTGAATAATGTTTTACTGGTAGTCCACTGTATGAAGACTTTTTGGGTATAATATGTGACGGTTTACTTTATTTTGCTATCCTCACTTACATATATGAACTATAGTGTCCTGCACCCACAAAAAAAAAAAATATATATATATATATCTGGTGTCTGGATAATTTTTGGTTTTACTGTATATTTGTCATCATTTCTATAGTTAAAAATAATACAAATATTGATAAACATCCTGAAATATCTTAATTAAGCAATATGAGTTGAAATGCCATATCACTGTTAAAAATGCCAAAATAATCACAATATATTTTTGTGCAACCTTATATATATATATATATATATATATATATATATATATATATATATATATAAATCATTAAAAACAAACTGCTTTTTTTTTGCATGTAATTTGACCATAAAAAAGAGAACCATTGAATATGCAAATGTGTTGTTAAATTACTAAAATAAATCTCAGGTGGTACTTCAGGTAAATATTTTATGGGTTTGGCCTACAAAAAGTATCTTATGATATTTATTAGAACTCACAGCTTCATACTCACTTTCACATCAGTCACAGGACGTCCAGCTTCAGCAGGATGCAGAGGAGCAGAGGAGGATGTTTGAAGAGCTGCAGGGCATCCAGAACATCCTCAGCACCACCAAACAAGAGCTGCTGTCCCAGAGGAGAAACAACACACAACTGCAGAACAGCATCAGTGACGCCGAGCAGGAAAACATCAGGGTACCTGACGCAGAGGGTGCTGAACTGACACTGCCGTTACTGAGGGAATCCTGAATGTTCTTTAGCCCATAAACTGCAATATTAGGTTCTATATACTAACATGATTTTTGTTTTCTGTATGAGCAGCTCCAACAAAACATTGAAGACCTGAGGAACAGACTAAGCAGCAGTCAACAGCAGACAGACTCTCTGAGGACAGAACTTCAGCTAGCTCTAGTTAGAGTGGACGCTGAGAGAAGGTACAGAACACTAAAACCACAAAAAGAAAAACACATTTTTTTTTAATCGAAATAAAATAAACATTTACTGAAAAACCACGAAAAACTATTAAGGCAACATTTCTCTTTTAACTTGATGCACTAAAATAACTAAAACTGAAATAAAAATGAATAAAAACAATGGCGACATATACTGTATATAAAAAAAAACTAGGGTAACACTTTAGAATAATGGTCCATTAGTTAATGTTAGTTAACTACTTTAGTTAACAATTTAAGCAAGAACAATCCTTCTAAAGCATTTATTAATCTTAGTTGATGTTAAATTCAACATGTATTAATGCATTATTTAAATCAAAAGTTGTGCTTGTTAACATTAGTTAATGCACTGTAAATAAGCATGAACTAACAGTGAATAACTGTATTTTCATTAACTAACATTAACTAATGGACCATTATTCTAAAGTGTTACCAAAACTAGTAAAAAGGACAAAATAATTTTTTTTCAATGCTTACTTGAGTGATTAAAAGTAACAAGTTTGGAAGAGATTCTTCATTATTTCCGCTATATATTTTTTTCAGTAAATACAACGACAAGCGAATCCACTACAAAAACAAGCTGAGCCGAGCCAGAGAGGTTTACCTGAGAGAGACGGGGTGGCGGGACATCAAAATAAAAGACCTGGACAAAGAGATTCTTATTCTGAGGAAACAAGAGGAAAAGGTACAGTAACATGGCAGGCAGGGTGAAAAATATGAAAAAGTGTGTGACCTTTAAATGATGATGCCTGCTCCTCATTAGACGGCACACATGATGAAGACGGTCACTTCTGAAAATGAGAGTCTGCTTCAGAAGAACAGACAGCTTCTTTTACAGCTGCATGACTTTGAACAGGCACAGAAAAATGCTTCGGATGCGATTTCCACCATGCAGATGAGGTACTTTTAGTTGTAAATGAACACTAGGGGTGTAAAATGTTTTTAAAATGCTGTTCTATTGAACTTTCTATTCATCAAAGAACCCTAAAATACAGTATCTTTGCAGCAAAAAATGTAGAAGGAGTTTCTTTAGAATTAGAATGATTTCTGAAGATCATGTGACACTGAAGACTGGAGTTATGATGCTGAAAATACAGCTTTGCATCACAGGAATAAATTACATTTTAAAATGAATTCAAATAGAAAAACAGCCATTTAAAACTATAATATTCACAAATAAATGCAGCTTTGGTTAGCATAAGAATCTTCTTTCAAAAAAAATTCTTACTGGCCCAAAACGCTTGACCGGTAGTTTTCTTTTTTCCAATCCATCCATCGATAAAAAAAAAAATGCATTTCTTGTTGAACTTCCTCAGGAAAAATTTGCTTGAAATAGAAAATGATCAGCTAAAGCAGACAGCAGCACAAATGTCGGAGCGCATCGAATGCCTGACGATACTGGCCGAGACGAACTGCGGTGTAAGTGTATTCCTTTAGATCTCATTTTCAGGTTTACAAATGAAGAACGCTGACGGTTTAGGTGATATTTGTTCACATTTTACTGCAGGAAGTCACTGCTGAGAGCCGTGTCATAGAGGGAGAAGACCAAACTACTCTTCCTACATAAATATCTTCATTTTGCTTTTCAGTGTAAATTAATTTATTTTTGTAAACCTAAATATTTCTAAATAAAGATCTCATCCCATTGTTTTGAGTCTATGAATAAAAAATAACCTTTTCCTCGTTTGAGAACATAATTGATATAATGACAGGGCAGTGAGTCAATAACAAGTCTGAAAACGCTCCCGTTTTTAAGGAGTAGTTCAACCAAAATAGTTCACCCAAAAATAATAACTTGCTGAAAATGTACTCTCCCTCAGGCCATCCAAGATTTAGACGTGGTTTGTTTCTTCATGGAAAGAGATTTGTAGAAATTCGGCATGACATCACTTGCTCACCGATGGATCCTCTGCAGTGAATGGGTGCCGTCAGAATGAGAGTCAAACATCGGATAAAAACATCACAATAATCCACAAGTATTTCACAGCACTCCAGTCCATCAGTTAATGTCTTGTGAAGCCAAAAACTGTGTTTGAAAGAAACACATCCATCATTAAGATGTTTTTAAATTCAGACCGTCACTTCTGGTCCAAATACTGGTCTATAACAGCTTGATCTGTGCAGATTTCTCCCAATTCAGACCCAACATTGTTATGATTTATAGACATTTTATCTGGAAGCAGTGGTTTAAAGTTAAAACACTAATGATGGATTTGTTTCATACAAACACAGCTTTGGCTTCGTCGTGTGGATTATTGTGCTGTTTTTATCAGCTGTTTGGACTCTCATTCTGACGGCACCCATTCACTGCAGAGGAGCCATTGCTGAGCAAGTGACAAAATGCTACATTTCTCCAACTCTATTCCCACGAAGAAACAAACTACATCTACATCTTGGATGGCCTGAAGGCTTCATTTTTGGATGAAGTATTACATTGAACATTTTTCAACATGCAGGTCTCAATAACATCTATGCACTTACATAATTCTCATTTAAAAAAACAAAAAACAAATGTAGTTTTGGTAACCCAGCATGCATAATCATATAATGAGCGCACAGACTGATACAGAATTTTCTCATTTATTTATTTTCTTACTTTTACAAAGTATGTTTCCTCTCCATGTCTTGACTTTGCATGTAGCAGCCAAGGCAAATCTTATAGAGTACCACAATTCAAGACAATTAAAAATGTATATTTTATGATAACTAGACATGTAGTCATCTTATATAAACTGGTTAACACTTAAGTACTGTATAGTTTATTTACAGCGTGTTCATGCTAGGAAATAAAATTACATAAAAAGTACTGAGTACACAAGTAAACACCAATATGGTATAACATATATAGAAAATGTGATGGTAAACAACTAGTGATAAAATGGTTAAGGCTTAAAATGTGTAAAATTAACATGTTAGTCATTAATATTTCAATATGATAATAAGTATAAACATGTATAATAAGCCAAGGAGGTATTCTAGACATCGATACAGCTACACAAATCTCTTGGGCAACTCTACAGCTTTTTTTTCCCCCAAGATTGTTCTCTGGCTGAAAGGCTGAATCTCACAAGAACATGTCCAGGTTATATATTTCACCCCCAAAATCAAAAAAAAAAAAAAAAAATTGCTAAAAGATATTTTGAACAAAAGAAAATTAAGATTTTTAGGACCAGCAAGAATCTTTTTTTTTTTTGTATTTTAATGATAATTAAGGAAACGTTCCATAGAATTCACCTGAACCTACACACACACACACACACACACACACACACACACACACGCACACACACGCGCACGCACACACACACGCACGCACACACACACACACACACACACACGCACACACACACGCACACACACACACACACGCGCGCACACACACACACACGCGCACGCACACGCACACACATGCACACACACACGCGCACATATATATATATGTGTGTGTTTGGGTAAATTTTATGATTTTATGGAACATTTTAAAAACTGGACATTATATCATTAATACCATTATTAAAATAAAAACAAATTAAGTACAGTTTTTGTATAAGACATTTATACAATTTATTAAACACACTTATTCAATTTAAAAACTAAGGGACAGGATAAAAATAAGGCCTCGTGCCAAAAAAAAATACAAATAATAATAATGATCTTCATTTTCTTTTATGCAAAACATAGTAATCTGGACATTTCCTGACAGCTTTCACTCATCTACAATGTCAAATGCATGCTGACAACCGTAACATATGAATCGTCGCAGGTTTACACTTTTTATAAGTGTAATTTTTAAATGTTATGCATGTCTATTCTGAAACATCAGAATCTTTTGCCATTTTCATATTCTATTCATGGCACCAGACCACAAACATCTGTGTAGCACTAAGGGATCAATCTTGGAAAACATCTAAATGTGCTGATTTGTCTATGAAGTCCTCTACAAGGACTGAAGTCATAACAGTCCTCTTGAGGAGTTAACTTTAATGCTAAAGCTATTTTCATTTAGATGTCTGATTTCCCTACAAGCAAGGAAATGTTTTAATAGAAATTAAAACATTTTATGAATGACATTATCAAAACACAAGACCCTTGGTCTCTAAACCAACTTTGAGTTGCCCAAAAGAAGGGGATTTTTCCCAGACAGCATAGAAAAATACGAGAGGTGGTGCTGGACTTGGTCCAAGCTTAAAACATACAAACGTATGTCCTGTGATTTAATAATGCATAATCCCTACAGTCCCAAACGCTTAGCTGCCCAGAGCAATGCCTTTATTGTCATAACAGACCAGAAACTTTTAAAGCCAAAGCTGTGTGGCCTGAAAGTGCTGTGAAACCATCTTTGGATTTCCCGATTATTTCCTCTCAACTCAACGATGAGTTGGAGAAGAGGAATGTGTGTAACAGAAACTTCCCAAACCGCTGCTGTGTTTTGAGCCTCTATACACACAGTCTAATACATGTGGGAATGTTCTCAAAAACTAAAACAAACGAACAAACACACAAAAAAATAAACGTCAAACCACCTTGGTTTGCTTATGCCAAGATTGGGAAAGATTGACCGGGCCAGGACCAGGGTCTCAGATGAGGGAAATGCGAACGGGAACGCTGGGCGATTCGGTCCTTTGCGGCGAGTGTTGACTCACCAGATGTTCTACCACTGTGTGCTTAGACATGTGTTTCATAAGGTAGGTTTCCTGGAAAGAGGCATTATACAAAATATTAGATGTCCACGAATCAAGAAAAAAAAAAGATTGCATAGTGCTATAAACTGCCTGAAAATGTGGACTAAATCATAAATAATTTTTTAGGGCTTGCAAGAAAAGATCAAATTTGTGGTACTACTATGGACTTAAATGTAGGAAATAAACCATATATAAATATTTAAATTAATATCTAAATATTTAAAACAAAAATGGTAAAACTAATTTGTCACTTATGTTATATATTTTGCCATTTTAGTAATGGTTCAAATAGTGGAGCATCCCAGTGGTTCTCAAACGGAGGTGCTCAGGGCTATAGTTTACTAAAACTAAAAACAAAACTATACAGACATTAAACAATAAAAGAAAACTAATAAAAATGATAAAAACAGACAACCTAAAAATATTAATAATAATAAAACTTTAAATAAACTTTTAATGGGAAATATAAAGTATTAATTCAACTATTAATAAAAATATGAAAGCATTTTTTTATAGTACACTCAATTAAATAATCTCAATTATGCTAAAATAACACTGTGGTACAATTCTGAAAAAAAAAAAAAATATATATATATATATAAAATTTGAAATAAAAAAATATTTAAATTGTGATTTTATTTTAAATACCTTTTTCATTATCAAGTATATAGTATTATAATAATGTGTTATTAATATGAAATATGACATAATACATAAATCATAATCAAGATTTGAAAATATATATGAATTGCAGTTCTTAGGTACAGTAACTTGTCACCCTTTCTTTTCTTACAACATTTTTTAAATAGTTCTTTGTGGAGAGAGAGAAAAAAAAACTTTTCCAGGCAAAATAATTTTTTCCTACAGATTTTTTATTTTATTTTAATTTAATTTTTTTATTTTTTCAGATCTTACAGTGTGTCGGTTTTTTATTTTTCTTGAGCCATTGTCATGTAAATGCACCCTCTGTTACTGTAAGGTCATAAATACTGCATGCATATTAATTATAAAAAAATCAGCAAAACTCTAAAAAGTTTTTTAGAATACTGCATGTCACATAATCTTCGCAAAAGTACTATGTCAACTACACATTAACTGATTTAATCACACTTGGTTGTTGGTCTAATACTTTGAGAAAAAACTAGCACATCCCACTGTACTGAACACAAGACGGTGGAGAAGCCAGGATGATGAATGCTGTACTTACTGAGGTGTAGGCTCGACCACACATGCTGCAGCAAAATGCCTTGGCGTTTTTGATTGCGTGAGCAGACAAGTGGATTTGGAGGGAGGCGGAGTCAGAGTAAGCGCGGTAACAGTTGGAGCACTTGTAAGGCTTGTCTTTATTATGTGATCTCTGGTGAGACTGCAGTGAGTAAAGAAACACAAAGCTCTCGTAACACACAAACACACAGTCACACACTTACCCAGACAGATGACAGCAGAGACTGATATATTATATATATATATATATATGAGGTGTGTGTGTGTGTGTGTGTGTGTCAGACATAAAACTAATACAAATGACAGAAACAAACAAAAATATTACTAAAATGAATACTATTTCATGAAATATGTGAACAGTTACCAAAAGAAGAGATATTCGGGTCTTACTTGCAGATTGGAGAGCTGTGTGAAGGACTTTTCACAGCCTGGTTGGATACATTTATATGGCCGATCACCTGTGTGGATTCTGTAGAATGCCAAAAAAAAGCAAGCAATGTGTGATGACAAATATCAAAACTTGAAGGTCATTGAGTCAGTCTGGTGGACTCGAGGACAAGCTGAGGTTGAAGAGGTACCTGGTGTGCTGCTGTAAGTGTGAGAGCTGGCGGAAGGACTTCTCGCAGTAGGAGCAGTGATACGGCTTCACCCCCAGGTGAATGCGCAGGTGTTGGGCCAGGTAGGACGCGTTGGCGAAAGTTTTGGTGCAGTGAGGGCACTTGTGAGGCTTTGCTTCCGTGTGGGACTTGGAGTGTATCTGCATGTCTGACTTGGAGAAGAACGTCAGCGGACACACTTTACATCTGCAAGACGAAATGCAAATAATCTTCAGTATTTATTTCCAAAAACAGGATCTGGAATATAGGCTATGTGGCCAGTAAAACCTAAATGCTATGAAAGCAATTTAGATGACATATACGGCAGTTTGGAGCCAAATAAAACACAGTGAAAACACACTTCAATTTGGGTTCGGACCAAGAAATCAAACCAAGAGGAGACACATGACAACCAATGTTGAAATATTTAGATTTAGGGCTGTATGATTAATCAAAATAAATGGAAACTGACTTTCTAGATTTTTATTTTACATTGAAATATTACATCAGCAATAATCTACATTTAGTTTATTTCTTTTTTAGCAATAATAACAATAATAATAATAATACATTATTATTACTATTCTTACTAATATTATTATCTTTCTGATATTTATATAAAAAAAATCAGAAAAAAATATCAAATTGATGTACAAGTATTCAATTTGAGTAGTAGTAGTAGTAATAATAATAGTAATAGCTAGCTATTGCAATTTTGAACAAAACAATAGCAATGACATTTTTCCCAAATCATGCAGCCTATGCATTTATGCATTACATCTATGCATTCGGTAGATGCTTTTATCCAAAGTGATTTACATTGTATTCAAATTATACAATTTATCAGTTAATGCATCAAACCCATGACTTTGGTGTTGCAAGGGGCATGCTCTACGGTTTATACACAAATCACACTATATTTATATGCAAACAGTAGGGCTGGGTAAAAAAATCCATTTTTCGATTATTCGTTTTTTAAAATGTGGTAAATTCAAAATTGATTCTCAAAGGCCACAAATCGATTTTTTTTATATATATATATATATATATATATATTATTGTTTTATCTTAAAAATGAAATAACTTGATCCTATTTGATCAAGGAATGCGACTGTTCTGACTTTTTTCAGCATACATTTTTCATCTTGAATCAAATTTGTATTGTATTTATTTAACATAATTGTATGCATTTGAAAATTAGAGATGGGTTCTGTTTTAATGTACCCAAGTGTACCTAAAATAAAAGAGTTAAATATACAGGTTTGTGACTCTAAATTTCTTTTTATTCATTACCCACTTGTAAACTTATGTTCACTGTTCTTTTTTATAAATATAGTATTTATATTAAATCTATATACATTGAGTTGATTTGAGAATCGAGTATAGAAAATCGAATCGAGAATCGAAATCGAAAATTGAATCGAAATCGAATCGATTTGAGAGCTTGTGAATCGAAATCGAATCGATCTGGAACATCTGAATCGATGCCCAGCCCTAGCAAACAGTAAATATATTTTTATTTAATAAATATGCTAAAATAATAAAGTTATACCTGTAGGTTTTGCCCTCTTTGGCAGTGATGCTGACAGTTGATTGGTCGGCTCCAGAGGCCAGGAATGGGTAGGGAACGACAAAGAGCGGCCCAGAGGGGTTTTCAGCTTTGATCTTTTTGCGACCTCGTCCTATGCTCTTCGGAGGAGGCCCAAGCAGTCCTGCCAGTCCTCCGCTGTTTTTAATAACATCCATCCCCGGCCCGCAGGACAGTCCTGAGATGAGGTTTGGGGAAGGTGCGCCGCTCTGACGCGTCTGACTGCTGGTGGTTGGAGTGGTCAGGGTGGTCGGCGTCACACTCTCTGATGTGTTGTGGTTGGCAGTTCGAGAAGACGTCAGTGACAGTCCTGAAAATGAACATTTCTTTAAGGAAAAGTTCACCCAAAAATGAAAATTTGATGGAAATGAATACTAGAGGTGATTGTTTCTTCATGGGAACACATTTGGAGAATTTCAGCATTATATCACTTGCTCATCAGTGGATCCTCTGCAGTGGATGGGTGCCGTCAGAATGAGAGTCCTGATCAAAACATCACAATAATCCACACTAATGGTTTTGCTTGTAAAAGGTGCTTGATCTGTGCATATTTCTGTTCTCTTTTAGATGAGACAACTTTTCCACTGGAGGAAGTGTTATTATGGACTCATAATTTGGCCAGAAGCAACAGTCTATAGTTAAAACATCTTAATGATGGATTTGTTCCTTACAAACGAGCAGCTTTTTGCTTCACAAGACATTAACTGATGGACTGGAGTGGTGTGGATTATTGTGTTTTTATCAGCTGTTAGGACCCTCATTCTGACGGCACCCATTCACTGCAGAGGATCCATTGCTGAGCAAATGATGCAATACTACATTTCTCAAAATCTAGAACTCATCTACATCTTGGTTAGCCTGAGGGTGAGTTTCATTTATGGATAAACTGTTCCTTTAAAGGCATACTCCACTCCAAATTGAAAATGTTGTCATTAATCACTTACCCCCACGTGGTTCCAAACCCATAAAAGCTTAGTTCGTCTTCGGAACACAATTTAAGAAATTCTGGATGAAAACCGGGAGGCTTGTGATTGTCCCATAGACTGCCAAGTAACTTACACTGTCAAGGTCCAGAAAAGTATGAAAGACATCGTCAGAATAGTCAATCTGTCATCAGTGGTTCTATCTGAATTTTATGAAGCGACGAGAATACTTTTTGTATGCGAAGAAAACAAAAATAACTACTTTGTTCAATAAGTCATCTCATATGTGTCTCTCTGCATCATGGGACATGGGACAGTCACGAGCCTCCCGGTTTTCATCCAGAATTTCTTAAATTGTGTTCCGAAGATGAACGAAGCTTTTACAGGTTTGGAACGAAATGGGGGTAAGTGATTAATGTCAAAATGTTATTTTTGGTGTGGAGTATCCCTTTAATGTATATCACAGCAAAAACACATTTGCACAAAACAAAAACAACAATTTGCATTCACATACCTGACAGATGATTCGCTCTGGATGGCTGGTCTATGATTTGCCGCAAATGCCAGTCTTCCCACAATCCCCTTGCTTTAATAGCCGTTTTATCATCCAGATTCAAGTTTACATCACCCAGAATACGACCTGCTCACATTATGTGCACAATTAGCATTAAGTGTCTGTCTCAGTGAGCAGATTTGTGTTATGCAATGGAGAGTGTACCTGCGACGGTGCTGCAGGCGGGTCGTGCATGTAGGGCGATGTCGGCCTGGGTGGTGCTGTGAGCGTGGAGTCCCGGCATCTGCTGCAGCTTGGGCGTTGATATATTGTGCTGCCCACCTTCTGTCACCGTGGGCGGCACCAGTAAGGGCTGCTGGGAAGAGACAGAAGTGGGCGAGAGGTGTGGAGGTCTGATTTTCTCCGCCATGAGCTGTTCTTTGATCTTGTTGATCAGCATGAGGTTATCCAACTGGGGAAAAAAAGAGGGGAAAGTGAGATTAGAACAAACAGATGGTTCAAATCCTCCTGGTTCTGAACTTCTGACATGAGGAGAACAACGTGTTTAATCCTGTAAAGCCTGACATATGAAACAAGTCATTTTTTTCTGTTTAGTGTGATATTATATACATTGGGCTTTTATGGCTCATATTGTATGATATAGTGAGAATATGGAGCCTTTGCTCAATGAGGAAAAACAGAGGTTTCAGAGGCTCAAACTGAGAACAAATATGCAATTTGTTTCAGTTGCTGAAATTATTATGGCCAAAAAGTAAAATGTAAAATTAAAAAAAGGTTACATTTATAACAGTATAACAGACTACGTTAAAGAAAATTATATAAATATCAGTTGGCACAGTCTTTCCCCAATAATGTGAAATATAAACTTTTTATGATTTTATGATCAAAGCTCTGTAGTTTCTGAACATATAATGAAATGCAATACAATGTTGATTGAGAGATGAACAAATAAACATTCCTCAAAAGCCTGATGATCAGATTTGATACTCATTCGAACTCATTTTTCAAGTAAAACTACATTGCTTCAGGACATTTAGTGCTTATCTTGAAATATTACTAACAATATTAAAGTTATTCTTATGTTTAATATGTGTTACACTCTAAACATTAGCATGTTTGTGCCTATATCTGACTGACTGCTACTTAAGAAAACTAGTAAGCAATAAAGACTTAATTGTCTAGACAAAAATTAAGCCTAGTGCTGAATTTAAGTAAATTATTAATTCTGTTACTTTTAGATAAAAGACAAGGATTAATGAAGTCAGCCCATTGATGCATGTTTTTTTTCTTACCTGACCAGGAATAGATGGTGGAGGAGGCCAGAAGTATGGATTATTAAATCGAGGTTCTGCCATTCTGAAACACACAGTCAATCATGCTTAATTAATGATGCTTTAATTTTGAACTTTATGCATTGTAACTTGACTTTTATGTGACCGATTCGAGGCAGAGCACAAACCAAATGGATCTTTTAGGGATTGTGTAATTGCTGATGAAAGATTCAAAGACGAAGACGATAATGACAGACAATGACTCAAGGTTTTTTTTTGGGGGGGGGGGGGGGGCGGGGGTGGATGAAGAAGGATCTGAAGGTTTGACTAGGAAACGCAAACCACACAAAAAGGTAACATCCTTTAAAGAAACAAAGAAAAAAAAACTATGGCTGCTTGGTGGTTCACAAAAATGTGCAATTTCTCACTGAAGGCTCTCGGCTCATATGTGACTGAATGAGAGTGAGGCGGCTGAAATAAAATGGAAAACTATACTGCAAAGACTAGATCTGAACTCCCATGATTATTTATTGATTAGAAATGCAGATCTAATCCAAGATTACATAAATTAAATGAAAACTCAGTGCAGTACATTAGTTAAGAAGTAACATTCACAACCCATTTGACTTCCATAAAGTGACATATTTAAGAGCAAAACAGGATGAAAATGCTCAAGGATATTAAAAAGCAAAATGTTGGGACTTCATAGGTATCTCAACTAAGATGTAGGTGAGTTTGTTTTTTTATCTGGAACAGATTTGGAGAGAAGTAGCAATGCATCACTAGCTCAGAAATGGCTCCTCTGCAGTTAATGTGTGCCGTCAGAATACTCCAAACAGCTGATAAAAACATCTAAATGATCCACACCACTCCATTCCATCAATTATCATTATTAATTTTGTTTGTAAGAAACAAAGCCATTATTACCATGTTTTTAAATGTGAACCATTGCTTCTGTCTAAAATGCGAGTATTGCTTTCTGAAAAAATCTCATCTGAATCAAGAGAACAATATGCACAGGTCAAGCACTGTTTAAATGAGAAAACAAACTTGTCTTAAACAAGTTTTAAACAAATATGCAGTGGATTTTGATGGAAGAGGCAATGAACTGTTTTACTAGAGGAAGCATTATCATGCATCATGGACTGATATTTTATCCAGAAGCAACGGTTTTAAGTTAAAAACGTTTTAATGATGGACTGGTTTTTAATCACAAAAACACAGCTTTTCACTTCACAAGATGTTAACTGATGGACTGGAGTCGTGTGAATTACTTGTGGATTACTGTGATGTTTTTATCAACTGTTTGGACTCTCATTCTGACGGCACCCATTCACTTTCACATGAATGCTACATTTCTCCAAATCTGTTCCCGTGAAGAAACAATCTCAGAAACAATCAAAGTACATTTTCACCAAATGTACATTTTTGTGTAAATTCTAACGGAGCAAAAGACATACACTGATGAATCATTAATAATATTGCCAGGAAATTATATTAAGGACATTTTAGGACTAATTTTAACCTTAAAAGGCGTGATTCTTAAAGAATCAATCACTGAGATCACGTACCGCTTTGTGTACCAAGTTACAAGTAAAGCTTCATCATATTGACACTGCCATTGTTTAGAGGCTTTTGCTGTTGGCTTAGGACTTGCACTTATACTGCAATTAATTGCAGACTGTGCCTTTAAAAGCATCAGCACATTACTTAAGTATTATTCGTGACACAGTGATATGAATATGATACAACACAGAACAAGCGTTTCGAGCAAACTCACTGTTAGTTCACACACCTACAGCAGTTTACTCAATACTGCTAGGCTCAACATGATGCCCGATGAGAAAATCAAACAAATTACATCTTCCTAAAGCATTTTCTTTCAATGCTTGCATTGTAATGGCAACTTCTTCAAATTATGTTGGTCATATCACAAAGCTCGTAAGCAGCAAGCATGATTTAAAAAACAACGTTGATTGCAAAGTCACAAAGAGAAAATATTTGAGGATTTGAATGTTAAAACCTAGAAATGTCAAATGCATATGTAAATGTGGCAGATTAATTTGGAAAAGTGAAAACTTTAACCCACAGTTTTAGCAGGAAGTGAAACAGAAACCCTTTCAGCATCATTAAGGAAATATTCAGCAGGGTCTGGGATCATATATTTGGACATATCGCTTTTATTATTTTTGGCTCTGCTAAATGAATTTCTCTTCAAGGCCCCTTAGTCAAACACTCTCAAGACCCATAAGCACTGCCAAAACATTCATAGCACAGTGTCATGGACATAATGCAAGAGAATGATATGGCTAAAGTAATCAGACCGTATGGAAACGTTTCCAAAACCAGCTTGGTAAGGTTTTTGAAAGGGCGGAAAGATGAATGTGAATATCCTGTTTGTTCAATACAATCACTTCAAGGAATCCTTTCCTTCTGCATTCTGGTCATTTTGACCCGGAAAGAATCTTCTTTTTCCTGTACAAGCTGGTTAATGTTATCAGATTTTAATAAAGTCTACCGACTTTGCTCACACAGAGTATAACAACTTCCCCCACCCCCTTTTTTTTGTTGTTGTTGTGGTGGTGTTCCCAGTCAGAAATTGCTTATAAATATTTAATTACGCTATATTATCACTAAATATTGAATTCAATCTTTTTATTAGCTTGTTTTATTTCACTTAGCACAGGTTTTGTTTCTTTTGAAACTGATTTATTATAGACCTCAATGATCTGAGCTCATGCACCTCAGTGTTTTTGTGAACACTGCCAAAATGATCCACAAATAATGCTTGTTTCACTCAAAAACTGAGGTTGCATATGTGCATAAGCTCAAATCAATGAGGCCTAAGATCAATCAGTTCCAAAAAGAAAGACTTATTGAAAGAAACAAGTTAACAAAAAGATTGAATCTAAAATTTGATGAGAATACAGCATAATGAGAGATTTACAAGCAACTTTAAAAAGGCAGGAAACAAGGTTTCAAATGTCAAATACACTTCAGAGTATATCAAATTACTATGAAAATGTCATAAACTAATACTTAATTTGCACAGAAATGCCATTTCCATTGTACTTCAAGTATACCAAGATATCAACCATAGTAAATGTCCCAAAATAAACAAGTAAGTACCATTTGGGTGACCATTCATCTGGTATAGAGATGCATTACAATTACAGTTTTACGCTATAATAGTGTAAAGCTGCATTTTATAATTAAATTGACAAAGATTTCTACCTGCATCCCCATTTAAATGACGCTGATGTGAAGTGTGTGAGTAACAGCCTACCAACATAAAAAAAAAAAATAATAATTAGCTAATAAAACCACCCAGCAGCTTTAAACGACATGTAAATATCAAATAAACATTTTGGTGAAGAATGACACGTCTCTGAGTCTTTGATATAAACCGAGACAAAACTTACTCAACTTTTTCTTTTATTCTATCGGCATCCTTGAAATCATTCTCAATTAAAGCACGCCGCCTTTGATAAAACATCAAATTAAAAACACTCGCAAAAGAGCGCGAGCGGACGCGTTTCGTGGCTTCTGAGAGTCCGGGTCCCCGGTGTCTGCCTCTCCCACATTCTCAGACAGTTTTATTAAAAATTTCAGACAAAAGGAAAACAAAAATGGCAGCCTGTCTTATTTTTATAAGGACAGGGCGCCATATTCTGCAGATCCCATTTTTTAGCGACAAAAATACATCGCGTGAAATCAGATCAAAAGAGCGAGGTGTCAAACGCCGCATTATTTGCATTAAGTGAGCGAATGATTGTTTACTTAGATCTGCAGGTTTGAATAGCCCGGCTGGAGGAGGAAAAAAAACAGAGGAGGAAAAAAACGAAAGACTTCCTACAACAATCATGCGATGCGAAAAATTACGCATCTCTCCCGCGAAAATGTAACATTTCTATCATGACGCAATAATGCACGAGCGTGCATTTGAAACATTGTTGCAACACGCGTCCGCTTTTGATTTTTTTCTTTTATTTGAACTTTTTGCTCACTCGAATGACGTCTAGCGTCGCTTCAATGCATCATGCAAAATGTACAAAAAAAATAATTATTCAATAGTTAAAATGAGCAGAAGGCGACAGACGTACCTTGCACACCTCGACGGTGGATTTATTAGATTTAATGAAAGGTTCAGATGTTCTTTCGGCTTTGCCTTCAGAGGGAGTTCAGACCTTCCGGGTCGCCTGCCGTTCACTTCTGGGTGCTGCAGGCACTGTGCTAGAACAGCGAAGCCATATATGACCAAATATGCATCAGAGCTTTTGACATTAAAATATTCATTAAAAACCATGACTTATTAGCATTTGTTTTACTCCTATGAGAGGTCAGAGAAGTGATGTCCACGATGTGGGGCTCAAAACAGCAGACACTGAGATATGGAGTCATAAAGAACATATGAGTTTTCTATTAATAAGCCTACGAAATACGACATTGATTTGTAACAACATTAAATAATTGCATTACTTATCTATTTATACATGTATGTCTTATGAATGTAGATTGGATTTTTTATAGGTATAGAATACAATAGAAACAAACAAAGACAATACAATATATACTAATAATCAGAATTTGGACACATTTACTATTATTATTTTAAAAATTTTACATCTAAATAGTCATCAGAAGAATTATGAGTGACCTGAAGATATGAAAGGGGAACAAATCCATTATGTATGCTTCAGAGCTTCTTTTTTTGTCTACATTTAAGCTAAGATGTGATCTTTTACATAAATAATGTTTCTTAAACTTCATCTGTTCCAACTCATCCGTTTTAAAGAAAATACAGTTTTTTAAAAATAATGTATAGTGTGTGAAATTCACCTGTAAGTGTCTATAAAATAAACTGCAATCGTATAAGACTTTAGATGAAAAGGTTTATAATGATGAGTAACATATATAGTTTAAAATAGTTAAACTTTAACTTTGACTGGTTGTGTATGTTTACAATATAATTTACAAACTGCAAAGAAAACTGCATAAATTACTTGAAGTACAATATTATTATTAATATTATATTATGTTTGTAGCCTGTCTATATCAGTTAAGTACGTAAAGTAAATATCCATTTTTGATCAGGTTAATATAGTTCACTAAAACATTTTGTTCCTTAAAACAAAACCGATCTTAAATTAAATGAAATATAAATAAAAGTATTTTATTTCAGCTATAGTTGTCAAGGCAATGTTTTTCATTTCCATTCAGCTTTAATTTGATGTACTAAAATAACTTAAACTAAAATTGTTACTTGAAATATCAAACTTTAACTGAAAATATTCTTATATATATATATCTTATATATGAAAATATACTTATATATTCTTATAACTTGAAATATATATATATATTTTTAAGTTCAGCCAGCTTTCAGACATTTCACATTTTTATTTGGTTTAATGTATGTATTGAATAACTAAAACTAAATTACAAATTAATCAAATAAAAAAAAATGCTAACAAAAAAAATTAAACAAAACTAATTCAAATATTAATAAAAGCTATAATACTGCAGCTTATGGATAATTCTCTTTCTTAGTTTTGTATCTTTTGTTAGTTTGCTTCACGTCTTATCTCAGATGAGCAGTAGATGGCAGCACGCGCTTAGACTGTTTCACGATTTAAAGCGACAGAGCTTATCCACAGACGGCAGCCCAACAGCTCTGAAAGAATCCACGCGCTGTCAGTCAAATAAAGCTCACAGAAGCGTGCTGTGGGTATCAGCGACACGAGCACTACATTAGGAAGTCGCATGCGCACATCTGAACACTTGTGGTCGTGGAGGAAGCAGATGGACTGGTTTCTGTTTGTGAGAGATCTAGTCAAACATTGACACTCCCTCAACACAGACATGTGCTTTGAGCCTAGATAACATTAAAAAAAAATGTTTTGACCCGTCCCACTGGGGGAGGGTGAGATGAAATGCATGCACACACACACACTAACTCACACGCTGAATGACTGGCTGCTGGTGTGTTCAGGTAGGGATCAGTCTCTGCTAATGTTCAGCTGGCTTCTTTCCTAGAGCCTCAGCTCTGGTCCTCGGGTCTTCCAGCTTTACATGACTCCAAGCTCCTCAGATGTTTGAAGCCACATCCTTTCATCTGGTGTTTCTGGTGAGTGAGTTGTAATGGCCCTGTAATTATGACATGGCTGTGTAAATAACCAAATGCTGCTGATTTTCCATAAGAATACTTCACTGAGAACAGTGGAAGCAGTGGTGAAAATCTCATGTTGAGAAGTCTGTTGAAAAGGCTTTTATTTATATATATATATATATATATATATATATATATATATATATATATATATATATATATATATATATATATATATAAAAAACATTTATTTATTTATGTTAATAACATTAACATTTATATATATATATATATATATATATATATATATATATATATATATATATATATATATATATACATTAAACAAGACTTTGGATCTGAACCGAAATAATAAAACTCATATAGCAAATACAGAAGGTGTGAGACAAGTAAATCAACAAATTAACAACAATGGTAAAAAAAACACTAAGTGCTGAATGACAGATGTTGGTTATGTCACTTACTGCCTTTCAATATTTTATATTTTTACATTTACAGATAGATAGATAGATAGATAGATAGATAGATAGATAGATAGCTCATTAACTAAATACCAAAAACATTTTAATTTCAAAATCTTCTGTCAAATAGTCAGTCTTATCAAATTTGACTAATAGCAGCCTCTTTTTATATCTTAATTGGCAAGAGGTACTTGAACATCAGCACCATGATAAGTTGACACAGTGCAATTCATTAACACTTTGCCAAAAAAAAAAAAAAAAGTAAACAAATAAATGCAGTTTTTGATTTTAGCAGTCGGGAAATGATTGGATCATGAAAAATGGGAGAGTTCAAATTCAAAATTGTTGGCTGTCTTGGTGACATCATCCAAAATGGCAAGACGTTATAGAAGTGGAACAAGTTACTTTTGATAAAACATTCTTACACAACGACTTTCAGATCTTGTGCATTTATCATCAGTGTCCTTCCGGAGACTTCCTGTGCACTACAGCTCTTAAATGAAACATCAAGTGACACTGTATTTTTTATGTCTCTTGTAAGTGTGAAGATGGAGGGTGTTCTGGAAGTTACGCTCTGTCTGTGTGTGTGCAAACTGATGAGCAGCATGCTGCTGTGTTCGTCTGTGGTCACACACACCATCACTGCGGTTAGTCTGTGCTGCAGCTGCCTGCTGTTATTTACAGACCTTGCTGTCACCAGTAAGCAGAAACAAACACTTTGCCCACATTTTCCACTTAACTGATCAATTTAAAGGCTCACCCAAAAAATGGAAAGTTGCTGTTAATTAACACACTCTCAGGCCATCCAAGATGCAGGTGACTTTTTCTTCAGTGCAACAGTAAAGAAGATTTTTAGATGAAACTGTGTTCCTTGGTGATTCATAAAATGCAAGTCAGTGGCTACCGGCACTTTGAGAATAAAAAAACAAAAAACATATCAAGGCACACAGACAAATTAACGTTTGTATGGTTTCTAATTGTTTATGAAAAAAGTGAGCTGATAAAGACAATTTTATTAACTTTATATTCTTTAGACATTTAGACATGTAAAACATCCATGTTTCACATCATTATTGGGTGCATTAATAATATAATTGTGTATATTACTTTGCGTGATCACATAAACAAACTAGTGGATTGAAATAAACTGCCCGAAAAAAAGGATGCGGAAAAGAATCAGATTTCCCAGTTTGTCCGAGTATCTGGATTACAGGTAATAATGTAGTAAATAATGTTCAGTTTCTGGAACAGTCCGATTGTTTTGCTTCATGAGACCTTAATAAATCGTCAGGAGCCACAGGTATTAATTTTGTGTTTCTTGATGCTTTTTTAATTCTCAAAAATGGGCAGCCGCTGACATGAATGTTATGAATTGCAGAGGACCACGGTTTCAGCTAAAAATCTCATTAAGCGTTCTACTGAAGGAAAACAAGTCATCTACATCTGGGATGGCCTGGGAGTGTGTAAATTAACAGTAGATTTACATTTTTGGGTGAATTATCCCGTTAACACGTCTTTTCTCTTCCTCCAGTGTTTTTACTTTACGTCTGGCTCATGGAGTCCTCTCTGACACCTTTTCACGTGTCTTCGGATGTCATCGCTCTTCGATTCCTGCTCTTCCTTTGCCAGGCCTACGGTGTTGTGTTGCTGCTGATGCCACCTTTGATTGTTGTGGAGTTGTTTGTTGAGCTGCTTTATCAAGATGGGCGACTTAAGGGACAAGATGCGAGACAGCGAGATGCTAATGAATCCCTCTCTATGACAGTTGGCTATTTGGGATGTCTTCTAGCATGGAGCGTGAGCGGGATCTACAGCAGCCATGACTGGACGCTGGAGCAGATGTCAATGGAAACCTGTCGGGAAAAAGGTGGCCATCTTCTTACCTGCCTTCCCAGCACTGATGAGTTTTCTTGGGTTCTTCCTGCTATGGTTGTCCTGTTGAGCCTGACGGGGAACTTGGGCCTGTTCAGGATGAAGGCATCCAGAAGACAGCCCGACTCATCTGAAAACACACAGACGGGCGAGAAAAAGGACTGTTTGGGCCCTGGGCTAATGCATATGTCTCAAACTCTGGTTGACTTAGAAAAAACACCCAACAGCTGCTGTGTTCACATGGCTGGGTTTGTTTATGGTGATCCACAATGGATCTGTCCTGGGAACGGTGTCCAGTGCATTCAACAAACCAGTCTGGCAGACAGTTCAAAGAAACAAAAGCAATCATCCAGCCATGCAACATTTGCTCAGTCCAAAACCGATCTTCTTCTGGATGTCACATCATTGGCGCTCAAAATGGAGAAATGTGCATTTAACAAAAAAGACCCAAAGTCTCAAAGAAGACACAGCTGGTTTAAAAAAAGGGAAAGTCCCTGCTCAGGCCGAGAAATCTTCACAGGGTTGGTATGCATGGTTATGGTTTGTGTTTTTCCTACAGTCGTCAGCGGAAATATTCTTCTAATCTTTAACCTGGAGAATTTGGTGGTGTACAGCTTGAAACTCTTATCTCTGTCAGTCAACAGAGCACCAGCTCTGTAATTGCATAGAGGTGTGTGTGTGTGTGTGTGTATGTATGTATTTATTTAACCCTATGGTGACATTGGAAATGTGAGCTGTTTATTCAACGATTTATTTCACAGTTAAAAGAGGCTGCATTAGTAAAATCTGTTTTAAACCGATTGCAAAAGAGGAATCGTGTCGGATATGGGTCATTCTACAGAATTGGACCACATTTAAGTTTTCAAATCTTAGATGTTTACTAATATCCTTCTATTCTCTATTGAAACCCACAATCATATTTAAAATATTAGTAAGCTTATGAAGTCTTCATTTATTGGGTACTTACAATCGGGAGGTGGCTGTCCCGAATCCTAACCCCTAAATTTCAACTTATGAAAATGATATTGAAATAATTTTTAATTTAACAACATTTAAGTCTGTCTCTCTCATAGCTACAGGGTGAGTAGACAGGCCCCATCATTTTGAGGTAAATATGTTCAAAGTCTGAAAAATCTGTGTGTAACACTAAGGAACAGCTCTACCGAACACCCTTTTTCTGCAATTAAGCACACCTTTTTAGGAGTTATTACATTTCATTTAATTTCTATGTGTGCTCAACTGTTCAGAACTGTGCTAGCTAACCATGTGCTGATTAGAATCTTTGAGATCGGTTCAAAGGTATCTAAAATTGTCACTAACGAAAGAGTCACTACATATGGAGCAGTTTTGGTAGTGACATCTGCAAAAGGAGATGGCCAATCCATGGAAGTCTGTGCAATGAAAGACAAACACATTTTATGGAAATCTGACAGAAGAACACAAATTAAGGTTGCCAAAACAGATCTGTTAAGAATTTGTGAGTTTATGAGGTGCATTTCCCTTGCAAAGTAAATAATCTGTCTGTTTTGAAAGCATCAGCTGGTTTCATGTGAGATTGTTGTGTTAATTTTAAACCCAAAACTAGTTTACGGTTTCCTACCAAAAGGAATAGGGCCCGAGGGGTGCTGTGCTTCACAGAACAATAGTGACATATGAGCAGTGGCATTCAGAGTTAACATAAAAAAATAAAAATGTGCAATAAAGTATTTATGCGTACAGAAATGCTTGAAGGCACTGGTTATTGTCATGAGTACATTCATCAAATTCCAAAGTTTCCCGCAACTTGGAATCGGTACAGTGGAAGGAGGTTTATGGAGAGCAAATTCATGACCGAACAAGTAAAAATTACAGGGCTTGAAGTACACCTTTCAACACCAGAGGTCTCCCTGTGCTGTCTTGAGGCAATCTGCATGTGAAACAGTCCTGAAACTGAAGAAGCCTTCGTTAATAAGCCCTTCTTCCTTTCGTGTCCTTCTGTAGCTCTAGTTCAGCTTTTTGGAAAAGCACCACAGGGCAAACGCTACAGATGACAGCACACTAACGCATCTTACTGAAAAACTCAAGACTTGTACAGAACATGCACACGACAGGCTGGTGAATCTCTGTAAACACAGGAAATTTGCTTTTATATTTTCAGTTTTAATTCTGATTTAAGTGCTTATATATATATATATATACAGTACAGACCAAAAGTTTGGAAACATTACTATTTCTAACGTTTTTGAAAGAAGTTTCTTCTGCTCATCAAGCCTGCATTTATTTGATCAAAAATACAGAAAAAACAGTAATATTGTGAAATATTATTGCAACTTAAAATAAGTTGTCTATTTGAATATACTTTAAAAAAAATAATTTATTCCTGTGATGCAAAGCTGAATTTTCAGCATCATTACTCCAGCCTTCAGTGTCACATGTAACATCAGTCTATCACATGATCATTTAGAAATCATTCTAATATTCTGATTTATTATGAGTGTTGGAAACAGTTCTGCTGTCTAATATATTTGATGAATAAAAGGTTAAAAAGAACTGCATTTATTCAAAATAAAAAAAAAATCTAATAATATATATTCTAATATATTTTCTTTACTATCACTTTTTATCAATTTAAAACATCCTTGCTGAATAAAAGTATTGATTTTATTTAAAAAAAAGAAAGAAAAAAAAATGACTGACCCCGAATTACTGACCAGTAGTGTATATTGTTATTACAAAACATTTATATTTTAAAAACATAGCTTCTTTTTTTCTTTTACTTTTTATTCATCAAAGTATCCTAAAAAAGTATCACATGTTCTGAAAAAATAGGTTTCCAACTTTGATAATGAATCATCATATTAGAATGATTTCTAAAGGATCATGTTATAATAATCCTAGAAATAAATTATAATTTAAAGTATAATAAATTTAAAAACAATTATTTTAAATTGTAATAATCTATCATAATATTACTGTTTTTCTGTATTTTTGATCAAATAAATGCAGGCTTGATTAGCAGAAGAAACTTCTTTCAAAAACATTAAAAATAGTAATGTTTCCAAACTTTTGGTCTGTACTGTATATATATATTCAGTTTTAATAATTTTAGTACCTCAACTTTTATTTTTACATTTTATTTCAGTAAGTTGGCATTTTTTTTAATGTTTTTTAAGTTTTCATCTAATATTAGATTTAATTTTGGATCTACTTTAATTAAAATTATTGTAAGTAGTTTTTAGTTCAACAACAACACTAGTTAGGAATATGGCAAACTGAAACTAAAGCCACAAAAATAAAAAAAATTACTAAAATAAATATTAACTGAAATATATTTAAAATATTTTATTTCATACTTGCCAAGGCAATAACAACTACAAAATATTAATAGAATCTATAATAGTATATAAATTATACTGAAATAACTCTGGTTAGCAATAACAGGGACCAGTCAGAGTAGTTTTGATATGATGAAGAATTCATAATGGCTTTGCATCTATCATGTGTTAAAACAATTATTAAAGGGTAAGGATTGGGAGAAAAACCAACGTACAGCTTGAGTGACGCATAAAAGCACCACACTTTTACATGTAGATAGTCAGATACAATCTCAAAACATATTAAGTTGCCCACTATTTTAAACACCATTGACTATTACAGTATTATTATGTTTTAAGCAGCCTGTAAGGCCCCAGCATGATATCTAAGCAGAACAGCATACGATGCTATCTTGGTAGGTTGCTCACTAGATTATCTTGACTAGTCAGCCACAAAGTGTAATGACTTCCTCGAAGCGGAAGCATTGCAGTGACATTCATCGGTGTGAGAAAGTGAGCATTTCATTATAATGATGGCGAGGTGTCTTTAAGACAGCGTGACAGCAGTCTTTCAGTCTTTAGTCTCATTTTAAAGCTGGTCTCCCAGCTGAAACCTCACACCGCCCACACCTAGTTATATCGGTATGACAGCATCTTTTTTTTTTTGTAGAGATGCATTGTACATAAAGTCGATTGGTTTGACAGGACACTTGTCCTGTGGGATAATTAAACAATTACACAAGACTTCCAATAAGAACGTGGTTCTTTGCCTCCTTTGCTTGGAATCCAGCAATGATACAGGTGACTGTGTAATAGCAGCTTTCAATTTAATAACAAAACTTAAGATCCATAAGTCTCCAGAGTTTCACTGGGTCTTGTTGGACACAGGTTGATGCAATGATTTCATTAAAAATGTAAGGAAAATCAATTCTTCTACTCACACACAAGCCATTTGTCTGCACTTTGGAGGACTTGGTGCCAAATCACAATACTTTGTTTTCAGATGGTTAAAACAATCCGTCAGTTACTCGCTTTGTCGTGTGATGCATCATAACCAGCTGTTTGGAATAGAGAAGAATGTGAAAAGGGAAGAAATGGGTTTCATCTGATGAAAATTGCTTTTTTTTTTTTTTTTTTACCTTTCCTTTTTATTCTTTTCTCAGTAATATATTACTTTTTCCGAGTATATGCAACAGTCATAATGCAAATAATTGAAGATACCGACCACACTGGACCATGGTCCAAAATTAACTTTCATGCCAATGGTAAATGACATTTAAAATGTCATTATTTAATTACATTTACTGGTAACATCATTTTCCATGATTTCTAAGTACATGTAGCTGTTTGTTTTGTATATTCATAGGTCATTGTTTTACTCATATTATCATATGCTATGGTCACTATTTTTGTGAAAAGTCTGTCAAATCAACAATTTTGCTCCCCAGTCCAGATGATGGATCAGCACCTAGAGATGACCTCTACAGCCCTGAATGGAAGTGGAAATCATGTCAACTAGATGTTTTTTCTCCATTTCTGTCACAGATGGAGCTTGGGTTCTTTGCCGCTGTCTTTTTTGGGACCCCCAGCTCAGACACTATTGGAAGTCTGCTTTGACACAGTATTGTATAAAGCATTATATAAATAAAGGTGACTTGACTTGATGCCAAAATTGAAAAGATTAATAAATACTGTAATCGTATATAAATAAACACCACTCCACATAGTTGTTTGTGTGGTTTACTGGCCACAGTTCTGGAGAATCGTAATAACACGTCTTCCTAGTTAAAGCCCTGAAGGTAAAATGTTAATTAAAGTACAGGTTTCCTTAATAAGAGTCACTGATATTTTCAATCTGGATCTCTGGCTAGTACTTTTTTTTTCATTCCCCACTTGTCAAGTGTTGGACTAATAATGAAGTCGGTCAAACATAATCAAGAGTCAGAAATGCTTCTGGTTTTACCATTTTTTAATTGAACACAAACATTTTTCCATGAACCTCCAGCTTCAAGAGCTCATTAGAGCGCAATTAAACAATGATGGGTGTAAAGCAGCTCTCCTCCAAACACACAAATCATCATCATCATCTTCATCACCAACTACAATCCTCAGCAGTATATAACTAAATCATAAAGAACCCATCACCTGACAATAATAATAATCATATCTGACTGCCTTAAAAGCAACCACCTTGTGTGATACCGACCCCATCAAGGTCCATGTCATAAATGTCCAGCACCTTTACACTTAAACACCAAACACGAGTACAAGTACAAAATAAAACATGGAATGGATTCTGAGCCTGTCTGTCATTTAAGCTAAAGTTTATTTCAACCAAGGTGTACTACTCCATTGGCAAGAATTCATGGAGAAAAGACCAATAGGTACTGGTATAAAAACTCAGGGGTCAGAACATACAACTGAGCTTCTGAGAAGACCAACATACACTGAGGCGAACTGAAATAATGGCCACATCTGAGTAATCAAGATAAATTTATGAGTGTGTCCTGAAACTGTAGTGTTTCCATTTAAAACTGTATGTATTGTATGCACTGTAAAAATATGTATGTATTGAATCAATGAAATTGAATCAGGTCCTTATTTCACATGAAAATAATTTTGATTTATATATAAAAAATCTTTTCTAAAGAGCAACAGATGCAATCTCTTGGAAACGGAAATGTCTTTCACCATCTTATCACCTGATTAGACCCGTTAAAGCAGACAGATGACCCTTCGACCATCCTCATGAGATGTCCTGGGACCCCAAACACTGGAATGTTCTAGAAAGTGAGTACAGGATGAATAAATAAAAGCAATATCAAGCAAAAGGGAAAAGGAAGGTGCGAGGATGCATTTTTCACCAATATATCAAAGCTCTCCTGCGCTATGTACAAATGCACAAAGTCATGGCGCCCTTTTTTATAGTAGCAGCAAATGTGTTAGCGGCATTCGAGTCCTGAATCTCGATTAGAAGGGGATAAAAACACATACACAATCATTCACACGTACAGAATCACGCTGGGTGTCTGGGAGCTTGATTACTGCATTGAACACCATCACCGTCGTGAATAAGCATGACCTGAGGGACATAAAATTCCACTCTCCGTTCATGCAGTTGTTAATAAAAACAAAGCAAGAAGTTGGTACAGCACTACCTCAGTGTCGAGTAACAGTAAGATGCTTGACTCACTACACAAACACGCCAAAGCCAACTGCACAAAAAGAAACGCAGAGAAGGGTCTGGCTGCAGACTTGCACTTGCACTCTCAGACTTGCACTCTCAGACACTTGTGCTTCTGGTAGCGACGTCACTTGCAATCTCTATTTTTTTATTTTGTTCTATTTATTGATAACTTTTTGTTTGAATCTCTCAACATTTTACAACAGTAGCCAGGTGAAGACAAGAAAAAATAAACTAAATTACAATGTCACTTGCAATCGCCACTTGCACTCTCTGCTACCTGTGACGTCACTTGCAATCAACACAAATCATGCATGTTGCCAATGGAGACAAGACGCTGTGGTGGTGATTAAAACCAAATTAGTACTATAACGTACAGGGTCCTGCAAGAAAAAGACAAGACCGGCAAATCCGTGGCCACAAGTCTTTCATTAAGCGTTTTCCTCCTGTAGAAAAAACAAAAACGTAATATAGCATAATGTATTAAGATACATTAAGTTCAATCAAAAGACCAAATTCGATATATTATTATTTAATGTAAGCAGCAGATGGCTATGAACACAATGCGCAAACTTTGTCCTCCCATACAACAAAACGCTTAATGTGTCCTAATAACAGACTAAGATGATAGACAATTCATTAGGTCTAGTCTATACAGGTCCTTCTCAAATAATTAGCATATTGTGATAAAGTTCATTATTTTCCATAATGTAATGATAAAAATTAAACTTTCATAATTTTAGATTCATTGCACACCAACTGAAATATTTCAGGTCTTTTATTGTTTTAATACTGATGATTTTGGCATACAGCTAATGAAAACCCAAAATGCCTGTCTCAAAAAATTAGCATATTTCATCCGACCAATAAAAGAAAAGTGTTTTTAATACAAAAAAGTCAACCTTCAAATAATTATGTTCAGTTATGCACTCAATACTTGGTCGGGAATCCTTTTGCAGAAATGACTGCTTCAATGCGGCGTGGCATGGAGGCAATCAGCCTGTGGCACTGCTGAGGTGTTATGGAGGCCCAGGATGCTTCGATAGTGGCCTTAAGCTCATCCAGAGTGTTGGGTCTTGCGTCTCTCAACTTTCTCTTCACAATATCCCACAGATTGTCTATGGGGTTCAGGTCAGGATAGTTGGCAGGCCAATTGAGCACAGTAATACCATGTTCAGTAAACCATTTACCAGTGGTTTTGGCACTGTAAGCAGGTGCCAGGTCGTGCTGAAAAACAAAATCTTCATCTCCATAAAGCTTTTCAGCAGATGGAAGCATGAAGTGCTCCAAAATCTCCTGATAACTAGCTGCATTGACTCTGCCCTTGATAAAACACAGTGGACCAACACCAGCAGCTGACATGGCACCCCAGACCATCACTGACTGTGGGTACTTGACACTGGACTTCAGGTATTTTGGCATTTCCTTCTCACCAGTCTTCCTCCAGACTCTGGCACCTTGATTTCCAAATTACATGCAAATTTTGTCCAAAAGTCCAGTGCTGCTTCTCTGTAGCCCAGGTCAGGCGCTTCTGCCGCTGTTTCTGGTTCAAAAGTGGCTTGACCTGGGGAATGCGGCACCTGTAGCCCATTTCCTGCACACGCCTGTGCACGGTGGCTCTGGATATTTCTACTCCAGACTCAGTCCACTGCTTCCGCAGGTCCCCCAAGGTCTGGAATCAGTCCTTCTCCACAATCTTCCTCAGGGTCCGGTCACCTCTTCTCGTTGTGCAGCGTTTTTTGCCACACTTTTTCCTTCCCACAGACTTCCCACTGAGGTGCCTTGATACAGCACTCTGGGAACAGCCTGTTCGTTCAGAAATTTCTTTCTGTGTCTTACCCTCTTGCTTGAGGGTGTCAATGATGGCCTTCTGGACAGCAGTCAGGTCGGCAGTCTTACCCATGATTGCGGTTTTGAGTAATGAACCAGGCTGGGAGTTTTTAAAAGCCTCAGGAATCTTTTGCAGGTGTTTATAGTTAATTAGTTGATTCAGATGATTAAGTTAATAGCTTGTTTAGAGAACCTTTTCATGATATGTTAATTTTTTGAGATAGGAATTTTGGGTTTTCAGTTTTAAAACAATATTAAAACAATCAATCATCAGTATTAAAACAATAAAAGACCTGAAATATTTCAGTTGGTGTGCAATGAATCTAAAATATATGAAAGTTTAATTTTTATAATTACATTATGGAAAACTTTATCACAATATGCAAATTTTTTGAGAAGGACCTGTATATCTTGTTGTTGACTCAACGTATATACAGACCAGCAAATATGAACGTGCATTATGAAATGCATTAAGTGATTTTAAGAGGATCAACTCCGTACAGGCAAGCAGACGAGTACAGAACGCAGTGCGTTAAATTGTACATTAAATGTTTTCCTGCTATAGAAAATCATTATAAATAGAACACATAATGTAGCTTAAAGGAAAAAGACAGTGATATAAACGAGTTGACGTATTTTAATAATGTAGTGATGCATACAGAGTTTGGCCTTTATCGTCCATTATTCCACATTTTGCGGTATGTGAGTAAAAATACTATATAAATATTAATTAAAATAATAAACTTTATATTTAATTTGATATTTTAATAGCATCTTAATACATTAAGCCATGTTAAGTGTTTATATTTTTTCTACGGGAGGAAAACACTTAGCGAGAAACTTTGCGCAAGCGTTCATATTCTGGTGTTCTGGCCACGGATTGCCGGTCTTGTCTTTTTCTTGCAGGACCCTGTACGTTATAGTACTAAATTAGTTTAAATCGTTTTATCACCACCACAGCGTCTCCATTGGCAACAAGCATGTTTTGTGTCGATTGCAAGTGTCGCAGGTAGCAGAGAGTGCAAATAGCGATTGCAAGTGACATTGTAATTTAGTTTTTTTTTTCTTGTCTTCACCACCTGGCTACTGTTATAAAATGTTGGGAAATTCAAACAAGAATTACTAATAAATTCAACAAAATAAAACAAAGACTGCAAGTGATGTCACTAGCGGAAGTGCAAGTGTCTGAGAGTGCAAGTCTGAGAATGCAAGTCTGAGAGTGCAAGTGTAAGTCTGCAGCCAGACCCTCTTGGAAACGCAACACATTTCATATTTCTGTCTGCACATCGGATAAGCTCTTTTCTCAGACTTGAGCCATGAAAGGTGCCTTTGGACCCTGCAGGGGCTGAAGGGACATAAATCGGGGTATTGTGTACAAGCAGCTGGGAAATCTTGGGCAAGCAAGCCGGCCACGGCAAGATTACAAATGACTAGCAAGAATAAAATGTACAAAATGGCCATAGGCACCTCTCAGAAAAGTGCAAGTCTCTCCATTTTATTTAGCAACTCCAGGTGTCCACAGAGCCTTACGTCACAATCCAACAGTCAGATCGCTTCATTCAGTAACAAGTCAGCTACCCACCGAGCGCCCTAAGGTAAGCTGAAAGAAACTTTATTATACATCCAAGTATTCAGTTTCTTCTTTTTCATCCCCAAAACTTTTCTGCTGTCTCGGTTCCTATAAACGCACAGTGTTAATTCGCAAGGGCTGCACGTTTTTTCCGTTGGCGTGACTTTGACCGGGGCTGAAGTATGGATAAAGTTTAGCTAGAAACTTCTCTCGGTAGGTGTAGAGCCAGGACATGTCGTCGGCATTGTAGAAAACCAGCAAACCTTTGGGGTAGTCCAAGTAGACACCCACTTTCTCGAGTTTGCTCTTTACGTTGAGGCGTGTCCAGGGCTCGGTGCAAGCGCTGTATTGGTTACCGTCGTGCATGACGATGCAGTAGAAGCCTCGGCTGGGTTGGATTTGAATGCTTCCCTTGCGGTTGACCGTCTCGTTGGCCACGCCGATCATCCACTGGGTTTTCTCGGACACCATCACCTCCCAGTAATGGACGCCCGTGGAGAAACCCTCGGCTCCCAGCACCGACACCTCAACGTCAAAGCGGCGCGGAGAATCCTGCAGGGGCTGCGGGTGCAGGTTCCCGTATGCAACGATGGTACAGTCGTCTGACAATATGAGCCTCTGGTGAGCAGTGATGGGGTCCATGGTTAAAGCAGCAGGCACTGTGAACATAAGGATAGAGGAAATGAAAATTAGTGCATATAAAAACAGTCCAATAAAAGCTCAACACCTGTTATATTACAGCAGGTAAAAAAAAGTGTGCAGAAGAAATGGACTTAGAGAAGAGCAAACCCTGGAAAGAGCTTCCTGCATACAGACAAAAACAATGGACACATGCCACTAGCTTGGACCTGAAAAGAAGCCAGCAGCCATTTCTTCCTGCAGCCCAAGACTGGTTACACACTGAAGCTCAGCAGGGTTGAACCTGGTCAGTACCTGGATGGGAGACCTCCTGGGAAAACAAGTTTGCTGCTGGAAGAGGTGCTAGTGAGGCCAGCAGGGGGTGCTCACCCTGTGGTCTGTGTGGGTCCTAACACCCCAGTGTAGTGATGGGGAAACTATACTGTCAAAAAGCACCGTCCTTTGAATGAGACATCAAACAGAGGTCTTGACTCTCTGTGGTCATTAAAAATCCCAGGATGGGTTTCGAATAGAGTAGAGGTGTGACCTCGGCATCCTGGCTAAATTCGCCCATTGGCCTCTGACCATCATGGCCTCCTAGCAATCCCCATATCTACTGATTGGCTTCATCACTCTGTCTCCTCTCCACTAACAAGCTGGTGTGTGATGGGCGTTCTGGCACACTATGGCTACCGTCACATCATCCAGGTGGATGCTGCACACTGGTGGTGGATGAGGAGATACCCCCTCACAATGTAAAGTGCTTTGAGTACTTAGAAAAGTAGAAAAACGGAATTATTATTATTTTTATGAAAAGCTGACCCGAGCCAAGCAGTTGCTACACATTATGATATGCAAGACGCCAAGATATAATTTAGGAAAAGATGAGCTATGATGAACTACATGAAGATTAAGAAATCTGATGAGAAAATATGGGGAGAAAATTAAGTTATTGGGGTGAGTATTTGGGGTAAAGAATGCTTATATGAAACAATCACTTATTAGGCATGTTGTGCATTCTTTGGCACTGCACACACCACCAGAAGTTTTTGAATGTAAATGTTTAGGGTTTGTATAGCCCCTTTCACACTGCACGTTAGACCCGGAAAATTGACGGATTGCCTTCTGTGTGAATGCAAACAAGTCCCGGGATTGATTCTGGGATCGATCCCGGGTTGGGGACCTAGTAACTTTGTTGGGTTCAGCCATAACAAATGCCATGTCGTAGTGATGACGCAAGTTATCGCACAAATCTTTTACAGGGTGTTTTGAAGGCAGATCAACGTTTCCGACGAAAAAATGTGCAAACTGTAATGAAGCAGAGATCAGGTAGTTCCTTACTATCCATGCTGAAGCTGAGATCGTTCGCCAGTTTAAAGGAACGTTAACGTGCCTAGCATTTTCGACTCGTACATTATGCGTCAAATCCTGATGTCACGAGTCATTATGGGACCTTTAGGGTTGTGTGTGAACACACGCACATATGCCGGGAAATCACTGGCAGTGTGAAAGGGGCAAAATCTAGCAACCCGGGACACATTACCCATGTATTTTCTGGAATCACAGTGTGAAAGACGCCTATGAACATTCAGAGTGAAACAATGCTGGCTTGTTTTCCTGCGGTCCATAGATAGGCATGTCTTTCTGAGACCAAACGAAGAGGGAAATTTGCTAAATATTTTAAATATTTTTGTCTTGGTTATTTAAAACCTTCACCAAAAAAGGCAGAGCCAAAAGCCAGTCCAAAGGACAGGATGCCGACATTTCCACTGTTTGACATTGGCAGTTTGCGCTTTAGGTAACCTATAAATAATTTAACCTCTGTTGCCTTGCATTCGATCTGTCTCTGTTCCTGCCTTCTCTCTCTCTACACTAGTCATGCAAACAAAACAAACACCAGTAACAGGCTTTGGATTCAGAAAGTCCTGAAAAATATTGATATTCAGATTTCTAAATAAATACTTTTAATACTTCTACACTATTTATATTTTTTATATAACTTTTAATAACTCATGAAAGCATTCTCTTCACAATCATAGATGCATTACTAACTTGAGTGCGAATAACATTTTCAGTAATAAGAAAGTGGCAAAATATTGCTGTTCAGGTTGGGAGAAAAAATATAATAAACATGAATAAACATACAAAAAATAAAACTCAAATATAAACAATCTAATTATTAACAATAATTATTTATTGTATGTACAATACATATATAAAATAATATATTAATTATGGATGCGTTTCAAAAGTTAAAAAAATGTATACATAAACATGTTTTTTACTAAATTAAAATAATATAGTTTTATAGGACTATGTATAAAAATGTCAATATTTATAGGCTCAGTAACAGGCTTTGGATTCAGAAAGTGGCAAAAATATTTCTGTTCAGGTTGACAGGAAAAAAAAAAAGGATATTGGAAATGTCTACGTGACGCTCAAAAAAATTCCATGCCAGTTCAGAATAAAAGGCGGTAAGTGCAGCAGCGTGGAAGGGAAGGATTTGAACTGGATTTTTTTCATGTGACAGGCTGAGCGTCGGCCCTTGCCTATTTCTGTCAGTGTAAAGGATACTGGTAAATTGGAGAAATGATTGAGAGAGCGAGATATTCACTGCTGTGTTATTTTAAATAATGCTCTGCCTCAGGTGGCTACTGAGATAGAATACAGATGGAGGAGGCCTTCAGCGCTTCTCAATGCAGCTATTAAAATGGGCCACTCGTGCAGAGCTCAATCAGACGTGCATTATTTCATTCACAGGGCTGTAAACACACAGGCTGTGTTTGTGTTGATTAGATCATCTCTAATTGGATGCACTAATACATACAAAATGATAAGCATTAGATCTTTGGACATGATTACTATATTAATAGTACAACTGATACACAGATATATGGTTTTGATATACTGGTCTCTAAATCCAGGTTCTTCTTCAATGTGAGTCAATGGGTTTTATTTATTTAAAAATTTTTTGCCATATGTGTGCAACCAATCAAAAACAGCCAATCTGATCCAGGGTTATTACTGTGAACTAGATGTAAATGTAACTAAAAAAAAAAAAAATTGTTTTTACTGTCAAATGGCGAAACAAAAAGACAAATAGGTGAAATAAAATAAAAAACAAAAATGATATGAAAAATTAGAAAGTTAGTTAGAAATGCTGCATTTGCAAATAACTGAAATATGTTACTACATAACTAATACAAATAAATAAAATCCCAAATTAAAGGAATAGCAAATATGTGAAAAATATATGATGGAAAAAATAAAAGCAGTTTAAAAAATAACATTTTAAATTATAATATAAACAAAATATTATTTAAATAATAGTAAAATAACACTGGTTTGATCTCTTAGACAGATATTAACACATCTCCACCTAAATAAGCCACATGATGTGAGGTATTATTCACGTCTAAAGAAAAAATAGTGCTGGGTTTGCTGGAATATCTCAGTCCAACTGCAAACTACAACTGCCTTGGCAAATGCCGCAAAATGGATATTTCACTGTTCTGAATGCTTATGCCTGGAATATTAGCACATGATAATGTTGAGATGCTGGGAAGTATTTGTTAAACACAAACAAACATACTAGAGGATCCACACAGTAATCTCACAAAACCACTGCAGATCCTTTGTGAATCCTGTTTGGGAAACCTTGATCTAGTGTATTTGTGCAGATTACATCCAGGTATAAGCACTTCAGAACAGTGTAAAACTCAATTTGTAGTGTAACTTTTTTTTCTTCCTGTATTTGCAGTTGTTTTCTCAGTGACACACAGCCACTATTTAAAATGCAATTCTACTATTCTGACACATTACCTGGCGATATATCCAGAAAAAGAGACTTCCAGATGGTATATTGTAGTGGCCCCATGTATTTGGACGTAGGGAAGTCTTCATAGGTGAGGTTTGTTTCGTGGATCTTTCCCTTTATTCTGTGGAGACAGAAGACAACAATTGCATTATTCAAATTCAACACTGGCAACCCACCAAACCCCAAGCAACTGATTCCTCCTCAAAGGCTACATCCTGCTTCCAAACATTCACTATTGAATCGCAATGAGTTTTCTATATAGCTGTGCCGCCCTTGCAAAGTCAAACAGCTCAGATTCGGCATTGGGAGTGAGGTCAATCTGGGCAACACTGCAGATCACTTTCAATATTTCAAGCCCAACATTAATCATGCTATTCCTTTCCCATATGGCTAACTCATTCCCCTCTCATCACTCCCAAATGAAAACGACTGCTACACACCATTCAGAAGTACAGTTTTCTCCAAATGCAGTCTTAAACTTCAAATATTCGTGCTGATTAATAGGGCTAAGACATGTAGATATAAATCGCAACAAGCTTTGTGCTTTGTTACTTTTGATATAAAAAAGTCTTGTCTTTCAAAATCTGTCAATTTTATTGTGAAATTTAAAAAACAAACATCGTTTTGATGCTCTTTAATGTATTGTATATATATTTAATGTACTGTATTACACGCTTTAGGTATTTTTCTCATATATTTTTAATTAACATTTTCTTCAATATTTAATGTAAATTTGAGTAATTCTGTCATGGAAACAAGTAATGACAGCCACCATTTAAAATTTTTGTGTATGTGTGTGCACATATGTATGCATATATATATATATATATATATATATATATATATATATATATATACAGTACAGAGCAAAAGTTTGGACACCTTCTCATTCAAACTCTACAATTTTCATAGTCATGAAAATAAAGAAAACTCTTTGAATGAGAAGGTGTGTCCAAACTTTTGGTCTGTACTGTATATGTTTATTGAAATGGAATCAATTTGTGGCAATACCCATTATATCAATTATCATTAAAACATTACTATATACAAATTTTTATTTTAATATTATAGTAATGCCCCAAATTTATTATTACTATAATCTAAAATAATAATATAAACATTTTATTATAAAAGAATGTAACATATTATATAACATATTATACATATTATATTATCTTTTCTATAAATAAATCAATATATTAATTTATTATATAATTATTATATTAGTCCACTTGTGTTATTCTGTGTGATTAAGACACTTTTTTCCTACGTTATCTTAAGGGTGTTTCCATTTTAGTTCTAGTATAAAACTATAATACCATTCATATTTTTTCTTGTTCTTTTTTTTATTTAAAGAAGAAACCAATCCAATGTATAATTTTTCATATAAAAATATGGCATGCAGTTGCATCCAACAATGGTATAAACATCATTCAGCGTAAACTGTGATAATCGTAATTAATAATCACAATTACAATTTCAAGGGACTAATCGACAATTATGATTTTTCTCATAATCGTGCAGCCCTATAGAATTAAGATCAAAACAGAATTTAAAGCTTGTGACTTTAAATTGAATCTAATTACATTTTTGTCTACTTCCTAACTAAGCCCACCAGTAACTATAGTTGCCCCAGTTTATAGTTGTCATTTTTCTATTGTAAGTATTTTTCTAGATGTTATCCATGTTTTATTTCTCAATGACATGCAAGCAAACAACCAAATAAAGGATTTCAAGAAAAAAATTAAGGTATTCGCTTCCTTCCTGTTACATGAGGCTGTTAAATTCCTACCCCTACTTCCAGGAAGCATGGCGAAGGCAAGACCTCCCAAAGAAATTTAATTTTCATATTACTAATAAGTATTTTTTGTTGACATATATCTACAGTAATCATGAAGGTCTCTAGAATCATCCAAACAAAACAAATCTCCCAGGAGATCTATAGTTTTTTTGCATACTTAGTCAAATTTCCAAGCGGCAACTATAGTTGCTTAACTTAACCCTTTAACTGACATCTCTAATTTACAGTAGACCTTAATATTATAAGGAATAAATCTGTCATAAGGAGATGAGAGTGCAATCTTTCCACAGCTCTACTGTCCCTCTTCGGTCTGAATTTGCCATGAGGGGTGGAGATTTCCAGTTTTCAAGTGACAGCAGCAGTTCACTAGCTTCAGGCAGTCACACAAAAGGAAGAATGAAAAGATAAAGAGCTAACACATGGCATTAATTGATGTAGATCATCTTTTTCTCCCTTTTATGACATTATGTCTCGTAAGGGTCAAAATATTGTAGCCCCTTTATCCATTTTTGATGATTTTCATTCTAATTGGTCAAGGACCCTAATTCATTTTATGACTAGTAGCATATGATTCCATTGTAATGCTGAAATTCAGACAAGTAATGAATTTACATTTACATTATTATATGAAATCACCTATAACAGTGTGCCATTGAATACTATGGGCCTAAAAAATGTGTAATTTTCTTTCATGTATACCTTTTTTATTATATAGATGTAATATTTTCTTAATTCTATTTATTTTTATTTATTTATTTTTAATTAACGTATTGATACACATTAACCTGTTGGGTCAACTTAATGGCTGTTCTTTCTTCTGCACTATGTTCCAGCATTTTAAGACAAATTGATTTATTGTGTTTTCATATTCAAGAGATTATAAGCTACATGCAACTTTTTGGGGGGGTTTGCATTGAATGTTCTTCGACTTATGCATAATAAACTTGTTTATGAATAAAGATTGATCTAATGAAAACAGTTATTTTGAGTCAGATGCCAAATGCTCTCCTCCTATTCAAATGTTACGTTGAAGGGGTGAATACAACATATTTGCCCACCGGCAACTATAGTTGCCGCACATACTAATATGATTTTTAAGGAAATAAAAAAAGGACTGAAACCTGGGAAAAACAAATGCAGAACATGTTCACAAAGGACACTATTAACACGACTAAATGCATGAAACCATTCATAAAAATGTGGGCACAAATGGGTTAACCTAGTCTGTTCTGCAATGATCTCTCTTCTGACCGGGTGCCTGTGACATAAGGCAAAGGGCAATGGTCACAAACATAAGTCAAATAACCTGACTTGCCTTGGTAGCTTCCACCAGCAATACCCTCCACGAATCACTTGCTCCCTGACCAGCAGTTACAAGAAAAAAGACAAAACGTTTTAGACCAGATAATCTTTAATTCACACCCTCAACATTCGCTCATCCACTTCCCTACGAGTCCCTTGTCCTCCTCAGTACCTGTCTGATGTCAGGGCTATTCCTTCCAAGAATTCATGATGGCTGGTCTCACTGAGTCGCTCCTGAAGGATCTGGATCCCTTCCTTGACATCGCGGAGCTGCTGGCTGTAGCGCTGGATCTTGTGCTCGATATCAGAAAGCGTGCGCGCTGTATCTGCCTCCAGCTCCTCTAGCATGCTCTTCTGCCGTTCCCGCAGGAAGCGGTGCAGTCGATCGAATGCATTGCCGATCGTGGCACGAAGGCTCTTCGCTGATGACTATGAGTTAGAGAAGAGAAAGTTACGATTTTTGTTAGTCTAGGCTCAGTTAAAAGACTAAGAGATTCACAGAGTCTCAAATAACTAGCCTTCACCAACCACTGTGCACACACTAACTGAGATGTCAATCAAGCATGTTTGTTTTAGTCTTTACTCTAAGGCATATGGGGAGCATTAAAAAAAAGTTAGTTTTTTTCATATTTAGCAGTGATTCAGCAAATTGACAAAAATTGACATTAAAACATTGCCTTTGGTGTGAGAGACCCGGGTTCGAATCCACTGTGAGACACCGGTAGAACTTTATTTTACAGTCCTGTTCCTCATGTACATACTATGTACTTATTATAGTAACCCTGAACCTACCCCTAAACCTAACCCTACCCCATGTAGTTACCTTGTATTACCAGAACTTTCTTAGATAAATACACTGTAAGTACACTATAAGTACATGTTAGTACACGTACTGTAAAATAATGTGCAACCGAGACACCAATGTGTCCCTGAGCAAGACACTTAACCCCTAGTTGCTCCAGAGGCGTGTGACCTCTGACATATATAGCAATTGTAAGTCGCTTTGGATAAAAGCGTCAGCTAAATGAATTAATGTGAAATGTGAAATGTAAAAGACATTTATAAAGTTACAAAAGATTTACATTTCAAATAAATGCTTTTAAACGCTATATTCGAAGGATGCTGCATTTTTTAAAAATCAGTTTACACAAAAATATGAAGCAGCGCAACTTTGTTCAACCGATAATAATCAGAAATGTTTCTTGTGCAACAAAACAGCATATTAGAATGATTTCTGAAGATTATGTGACACTGAAGACTGAAGTAATGATGCTGAAAATTCAGCTTTGCATCACAGGAATAAATTACATTTTAAAGTTTATTAAAATTGAAAACAGTTTAAAAAAAAATTAAGTTGTTATGAATGGTATTTGTTATTTACACTGTACAATACATGTTTTTTTTTTGTTTTTTTTTTGACTGTTGTCAAAGATAATGTGCAGTCTGAGAAGTTTGAGACTAGTGGTTCAAGTCATTGACAACCAACACAGGCTAACATGATTAAAAGAAAAACACTGTCCTAACCAGGTGTGAATATTGCGGTTTCCAGCATTGAGTAATTTGTGTCCAAAATAAAATAGAGCTTGAAGTGACAAAGCCACAGACAAACAGAACATAACTGATGTTTAAAACACAACTGGAGTGTGAACTGAAATTACAGCATATGGAGCTACCCATGATGAGGAAAATGACTATTTAGCGACCAGAATAATGTCTTATTGTGGATTCAAATTGCTGAATGACAAAAACACAAATTAAGAGAAGAGATTAATCTGATTAGGACAAAGCAAAAAAAATAAAAAATAATAATAAAAATTATTATTAAATTACTTCTGTAGAGTCCCGGGACGAAGTGGGTTGTCAAGCAAGTGGAAATTGCAATTTTGTAAAAATACTATAATATTTATTTAAACGATATATTTAATGTTCCTATATTCATATTAAATCATAAATTATATTTTTATCGAAAAATCATAATAATTCTAAAGACTCTATAGTCATATTACTTTTTTCTATATTTATATAAAACAAATAAAAAATATTTTATGTATATAAATCATCATTATCATCATTATTGTTATTTCTGCAGTGTCTCAGGATGAAATGGGCTATCAAGAAAATGCCAATTAAAAAAGAAAATCAATACTTGTATTTGATGTCTATGTTCCAATTAAATTGTTATTTATTTTTTATATTTTATATGTATATTTACTATTATTAAATTATAATTTTGGCAGAATCTCAGTGGGACGTAGTGGACTAACAAGCAAGTGGAAAGTGCCTCATAAGTCCGCATCATTGGAGTCGAGGACACAGTCTAATAGTCAGGGGAAATGGCATTAGGTTGCTCCACCCTCAATCTTCCAGGTTACTGTAGGACAGCCTCCTTGAGAAGGACTCTAGATCTCTTTCTTCGCCAATATTAAGAGCTGGAAGAAAACCACAGACTTCACCGATTACAAGATTACTCCTACTAACAAATAAAATAAAGGTCTTGTTCCACTTCTATCTTTCCAGTGGGAAATGTGATTTCCTAGCCAACAGGAAAAGGAAATCCTATTAAGATCACGTCTGTCTCTGGCGTCATTTGCATAGGCTGAGTCAGCCCACCTGGTTTTCTTCTGATAAATGATTGGGACTTAGTGATGTTGGTCTCTTGAAACCGCTCTCCCCGTGGGCCACGCTGTCTCGGATAAACAAGTCCCATAAGCCCAGCATAACTCTGCCTCCAAGCAACTTGCTCACTGCCGCATCTGCTAATCAGACATATCTTTCCTTGGAGTCATCCATTCAGATTGGAAATCGGTACTTAAGACGAGAGAGTCTGTCAGCACACCTGCCATGAGCTAAATCTAGAGCATGCTAGCAGGGAGATGGCAACAAGTTAAAAAAGAGCAAACATGAACGAGATCTATTATTGACATGAGGTACGTGCTAAGGCTTAATCTACACTAATGTATGAAAGCTTGGAGCTAGTACGCTTTTAATAGCAAGAATGCATTAAATTGATCAAAAGTGAAAATGTGTCTCATTTTCCACAAAAATATTAACCACTGTTTTTAACCCTCTCAGGCTCAAATTAAGTTTTAGTAACTTAGTAACTTTAGTAACCTTTCGTAAAGTTTTTAGTACTCCAGATACATAAAATATGTATCTGGAGTAATAAAGGTTTTTAGTTTTTAACTATTGCAAATCAGCAACGCCTGCCTTGAGAGGGTTAACATTGACAATAAAATTGTTTCTTAAGCACCATGTCTGCATATTATAATGATTTCTGAAGGATCATGTGGCACTGAAGACTGGAGTAATGATGGTGAAAATACCGCTTTGCGTCACAGGAATAAATTATATTTAATATATATTTAAATAGAAAACATTTCCACCACAGAATAAAAATTAAAAAGGTAACTGCAACTTTTTCTCTCTCAATTCAGATTTTTTCCCCCTCAAAATTAGGAGATATAAACTACAGATGCAGGATATTGGATTCTGCCTATATTCGAAATGCCTATATTCGAAATTTTTCAACTCATTCACACAATGGCGATACGGATATATTTCCTTATGTTTAGAAACAACACCAAGTCTCTCCTCTACAGAGATTATAAACAAATTACTTTTAATTTTGATTAGTTTTAAAAAAAAACAATAATGAAATTATTTTGTAATGATAGTATATTGAAAGCTTTGAAAATAACTATAAATAAAAAAAAATAAAAAATCAAACAGTTGCACTGGTAACCTTAATATTTTATTTGAAGATTTAACATTTGTAGACGGTCTAAAGAGTTGCAAAAATTCTGAAAATCTCTGAGAGCTTTTAAGATTTTTATAATCTGTTGGAAAAATAAAAAGTACACAATTAATAAATCTGTATACATAAAATTATTTAATTTACAAGTGTCATGTTTGTTATTTTTTTCTTTTCATGTAAGCTATACCTTCTGACCTTTAAAATCTTAAATGTTATTGGAGTGTTTTACTTTCAAGTAGGCCTAACAGCTCCCCGTAAGTAAATAAAACAGTTTACCGGACAGGCATTAGGACCTGGGGGATGCGTGCTAGTGACTGTCAATCTGTACTTAAATTCGCAGATTAAAAAGGCAATCCTAAACTGTGAATCTAATAACCTTTTAGGCAAACCGCTAACATGATCTTACTGCTAGCACACCCTGAGCACGTGTGAGTTATTCATCTTATTGGCAAGGCATCAGCTTAATTTTTCATATCGGGCCAGTGCCGATGTTTACATTGTAAGCCTTTATTGTGCATCCCTAATATAAACTCAGAATTCTGTGGGTTTTTTCGCACTGTTCCAAGTTTGCTGTACATCTCGCAATTTGATTTTTTTTTTCTGCAATTCTGAGAAAAACTGCAAGACAAAAGGTGGAATTGTGAGATAAAAAGTAACGATGACCTTTTTTATGTATTTTTTATCATGTGGTGGAAACTCATAGAAAAGTTATTTTAAGAGACTTAAAAACTATTTTAAAAGTAACTTTACATGATTTATATTTTAACACATGACTGAATCAGCCACTTTATTATCATTTAGAAACGATGAGGCCGCTTTATTACTGCATTCAGTTTACTCAATAAATCTCCTCAAAACGTTGTGCTGTGACAGCTCTCTTGAGACAGTCGTCTTATCTCTACAGGAGAGTCTGGGCTGCAGGAGACATTTTGCATTGATGGTTCTGAATGTCAATGTCAAGCGTCAGGCTCTTCGTAAGCATCTCAAGGCACCGCATCAATAAATCCAGACAGGATACGACTGGCTGGTCAATGCGAACATCTACATTTTCAGTGGATAGCCTGGGAAAGAAATGAGAGATACTAAAGCTTTATCAGCTTACAAGATAAATATGCAATCTGGGAGATCAATGAAACAAAAACACGGCCTGTTTCTAGAAAAAAAAAAAGAAACTAAAAGGTGATTAAAATGATGAGACCGAAATGTTGACTATTAAAATTAAAAAATTAAAAAAATGTAAACGCACAGTTTTTTTTTTACAAAAAAAAAAAAGGTTTTCCACTGAATATATATACTTACTTTAAAAATACAATAAAATATGCTTTCTATTTTTAGTGTATAACATAGTCTTTTCTCTTACAGATTCAAGTGATTCATATACTTTTTTACGGAAAATTTCAATCATGAATTAATAAACGCATGAATGGAGTCCATGTTACTAATGTGTATACAAACACACACATCAGTGGGATTGCAGACAGTGTTGTATAAAATGTGGGATGAAGACTAACTAATGACAAATAAGACCAACACCAGTTGTCTACAGTGTCAGGAAGTTCTCCCTCTGTAATAGTCCCCACTCCACAACAGCGAGATAATTAATAAAGGGGGTGAAAAAACAGGGAGATGGACAAAGTTGCATTATTGACTGCGGTGTCTCTCTTCACTGATTAAACAAGGTGTTAAGATTAAAGACCCTGCTCAATAAACCAATTTGCTTGTTGGAAATTTAATGTCAACAGAAGAGAGCGAGAGAGAGAGAAATGAGCGAGGGACAAGGTGAGAGACCTGCCATGAATCTGTAATGGCTGCGGTGGGCAGTATGAGCGGTTTGTCATCTGTCACGAAACCCGATTGCAGATGAGGTTTAATAGAGTCCCATCAGAGACGGAACGGAGACGTGGTTTCAATATCAAGTCATAGTCATTTGAATCAGTGTGCTGAATGTGTGGATGACTGGCCGATAAATCACCGCCGGTGCATAAATCTAGAATTGAACCTCCAGTATAAAGCATTCAGCAATAAAGACTACAGTAACTATTACATGTCAAACGATTCTGATTATAAGGGAGTGGAGCATCGTTTAAAAACGACAGCAGCAAACAGCATTCACTTCAGTCGTTATATGGCCTGGGTCACCCCCTTAATGGAAGTCCACGGGAAAATTATGTTTTATGAGCACCAGGTTAAACTGGTGATTTTTCCCTTGGAATAACATGCACTAACAGAAGTGTACCTTGGTTTCAGTGAGCTGTCTCTGCAGCAGCTGCAAAGCCTCCGTATGACCCTTCTCACTGTCTTTTAGAGTCACCAGCTGCTCCTTCATCTCCCTCTGTAAGAAAACCACAGCACAACAGATCAGGTCATTTAATGCCCACTAATCTGGCAACCTCTGACCCAAAGTAATTAGTCTGAATCGCTTCTAAAGCCTTCGTAAGAGAGATACCAAAACTCTGACAGCAATAAAAGTAAAGCTACTAACGCTACACACAACCATTCACTGCATGATTGGCTGAAATAAAAAAATCTATAGGAAAGCACACTTTTCAGGCACTTTTCTTATCTTTCGTATATAGGACATAAATGGTGTGTCAGACTGAAAATAATGAGAATCATATCAATTTGCTTCAAGTTTGACTTAATGTCCTTGGTCAACTACGACGCAGCTTCCCGAGCGCTGATATCTGATGAAACCTTTTATGACTGATATAGGCTATATTACTATAATTCAGTCCTTTCACGCATGGTTTTGATCGAGGCTGGGAGTCTCAAATTATAAGAAAAGAACAGAAAAAGTGGTTTTATAGTTACAGGGGGAAAAAAAAGATAGAGAAAAAGTAGAAATTCATAAATAAACTGCGAGTCTCCAGAGGTCTGTCAGGGAAAGTGGGTCTCTCCTGCAGTGGACGTGGCAGAATCGGGACGACAGGCCATGTTTGCTCGCCTAGAGGCAGAATAGGAACAGGCAAAAAGCACCAGCTCCTTTACAATACACCAGAGCCAGAGTTCATCTGCATGGGGAAAAAATTATTGCAATAGTTAGGGATTCTGATGAGATCTCGTGGTGCGAGATCCGATGTGAGAACATGATGATATCCTCACAAAACAATTTGCAGTGTTTACATTAGAGCTACACAATTCATCATTTAAAGATGGCGATCTTAATTCAAACACCCACTCAATCTTATTCCGGAATGACAACAATTCTGCTATGTCTATTATGACCGTTTCACATCGCAAATGTCAGCGGAGCGCGAGAAGCACGTTTTGTTGCTGTCCACGTTAATCAATCATTCATGCTGCAGCTGATCCAGAAAGAGCAACACAAACAGTTTTTTCAACCACACATCATTATTTCTGTGTTACAGATGTTTAGCAGAAGTACTGATATAAAAAGTTATAGTTTGGGTATAAACACATTCTTTCTACAGTAGTGGTCAAAACTAGGGATGCACCGGTTGACCGGCAATAAATCGGAACGGTTTTTGGTTGATTTTTCTGGAAGTGCGCTCGCATGCACAGACTACATTGTAATCGTTCGCTATGTCATTTGTGTGGAAGAGTATTTCGAAATCTGTGCGCAGGACACAGGCAGCCGTTCAGCGCTGGATATGCAGAGTTTCATGTCTGAGGCACAGATATCAGGAAGCGATCAGCCGTTGGTGTACTGGCGCACAAATAAGAGCCCCTTTCCTGTGCACTGAAGCTGCGCAAGCCTATACTGTACCGGTCCGCGCCCTGAACACAAGTAGACCGTGAAGAGATGTTCAGCTCAACTTCTCACGTGTTGGATGAGAAACGAAATGAACTAAACTGTGACAAAACTGAAATGTTTTATTTTTATTTTATTTTATTTATTTATTTTTATTAGAACTTGCATACAAGTCTCAAATAAACGAAAAGCCAGAAATAAACGTCAGTTCTGCATTAGGATAATTATTCTTATTTTACCTTAAAATTACATCGACTTAATTTGATTTAAAAATCACCTGCTGTAGCACACTGAAAAAAAATGTTTCATTCATCCAATTAAAACATTTTAGGGTAATGATTCACATCTATATTTTTTTACTTGAGACAATAAGTTATTTTTTTTTCAATGGCTCAAGTAAAAAAATATAGATGTGAATCATCACCCTAATTTTTTTTTTTTAATTGGATGAATGAAACTTTTTTTGAATCTTTGTTTTATTTGCACCAACATTATTTGATTTTAACATTTTGGAAAATGTATTTATATAGCATACTTTTATTTAGTCTCACTGGTAAAGACCTTTTTTTTTTATTTAAAACCAAATTTAAAAACTAAAATACTGAATGCTGATTAAGAAACATCTTATTGAATGTGTGTTGATTGTGTTGTTAGGATTGTAGAACTATACAGTTGTTGCCTTTAATTTCACATGGTTACAGTTAATGTTTTATTTAAGGCCAGTTCTCTGTAGTTTCAACCCAATTCAAAAACAAAAGCTAAATGCTGATGTCTGTACCATCTATGTTTGTATTGAATGTAGGCTACTTATTGTGCAGTTACTGCTGTTAATTTCAGATGGTTACAGTTATTGTTTTCAATAGCCAAAAGCAAGTTTGGCCTATTAAATACCAAATATCTCGTTTATGCACACTTTCCTTCTTTCTTGTTTGTTGCTTAAAAGATTTTTAAAAAAATCGGAAATCGGTATCGGAGTCGGCCAGTTTGCTTGTAAAGAAATCGGTATCGGAATCGGCCATGAAAAATCATGATCGGTGCATCCCTAGTCAAAACTAAAGTATAATAACGTGTATGTATTGTACCACTTATCCTCTTTCACCACGAGGTTGTGACAACTGCCCGTTTAAAAAAAAGTTATTGTCATTGAATCATTCAATCATGATTCTCAATTTATACGGAATCGTGCATCGTTTAATTTCGGTTGAAGTTGATTTCAAACTGCCCCTACATTTTTTGCATTTTGTGTTTTTTAGTTGAATAAAAGACTATTTTCATCATTGAGGATTTCTTAAAAAAAAAAAAAAAAAAGTCTACAAATCTTGTCTCGTCTCGTTCTTGTGAACCCAGTCTCGTGTCTCGTCTCGTGGGATGTGTCCCGTCACACCCCTAGCAATTGTATTTCTGATAAAAACTGAGATCTAAAATGAGATCTAAAATGCAACCTTAAAAAAAAAATCCACGATTGCTTGTTTGTTTGTGTTGCACAACATGACCAAAATTTTTTTTACTATGTATCTATATTTTTATAAAATAACAATTATTTTTATACTATTATTACTTTTTCCTTGTTGACAAGCGCTTGTCATTCTAGACTCTGAAACACACAGAGCATATATTTATTTAATTCAAACACAGCCTTTGATAATCGCAATAAACCATATCATGATTTTAGTTATATTTCAATTAACTGTGCATATCTAATCTATCAACATATTAAGGCATCATAAATGAACTCATTCGCTTTTTCAAGATTTTTTTTTTTTTTTTTTGCCTGTTTTAAAGTTTCAGAAAAGTGAAAATGATGAAACGCTGTTGTTACCAGTGTGTTGTTACCTGAAACTAAAACTATTAAAAAAAAATTTTTGGTAATTTAAATAAAGCTGAAATAAAACAGAATATATTTATTAAATGAAAACTTTTTTTTTTTTAAGTTCGAAGCACTAAAATGACTAAAACTGAAGTAAAATCAGTAAGTATAAATATTTAATAAACCAACATATTAATTACAAAAGTCTTAATACCAAAGTTTTTTTTTTGTTTGTTTTTTTTTCATACTATGGATGTCAGTGGCTGCCAACTATATACCAATTATATTTTGTAATCAACGGAAGACAAATTCATACAGGTTTGGAACAACTTGAATAAAAGACAAAAGAGAATTTTCATTTTGGTGATTTATCCCAAAAGAGTTAACCACAATTTTTCCATCAGTATTATCTGACTGAAATGAGACTCAAGTACAAGTGAACATTAAAACGGTTCTCAACTGTATCCTTTTCCAGGACGAGGAGGAGAAAAAAAACGATGACTTTCTTTATAAAACTCATTACTTCAGGGAAATGCTGTCTGTGCTCCACAAGTACCTAAATGCCCTTCCCAGCATACCTGACAGATGAGAGCTCTCTCTGGTGCATCGAGTAAAAGCAACATAACCAGCTGGTGCACTTCGGGAGCAAAATGCAAATGGTTATTGGGTCATTATAGACCATGCATTTTTTATGTGCCATTTACCTCCACTTTTCAAAAGTGTATCAAGAGAACTAACAACTTCTTAAAACAAAAACCTGTCTGTGAAGTTGTGGCACAGAGCCTGCCAATGAATCATTTTTCCAGTGAATCGAGTTGCTCAAAATGTCTAAACAAAGGACAGAGTGTGCCTGTTTTAGCTGCATGGAGAGCACAGAGCACTGGAGGTCAGAGACGGCCCACATTTATATCAGTCTGAGCTGGAAAGAGGAAGTTTGACATGACATTTCCCCAGGATCCCACACGGCAGGGGGAAGAAGGTCACTGAAGGCTGATAGCAAGACTAAAACTTATTTCACTCTGGTTTTACTCATCTTTGAGTCTGCATTTGAGCAACATAATCAAAAGAAAGTGGACACAGGTTTTGAAGAGGTTAACATCCACTTTTGCACTGACTGGTTTCCAAGATGCGTTTATAATTTTTTATAACAAATATAGCATAAATTAAAAATATACTAAACCATACTAATATGGTTTTATAATTAGGGTTGCAAGGGGGCAGAAACTTTAAAAAAATTTTTGGTAAATCTCTGAAAACTTTCCAAAAAATTCTGACAATTTTACAGAAGTTTCCAAAAACACTGGAAAGTTTCCAGAAATTATAACATTATAATATTATATTCAGATGAAGAAACAACCCTGATTATAATATTATAATAAATAAATAAATTTATAAATAACATACTGTATCTCTCTCTCTCTCTGTCGGTCTATATATATATATATATATATATATATATATATATATATATATACACAGGGCTCCAAACTGCGACCAAAACTGTCGCATTTGCGACCATAAATATTAAAATGCGAGTGAAGTTTTTGCTGAGGTCGCCACTTGCGACTAGGCCTATGTGTTTACATGCTATCTCTTAAAAGATTGCATGTAATGCCTTTTTTCCTGATTGTTATGCATTCACATCTTTTGTTATGTTCGCGCATTGAGAAAATGCGCATCGAAGTTTTAGTGGGAAAAAGAGTTTTAAACAGTTCTCATCTGCCGCGCGGCAGCGCTGACACACACCTGATAAACGCGCGAGAGAGAGAAATGATGGAGACTTTAAGAGAAAGTGCAGAAAAACAGCGTCTATTTCGTTCATAACTTGAACCAACTATAACAGGTAAAGCTGTCATCTGTGTGGATATTGGTAATATCGTTAACAGTTCTCGTTTATAATCATAAGGCTTTTTCTTAACAAGATCTTAGTCCATGCTGTGTTCTGTTAATGCATGAACTTCATTATTTGAAGTGCACTTGCCGTCCAGTAATCGCAAAAAGCTTTGTGCTTTGTTACTTTTTAATTTACAAAGTATCAGCTTTAAAAATTATTCCAAATTCATAACAAAATTCAAACAATAAATACAGTTTTGGTGCTCTTTAAGGGGCCGTTCACATATCGCGCCTAAAAACGCGTGGAAAACACTAGGCGCGCCGCTTTCTGATTTTTTTTCCAAAAGCCTTCGGGCTCTTGCGCTTCTGAGGCGTCTGCCGTTGGTAAGCAACCATGACCTGTTCTCTCCATGAAGACGCGTAAATTTCAGCAAAGCATAAATAGATTTGCAGCACTAAAAATCGCGTGCAGTAGCTCTGTTACTAAATTTATTTAAAAATGGCCATCCATATACAGCTATGATCAGCTGTTCCTTCATCTTGGCTAAGCTTTCAACGTTGGTACTGGAAAGGATGAAGCTGATTGGTTAGTTCTTGTCACATGACCTGCGGTGCGCTTGCGGGATTCTGAAAAGTTGATGTTTTTAACTCGATGCGGTGCGGGCGCGCCTGGAAAAAACGAGCGCGTCGCTTCCATTATGAGCACGCACGCATACCGCGCGCCTACATTTGAAATAACGAACTTGAGTGCGCAAAAGACGCGACATGTGAACGGCCTTTAATGCGGCAGGCGCGATCGCGAGTAGTGCCTCAGTTCAAGCAGCACGTGAACCTATCATACCTTGCTCTTTACTACTAGAGTACATAATGAACATGAATTAACATCAAACGGTAGGCTATTTTATAAGAGATTCTACAGTACAACACTTTCAAACTGCGGAAAACGTGTAAAGCTTGTAAACATTGCAACGTAATATTAACCTCAGTAACCTTTCGGTGTCCATAAGCTCATCAGTCAGTTAGAAAAATAACTATAAAGAGGAGCATTTTGCTATATTTATGAGCTATTGAATTTTAATATTTTTACTTAACCTGTTGTCTACATGATTCAACTCCTCCTATAAAATGTAATTTTACTTATTAAGAAAAACAGACTGAAAGTGTGAAAGACATGCACTCTTTAAAATAAAGGAGCTTAAAAGGTTCTTCACAGAACAATTTTGGTTCCACAAAGAAACATTCAGTCAAAGGCTCTTTGAAGAACAATCTCTTTCTGGCCTTTTCATAATCTGTTATTGTCTTCAAATGTTAAAGGTTCTTTATGAAACCATTTAGACTGGAAAAAAAGGTTTTTCTATGGTATCATGAAGCACCTTTATTTTTAAGAGAGTATGACAACATTTACAGGATGCATTGAGGAGGACCCCAAACTATACTCAGGGGGCCAAGTGATGCTTATGGTCCATTATATTGGTACAGATTTTGTGTAATAAACAACGCATGACTGTATGTTTTAAGTTGGAAAAGACATTTAGCTTATTTCCAGGTCATCTACAAGATGGATTAAAATGCTGATAAAGTCAAGAAAAGATGAGACATAAACACGTCAGTATGATAAAAAAGTTAAAATGTAAAATAAAAAATTTAAATAAAACGCATAAAACATGTTTATTCTTTGGCACCTAAAAAAATTATTTGGCACCTAAGTTTTTTTCTTATAGGAGCCAATGGCTCCTGACTCGATTTTTTTGTTTGGAGCCCTGATATATATATATATTATTATTATTATTATTGTATTTTTTTTTTCTTCACATTTCTGAAAAAGACCAAATCAACAACTTCAAAATAAATATTTGAAAACCAAAAAACAGACTAAAGGTTTGAGACTATGTAAACCCAAAAATAATCATTAACTTACTCTCATTTTGTTCCGGACACTAAAAAGATGTTCACACTGTAATGTAAGATAATGATGACCATGGCTGTCTTTGGATATATCCACTTTTATTATACGTGACCATGGACCACAAAACCAGTCTTAAGTGTCAATTTTTCAAAATTGGGATTTATACATCATCTGAAAGCTGCATAAATAAGCTTTGTATTGATGTATGGTTTGTTAGGAGACACAACTATTTGAAAATCTGGAATCTGAGCCCTGTCTTAATGTCCTAATAATTTTTGACAAAAAAGAAAAATAGATCATTTTGACCCATACAATGTATTTTTGGCTTTTGCTACAAATATACCCCATTGATTTAAAACTGATTTTGTGGTCCAGGGTCACACATGATTTTTAGGTGTTCTGTCCCAGTAAGAAAGAATAAACAAACTGGACTTCCCATAAATCAGATAACATTATCTTGCCAGCCTACGCACCCTACAAAAACTCACCACTAACCTAGTAATCGCATAGATTCTGGATTTCATTGTAACAGTATCTGTGTTTACCTGTTATTGCTAAGAAACTTTGAATTGCATTTTTACTTCCCTACTGTTGAGCTCGATTCAGCAACATTGTACGTTCTATGAACTTCCTCAAGGGTCCATTAAACAGCCACCTGCCTAGGAGCTAAAGATACGCTCGAACTGCTGGCACTGATGAGAGTGAAGGAGATAATCAAGGGTGTATGAATAATGAAACGCACCATACTCAAGATACTTCACGCACCCCTTCAACCCCTGTCATCAAATGCAGTTTGACGTCATTGATGAACCTCGAGTCAAAACCAGGAAACTTGCACAGAAATCACCAGATGGCAAACATCTTTTCATTCCTGGAAAACATCTCCATTACTCAAATGATACAGAATGCAGACTGCTCGCTCACGAATGGCAATTTGTTGCCACAAGGAAATAAATCCAAATAATCCAGCTACACAGTTCTCATCAGCCTGAAGGGTACACAATCAAGGACACTTTGGCATAACCTTGTACACACTGGTGTCATAATTCTGCAAGGCAGCTGGATCTGAAGTAATAAACAGCCAGGGTGAACAAGCCTGGTTCTGCTGTCCCTATTTATGACTCATGTGTAAATCACATCAGAAGAGGACAGCAAATGTGTCATCTGGACTCCTCCTTTAACAGGGTAGAATCAAGCCAACCCAACCACACATAACAAACATGAATCATAAGGCCACGTGTGAGTCATTTGGCCATCGCCATGCATCACTTGTCAGGACACAACATGTCTGTTTGCTAGACATCACTGCAAGCGGTTTCTGATGTCAAATGAAGATTAAAAAAACAAGTACAGACAAAACTAACCTCACCTTCCCAGGTATTTATTATAAACAAATGCATAACTTAAATGTAGTAGACTATATCACCATGAAGAAGGCCATTCTTACACAACAGATGTGGGTAAGATTGTGTGTAATATAACCACCAAATGTAATATATTCATTGTAATTTCTACATGATTTGGCAGCACAAGCATCTTTGGCACACAACACAGTCATAGATTTATATTTATTATATTTAAATGTGCAAATGCGAATATAATCAGATTAGATGCTGCATTAATGAAGAAAGGAGAGCAGTATGTTTGCTATTAAATCTGAGAGGAAGCGAACATTAGCAGCACCTCAAATGAGTAAAATAATGTCTATTTTAGCTTCTGTTCAGTATGCATTTTAAAACTATCAGTTGATTAATCTGTATCAGCCAGTGTGGTCCAACCTAGCTATCGGTATCAGTAAAATCCACCATCGGTCGACCTCAATCAACATAGCATTGCTTTCTGCAGTGAAAGTAGCTTGTCCGAATCAGAAGCGAAATATGCACAGATCAAGCATCATTAACAAAAAATAAAAAATTTTAAAAACATGACTTTTTCAATGAAGGATGCATTATTATGAAGATGTAAAGTTAAAACTCCACAATGATGGATTTGTTTCTTACAAAGATGCAGCTTTGCCCTTCAAAATACATTAATTGACGGACTGGGGTAATATGGATTATTGTGGGCGGTGTCTGAAAGCCTAGGCAGCTGACTTGCTGCCTCAGGAGACAATGATAACTAAAGGTTTAGATGATAACTAAACAAATATTTAATTACTATAATACTGATTTCTCGTTAGAAATAACAGAGCAAAAATTAGTCAGGAATATTGGTCAACGGATATATTGCCAAGGCCGATATTTGGTATTTTTCAAAGATTGGCATCGGCCGATACGTTTTTCTGCTTGGCTGATGTGTTCGAGGCGGGACTTTTATTTTGATGGCACTGAGAGCGGCAGCGCTTGAACTCACAGTGCTCACATTCTCCCTCTTTTTCGCAGTCGTCCTTAACAGTTCTGTCTAATACGGATAGAAGTCCGTCTATTAATCAGAGAGAACGGTTAAACAAAGGAATGAATTTATACAAAAATATTATAACGATTGCTTTTATATTATTAGTAATAGAAAGGCAAACATAATACTTCTCGTTTGCCATCAGCATTAAGCAAAAACGGATTTATATAATTTAAACAAATCTTTGAAAGACTAATGAACATTTAATTTCACAGACCTTGCAAACTTAGTTGAATCCAGCTGTGAGATGTGTGAAGTGTGCTTTTTGATCCAGCATGATCACATGTTCTGCTTTATGCATTTGCCCACTGCCATATTAATGTCATTTTCTCTGTGTGCTGTATGTAAAATGAGTGTTACCTTGTCTTTTTTGAAAAATATGATTGCCAATGCACGCAAAATTCGCAGAATACCGAGTGCCCTGTTGGTTAGTGTTTACTTCCTTTTTAATTATATTTTTATTAAATATTTATTTACTTGTGGAAAATACTTTGTCATTTAAAGTATGTTTATTTTACACATTCATTTTTTAATCCATTGTCAAATGATTTCAAATTTCTTATATATTAATAAAAAAATATATCATATCAGCTTTATATCAGCTATTGCCCCCCCCCCCACCCCGCTTTTATTATGCAGTCAGCTTGTGATTCAACTGCACTTGCCCTCTATGCTGTCTATTACTGCGATAATGGTGACATCTCAGGGAAGATCATCCCTGCTGTGATCACCTGGAATAATGAATACCCATGTATATTATTTATTAAAAACAACTAACATAAAATGGAGGAAATATAGGGGGAAAAAAGCACACAAATTGGGCCTGCCGAGTCAGGCCGGATAAATCACAGCTTTTCTAAATATGAAATGTGCTCAAACTGCGCTACAAATGCTTATAGCTGCCTTTCTCCCGGTATCAGCAGAGACTTCAGCCTGTGTGAGGGGAGGGAGGGCCTGCACCCTGCAGTCTAAGCACGTCATCTTTGCCATAGCACACTGACACAGCTTGCAGCAGTATGATAATGCATCTGAGAAGCAGACAATTTATAATGCATACATCGAAGCTTTCAAACAGCAGACAGGGTGAGGATTCAGCTCTGGATGGCAACAAATGACTCTGCATGATTTGCATACATTCAACTGGTTTCTCAAAACAGTGTTGAATGCACCAATTGCAAGCACAGGGTGTGTGGTTGCACCTGGTGCTGCCATGAAAAGACTTTCCTCAAATGCTTTTGTTACAGGTCTGCCATGCGCAAAAAAGTAAATGCAAAAGCAATAAGCACAGAGGCTGACTTTGTTTACAACCATGCTGCAATTGCACAACCACTGACAGTACGGTTGGTGTCTATCACTGTCACGACTTCCAGCCTGAGAAGGTTCATGCAACACGTTAGATGCCAATAACAAACAAAGCTTCCGCTCACAACTGACAAATCTGACCTTTTTTTTTTTTTTAATCCGGCCTGTCCAGCCCTCCCACTCAATGTCAAATGTCTCAAAGTCCAATGCACGAAGATGAATGCCACGGTTTCTATCTGATGGATGTTGGGTCTGTGAATCAAAGAATGGGCCACCAGGAAAAGTTTGGCTGCACAAGTTTACCACTCATCAATGGCTTTGACTTTCAAAAACTGGAGAAATAGTTTACGATGTGCAATAATTTGAATAAATCTGTTGAATTGGGACTAAAGCCTAATCGTAAAGGAAGTCAGGCAATGCAGAAGCAATCAGCATGCTGTCACTGTCAGCTCCATGAAAGCTGCCGCACCGAATGTGTTCTGAGCTGCTTTACATTTACCTTATAAATTTCCCTAGCGGGTAAAGGAGTGACTCGGAGATGAGTAAACCGCTGGCTTAAAAAAAAAGACAAGATGTTTTCCCCCATTTTCCTGTCATGGTAGTTGAGAATTAACCTTCAGCAAAATATGACGCAAGGTAAATGCAAATGAAGGAAGTGGGTTGTATTGAGCAGGTTAGAATGTAGGACAAGTCATGTAAATGATGAATGCAGCGACAACACCCCCTCCCTCCCCCAAGGCTAACAGCCTACTACATAAATTGAATAATTGAATGTAAAATAAAACAGCATAGTCTTTACTGTAAGAATTAAACTTCTTTTGTTTCTTATTAAAGCTACAAAATTACTTCATTCAAGAGCACAGAGTGATTTTCTTTGTCTCTTTGTTGTTTGATTAATATTAAGCACACAGTCAGCAGCAGGAATATATAAGAGCCGCACGAATCCATTTTACTATTACACACGTAATTTCATCTCAACTATTTATGTTCACTTATTCCATAAACAATGAGGGTTTGTATGAATAAATCAAACACCACATTTTGACACATTTTTGCTTGTCCATGTTTTGTTCCATCTCTGAGCGCATGCACAGAAAGGAACAACATAAATAAATCTAATACACTTTAATAAATCAAGCATGTCCCATTTTGCAAAAGTCAAGTTACATGATTTTACTGATTTGCACGTGAAATTGGGCATTTACAGAGAAGCGAACATGTACTGCTGGAAAGGGGGCAAAATGGGGTGCAATAATTGTTTTCTCTCAATAATTGTTTTTTCATAAACATTGGAGGCTAAAATCGAAATCAAAACTGTATTTTGATTAATTGCACAGCTCTAAAACTTACTGAAGAGGGAAAACAAAAGCTCTCTGACCTAATGGGGCAATGAGTTTGCATAGTATTTCTAAAAGATGTTTTGTAACATCAACTCTTATAACGGTCTGCAAGCCATAGATCATTGGGTGGGTTTATACCTGGTCATTTCATGCGTCTTCGCTGATCGGATATCTACTTGATTTGTTAAAACGTTTCCATTTACACTTGGCCACATAAATGTGTCATTGCAAAACTGATATAAATCTGATCTTCAATTCCCACGCCATATTTAAATTTAACAGAGTTCACCTCAACAGAATCGAAAGATAAGCGCTGCATTTTATTAATTATCAGCTCATTTCAAGATCAAAGCACGCAATAGGAGAGTGCACAGCATCAGCCATGGAAAGATCTGGAAGGACCTGCGCTATCACACAGCAGTGCAGTCAGTCGGTAAGCACGGTAACAGATGATGTCAAATCTAGCAGCATTCCATAAATATACAACACAGAATGCTACTATTCGCCTATGCAATGATTAAATTCAAGCAAAATTCAGCATACAACCTCTTTGAACAAAATTTTGACAAAATGTTATACATTGGAAATGGTATATAAGACTTTTTAATAGTTTTTAAGACCCTAACTTATCTAAGAAGAAAGTTATTTAAACAGACAAAAAAAAACATCAAATATGAATTGTCATGCAGGGAATTCTTTTTCATTTCCAAAAACCATGATTTTAACTGTATATTACTGTAAAATGACATTAAATGTAATTTCAGTTATTCACCATATATAGTATGGAAACACTTTACAGTGGCATTTTTACTGTTAAAACCAATTTTTTTTACAGTGTATAAAAATATAAATACTTAGAATTATTCATTTAGATTTTCCATAACATATTTATAATAGATTAGAACAATAACTACATTATTATGCAAAACATGACTCATACCAGCCACCCCTTTTGGGTGTGAGGGGAGTCTTGTTGATTTGCCACATTAGGCAGAATCCTGGGTTTTGGCAGGCACTGCGTGTATTGCCTGCTGCTTCTGCTTAAAGCTGCCAAAAGGACTTGTTGAAGTCATGAAGGCCCTTTATGAGCGAGAAAAACACAAAGGGCTCCAAGCAGTTTGAACTTCCTGTGCAGGGACCAAGGAATAAAACAGAAGATTAGGCATGACTGACACACCAGTTGTGGACTTCATCAGCTGTGGACATGTTGACATGATTCATTCTAAAGCAACGCTGCATGATGTACTGACAAACAGTATCTAGCCATTTAAAGTAGATGCCATCTATATTAGATCATAGGGGTGATTCGAATGATCGGCTGATGATCACTATCGGCCGATAATCGCTTTGGGATTCTTGACTGGCGGTCTCTATAATAAACCAATCTCAAGCTGATGACGCATCTGTCGTGAGAGGTTTGGCACGACATGCAGCAACACTGTCTCGGTCTCTGTCTGGCGCAGGTAAATATTGCTGAAGATAAGATACAATTCATATTTCTTAATTAAATAACTTATAAAATAATTTGAAAACTTTTGATCAAAGACATCATTACACAAACAGTGTGAGTGAATCACAGCATGCGCTCTCCCTTTCCCTTTCAAAATGCACAAAATGGCTTCAAATCACAGGAATTGTCACTTGCGCAATCGAGCAGTGTCACATCGTCACCAAAGTTTATAAATTGCATTTCCTTTTAATTCTTGCCATTGTTGTTTAAAGGTGCCATAGAATGCATTGATACAATATTTAACATTTTTCTCTGAAGTTCCTAGAGTGTGTATATGAAGTTTTATGTCAAAATACCCCACAGATAATTTTTTATAGCTTGCTGAAATTGCCATTTTTAGGGTATGAGCCAAAATGCACTGTTATTTGCCCTTTAAATGAAAATGAGCTGCTACTCCTGCCTGCCTTTTCAGACGAGTGCGGAGCAGTCAATGTTGCCAAGTCTGCGGTTTAAGTGACCCCAATAAGGTGATATTTAGCCCCTAAAATGCTAATTTTAACAGAGTAATCCCACCAAAAATGTGTATATTACCCCACTGGAATGCAATTATTTTTTGGACCCCCCTCAAAACGTGATTGGTCTAGTTTTGAGTAACAATTGGGTAGGTTTTGTTGCGAAAACCTGGCAACCCTGGTGAAGCTTCAAGAGCTCATGAGCTCATGCCAAAAGTGGAAACACTTCAGGGGTGTCAAAGCTGTCATCGGATTGGTTGAATTCTACAGGATTTCCGTGAGAGCTATGTGTAGCATTCTTTAACGTTCCACCTGGAAACAGAGATACCGTGGCGAAACATGACGATGAACGAAACGATCTCTGACTGGATGTTTGACATGTCGGTCAAACGACCTCATGGGCGGGCCTTGGACAATGAAAGTTGCCATGAATTCCAGACCTTTAGTCCGAAGCTTAAGTCTGGGGACACGAGACTAGTGCTTAACTGACCCTCGTTTGTGAGGCAGTCAGGTATAAAATGTTAGCACAAATGTATAGGACTTTTCCATTTGTTTCCCGGGACATTTCCTTCGAAAAAAGGAACTGGTTTTCTACCAACAAGTTAATATACAGCCTATTATGATAAAGCTGTAAGAATCTGAAAAGAAAGAAGCTTCAAATTAATATTTTAAAGTGCGTGAATAAATCCAACCACCTCTATAGATTTATGTTTCACATTCCATAATCCGTGACCGACATAGGAGCATCTTGGGGGCAGGGATTTCAAACTTTACCAAGACTCAAATTGACACAGGCAGAGACTGGATTTTTTCAAACAGGTAGGGTACAAGTGATTTCAAAACATTTCAGCCGGTGTATATATATCGTGGATATATTATTTACCAGATATAAGACACATTTGGTTTCGAGTCAAGCGCTTCATTGTAGTACTATGGTGATATTTCTTCAGCGCACAGCGCGAGCAGGTCAAACGATGCAGAATATTAATAACTTTGACTGGGACTGTTATATACATACTATTATAATGAGTAGACCATTATACTAAAATGCTATGAATTTTTAAGAGTTTAGCTGCCGTGTTTCTGCACATTTTTTCGTGAAGAACGCGTCCACAAAAGAAGTTCGCATTCAGAGCCCTGCAGATATGTTCATGTGCATTCGGGCCCTTTTTACAAATAGCCTATGAGTCTTAATATTAACGTTATGTTGTGTAAATAACGAAGCGTATTCTATATGAACTTATGAGTTGAATTCCATTGTTTAAAAACTTGCTATCAAATGCGTCACTCTACTGGTCATCTTCAGTGTGCGCAGCTCAAAACAGAAATGCAGAACATTAACTGCTAACGTTTTAGGCTAACATTATAATGAGAGCACAATTGTAAAATAAAAAAAATTGTTCATTGTTATGATTTCGGAGACGTTAAGTGTTAGCTATCTGTTCACCAAAAAACAAAACATTATTTACCCCGTTTGTATCTGCGGGGCATTTGTTACACATTTTCCCTGTGTGTTAACATCAGTGATGACTGTCGAATGTCTGACTTGACTCTTGTTAATGTATTTTGCCCCGCCCCCCAAACATATGATTTGATTGTCAGTCGAATATCGGAAAGATTCGAAGAATTCCGATTCGACTATGAAAATCCTTAGTCGTGGGACACCCCTAGTTGGCAGTAATGTACTTATAATTCTGAATCGCTGTAAAGCAAGAAGAAGAAGATGCCTCACGCGCCTGCTGCTGAGAACGAGCATAGGAGAACATGCTCAGGTGAGTTCTAACAGTTCGGACATTGCCTGAATCAGAGGTAAAAAAAACTATATAAATAACGTTCAGTTTTTGCACAGACTGATCGTTTTTTATATTTTTAAAAATTCAAAAATATTAAATCATTTGAACATTTCTAACAAATCCATAGAGAGTGACTGATACAATCAATGTCATGGAATACACTTGTTTGTTCACACCGAGTTCACAGTTTTAATGTCAGTTTCCTTTAGTTTATTTTAAAGATCTAAGGTAAATTATCTCGTCGCTTTCAGTATGCTTATAAATGTCATGCAAAATGACTGGATGCAAAATCAGCTCTCTTCAAGTTTGGCTAGTACAGTTCCAGGAATTATGCTAGGAAACCATTTAATAAATTTGAAATCATGCTGACTTGAGCATTATGATATGTATGATATTTTTACCCTCAATATTCTTAAGGTTAGTGGATAGGCAACTCATTTCTGACATGTATAACTAAAATACAATTTCTTGATTGTTATCAATGGTTTCCCATTTATGAAAAGTAGAAGATTAAAAAACGAACACATTTTAAAAACTTAGCAGGATTTTTAATTTCAGGACCTTAGCGTTGCACTCAACAAACACTTTATTTAACCATCTCAAACTTTTAAGACACCATTAACACACAGCCATAAGTAGAACCCTTTTCCAAAGAACCCAATCTTGATTCAACTATTTTAAATTGCTCTATTTTCAAGTGTCCTCTTCCAGTTCCCAGGCGAGAAATCTCATTCTGGTCCTACAGCGGACAAAGCCACAACTGTTTGACAGGAAATGGCTTTAGGCAGTCGTTATCAAAGGTGGCTGAACAGAGCTGAACGCAGCACTCAAACAGAGACATCAAAATGGACGAGCAGCTTCCATTTACTGAGTCGCTGAAAGAGTCTGATGGGCCCAATGACCCTTGCAGTGGTCTCTTACAGCTCCATCTAAGGCTGTTTGCAGAATGAAGAAAAATTTAATTTCTGTAGTGGGGGCACCAAAAAAATGACATCCTTCACCCTTAAGGGCAGTTAGTTATTAACATCATACCCAATGGATTAACATCATTATTGAAATCAAAACAGCCTCTGGAACGTTTCAGCAGCAATTCCATTTCTCGGCTAAATTGCAAAAACAATTGCGCAGCCTTGGAGTGCATCGAGTATTATCCAAAAACATGCTAAAAAGGTTTTTCTTGTATTTGCATGCCATGACAGATCAGATGTCAATAAACTACTTTAAACAGTGCATATGCAAATTTATGCAAGAATAAAAAGGCAGAAAGGTCTTAATTGTGCAAGTTAACTAATAATGAAGGCAAACCAAGCAGAGAATACATCTTTTTTTTACCTTAAAATTTTAACTAAGAATATTTTGTATTTTCAAAAGCATTTAAAAAACTTAAGAATCTGAATTCCTGAGAAGAATGTTACCTAAAAAATGTTTTTTAAATAAATAATTTTTCACATTACCATTAAAATAACCATTTAAAAAAATTGCTTAATTCTCACGAAGCCACTCGCAACGAAACTACTTATTGTAAATAATGTCTTAAAGTTAGGACTACTTTTTAAATCAATGATTAAAAAATACATGGATCATTTACAAAAAATTACAATGCAAGTGCTGAACTCTCATGAAGTTATTTGTGAAAATAATGAAAATAATCATTGTAAATAACCCAAAGTTTTTTTAAAGTTGTTTAGCAAGTTTTGACATTAACAGTCATACAATCAGATCAAAACTGGTCAATAAAAAAAAACAAAAAATGCATTCTTACAAACCTCTTTTCAAACTGCTTCCTCAAGAAGATTTTCATGAATCTGACCATTGAACATGAGCATGAAATATCTCAGATTAGTGTTCAATAATACCAGCTTGTCAAATGAAAAAAGGTTCTCAAATGCTGTAAACTTCTGCAAAAAGCACAAAATCTGATTCAGTCCTTTGCTTCCAACTAGGGTCAAGCTTACTGAATGGTGGGACATATCCAGTCTCAACGCTGCACTTTCATGCTATTGAACAGTTGACCTCAATCTAAAGCTGAAAACAGGCCCGGGCTCCTCACGGACCAACTGGATGCCAAAGAACAGTGCGGAGCGATGAAGGGGGCAGCTGGAGAACAGATGAAACAAACGTGGGCCAGAGCCTGTAGCTCGCCACAGGCGGTCTGGCATGATTTCCCTGTGGCCCGGAGCATTTCACTGAACCCAAACAGCAAAGCAAGAGGTCCTTTACTGAGGGCAATACACATCGCTTCATTCCAGTGCCCATTTGCCTGCAAAGGATGTGTAGCACACATATGGCTATGCTCTGATGTACAGCGCTCATAAGCATCCATCAGCAGGCCGTCTAATTGAGTAATCTGGAGCTAATCAGGGGCAGGAATTAGAGGAGATTACATACTAGTCTAACACTGGTTTCAGAACAATGGTCAGTAATCTGTGCTAATTCCCAAAACTAATCAGGGGCCGGGGCTCTAAAGATTAGATTTTAGTAAGGGGCCTGCATCTGTCTGTCATCAACAAGAGACAGAGCTTAAACAAGCAGAAGAAACATATTCAGAGCCACAGAATTAAACAAGGTAAAGATAGTAATGGCAGGGCTCAACAATAAGGATAAATAAAAAACACGGCGATAAATCTCCATGTACCATAGATACAGCTATTAAAGCATATTAAACATGTAAAATAGATGTAAACAGAAATGAGAAACTTAACTACAAATATTCTGATATTTAAACAATTATCTTTAATAATCTTTCTAAAAGCAAAAACATTTTGGGTGGGGGAAAGTGAAAGTGTAAAAAATAAATAAGCAGATTTTTTATTCTAAATTATTTACAAACATCCTGAAAGAAACATTCTGCACAAGCATCAGATACAATTCTAGTTAAAGAAAATATATGTCCAAAGGGCTATTTAGTACTTTTGCAGCAATTAGATTTTATTAATATATTTTTTTTATTTTTTATTGAGATAACATTAATTCTGATACACTTACAAGAAGATTCATATGTGAAAAGTGTGACAATCTACAGGCCTCATCTCGGCTAAACCAGTGACAGCTTTTATCGTTTTCCTAAGCACCTGCTCTCATGATCTGAGGATCAGCATAAGAAAGTGTTTAAAGACTACAACAGGTTTAAAGGTTTAGGCTAGTGGACTACTTTCACTTCCAATTCTCTTCGATGGCATACAAATCTGTTCTTTCTGGAAATGTTTGAAGGGAATCTCCAGACAATCCAATTCCACTGCGAACAGAAATTTCCTGAACTGTTACAGTGGACATAAAGCTCAAAGAGAAGCATTCATGAGAGTAGGGCTGGGTGATATATCGAATATTAGCGATAATATCGGAATAATTTTGACGACGATGTACAATTTGAATATATCGGGAATATCGAATATTTCAAATTCAAGCATACTTTCCCAAAAGAACGCGCCGAATGTCCAAAAAAGGAACCTGTAACTGCTGACTGCTCTACGCCCCTCTACTACGAGAGCTGTAATGATAGCGGTTGCCAGATAACAAGAGTTTAAATCTCCGAATCAGAGCTCCACTGTTACAAGGATACATTTTCTGCCCGGTGTTTGCTTATTTTAAGCAATCTGGCAACCATGCGCACGTGCTCACTCCTCATTGCGGAAGAGCCGCTGACGATAATCTGAAAACACTAACAAGCTGGAATTGAGCGATCTAATGAAAGCGTCGTTCAGCCGGTCTGTGTTCTGTCGTGAGATCTCAACTGTATTGTTTGCGTTTGTGATCGCAAAATAAATGCACTTACTCGACCGCTGATGTTTGAATAGAGAAACATAGGCTATGGCCATTTGGAATTACTATTGGGGAATTTCACTGATATGTTTACCAGTTTCCATAATATAGACAGAGAAAATGCAAAAGTCTTTGGTATTCATTTATATATATTTATATATTTTGACAGTTGACAGACTTGTGTTCTTAGCTTAAAAACTTGTTAAAAAATTAAAATAAAATACTTATCCCAGTTGCATAGTTTAAATTGTGAATTGCATGCACTAAAAAGCTGACAGAATGCACTTTCTGTAACTGTTACTTAATTTGCACTGCTTCAGTTACATATAGGCCTACATATGTATTCATTTAATAAAAAGCAGTAAGTGATCTCTTGGTCTAGATTTTTTAACTGCTTAAATTAGCTGTTTAATCTAAATGTTTTTTTTTTGTTTTTTTTTAATGGGCAAAAGAAAATCATGTTTTATTTTTTATTATTTAAATGCATAAAACCATTAGGCCACGACTTGGGGAAGTCGTGGCCTAATGGTTAGAGAGTCGGACTCCCAATCGAAAGGTTGTGGGTTCGAGTCCCGGGCCGGCAGGAATTGTGGGTGGGGGGAGTGCATGTACAGTTCTCTCTCCACCTTCAATACCACGACTTAGGTGCCCTTGAGCAAGGCACTGAACCCCCAACTGCTCCCCGGGCGCCGCAGCATAAATGGCTGCCCACTGCTCCGGGTGTGTGCTCACAGTGTGTGTGTGTGTTCACTGCTCTGTGTGTGTGCATTTCGGATGGGTTAAATGCAGAGCACAAATTCTGAGTATGGGTCACCATACTTGGCTGAATGTCACGTCACTTTCACTTTCGCAAATGCAAACATATCGAGATATATATCGAATATCATAAAAAATTTGACAATATCGAGATATCTTTTTTTTTTGTATATCGCCCAGCCCTACATGAGAGTATAAACATCTGATTACTGAAGACATTTAAGATAACGCAATTAAATAACTTAAAGCTATAACATGTAACAATAATTAATATTAAATGAATAATAATTATTCTCATGTCCCATTATCACAAATACAAATTTGAATAACATGAGCAAATGGCATAATTTAATTTTTTACTTCTTCAATGCAGGCAAAGATGCAACGAACCACAGCTTGTGGTCAGTTCAAGGTTGCATCAGGTCACAGTCTCTCCCAATGCCTCCGTGCAAAGCAGCCAGCATGAGAGAATGTTACAGTAGTTGTACGCTTTGTCACTCTGTATTAGGCCTTCCGCCAAGCATGTAAAGCCTGTAATGTGTCTAATGCAACATGACCGTTCTGCCGTTGCCTATGGCTGTGATTCTGTGTGAACGTGACAACTCCTCACGACCACCCGCTGCATTTCCATTTGTTAGAATACCTGAGGTAAAATAAATCACTTGATAACAATCTCAGAAGCCCCCTAAAGTCCCCGACCAGCTAAAAAAAGCTAACATTTCTCAAAAGGAAGTTGTGTGGGGGATGAAGAAAAGATAAAATGGTGATGAAACAATTCTAAGAGAGATAGAGCAAAGGTATGGAGAAGATCACAGGTGATCTTGAAGCTACATGACAGCAAGAAAAAGAGATAAAGATTAAATATAATTTTATTTGTCTATAAACACCATTATAACGCAACACTTAAAAAGATACAGGCCATTTACTGCCAACAAAATAATTGTGAATGTTCAATATATCGGCCAGACATTAATGGCTCTTTTTGAAACAGGGGCATATAGGGAATATACATAACAGCTGATATCTCTAAAATGCTGAATTGTTGAAAAAAGGATACATTTCAGATCTAACTGCCTCGAGTTATGCCACAAGATGAATCACTATTACTTATTTTAGACTTATTCGCCTGCTTGCACCACGCACACACCTACAAAAACACATTGTATCAAGTAAAAGGGCCTCAGGGTTATAAGAGACAAAGAGCATACAGATCTACCACAGGCATCTCAAATTAACCCATCCCAACAGACTCTCTAGGGTTCACTTATTAGGGCCTCAGCAACAAGTAAAACCCATTGTGAAGCAGTCAGCTCCCTTACAACGTTTTCAACCCACTCATTTTCAAAGCATAGATCACGATTAAAGACTACTGTAGATCCTTCAAAGCAAGAAAAAATTAATAAATATACAGTACAGACCATAGTCATGAAAATAAAGAAAACTCTTTGAATGAGAAGGTGTGTCCAAACTTTTGCTCTGTACTATATATATATATATATATATATATATATTACCTGTCATTGAAAAAAAATACACAAAACATTAGTAGCAGCAAGCCCCATCAAATTAGCTTTTTATTTTAAAAAACAAACATGGAATGGCACACACTAGATGTGTAACGATATTCACCATGGCTCTTCTCAAATCTGAAGATGCATGTAAAATATGGTTTGTTGAAAATAACAACATATGGCCTATTGGCATCCACACATTACAACAGCAATGAACAAAAAACGTGGACAAACAACATGGTATGCCCAATGCACGCTAGTGAAGGTGAGACATAAACGAGCGCAGTCTGAAGATTGGAGTAATGATGCAAAAAAATTCTGCTTTGCATCAAAGAAATAAATTACATCAAAATATATTCAAATAAAAAACAGTTATTTAAAATTGTGATAATATTTCATAATATTACTGTCTTTTCTGTATTTTCTGATCAAATATATGCAGCCTTGCTAATTATAAGAGACTTCTTTCAAAAACTTCTGAATGGTAGTACACTGCTAACAATATTGCCATAAAACAAAAAAGGATCTGCTTCCATCTGCTACATTTGCAAAGGTCAGAACTCGTGTTTAATAATCTGCTTACAAAGAAACAGGAAATGGCACGAAATCAAGGAGAGAGTACAAGTGCTGGCGATTGTTGATGGCCCGCATAAAGGACATTAAGAAAAGCCTTGTCCCCTCAGAGCGAAGAGTGCATTAGTTGGCAGTGAAATCCCACTTTCCCTTGAAGCAAACACTAGAGCTCTAAACAAATCCATTGCTATCCTCTATACTATAGCATCTAGTCTACATTAATACACACAGAGCATGTTGAAGAGGGTGCACGGCTACATGCTGCTTGGTTGGTCGATGCTCAAGTGCATTAGGAATGTAACATAAGCACCTGGGAGGGAGAAGAATTGACGGAGGAGAGTGCATGTGCAAACATCCGTCAGCAGATGCAGTTGCCACATCCCACAAGTCTGATAGGTCAAAAGGGTGAGACATGTGAAGTTAAGGAGATTACACAAACGCGAGCATATCCTACAACAGGCAAAATCCAAATCTCACAGCGTTGTGTGGCCCAGCAGAGAGAGCTGACATATGTTCCACGCTCGACTCGAGCTTGCCAGGAAGCTGAAAACCAATCCAATTAGACCTCCCTGCATCAGAATCCTTCATTATGTATTTTTCTGAAAAGCACACTAGCACAAAAACATCACGTAAGCAGCACTAATAAGTCTGTTGAGACTGAACAGACTACAAATGAGAGGACAGCGGTGGGAATCTTAAACAATTTAACACCAAAAACGCATGAGTTTGAAACAGATTTTGGACTACAGAAGGACTCATTAAAAAAGGCAATGACATGGCAACAAGCGAGCACATTGCAATAGGTAGTTTTGTTTTAGTCTTTTTCAGCTCAGTCTTCACTAACAAATTCGCTTAAACTCTCTCAACCTCTTTAGATTCAGAAACCACACACAAAAAAAATAATAAATCTGAGTATTTTAGTCGAGAATTTGAGTTACAACTGTTTAGGAGTTGTTAATGGGAGTGACAATTCATAGATTATTTTTTATAATGATAAAAAATGGAAATAGTTTTCAGTTGCCAACCCTAAAGAGCAGTCTTTATTATTCCAGTAACACTTTACAATAAGGTTTAATTTGTTATCATTGGTTAACTATATTAGTTAACATGTAATAACATAGAACAATACTTGTACAGCATTAATCTTATTTTAAATCTCAACATTTACATTTTTAATTTCAAATATACAAATACAGTTGCAATCCAAATTATTCAACCCCCTTGACCTGTGAGACATGACCTTGACCTACAAGAGTGGTATTCATCAAGATGTCTCAACATAAAGGCCGTACTTGTCTAGTGTTCTTCTTACACACTGCATTGAAATAGTTTTCCTCCTTTTATCGGGTCATCTTGCAAGTCTTTGGCTGTACATTGCAGGTTATTCTCAGTTGCTCTGATTAAACATTTTATGATATTGTGCTTTTTCTTCAACACCCTCAAAGGTTTTCTGGTAAAACACACTTTAAGGTAAGGAATAAAGCTGAGAGCTGTGTCTCTAGTAATTTCAATGTCTTGGAAATCTTCATATAGCCTTAGACTTTCTAAAGTAATACAATATTTATTCTCTTTAGCTTTTGTGAGATCTCTGTTGACATTTTTGCTACTCAACTTCAACACATGCATGGGCTATCTGTATGTGTAACAGTTCAAGCTAAGTCTGTTTTATTCCCCACCATGCAAATAAGTGATTTAAAAAAAGCAATGTTGAATAATTATCACACAGCAGTATTATAAAAAAATCTTATAACTCAAAAATATTACATTATATATTGACAATATCACTTTTAATATGCCAGTGAACTGTTATAGAGGCAATTTAAATTTTATCCTGGATCTTCAGAAAAGCTTGTATTTGTAAAGTACTGCAATCTCTGAGGGCTTGAGTAATTTTGATTGCAACTGTATATACAATGACCTCTATCTATAATATTGCTTCCTCCAGTGAAAGTTTCATCTGAATCAGGAGAGAAATATGCACAGATTAAGCACCATGCAGAAGAAAAACTTTCCAAAACAGTTCTTAACAAATGTGTCAGTGGATTTTGCCAGGACAACAGGGGATGGACTTTTTCACTGGAGGAAGTATTATTATGGATTATGGATTCATATTTTTGCCAGGATTACTTGTGAATTATTGTGATGCTTTTATTAATGTTTGGAGTCTCTTTCTGATGGCACCCATTCACTGCAGAGGAGCCATTGGTGATGATGCTTTATCTCCAAATCTGTTCTGATGAAGAAACAAACTTATCTACATCTTCTGGGTAAAATTTGATGACAATGATAAAAAAAAATAGCTATGATGTGACTTTAAATATAGAAATTAATATTGAGAAAAGAAATAAAGGAAAAGATGCAACGTTGCAGGTGATTTTGCTTTGGAACCTTCAGAAAACTTGAACTCGATTTTTCTCAGAACTGACTTTGTTGACTCGAATTCAAACGGGTGTAATGATTTGTCCGATTCCAACAAATCATACATCATTTTGAAGGTCTTTTAATGGAGAAATTTGTCAGCACAGGTCACATATTGCAAAGTGCTTGATTTTTCCTGTTGTAAAACTGTTTTTGTTGTTATTTGCATCAAGAAGCACTTTTGTGCATCAATGCAAAATTGAACCACATAAAACGAAACCGTAAACATACGCAGCTATTCTGTCAAAATAACACTCCACATCTGGCATGGGTCTGCGCCGCTGATGGAACACTGACACAGAATTTTTATTTCCTTTCCCAGCAGCCTATTTCCCTTAGCCTCTACTTAATCACAGAGGTGTCTGAACTCTAAAGGTGTCATTACAACAGGAGAGATGGGACAAGAATAGGAAGAGCGGGAAAATGGTGAGAAAGATAGACAGAAACTATGAGAGAGAGGGGGTGACTGATAAAGTGTGAGAAAGGAGACTGCATGAAAGTCTCTAGAAGGAAGAGGATGAGAGCAAGAATACTGAAAAAGAACAGGTTGGCTGATGGCCAACAAGATGCTGATATAGTAATGATGCAAGTAATCAGCTAAAGTGCTCAGCCAATGGCCATATTTTGTTCTAAAAGAGACTATACAATATCATCAAAGTTTCTGTCCTGCCAGTGCTGACATCTGCAGACAGTTGACCATCGATTAAATCTAATAAAAGCACTGAATAGTGGCACTTCAAGTAAGAAATGACTGCTTGAGTCTGTTTCAGTACAGACAATGATCCTTCTATTCACTCTGAAACACAGGCTCAGTCTAAGCAGAGTGATCTATTGTCGACTTGGCAAGTCATTTGTTGATAGAGGTTCAGATCTGTGCCGCCTGTGTATGATCTTCTTTAAACCATAAATCTACTAATTCACCAGTTCACTAAAATTAGTATCATTTAAAATCAGAGACATCTGGAGACTGGAAACGTCAGACCCAAAACAACAAAAAAAGTTACATTAGCCTAAAAAAACCATTACATTTTCAAGAAAGCTCATAAGAATAAAAAGGAAAAAGAGAGGGGAAAAATACTGAGCTTACTGAATAAAAAAATAGCAGAATTTTTTTTATTTACAAATAAATAAAATAATACAATGTCAAAAAATGACAATTAACATTCCTTTGTGGTTTCTTATAAAATGTCATATACATACACACTGCCGTTCAAAATTTTGGGATCAGTAAGACTTTAAAGATGTTTTCTAAAGAAGTGTCTTTTGCTCATCAATGCAGCATTTATTTGATCAAAAATACAGAAAAAAAAAACAGTAATTTTGCTAAATGTTGTTGCAATGTAAAATAACGGTTTATATTAAGGCTTTTCATGTCAGCGAGTTGAAGCGACCCCAATACCAATAACGTGATGTTTAGCCCCTAAAATGCAAATTTTACCAAGGGAATCCCGCCATGTGTATTTTATCGCCCGGAACTAAACGCGATTGGGCTAGTTTTGAGAATTGGGCAGGTTTTGTTTTGAAAACCAGGCAATCTTGATCTGAACGCACATGCTGGAGATATACTACTAATCACAGGAGTGTCTTCACTGATGAGATGCGCATGAAATTTGCATTCGATTTTTTGCACAGCCCTAGTTTATATCTTAATATCCTATAAAATATTATTGATTTCTGTAGTGTAAAGCTGAATTTCCATCAGCCATTATTCCAAAGTGCCCCATGATCTTTAAGAAATCATACTAATATGCTGATTTATTATTAGAATTATCAATGTTGGCAACAGTTGTGCTGCCAAAATATTTAAGTTTCTTTTAGGATTCTTTGATGAATAAAAAGTTAAAAAGAACTGCATTTATTCAAAATAGATATCTAACAATATTTACCATCACTTCTTAATTTAACACAACTTCCTTGCTGAATAAAAGCAAAAAAAAAAAAGTAAAAATAAAAATTTACTGTAGTGTATATTGTTAGAAAGATTTCTATTTTAAATAAATGCTCTTCTTTCTTACTTTTTTTATTCAAAAAAGTATCACAGGTTCCAAAAAAAAAAATTAAGCAGCACAGAAGTTTCCAGAACTGATAATAAATCAGCATATCAGAATGATTTCTGAAGGATCATGTGACACTGAAGACTGGAGTAATGATGCTTAAAATTCAGCTTTGTTTCACAGGGATGAATTAGATTTTAATGTCGAAATTGAAAAACGTTATTTTACGACACAATAATGTTTCACAATAAAAAAAATTCCTTTGCTTCTGACACAAAAAAATGCAGCCTTGATGAGCGTAAGAAACTACTGTAACAAACATTAAAACTTTTGACCAGTAGTGTATGTATATTTATATAGGATAATTATTAATGTTTTGCATAATTTACCACAAAATATCACAAAGTTATAGTAACTGCAGATTTTTTCCTCCTCAGCTCAGGTTTACTCATGTTAATGCTAACAGAATAAACCTTATGAGTACTTTATTGATTCCCATGTAATGGCACATCTTATTAAACCCCATCCAACACTCAAACCCCATTTAGCCAAAGGGTTTTGTTGTGGATAAACGGTTTCATTTACACCCAAGAGCGGCCCAGGAATTCCCTAGCAATTTGTTATTTGTTGTGTTAAATGTAAATTGCCATGTGTATAAAGTACACACTTGGCATTAGCGAGTATGCAGCTTCTCATGGGGAGTATTTCAATGAAAGCCATCCCTCGATGTGTGCATCTCAAATGACATGGAATGGAATAAAGTCTGTCCCTGAAGTGTCTCTAAACAGACCGTATCAATTCCCCAACAAGAGTTTATAGGTGTTTACCCTTCTGCAGTGCTGACTTCAAAAAGTGAAGGACTCTGAAAAACTCAGTTCGACCAAAAATCATGCATGAAAATAATTAAAACAGCAGGAATAGTTTGCCCAAAAATGTACTGAAAATGTATTCACCCTCAGGCTATCCAATACATAGAAGAGTTTGCTACTTAATTGATTTAGAGAAATGTAACATTCCATCACTTGCTAACAAATAGATCCTCTACAGTGAATGGGTGCCGTCAGTATAAGAGTCCAAACAAATAAAGCAAATCAAAACCACAATAATCCTCAAGTGTTCCACACAACTCGAGTCCATCAATTAACGTCTTGTGAAATGAAAACTGCAAGTTTGTAAGAAACAGATCCATCAAGGTGTTTTTAACACCAAACCAGCACTTCTTGTGAAAATAGCCCATGATACATTACATAATTAATAATGTTCCCTCTTATGGAAAAAGTCCATCTCGTGTTGTCCTCTAACATCAAAATCCACCAACATTCATTATCTGTTTAGAACTGCTATCACTTGTAAATGGTGCTTGATCGGTGCATATTTATCTCCTGATTCAGACCAAATGAATTTTTCACTGGAAAAACAATATTAAAAGCAATACTACATCTCTGTAAATTTGTTACAGACAAGAAGCTTTTCATTTCACAAGACATTAATTAATGTATTAGGGTCGTGTAGATTATTGATTATAAAAAGATGTTTTTATCAGCTGTTCTTTTATTCTGACGGCACCCATTCACTGCAGAGCATCCATTGATAAGAAAGTGATGGAATGCTACATTTCTCCAAATCAGTTCCAATGAAGAAACAAACTTATCTATATCTTGGATGGCCATGAATGAATAAATATTCAAATTATTACATTTTTTTGGTGAATATTTTCCAGCACAACAAATACACCATGTAAATTACAACGTCATCACACCATTGTTGAAAAATTAAAGTAAGCTTGTTTATTAGGTAATCTGTTCAACAGAAACACTTTACTTGTGCTTGGCTGTCTTAATTGCATCCGTGTCACTGCTGTTTCCTATTTGGATCTCAAGCACTTTCTCACTCGCAGACAATAAAAAAGTCCTACAGATAAGGCCAAGTTATACTAAACACAAGTGTCACATTTAGTCACCTCTGAAGTGTGTTGTCAGACCTCAGATGGAGGTGCTGAATGACCAATATGTCAAACTATAGAGTCCATTAAGATTTGTATTTGCATTGCCATCTAAACAGTACATTATTCCATGCATTCAGCAGAAAAACTCTGAAAGTGAGACAGAAAATGTGGGAGAAGTGTTCATAAATGCAAGGTGACCTATTCTTGCAGTATATAGCCAGCAGTTTTCAAAGGCATGGTACTTTTGAAGAACAGTATTTACAAACAGGTGATGGTAAGGTTGTAAAAACCAGGAAGTATGGTGAATAAAGAGAACCTAACAAAGAGGCCTGCATCGGCTAAATAAGTTATATGAAAAGCATTCGAGACAAACAACAAAGCTCTGAAAGCTCTCAAATTACCTAAAAGTAAAAAATGAATCATTACAAAAGCAGAACAGTGTGGGAAAAACTACATTTTCAAAACCATTTGCAAGCTCATATAAGGTAAATACCTGGGATGCGCTTCATTAATATCTCTCCAGAATAGCTGTCTGGATTAAACAAACAAAGATATTACAGGCTTCTGCCAATAATAAAAGTAAAACCAAAACAGATCTAGAATGAATTTATGAAAATCCAAGCAAAGATTGAGAAAGAGAAACTATAGAGTAGATGCTCTGAACATCTACTGTACCACATATTCAGATAAAAATGAACAGAAAAAGGTTTGAGGTTTACAAAAATGGTAATAAGACTCAATCACTCAATCACAGACCAGTTCAGATCAGTTTAAAATAAATGCAATGTGGGTTTGGACACTAAATCCACACCTCATTCTTGATCACAGTAATCAGAAAGCCTCTCAAAGACAACAGCAAGTTTTCTGACTCTACATAACTCACATTATGTCACCCTTAGGTTATCGTAATGACTGTCAAGAGCCTAGGGACTGATCTTCCTTAAGGCCTGGGGCATTGTTTATTACACAACATTTTTAACTACGCTTTACAACCTGTAAAAAAAAACACGTGCAAGATTATCATCACATAATATTCTGATGGAAACAATAAGTGCTTTCATGACATACATAACCCAAAGGGTTCATAAAATCCAAAAAAGCAGACCTGTATTTCCTCATAAGCTTCGTCAACGGTAGTGACTTGGTGCTGTTCATGTAAGGCAGGCTCATCACAGAAGAAGCACACCAAGCTCTTGTCACTTAAGCAGAAGAGTTTGACCTTTTCATGGTCCTTGCATGGGTACGAGTTCCTCTGGGCATTCAGGATGGCATCCAGAGGGAAAGCGGCATACCTTTCCACGATGTTGGAAAGCTTCAGGCTCGGGGACAGAAGGGGATCCGTGAAGGTCCTCCTACACTCCGGACAGTCTCGCGTCCCGTGGTGCTCCTGTCTGCTCCAGTGCTCAGTGATGCACTTACGGCAAAAGTAGTGCTCGCAGCCGAAACTGACTGGGTCTTGATAAATGCTCAGACAAATTGAACACAAGAGCTCATCCTTCAGACAGCAAGCCATTTGAATCTATGGAGGGTCAGTCATGCACTGTGCAGGTAACAGGACGTCCGAACTCTGAGTTCCTAAATCAGCTGGGCTCTTCGAGGCTTGAAAATGTTCCTTTACTGACTCCTGAAAAACAGCATACAAAGAGCAAATAAGTAAGACATTAAAAAGACAGTTCTGCAATAAGCATACTTTGATATGTTTGATACTAGACTCTCGGATAAGCAGGCATAAAGGATTTATACATGAACTTCACCCTACATTATCATGAATTGATCAGCAAATGCAGATAAATCTGATTGAAGGAGATTAAAATTATGATACTCCTTAATTAAAGGAGACTCGTCTGAAAATCTGATTATTTACTGAACTCATGCTGCAGGATTCAATTGGATCTTATCAAGCCTTTAATTTTCATATAAGAATCTGAAAGGACATTCCGTGCCTACTAAAAAACATTCATTTCTAAATTAATTTTATACACACTGTCACTTAGTCAAAGGAATCCTGTATGGAAACTCAAACTTGCAGACAGACAGACGGAAAAGTAGAAAGAAAGGGCTTAATAAAAAAAAATTGTATTAATTATTATATATATATATATATATATTTTTTATTATTCCTATTATTACGTGTTTATTTTTCCATTAAATTTAATTGGTTTAATTTATTTTACTGTAGATGTCCACAATCTTGTCAAATGCATTTTTAAAAAAAATAATGCATTTAACGTTATATAAATGAAAATTATTCAAAATTATATTCCATCGCTACCCGCTAATCGAAGGCATTCATTTATAAAACAGATTAATTTATACAGACTCCCAGCTTCTGTACTCAATGGCAATCGCACAAAAGTTATGAACATTACTACTTTGTTTAAAAAAAACAGCTTTTATACCATTTTTCTTCGCTCTGTGCACGATTTTCTTTTTATTGTTTATCAAAGCCGGCTGCTAAATAATTAGCCAGCTAGCAGGATGTGTAAACAGATATTCCATCTATTCAATCCTCTCAAAAACTGACATTATCACTTTATTCGCTTACCCTGAACGGTCCTGACGCGTTGTACACTGGAAACACCCGACTGTCACATAATTGATAGAGCAGCTCGTTGTTTTAATTAAAATTGTTTATCACGTCAGACTCTTAAAAGGAGAAGCGACCGATCGCACGCGCAGCTCCTCACAATCCTGCCGCGCTACACTCGATCCACAGGCGCACAGCAACGGAGCGAACCAACTCCACAGAGGGTGGGGGGGCACACAAAAACAAATTGCAAACTAATAAAGCTCTCTCTGGACTTTTACTTTTGCTTTAAGTAAATTAATTACAGTACTTGTCTTTTTTTTGTTTTTACCATCTGGGCTGGATTCGCGAAGGATATAAGACATTTTAACCCGAGTGAATGTTGAATTCATCCCGCTGCTGTAATGGTACAGCCCGAGCTTCCTCATCAAGGGCAGAAATGAGCATTTGATAATATCAGAGTGATTGCTCGCACTCTGCTGGCGTGTGTTTGTAGGTCGATACGAAATGTGTTCTTACAGCTCAGCATTCTTTAAAATTAAAGAAAACATCTAAAAAATAATTATGACATTTCAAGTATTTAATTTAACATAAGTGTAAGATGAACTAAAAATGATCAAAAAGAATAATGTTAGGCCTATATATTTAAATTTAGTTTATGGTTTTCTTAATCTGCAATGCAAATTGTCAGCTTTAGTTCAGGCATATAGATTTAGATAGATAGATAGATAGATAGATAGATAGATAGATAGATAGATAGATAGATAGATAGATAGACAGACAGACAGACAGACAGACAGACAGACAGACAGACAGACAGACAGACAGACAGACAGACAGACAGATAGATAGATAGATAGATAGATAGATAGATAGATAGATAGATAGATAGATAGATAGATAGATAGATAGATAGATAAATCGTCCTCCCCTTTAGTCTAGGGGTTACACACACTTGCATTAGGAGCTGCACTTCTTTGCATGTCTTTTTGCCTTTTGCTTCACAGCACTTGAATGATTTGTTCATTACACAAACATTCAGAAGGCGAGACCCGCTTTGAAATGGCAACATTAATTGGTTTATTTGCAGGCGAGTGACAATTTAACTATATTCAACTAATCATTACTAACTATATAACTATACATATAAAATATTTAATAGTTCAAATATTTCTGTTTAATTTATTTATTTTTATAATTAATTAAAGTTTAAATATTTATTTAAAATCAAAATAACAATTAACTATTAAATGAATATATATATATATATATATATATATATATATATATATATATATATATATATATATATATATATAAATAACAATATACTAACATAAATATTTACTTAGATATTGCATAAGGGAAAAATACAATTAGAAGACAATTAAAGCAAATTCATGTACAGGATATATCATATTTATAGTGCTTTTAACTTGTGCTTTTTTTAGTCTAGATGGAATGAGTTTTATTAGTGTTATGGAAATTAGATTTTAATGACAATTATCACTGTGAATAATTATAATTACAAGCAAATTAAAAAGTAAAACATTCAGACACATAATAGTGATGAGATTTCAAAATACAAAAAAAAAACAAAAAAAACAACAACAACAACAAAAAAACTACTAGCTACTAACTACTTTATTTTTTTCATTAAATGTATTAGTTTGTTTGCTTTTCTGGGGGGTGGAATGTCAACTTGTTTTTCTAACTTGACATTTTCTTTTTTATTTGTAGGCGATACATAAGAAGGCCACAGGATTGAGTGTTGCTCAAAACTATCTGGTGCATCACTGGTCAAGTGCCTGACTGAATTACTGTCCTTATTATTGTGAAAGTGCTTTCTCAACATGCTTTGCTCATGCACCCACATTTCCTGACACTGGCCTCACATCTCACCTCAGAAGCTGACCTTTGTCCACCAAACTTTTTGCTGAGTTATTCTGGCACTCATGGTTTGACGTGCCAAAACAAATTTAACAAAACAAAAAAGAAATAAGGATGTCTTCTAGACCTTTCCCCTTACAAGAAGAACGGTTGATTCACAAATGACCTGCGGTTGTCAGACACATTCATCAACGCTAGTTCTTCTTTATCTATGTAGTTTCAGTGTGTGACAATCTGAGGTCCTGTGGTTCATGTTCATTGTTTGCACCTCACAGCTGCAGTGAAATCAATATGTGCAACACACAGTGTTCATTATGAAACTGTTTAACAAAGATAGTATCAGAATTCATTCATAGCTTACTTAAGTTGCATTGTGACATGTGCAAGTGACATGCTTTGAAATGGTAGGCTGTTGGTTTGCTTCCTTACCTCAATCTTATTTCAGGATTTCCTGTCACAGAGTGCAGCGCAAACAAACCATTTCCCACAAACTAAACGCTGCTTTTTGCTTACTCATAATCATAGCACTTGTGCTTGTAACACATTGCTGTGTTTCACGACAGGGATGGATTAGAATGGAGAACGCAACTTACTGAAATGACTCACTGCCAAGTACCTATGGGGTTTCAGTATGCATGCTGGGTCTTTTAGAAAATAAACTTTCACACTTGCACTAGTTTATTTAAGTTGTCCTCTGACGATGTCCAACAGCAGACATTCACACATTATATATGCATGTGCAAAACAGTGGAAATAAATGGTGTTTTAAAAAAAACTGTATAAAGATGGATTTACACAAATTATTGAAATAATTGATACAGATAGCAAATTAGATTTATTTTTTACCTATTTTAAAAAATTATATATTTTTTTCTTCATATTGTAACACTTAAAGTCTGGATCCGGGTAAAATGGAAATAAATTTAAAATAAAATAAATGGACAATAATTTAATATAGAACTTACTTATGTATATTAAATTTACCATATTGTCCCTATAAGTAGACATCATAATGGTGTTACTGTGTCTGCTTCCCATACTTACACACTTCTGCTCAAAATCTGAATAAATCAAGTAATTACTCAGTAAGTTACAAATGAAAACCAGGTTTCCTGAACCAATCCCACAACAAACAGCCTGTGGCTTACAGAAGACGCTCAGAAAAAGAAAGCAGCAGACACTCCACAGTTCAAATGAGCAGTGCAATATAGACGTGGGAGTACAGCAACCTTCAAAACAGCCATAGAGGGCATGATCAATATTTAATCAGCTCCCAAAGAGAAACCTCTCTGTGATTCCTTAAGTCGGTTAACAACTGCATTGAGGCTTTCCTCCGGCTTCATACGTTAATCTTAAACTGCTTTTTGTGCTGGTGGTCTTCCAAGAGCATCTATATAATGGATGTTCTGGCAAGGAGAACCACGGTTAGGTCTTGACTACACTGTAGTTTGCACAGTTGACAGCGTATGAAATTCGGGGAAATATATAAAAACATAGTTGAAAAAAAAAATTATAATAAACTTTCAACGTGTAGATTTCTCTTGCATGATACCAGGGCATTTATACGTCACTCAAATAGATTTTTAGCCTGTTTTATTGTCCACCAGGTGAGAAAATATCTCAAGTTAAAATGCTTTTAAAGGAATAGTTCACCAAATAATTACAATTTGCAGAACATATTAATGCATAGATGACTTATATTTTTAGCTGGAAACAATGATGTGGTGTTAAAATTTTTTTTTGATTGATGGATTGGTGTGGATTACTGTCATGTTTTAATCAGCTGTTTGGACTCTCATTCTCACGGCACCCATTCACTGCATAGCATCCATTGCTAAGCAAGTGATGGGATGCTAAAATAATAGCTTGCACAATAGAAAAATAATATAGACAACTGTCAGTAATACTGCTTTATAAAAGTGGATATACAAAATTTTACAATTACAACATATATACAAGTTAAAAAAAAATACAAAAATAACTATATACATTACTATATTCCAACAAAATCTTTGATGATATACTGGCAATGCAATATATACAAAGTTCTGATTCTCCACTGTTTCTTAGACATAATATCTAGGATATATACTTTCTAAAAGTGTTGGGCAACCTGTGCTGTAAATAGAAAGCTCTGCTTATTTTTGATTCATCTCATGTAATCCCACAAAACTCATTCACTAAGTCTATAAAAAAATATATGACAAAATATAAACAGTGAAACACCTAATACATTTGCAAGGGAGGTAGAGAAAACAACAACCACTGGGTGGCGCTAGCTTTACATCTCTCTATTTATCGAAATATCATTCATTTCGTCTCATCAGGGAGGTGTAAAAACCTTTTACGTGTCAAACGTTATAGACAAGTACTGAATAGAGATAGTAACCATAAAACTGTACAATACATTACAATAATGAGTCAGTTTTGTTGGCTTTAGCTGGCAGAGGATCCATTGGTCAGCAAGTGATTTAAGATTAGATTTCTCTATATCTGTTCCCATCAACTCATCTACATCTTAAATGGCCTGAGGGTGAGCACATTTTCATCTTGGGGTGATTTATTCCTTTTTATTTTTAAAATAATGCAATTAATGTCATCTGTTTAACTTAACACTGCATTTAGGAATTTGCATATGCATTTATCTAAACGTATATATTTGGTCAGTAAACATCCAATCAGAAGACACACAGGCCGCTCTCCTGCACTGAGCGCAGAGCTTCCTTGCCGTCCTCTTGCTGGCAGGATACACAGACCTCTTCTTGAGAAAGCGGCACCGGAGCTTCAGCATGGGGTGTCCGTGCAGATGTGTTGAGAGGGAAGGAGCAGGACGCTGTTCTGGGGTTCAGCTGGCAGTTGAAGGTGGCCGTGATGCTGAGATTGACCATGGGGCTGGAGACGGATGGCTGCTCTGGTATGGACTCCTGACTGGTGCGCTCCAGCCAGTCAGCGCTGCTGTGACTCGAGTCTGGCTGACTCTGGCTGTCCGATGAAGTCATGGACGGCTCCTTCTGGCACCTGTCGACGAGTAACAGACGCTGATAATCAGGTGTGCTGCTCGCCGAGGGATCCTGCTCTATCTAAAGAGAGACGGGAAAGCGATAAAATGAGTATCCCAAAATAAAAAAGTACTCAATTTGATATACCATTTCAATATTATTTGATTGGTTTAATGTAAGAATGCAATACAACCATATTTATTTCTTAGATGACAAATGCAATATACAATGTGGAATTGAGGTCATGAGACAAGTTAGTTTAGCATACTGTTGTTTGAAGCATTAATTGTTGTACAGTACATTGCATATTTTTCAGTAGAGAAGTAAACCTACTAGGCAAATTGTGAATAGCATACTAGCATACTAACATATTACCATTTATGAAATATAAAGACAAAGCATAAACGGCAAGAATAGGATGCTATTCCTTTAAATGGAAGAAATCAAGAAATATACTCTTAATATATCTTTATAGTAAGAGTAGTAGTCGGTTCCTAAGAATATATGTACTCTTACTATACCTATAGTTGGCAGACATAATAATAGTAGCATGCTAATCCTTTATATGGAAAAAAGATGGCAGAAATAGTAAATGCTTTTCCTTTATTTGGAAGAAAACAAGATATACATACACTAACTACACTGAATGCATAGTTATTAGGCAAGTCATGGGAATATACAGTATATATATTTACTAAGCACATTTTACCAATTCCAAAACACATCACAATCACTTAAAAACTACTATTAATTTTGTTGGAAGTGAAGGACACATTATATTCAGATGTGCAGAATATAAAGCAGGTTTTATTTTACATGTAAAATGGGCCAAAAAACAAGATTTAACACACTGAAAAGTCTTTATTAAAATTATTAAATGCCCATGAGAATGACAGTACTTTAAAAATTGCAAAATTAAGGTGTGACCAATAAACAAGAAATGCTCAATGGGGCAATAGGGTCAAAAAAAAAAAAAAAAAAAAGGTTGAGAAGACATTAACTGCAAAAGACTTAAAGAATTAAAGTAAAGAATTAGGTGTTAAACCAAGAAGTAAACAAACAGGAACCCTTTAGTCCTCCAGAACTACAAAATTAACAGTAGTTATTAGGTTTGACGTGGTTTGGAATTAGCAAAATGTGCTTGGAGAAAAAAAAATAACTTACCTAATAATTACACATGCTCTGTAAATTTTTGTATGGCAGAAATAAAAAGAGTGGTATGCTATTCCTTTATATGGAGGAGAATGAGACCTGTACACTTGTAGTATGTAGTACTCTGCAGTATGAATTTGAAAATGTACCTTCTTGTCATCTGTGATCGAAACCTTCTGTAAACCTGCTGTAAACAAAGAAAAACACATCACCAACATAACCTTAGGTGCTCAATTCACATAAACTAATCTCTAAGTAAAGAGCTGAAATCTTTTAAGTCTGCGACCTAAATGACTTTTCTGATATCAGACTGATGTAATTGAAATGAAAATGCCCACAATACCTTTCCTCTTTCGTAACTTGCATGTAATCACCGTCACTACCAATATCAGCAAAACCAGAACAATACCAACACCGACTGGGGGGTGCAGAGAAAAAGTCACAGATCAGAGAAGAAACAGCTGAAGGACAATGAAATGTCAAAGGTGACAGAAAGGGAGGAAGGAAACTTGAAAGAATTCAAACAATGAACATGCAAAGCATCAAAAACTGATTTATGAATAACTCAAAGCTCATTAAAAAAGTACAATGTTTAATGAATATGGTATTATTACACTATTAGTTAAAGTACCACCATGAATAACCATTTAAATATAGTACTATCACTTATAGAGTGCATGAGATTATGTAACTCACAATGCTTCATCGGACTGTATTTTGTCCCCTTGTTAAAAACATTAAGTACACAATTTTTGCCTTTTTGTCTAATTTTCAAATACTTTTTCGCTTCAAATCAAAGTTTGTAATATTGTGATTCATCGCATAGCTGGTTGCATAGCTCATGTTCAACAAATCCTTCCGGAATCAAAGCTATTGAAAAAGTGGGCGGGCACTGTTGCACTCTATTAAATGGCACTTTGTAATACTTTATTCTGATTGGTTGATTCAAACATCTTTGCAGAATTTTTGCAACATTTTTAACCTTGGTACTTCTTTATGGCTTGTAAGCTAAATTCTAGTAGCATGGCCTAATATTTACCAGAGCAGTAGATTATGACATCTTGATCCCCTGCTGTGTCTGGTTTCACTCTACTCAATAGAACTAGAGTTGAGGTGGTAGTGGTGGTGGTGTTCATAAGCCTTTTGCCCCGAATAGAACTCGGTTGTTTGGGGTGAGTAGGCTTGGGTGAACTCTGAAGAGGAGCATTTGTTGTTGTTGTTGCTGCTGTTGTTGATGGCGGCATCATCTCACACAGTGTGTCAACTGTAGAGTCACCAGGTCTTAAAACTGACCTGCCTTCACATCTAACAGAGAAAAAGACAAGTAAGTCATATGCATGTGTGTGTATTTGTAAGCAGTGAGTCTTTCTTTCCATTTGCATCTTACTTTGTGTGTGGTTTACACTGCTCAGTATTACTGCGGTTTGAAAACGTTCCAGGCGGACACGGCATACACTTAACAGATGATCCTGCATTAACAAACACACCACAATGATGACAGCACGTATAACTAGCCTATTAAGACAAATAATGCATTAAATGACTTGATGCATTTGACTGGATAAATTGATGTATTCCTCAGTGAAAATGCAAATTTGCAGGTACAGTAAAGGAGGTACAGTATATTTTTAAATAGCCAATAACTGGAAATCATTTCTTATCTTTGGTTTGAGCGAGTTTAGATACTAAGAGGAGGGGCATTTGAAATCTGGAGAGCATTTTGTTAGACAAAAGTCCAATGAGTCATCAAAATCCTTATCCTCTTCCCTGAAGAGAATGTATTTTTTAGATGTGAATGTGCTAAAAGTAAATGATTTTAAAGCTAACAAAAACTCCCAATTCGGACGACAGTACAGTTGTACACTTGTTCCTCTTACCTTCTTTGAAGACAAATTGACCAGGTTTGCAGGATCTAGATTTTCTGCATTCCTCACATTCTTTTTCGAAATTACGCTTAGAACATATCATCCCAGGCTTGCAAACACAAACAGCTTTGGTATCAGCAGAGCACTTTGTGCCATACATCAGTCCTTTCACTAACAAGAAGAAATGGACAGCAACGTGTTAAGTCTTGAATTGAATATTATAATAATTCAAGTAAATCTAGTAACACTTCACTGTAACAAATGTATTGCTCATTGTTATTGCATTAACATTAACATGAACAGTCAAAAATGTAACATTCTCCTCTACATGTTCATATTCAGATTGCACAAAAGAAGACTACAGATTATACTTGAAATGTAGTGCAAGTCATATGGTGACTATATACATATATATTTTTTTTTCTTTTGTAGTTTGTCATTTTTGTAGCATCTGGTCACCATTCACTTTCATTGAACCGAAAAGTGTGCTTAACTTCTCAGTTTGTGGTTTACTGAAGAATTAAACTCTTAAGGGCTTGTAAGGGCAAGAGGGTAAGCAAATTATGACGGAATGTCATTTCTTTAAGACATACAAATTCCAGATTAATACTGAAACAAGACTTTGTCATTGCGGAGTGCTTCATTAAAATAGTCAACTTACCATCTTTACACCTTGGACAAGAGAAACAGTTAGTAAAATGGTTCATATTTTCTGAGTACTGTCCATCTTGGCAGGGTTCACAGACGGTGTCTGAATCAATAGTGCACATAACTGCCAGATGAGTCCCTAGAATAAATATAAATGATTCAGAACTTGAAGTTGCTTCAAAACATCACAAAAAACAGTGACAGTTCGGCCTCGTGAACTAACAAGTAATCAGTTTATGGACACATATGTTTACATTCTCTCCCACGCTTCCCTTGGTTTATGACATACCTGGTTTGCATCTACTGCAGCACAGTTCCAAGTCTTTGGCGTAATATTCAGTGGCTGTATTACATGGTCCGGCTGATCGATATGGCAGAGATGTCTGTGAAAACAAAGGAGAAAAAGCCCAAAAATATCAGTGACATTTTCCTTGGATTCTCAGGAACAGATACTTGTCTTGTGAGCGAAACACTACCCCCCACTTCCTCATAGTCACAATATACGTCTTCTCTTTAAATCTTTTCTCAGGTATGCTAATGCTGCTACAATGGTATTTAGCGTAGGACCGTCGATTTAGTGCAGGCGTTTGCACAAGGTTCACCGACATGAGATATGTCAAAAACAGACAAAGCAAGCACAAATATCCATTTGTACCGAAAACGCTGATGTGATAGTTTCAGATCTGCACTTGTCAGCTGAAACAAAGAATCTCAGTGAAGGGTGACAGACTTGATATTTAGTCATTTGGCATTTTGAAAGAAACATTCCCTTATGTGTCAGCAAGAATCTAATTTCTGCACATTGCTTTTTTTTGATTCTTTTCTACAAAAACGATTTTGAAAAATATAAAATTATATCTGAAAAGTATTTAATTTTTATATAAATCTTAGCATAGTATCAGTCAACAGCCGTCCTGATCACTACAAACAGTAATCGACACTAATTTGACATTCAGATCTGCGATGCCATCTGGGATTTTCCATGCTTTTGCTGATGTAATTACAGGGAAATGGGACATATATATTTATATTTAATCATCTGAAATATTTTTATGCAAAGCTGAAAAAGCTGGTCAGTAGGATTCAGAAATGAGAGAATGAGGAGTAAGTGACATCATATTCAACTGTCCTTTAACCTATGCAGTGGTATTTCTGCAATGGAATCTGACGTGAACTGATACGAACAGCCAAAATGGGCAAAGGGCAATAGAGAGTGGCAAAGATAAAAGAATTATATTTTTCTGACCTTCTGACCACTATACCAAGTCTATCCTGACAGATTTGCATGCATAGAGACTCTTTGTGTTTGCGGTGTCCATGTGCAGTAAGTGTACATGCAGAATTCCATATGAATGTAAACATGATCAACACTGACAGAACGGGAGGAAGGCAGAGTAGAGGAGATCAAAAGCAGAAGTGAAATCAGAAGGAAATGACTGTTACCTAACTACAGTAAATAATAACCTGCAAATTAGTGAGGGAGAAATAATAATGGCTGGGAAACTCAGCTCTTCTTCAGAGGAAAAGCAAAGGGACTTTTGCAAAATGTTGGGAACTTTTTGACTGTTCTAAAAGTCCATATTGAATTTGTTTATCTGTTTACAAAACTTGCCACAGGTCAAATTTGCCAAGAGGTAAAATATGGTATTGAATTATATGAATATCATATTTGTATGGAAGCCACAGAATAAAAAATAAAAGAAAGGCAGTTGTGACTTTTTTATTGAAATTGCGAGTTTACACTTTTTATCTTAGAATTGAGTGATATAAAGTCTATAATGCAGGATATTAGCTTTTCTTTTCTCAGAATTGTGATATAAAATCACAATTGCGAGTAATAAAATCCAATCGACATAGACTTTATTTATGACTGCTTAGAATACTATGAAATATTATGCGTGCCTTATTCTGTGTAACAAGCCACATCATCTCACAGAAGGATTTACTTCAAACACTAGACTGACGTTATGAAGTAGGTTAGGAGTAAAAACTTTATTAAATGTGGTACATGCTTTCAGATGGAGCAGCATTTACTACACAGAGCTATAGTTCACTGACAAGCTACGCAAACAGCTTTCATAATCATAGAAAGATTTCATAATCTCGTGATTAAATCGTCTGCAATTACGAAACGCGATTTTGCGTAGCTTGTCAGTGAACTACAGCTCTTTGTAGTAAATGCTGTTCCATCTGAAAGCAGGTGATGGAAATTTACTACTAATCACAGAACCTGCTTTACGGACAAGATGCGCATGACAATCGTATTTGATTAATCGTGCAGCCCTAAAACAAGTGTTTTGATGCACTCAAATTTAACATTAAATCCTTACAAATCACATTTTACATTCAGGCTTAGTATTTCCCATGACTTTCAGTGCTAACCTTCAAATGGTTAAAGATGGATTCAGCATAGTCCCTCATAGATTGTTCAATGCGTTTCAGCACTATTACTGATCTCTAAATCTAAAAAGGAAGTTGCTGCAGAGCTGCGCTTTCTGCCACAGAACAAAATGCACAGAATGATTTAAGAGTTGTTGTAATCGAAACACCCTCACTTTATATGGTGGGTTCTACAAATGACTCATTTATATTTGACTGAAAGAAACTGTCTGAGGTGAAAGGGCTAACATTAAAGACAACTTCAAATAAAAATGTCATCTTATGAAAATAATTTCTGCAAGAAATGCACATCCTGATATAATAGATTAGGAAACGCATAGAGGTTACAAAAAATGACTGCATCATCTCTAAAACCACTGACGTCTTCTCAAACGCTCAAGATGTTAAGAGGAAATTGCTGAGGTGTGTTACTGGGAAACGACCCACATACAGGCCAGCAGACTTCCTCCATGCAACAATGTGCTTTACTGAAGAACAGAGATAGAGCGCTTATCTTTACAGCCAAACAAACCACAGTAAACCAGATTACACCAACAAGCCCCAACACATTTACATGCTGAATGCCAAAAGCACACAAAAGTATTTCTTGTTAAAAATGCATGCAGCCTCCCAAGATCATTCAGCAATCTGTACATGAATCTTTTTATTTAAGCAACTGCATGCTCTTTGTTCTGAGCTTCAGCACATTTCTCAGTCACATCAGGTTTACTTTTCCATGACTTATAGATCATGTAAGTGGTATTAAAACAAGTAGAGCAAGTGGAACCTGAGGTGACTAAAGAGTTGACTAAAGGGACAGAAACACAGAAAACAATGCTGCTTAAAAACACTTCATTTACATACTCACTTGATATGTGGTAAAGTACGCAGATGTGTTCTAGTTAAACTGCGATATACGTGAACTCCCCACCTTCTCAATCTAGACCACAAGAAAAACTAGCTAGAAAAACGACTCGACAATTCATTGGATACTTTCTTTCTAGACAGCACTTGTAGTAGGCAGCTTACCATCCTGTGATGCACAGAGATACTGGCACACTAGGTTATGATGGCTAAAACTGCGGTGTTTGTAGGGTTCATTGGGTTTTTCCTCTCGCTTATGTCCAATGATATGTATGTGATCCAATGTAGGTACTATAGATGAATAGGTTTCGCCTATGCCAATGATGCCCAAAATGTTGCTTAAATAGCCAGCACACTATGTTTTAAGATACTTACACTCATAAAAATCGAAGGTTCCATGAAGAACATCCACAGAATCTTTCCATAAAGGTTCTATACAACTTAAAAGTGTAAAAAGGTTCTTCAAAGGTCCAAACTTTGCGCATTTTGTTTTGCCAAAGACACCCAAAATGCTGTCTATGTAGGCAGTATATTATGCTTTATGATGCCGTCTAGGTAGGCAGGTCATTTGGTTTTTCCCCAAAATATTGTCTAAACTGGCAGCTTGCTGGGTTTTGCATATGCTCATAATGACAAGATACAGTCTATGTAAAGTGGTGCTTATGCCCTAGATGCCCAATGCTGTCTAACTAGGCAGCACACTGTGTTTTAAGATACTCGTGATGTTGAAAATTGGAGTTTGGTCAAGCAATTCACTTGTTTTACCTACATCATGTTCAAAAATGCTGTGTAGGCACACTAACTGTTTGATTTTTATGATGCCCAACTCATTTTGGTTTTCCAAAGACAACCAGAAATGCTGTCTATGTAGGCTGTATATTATGTTTTATGACGCCCATGCCATCTAGGTAGGCAGGTCTCTTGGTTTTTCATGTCCTCCAACGTTCTAAAAAATAGCACATCTAGTTAGCACTAGATGTTATCTAAATAGCACAAAAATGTTATCTAAAGAGTAAGCACATTCTTTTTTTTAAGATACCCATGGTGCTCAAGAATGAAGTTTGGGTAGGTGACTCATTTTGCCAACGTTGTGCCCAAAAATGCTGTGTAGGCACATTAGAAAAACTTGTGATGCCCAGCTCAATTGGTTTGCCAAAGACACTCAAAAATGCTGTCTACGCAGGAAAAAGATAACCACATACGCTATATAGGTAGACAGGTCAATAGATTTTCCATCGTTCCCAACAAATATCATTTAGGTAGCTGTCCAAGATGCCCAAAACGCTAAATATGCAACACACTACGTTTTAAGAGGTCTATAATGCCTATATATAATGTCAATGCATGTCGTTTATTGGGTCACTATGACGGTGACACCCACAATGCTGTCTACGTAGGCAGCACACTAGGTTTCGCCTACAGTATGTTCAATTGTGCAGTTAGGTAGAAAGCGCCCTAAAGTAGCCTATGCACGTGATACGGATGACAGTAGGCAGCACGCAATGATTTGAGACACCAAGCAACCTCTGCTGGAAATTCCAACAGCGCGAGAACAGAACATAAGTGAAAATAAATTTATCTTTCATTTCTAGGACTCATATTTAGAATCCGAGAATAACGTTTGTTTTTCGTTTAGTATTTTTCAGAAGAATCTCTTCATCTCTATCAAAACAAACTTGTGAAAGTCGTGCAAGTATAAGAATGAATCATTATATTGCATTTGTCCGCAACACATATAAACCTGTTCGTTACCTTCCCCTCTGCCACGCACCACACCGCCGCCATAAACAATAACCGTGAGATGAGAATCAGCATGATCCTTCAGCGACCCGCGCGACTGAATTCCGACTGACCATTACTCAACTCTCCGAGTCCCGGAAATGTTGCACGGCAGTCCCCCCCTGCAACCAGGAAGCGACAGCGCGTTTGACACAGTCACACACACAGCAGACCTCTGAAGTGAGAGACATGAGCTCCTCCTGTACTGGCGTCAAAAACTATATATGTGTGTAGTGCACATATAAATCCATCAAGTGCTCAGTCTTACTGTGCAGGTACACAGGTGTATCACGCAGACAGAGATAGATAGATAGATAGATAGATAGATAGATAGATAGATAGATAGATAGATAGATAGATAGATAGATAGATAGATAGATAGATAGATAGATAGATAGACAGATAGATAGATAGATAGATAGACAGATAGATAGATAGGAAATAATACATAGATGATAGAACAACAAAAATAGCATTAGAACATAAGAATGATAGAATGACAGACAGACGGACGGACGGACGGACGGACAGATAGATAGATAGATAGATAGATAGATAGATAGATAGATAGATAGATAGATAGATAGATAGATAGATAGATAGATAGATAGATATACAGAAGAATGATACAGAGAAAGAACAGTAGATTAAAAGAAAGGTAGAGTGGCCGATAGAATGAAATAAAGAACATAAATACAATAATATACAGGTGTTGTTCATATAGTTCGAATATCATCAAAAACTTAATTTATTTCACTAATTCCATTCAAAAAGCAAAACTTGTATATTATTGGTGAAGGGAAGGAAAAAATGTGGTAGAAAAAAGTGTACAAGCAATAGGGATAACCGCACCCTAGAGAGGATTGTGTAACAAAACCCATTCAAAAAGGTCGGGGAGATTCACAAAGAGTGGACTGCGACTGGAGTCAGTGCTTCAAGAACCACTACACACAGACGTATACAAGACATGGGTTTCAGCTGTCGCATTCCTTGTGTCAAGCCACTTTTGAACAACAGACAGCGTCAGAAGCGACTCGCTTCAAAAAGGACTGGACTGCTGCTGAGTGGTCCAAAGTTATATTCTCTGATGAAAGTAAATTTTGCATTTCCTTTGGATATCAGGGTCCCAGAGTCTAGAGGAAGAGAGGAGAGGCACACAATCCATGTTGCTTGAGGTCCAGTGTAAAGTTTCCACAGTCAGTGATGGTTTGGGGTGCCATGTCATCTGCTGGTGTTGGTCCACTGTGTTTTCTGAGGTCCAAGGTCAACATAGCCATATACCAGGAAGTTTTAGAGCACTTCATGCTTCCTGCTGCTGACCAACTTTATGGAGATGCAGTTTTCATTTTCCAACAGCATTGGCATCTGCTCACAGTGCCAAAGCTTCCAGTACCTGGTTTAAGGACCATGATATCCCTGTTCTTAATTGGCCAGCAAACTTGCCTGACCTTAACCCCATAGAAAATCTATGGAGTATTGTGAAGAGGAAGATGCGATATGCCAGACCCAACAATGCAGAAGAGCTGAAGGCCACTAACAGAGCAACCTGGGCTCTCATAACACCTGAGCAGTGCCACAGACTGATCGACTCCATGCCACGCCGCATTGATGCAGTAATTCAGGCAAAAGGATCCCCAACTAAGTATTGAGTGCTGTACATGCTCATACTTTTCATTTTCATACTTTTTAGTTGTCCAAGATTTCAAAAAAGCCTTTCTTTGTATTGGTCTTATATTCAAATTTTCTGAGAAACTGAATTAGGGATTTTCCTTAGTTGTCAGTTATAATCATCAAAATTAAAAGAAATAAACATTTGAAATATATACGTCTCTGTGTGTAATGAATGAATATAATATACAAGTTTCACTTTTTGAATGGAATTAGTGAAATAAATAAACTTTTTGATATTCTAATTATATGACCAGAACCTGAATAGGAAGAACGATAAACAGAACGAAAGAATGGCAGATAGAATAATATAACACTATGTAAAAAATGAAAGAAGGATACAAAGAACGATAGAAAGAATGACAGAATGATAGATAGATAGATAGATAGATAGATAGATAGATAGATAGATAGATAGATAGATAGATAGAGATAGAACAGTAAATACACTGATAACAGTAGACAGAATGATTGAAATAATGATAGATAGAACTACTATAGAAAGAGGTACAGAATAATAGAAAAAAAAAAACAATTGATAGAAAGAACAATAAATAGAATGACAGAAGATTACTAGAACCAAGAGGTAAGACCATATTAGCCTGGTTCTGTTGTCTCGGCACCGGCTTTGTACTGAACATTGCATACATTTTAATATCTTGCATTATAATCTTTCACGTCCACTGCGTTCTCATAACTCTGGCCATTTGATAAAATACCAAAATCAACTGCGGGCGGCAGATCCTTTTCTTATTTAGTGGCCAAACTCTGGATCAATCTATCTAGCGTTGTTTCCATCTCTTTAACCTGGCATACACATAACACACATATCATATTTCTACCATTAAAGAGTAAATAAACCCTAAACCAACTTTTTTTAGTTAATGATCTGTAAGAATGGGGCTTTATTAGTGCTGTTCATTGATTCGAGTGGCTTTTTTGACATTTGAGTATAAAGTGTTTTAATTCTACAATATATGGTGTTAAAACGTCTGAGTGCTGCCCTCTTCAGGTTGAATGGTGGCTACTGCAGTTGATTTTGTCCTATTGGATGTTGCGGTGACAAGTGACGTAAGCGGTGGCAGGTGACGTATGCAGTTTCCAGCTCACCACGCCCCTTGGTACGAGCTACCACGCCCTTGGCAGTATAAAACCATCTTGTTCCGTCAAAATCACTGTAGTGAGTCAGGAGTTGGAATTGCGAGTATCGAAAACGACCAGGATAGACTATTATAAGCATCTATTTGGCATAGCAATTATATAGTTATTTAGATTATTTTGTGTAGCCTATGTAGTTAATTAGCATAGTTGTTAGTGTAATGTTAGTATTGTTAGAAGCATATTTAGTTAGTAGCATAGTATTGCATCAGTTAGGATAGCTTCAAGTTAGCCTAGATTTATCTGTATTTAGTACAGTGGTAAGGATGGTACGTAGGTGTAGTGTTGCTGGTTGCGACAGCACTGCTGGACTTCATAGTTTTCCAGCAGACTTGAAAATTAGGCGCCAGTGGTTGCATGCACTTGGCCTGGAAGATCGCGACTTCTCGCCTAGAGCTGGAGTGTGCAAACTGCATTTTACGTGGGATTGCTTCTCCAACGCAATGGAGGTGGAAGGGGCTTCTCCACACAGCTCGCGCTGAAAAGCGACGCGGTGCGGGAGTTAAGAGTGCAGTTTGAGCCACAGACACCTCGACATCCTCCACTTCAGGTGAAGGTGGGGGAGAAAAGTCCTCTACTTCAAATGAACGCTCTGTTGCAAAGCTACTTGCGTCTCTACAGTCTTTCTCCATTTTAGCGACTCTGACAGCAGCTGTCAATCATTCCGTCACTGCGGGTCTCAGGTTCACGCCCCACACACTCAGCCCCATCCTCGGTATATCCCTTCTATCTCCGCTGTGCTCTGCCCACTTTTCAGCATTTTTCAAATATTGCCAGTGGGTGGAGTCAGGCTCTGACCAGAGGTTACGTTACCCTTTAAAGTCTATTAAAAGATTGCTAGACTGCATTAAATAGGTCAGCCGGAACTGGGAACCTTTCTCAAACCCAAATGTACATACTACATAGTAAGAAGAATCACATGTACTAAGTATTTCACTGTAGCCATACGGATCCAGCCAATACCCAGTCCATATGGTGGACCTAGAGATGACCTCTACAGCCCTGAACGTCATCAGAGGCCAGGACAACTAGATGCATCCCAGAAACAGATCCCTGTGAAGACCTCGTCACCTCGACAACCATCGGCACAAGACCACTGGAACCAGGCGAGTCCTCTGCACAACCTGACCTGTGTTGCAGCCTGGAATTAAACCACACCATGCTGGTTTCATCTGGCTACAAGAGAACTGGCCCCCGGATTAAGCCTGGTTTCTCCCAAGGTTTTTTCACCAATGGAGTTTTGGTTCCTTGCTACTGTCACCTTTGGCTTGCTTAGTTAGGGACACTTAATTTCTGGCAATATTGTCGGCATGATTGCTGATGACATCACTGAATCAACAATGACCTGACGTTTTTATTGTCCTCTTGCATTATTGACCAACTGTTTTCCTGTTTGACACTTTAAAGCTGCTTTGACACAATCGGCATTGTATAAAGCGCTAAACAAATAAAGGTTACTTGACTGGATAGAACAATAGACAAAACAATTGAAAGAATGACAGAATGATAGATAGAACAATAGAAAGTACAGAATGACAGTAAGAATGAATGGTAGATATAATGATAGAAAGAACAGAGAATAGAATGATAGAACAGTAGAAAAAACAACAGAATGATAGACAGACAGTAAGATAGAGGAGGAGAGAGAGAGACATTCTGTAATTGTTGAAGGAATGGACTTTATTGAATTCATAATAATAAAGCATCAGAACACATTCATTGACAAATTTACAAAAAAAAAAAATGCAAAATAACACAAGCTCAAGTGTCTGGAGGATGTGAGATGTGAGAAGCGTCTTCTAATGCAACACTAGAAATGTCATTTTGATCATGTTCTGTAAAGGTTGCAGGGTGAACGCAGTCTGTCCTAACACAACCTCCTACAACAATCAAATCAGACACTTCTTTCCGAAGGTGAGGTTGGGTATTTTCAGACATGCATATGAAACACCCACACAGTAGAGCAAAAGTCTGTTTAAAAACATATAGATCTAGTCGTTAGGTTCTCGACCACTCACTTAAACAATAAAACCATTCATACACGCCATGTGCGTGTCATTTATACTGTCTTATAGGATGCACGTTATGAAAACTCCTAACACCTTCGTGGGTGTTTTTCTCACCCTTTTGTCTGTACCTCCTGTGCACAGTCTTCATGCTTGTTTTTGCCCCAGTTTTGCTGAAGCGGCAATACAGACATGTGCATTTATAAAAATTGACCGACTTAAATTAAGCATAAATCTTTTTTCTTGATGTGCAAAAAAAGCTAAAATCATTACTTGGTGATTCCCATCTGGTACATCTGCACATTCTGTATTTGACATACATTGCAATCAAGGTAGCCTGTACATTTAGCCAGTGTGCATGTTTCTCTGGAACTGAAACCATGACTTGGGCCTTTCTGATGCCATCCTTTACCAGTAATCTTAAAACTGGCAGCTTGTGTGTTTTCAGCCTTGTGATTCAACCAATCTTCCTGAAGGCCATTCTGAAGGTCATGCAAGAAACCACATGTTCAAGTTCTCACTTTTCAGTTGCTGGCACAGGAAAACTCAAGCTCAGTTCCTCCTCAGCCTCTTCCGGTGCGCTTATTTTGATTCTGACCTCTTGCGAGGGTGGATTTGTCTCTTGCTGCGGTCTGCTGATGAGGGGAACGCCTTCTTCGCAAAGTCCTGCCTCTTCCTTTTTATCACCCGAGTTGGAGCCCAAAATCACCATTCCAGGAGAGTAGATGTAGATGGACCCTAAAATAGACAAATGAGGATGAAGTCAACATGATTGGCAACTTAAAATCAAAACTGACCCCTATTTAAGCCCTAGGCGTTATCAGGCATCATACGTATACTGCATACTAAGGTACTTTTTTGACCGAAATCTAATTGGAATCATTATTTATTTATTTATTTATTTATTCATTTATGTCTCTTGTGCTCACCAAGGCTGCATTTATTTGATCAATAATACAGTAAAAACAGCCATAATATTAAATATTATTTACATTTTAAATAACTTTTTTATTTTAAAATTTCATGTTTTATTCCTGTGATGCAAAGCTGAATTTTCAGCATCATTACTCCAGTCTTCAGTGTCTCATGATCCTTCAGAAATCGTTTTTCTATAGTGATTTGAGGTCATATATTTTTTTGTATTATTATTATTACTTATGCATTATTATTAATAACTGTTCTCATTATCAATGATTTTTGCTGCATCATTTTTTTTTAATAAATCCCAGACTTTTGAATGATGGTTTCCAAAAAAATTAAAAATAAGCAGTACAATTAAGTTGCCATCAAAGAAATAAACTGTATTTTAAAATATATTCAAATATAAAACTGTTAGTTTAAATTGTAACAATATTTCACAATGTTATTGATTTTACTGTATTTTTGATCAAATGAACGCAGCCTTTGTGCGAAGACTTCAATCAAAAAACAAAAAAATTATTTATACATATATGTGTGTGTGTGTGTGTGTGTGTGTGTGTGTCTGTGTGTGTGTGTGTGTGTGTGTGTTGCATTAGAAGGCACCGTAATGCACCGAAGGCACCAGCCTTAGCTTTGGAATGCAGCTTAAAATACTAAAATAGAGGAAACGAGACTGGGTGTTTTTGAATAAACTCCAACAGGAGCAGTAAATAGTCTGACTGGCATTGCTTGTTGATTAAATTTTTATTCTTGGTCAGTTTTTCATACAGTAGCTTGAGTGTTTTTATTATTACAGGCTACTGAGTCTTGGCAAAGACAAACACACACACACACACAACAGGAAGTAAAATGGGAATAAAGACAATAGAGTACTTGAAGATAAAATGCTCTGTGATTAAGTGTTGAGGAAACATGAGGTGTGTCTGTTCCAGAAGTTAAAAGACAGAAGATCTTAATCACAAGTCAAACAAACAATTTAAAAACATTCAAGATCCAGCCTGCAAATGTGAGTTGCCAGTACTAACAAAAAAATAAATATTCTTTGGAAGGAATTGCAAAATGCTTCTGGCTTGCAAATTAATAGCTGCCCATAAATAGACAGCTAATCATCCTTTACTTATTAGACACAGAATCATTTTCTGTCTTCTGTGAAACACAAAAGGAGAATTATTTTTCTTACCCCAATGGCACAGTTTTGTTTTCTTTGGATACAAAATGCACTTTAACATGGTGTTTGCTCATAAATGTGTCTTAGCAGTGTGTGGACACAACCACCTTAAAATGATAAAAATCCATTCACTTCTTTTTTTTTTATCCCCAAAAACCCTAAACAGTCTAAATTTTCAAGTTAATATGACATCATATTGCTCAAGCCCCGCCCATGACTGTTGTGGCCAGTTGTACGCTGTCTGCCATTATCTCTGTACTCAAGCAGCTGTAGCGACATGTTTTTCACATTAAATCTCATGTCAAGTAAATGTATCTTAATTTAAGAATGTGCTGTGCTAGAAAACCAGACAAAATACTGAGGAAAAGCATCATTTTCTGCAGCGTCCATATGATTTATGAACTATAATCCAGAAGTCATTCAACAGATCCGAGTGATAAAATAAACTTAAATTCAAGAGCTATATTAGAAGCGAAGATGCTAAAAAATACCTATTTATGGTTTGAAATATAATACACAAATCGTACAGACCCATTTTTGTGGTGCTTTTTTGTGTTTAATCATGACAGACTTTTTAATCCTTTAAATCTTCTATGAAGATTATGTACAGTGAGTTCAAATTCAAATGCAATGCAATGCAAATTTAACAAAGACATTTAGGGGACTCACCAACAGTATTGCTGACGTTCTCACCCTTCCCATTGTGCTCCATTGTGACCTGCTGCACAGCTCCGGATTGGGGCATCGGCCCCGTACTCTGACCTTTGACCTCTCTGCCAGCACTGCAGACTGGTATTGTAGTCTCCGATTGGGAATTAGACAAAATTTGATTGTCAGATGCAGTTTGACTCCAGGGTAGATTATCTTCCTATAGGGACCATGAAACAAAATTAAAGGAAACCTGATCATTTTAAAGGAATTTTATTTTAAAGGAACACTTAAAAAAAAAAAATTGCTGAAGAATTACTCTCCCTCAGGCCATCCAAGATGTAGATGAGTTTGTTTCTTCATAGGAACAGATTTGGAGAAATAAACATTCCATCACTTGCTCACGAATGGATCCTCTGCAGTGAATGGGTGCCGTCAGAATGAGAGTCCAAAAAGGTAATAAAAATATCACAACAGTCCATCAATTAAAGGTTTGAAAGTTTGAAAGTAACCAATCCATCAAGAAGCTTTTAACTTCAAACCATTGCTTCCGGATAAAAATTGAGTCCTCTTTACCTAATAACGCTTTCTTCGGTAAAAGTCTGAATCAGGAGAGAAATCTGCACAGATCAAAACAGGACTTATGGACTGGTGTTTTGTCCAGAACTGTCTTAAGGAGTCAAACATAGCTTTCAAACACAGCTTTTGGCTTCACAAGATGTTAACCGATGGACTGGAGTGGTGTGGATTACTTTTGATGTTTTTATCAGCTGTTTGGTCTCTCATTCTGACGGCACCCATTCACTGCAGAGCATCCATTGCTGAGCAAGTAAAGGAAAGTCAATTTCTCCAAATCTGTTGTGATGTAGAAACAAACTCATCTACTTATTTGATGGCCTGAGGGTGAGTAAATTTCCAACAAATTTTCATTTTTGTGTGAACCATTCCTTTAAACAATCAGTTATATGAACAAAATCAAGTTTATATCTTTTATTTTGACATGCAATCACACAGAAGTACTTACATGTTGTCTGTTTATAAAACCTAAAATGAAAACAAGAAATAAGTCAATAGGGTGCATATGTCAGACATTGTGAGCAGCTCAAGTAGGTGCAACAGTGATAGTGTGAGCTGTTTGTTGCGTGCTTAGGCGTTCTGTGGTTTCTCGGGTTGTTATGGATGTGTTAAATGCATGTCATTCTGAAACACTGTGAATGTTTATGCTGAATCTGACCTTATGGGAATTAAAACACGTGAGAGAAAATGCAATGCATTTTACTGTAATAACTGATCTGGGTGGATTCCAGGCCACTAATAGCCACTACACTGCACTTTAGACATGACAATACAATGATGTGGTTCCAAAAGGAGTTTCTTGGGTTTTTGAAAATACACAAAAAACATTACTGCTGACAAATACAGCATCATTACAGAGTTGTGTTATTTGTGTTGATTTCAAGCCCTATTCAATTCTGAAATATTCAAAAGAACCACTGCATTTGATCTTTATATCATACCAAACCATTTTAAAAGGGTTTTCTTTGCCACGTTTTTCATCAGGATACAGAATCCAGCCATGAACAAGATTATCAACATTAAGATTAATAGCAGCAGCAAGTGGGACTGGATTTCTTCTGCCTTGTCTTTGAGTTGTACAGTGACCCCTGGTGATGACAACAAAACAAAAGTTAATGTAACAGAACTATTTTTATTTTGACATTATATTATGTATTATTTAAATCAGCACAACATACACTACCATATATACATAAATACTTTTTTGGTTTAAAAAAAATTATATATAAATATATGCATTATGGTAGTGACAATTGCGCTTAATTGTTATGAAAACACTGCAATAAAAATCCTAATATTTCTGTATTGTTTTTATTTTATTTTAGTTATTTAGTTATCTGGTTACTATTTTCCTCACTTTAAGTTTACTTTTTTTTTTTTTTTTTTAAAGACAACACCTCCCAACAGTGAATCCAGTGTCATGTTTTGTCAGTACCTGTCATGGGAATGGACGTGCTATTGAAAGTGGTGGTAGTAATGATATTTTTGGTAGAGGACGAGGCTGGCTTGACTGTTGTGGCATTCACACACTCAGTGTCCTGTGTCGCTGTGCCCTCTTTGAGCATTATCATTCCCAACTGAACACAACTGTGGAAAAATACAGAGAGAGAATGCATGAGACAAGACCACGTTGGTCTTAATATTGTGTGTTTGTAAGGCAGCACTGGTTTGATATTCCTCAAATACTGTGGTTAGTGTTTGTTCTGAATCCTCTACTAAATAATCTGCAAATAATTCGACCTTAAGTTGAACTTTCCCATATAGAATGTTCAGAACTCAAAATAACCGACAGAGCTGATAGCACTGTACTTTGCATACCTAAATATGATTGTTCTTCTTTCTGACATATATTTTCATACTAAATTGTGGTAGGGCTTACGGTATCTTCTAACCATATACAGTATTTAACTATTTATAGCCGCTTGGACTCTTCAAAGTGGCTGTGTGCTGATTCCCATACACATATGACAACAACAAAAAAAAGAGGTGACAAGTAGAAACCTCAAAGATAAATATGTGTGTGAGAGATAAAGAAAGTGAGCAACAGACAGAGAGCGATAGAGTGAATAAAAAAGTGTGAAACCTGCTACTGTGTGACCACATATGACTCTTTGACCACATATGACTCTTCATCTTTCCTTTAAATGAATTTCTGCTGTGTTCATCCCCTTTTTAAAACAGCTGAATTGTTAAATGAAGGACTAGCTGCTTAGTGCCAATTGTGTAAATGACATAGCTCCTCAAAACATGCTTATAAAATGTATTTATGTCTGCTAAAATATTAGTTGCCACAATGCTATCTTACTGAAAGTCAAAAGAGCCAACCTGTATGATATTCTGGCCCCTGTATGGTTTGAATGCAAGTCTGAAGGATTTGCATTTACTAATGGTTATTTCTGGATGCAATTTTATGTAAGCTTGTTTCCATCATAAAAATAAAAACAGTTCTGACAGTTCTGAGGAAAAAAGCAGATGCCATGTCTGTTTTGGTTTGGTTTATAATCATGTATTTTTGTCCCTTATTTTGTAATTTCATCGTAGACATGTTTCCTGTTTAGTCATGCTTCCTGGTTCCTTGTAGTGTAATTCCTTTATTTGTCATATGGAAGGTCGATAGGGCCAAAAGTCTTTAAATGGAATGTGAAATTTGACTGTCAAAGCACTGTTTATCAATGTTTGCATGGCAACACTCACAGCAGCCAATGCAACTTCTGTATTTGAGACTATATTTGCATATGTGACATAATGATAGGTTGGTATATAGATAGATAAACATCAGTTGTCATGTTTATTCTTTAATGTTTTTTTAATGATACAGTGGTATCCATGTATGCTTTTGTTCTTAGAAATAAAAACCATTTAGTCCAGTTGGACAATGGACTGACTGAAACTGATAGTTAATGTTCTACTCTATAAAGCGTGCACAGCAGAGCCACAGCACAGTGCAGCAGGAGTCAGAATTCACTGATCATGTGAAGAGAGTGAGAAAGATGCTTTCAAAACAAGATGGCGCCGCACATGGCTGCTTCAGTGCTTGGCTCTCCAGTGTTTGTACTGTTTTTGTTAGTTTTTCCTGTTTTTTGTTTAACAAACACGATCAGTTTCACCAGGGATGAATTGCTGAACATTCGGCAGAACACACCACAGGATATTTTTCCGGATTTCAATTATTCAGACGTTTTACTGAACATTGTTATCGGAGGATAAGTGGCGCTGATCAAGCGCTTCAGGACGCGCAGACGGGGAAAGCGAGCGGGAGCGCTCGTCAGACTCAGGAAGCGTGGATTTTGAACGCCGTTGCCTAGCATCCATCTCGCAAATCTCCGCTCTCTACCCAACAAAACAGACAAACTCCTTATGCTCTCTCGGACAAATAAGGATTTCTCTCACTCTGCTGCTCTGTGTTTCACGGAAACCTGGCTGAATGACGCCATACCGGACAGCGCACTCCATCTGCCGGGCTTTCAGCTGTTCAGAGCGGACCGCGACGCAGAATCAACGGGGAAATCGCGCGGCGGCGGGACATGCTTTTACATCAATGAACGGTGGTGTACAGATGTAACTGTGTTAAAGAAGATGTGCTGTCCTGATCTAGAAACGCAGTTTATCAACTGCAAGCCGTTCTATTCGCCACGGGAGTTTCACTCGTTCATTCTGGTTAGTGTTTACATTCCTCCGCAAGCGCACGTAAGCCTGGCTTTACAGAAACTCGCTCATCAGATCACAGAGACAGAACAACAACACCCGGACTCTGTTTTAATCATTCTTGGGGATTTTAATAAAGCCAATCTCTCCCGTGAACTGCCAAAATACAGACAGCATGTTATATGTTCCACCAGAGACAGTAATATATTGGATCACTGTTACACCACAATAAAGGATGCATATCACTCTGTTCCACGAGCAGCTTTGGGACGTTCTGATCACTGTCTGGTTCATCTTATACCATCCTACAAGCAGAAACTTAAATCTGCTAAACCTGCAGTAAAGACTGTGAAGAGATGGACCAGCAAAACAGAGCAGGATTTACAATCTTGTTTTGACCTCACTGATTGGAGTTTTTGAAGCTGCTACCACAGATCTGGACGAACTCACAGAGACTGTAACATCCTATATTAGTTTCTGTGAGGATATATGCATTCCTACCAGGACTTATTTAACATTCAACAATGATAAGCCATGGTTTACAGTAAAACTCAGACACCTTCGTCAGGCCAAAGAGGATGCCTACAGAAATGGGGACAGGGTCTTGTACAATCAGGCCAGGAACACACTGAACAAAGAGATTAGAGCGGCTAAAAAGACCTACGCTAAAAAGTTGGAAGACCAGTTTACTTCCAACGACTCAACTTCAGTGTGGAGAGGACTGAGAGCCATAACAAACTACAAGACACCATTCCCTTGCACTGAGGCTAATCAACGACTTGCTAACGACCTGAATGAGTTTTATTGTAGATTTGAAACCCCCAACACCCACTCTGACCATCTCCCTACACAACCATTAACACCTGCAATCCCCTTCTCCATACCTCCTGCTCTTCAAATCTGTGAAGATGATGTGCGCCAGGTCTTCAAGAAAAACAAAAGAAGAAATGCACCAGGCCCAGATGGCGTTACACCAGCCTGTCTGAAAATCTGTGCTGACCAGCTGGCCCCCATCTTTTCACAGATCTTCAACAGATCCCTGGAGTTGTGTGAAGTGCCTTCCTGCTTCAAACGCTCCACCATAATCCCCATTCCAAAGAAACCCAAGATAACAGGACTTAACGACTACAGACCTGTGGCTCTAACGTCTGTCTTCGTGAAGTCGTTTGAAAAACTGGTTCTGGCTTATCTGAAGGACATCACTGGACCCTTACTGGACCCCCTGCAGGTTGCTTACTGAGCAAAAAGGTCAGTGGATGATGCAATCAACATGGGATTGCACTTCATCCTGCAACATCTGGACAAAACAGGGACTTATGTGAGGATCCTGTTTGTTGACTTTAGTTCGGCTTTCAACACCATCATCCCAACAACCCTCCAGACCAAACTGACCCAGCTCTCTGTTCCTAGCTCTATCTGTCAGTGGATCACCAGCTTTCTGACAGATAGGCAACAGTTAGTGAGACTGGGGAAATTCATGTCAAACAGCTGCTCCACCAACACTGGTGCCCCTCAGGGATGTGTTCTCTCCCCTCTGCTCTTCTCCCTGTACACCAACGACTGCACCTCTAAAGACCCCTCTGTCAAGCTCCTGAAGTTTGCAGACGACACTACAGTCATCGGCCTCATCCAGGACGGTGACGAGTCTGCTTACAGACAGGAGGTTGAGCAGCTGGCTGTCTGGTGCAGTCTTAACAACCTGGAGCTGAACACGCTCAAAACAGTGGAGATGATTGTGGACTTTAGGAGAAACCCCCTTGCACTTTCCCCCCTCACCATCATGAACAGCACTGTGGCTGCAGTGGAGTCATTCAGATTCCTGGGAGCCACCATCTCTCAGGACCTGAAGTGGGACAATCACATTGACTCCATTGTGAAAAAAGCCCAACAAAGGTTGTACTTCCTTCGCCCGCTGAGGAAGTTTAACCTGCCACAGGAGCTGCTGAAACAGTTCTACTCAGCCGTCATTGAGTCAGTCCTGTGTACTTCAATAACTGTCTGGATTGGCTCAGCTACAAAATCAGACATCAGAAGACTACAAAGAACTGTTCGGACTGCCGAAAGGATTATTGGTGCTCCTCTGCCCACCCTTCAAGAACTGTATACATCCAGAGTGAGGAAAAGGGCTCAGAAAATCACTCTGGATCCCTCACATCCAAGTCACCCCATCTTTGAACTTTTACCATCTGGCCGGCGCCTCAGAGCTGCAAATACCAGAACAGCAAGGCACAAGGATAGTTTCTTCCCCCAGGCAATCTACCTAATGAACAGTTAAATGCTCCCCAATTATGCTTATAAATGTGCAATATCCTTATATTTATTTGTTAACCCTCCATCCTAGAACATTCCTGCATCTCACTCAATCCTATTCCATTATCATTTATAGCACAATTGTTTATACACTTATTTATTTGCCAATTTGTAATTCTCCTTTTTGTAGTGTGTGTTTTTTTTTTGTCTGTGTGTTGTTGTCTCTGTGTACTGGAAGCTTATGTCCCTTAAACAAATTCCTTGTATGCGCAAGCATACTTGGCAATAAAGCTCTTTCTGATTCTGATTCTGATGTGAGTCTGAGCATGCAATTGTTCACAGAGAATTTGGCTTTCAAGCGAAATTTAAAAGTAAAGTAAGAGACCGCTGCTTAAACCAGAGAAGGTGAACATGTTGGTTCTGTTGGTTGAACAAGTCGGTTCTGTAATCAGTAGTAAATCTCCATCGCCTGCTTTGAGATGGAGCAGCACTTACTACACAGAGACATAGTTCACTGACAAGGAACACAAAAAATTGCGGATGATATAATCGTACAATTATGAAATAGAATAAATCACTCGCGATAATGACAGCAGCTTGAAAGCGTGCATGTGAAAATACCACATTTAATAACATGTTTTTACTCCAAACTCACTTCATAACGTCAGTCGAGTGTTTGAAATAAATCATTCTGTGAGATGATGTGGATTCTTACACAGAATAAGGCATGCATTATTTCATAGTATTCTAAGCAGTGATAAATAAATTCTATATCGATTAGCATTGCAATATTATATAATTTATTATAACGAAAGTTATAATAAGACAAAATCAGATAAACCGTTTATTGTTTATTAGTCACGTTGAATCAATGAAAGCAGTTAAGTCTTCTGTTTATTCAGAATCGCTATAGGAATTTCTTGGGTTTCTTCTGCGTGGCGTATTTGGAGTTTCATCGCGAGAGCGCCCTCTGGACTTCGAATGGAGATTTACTGCTGAACACAGAACCGTTCTTTACTGGGAGATACGCATGACAATCGCAGTTTTAGCCTAACCGTGATTACGATTTTAAATTCGATTTATCGTGCAGCCCTATAATAGATGTTTTTTTTTTTTTTTGAGTGCTCAAAATATGGAACTATTACTATTGGGCGTATCATTTCCCCACATGCTCTGTGCGCGGTAGACCAATCACAACAGACTGGGCCATCTGTCCAATCAGAGAAGAGTATGTTCATGGAAAAGGAGGGGTTTAGAGAGAGTGAATCTTAGAACTGCTTTGAACAACTCCTTTGATAGTCGTTGGACAGTGAGTTGAGAAAACTAAAGCATTTTTTGACATTGCCTGCATGTAGACCTATTGTAGGAGACTTCTAAAACAATATTAGGAACCTTAAAAATTGCATTATAGGGTCACTTTAACATGACCATAATGTGCATCTATGCATAAAAAATCTTGTGAGTTCCGTTTATAGACTTTTGCTCCATCTGCCTTCCATATACCCCTGATGTGATCCTTGTTCTTTAGTTCTTGTGTCTTCTCATTAGTTTATTGTCATTTATTAGTTCCACTTTGTCATTGGGTATGGTCATGTGTTTCCCCATGTCCATCAGGTTTGTGTATTAGTGTATTTTTTTCCCTGTAACTACTGTGTGGTGAGTTTTGTCAAGTTTAAGTCTGCTCACATTCATGTCATTATTAAATTCTGTTTATTTGTGCTACTTTTTGGGCCAGTTGTCCTCAGTGGGTTATTGTTACATCAGAACTGTGTAACACTTCACAATTCAATTTTCAGACCATATGGTGCAAATGCAAGAAGAAAAAGATTTAACCATACATTCTTTTTTTCCCCCCTCCAGAATATGAAAGCAATTAATGCGCTAAATTGCACGTTGCAAGTGTCATTGAAAACCATTATAAATAAAATTCTAAACGTGACACAGGGATGAAGACAGTGATATAAAAATCCCAAATTCATTATATTTATAGCTACAATTTGTTAATAAAGTATAGGTTACTACGTACAGGAAAGCAGATGAGAATATGAACCCAACATGCTGAAATGAATGTTTTCCTCCTACATAGGCTTAATGGAAAAAGATAGTGGTATAAAAAGGACTAATTTGATATACACCTTATTAATGTTGCAAACAATATTGCCTACTGGGAAGCAGATGTGACCGGAATATGAACTCGACATGCACACGTGTTTTCCTCACAAGAAAAAAAAAATGATTTGAAAAAACTTAATGTGGCTTAAGGCATTAAGATAGCAATCATACTGAACAAAATTAGAAACACAACACTTGTTTTTGGACCCATTTTTCATGAGCTGAACTTAAGATCTAAGAGTTTTTCTATGTACACAAAAGGCCTATTTCTCTCAAATATTGTTGAAAAATCTGTCTAAATCTGTGTTAGTGAGAACTTCTCCTTTGCCAAGATAATCCATCCTCTTCACAGGTGTGACACATCAAGATACTGATTAGACAGCATGATTATTGTACAGGTGTGCCTTAGGCTGACCACAATAAAAGGCCACTCTAAAATCTGCAGTTTTATCACACAGCACAATGCCACAGATGTTACAAGTTTTGAATGAGAATGCAATTATCATGCTGACTGCAGGAATGTCCACCAGAGCTGTTTCCCGTGAACTGAATGTTCATTCTCTACCATAAGCCGTCTCCAAAGGTGTTTCAGAGAATTTGGCAGTACATCCAACCAGCCTCACAACCGCAGACCATGTGTAACCACACCAGCCCAGGACCTCCACATCCAGCATCTTCACCTCCAAAATCGTCTGGGACCAGCCACCCGGACAGCTGCTGCAACAATCAGTTTACATAACCAAAGAATTTCTGCACAGAATTTCTATCAGAAACCGTCTCAGGGAAGCTCATCTGCATGCCCGTCGTCGTAACTAACTTTAGTAGACAAATGCTCACATTCAATGGCGTCTGCCACTTTGGAAAGGTGTTCCCTTTATGGAAGATTCCCGGTTTTCACTGTACCGGGCAGATGGCAGAGTACGTGTATGATGTTGTGTGGGTGAGTGGTTTGCTGATGTCAATGTTGTGGATCGATTGGCCCATGGTGGCGGTGGGTTTATGATATGGGCAGGCGTAAGTTATGGACAACGAAAACAGGTGCATTTTATTGATGGCATTTTGAAAGCACAGAGGTACCGTGACGAGATCCTGAGGCAACTGTTGTGCCATTCATCCACGACCATCACCTCATGTTGCAGCATGCACGCCCCATGTTGCAAGGATCTGTACACAATTCCTGGAAGCTGAAAACATCCTTAGTTCTTGCATGGCCAGCATACTCACCAGACATGTCACACTTTGAGCATGTTTGGGATGCTCTGGATCGAGTATACGCCAGCATGTTCCAGTTCCTCCCAATATCCAGAAACTTCACACAGCCATTGAAGAGGAGTGGACCAACTCCTCAATCCACTCCACAATCAACAACCTGATCAACTCTATGTGAAGGAGATGTTGCAAATGACTGGTTTTCTGACTCTGCTGCCACGGACTTTCCACAGTTGTATCAGCTACCAGTTAGATAATTTGAGGTAATGTTTGAACTATAAAATCAACATTTTAAAAACTTTAGTTATTATAATGTCTGCTATGCGTAGCTACCACTTTCCATGACCGCTTTTCACATTTCGCTGTGGCTGCAGCATTGTTGGTATGAGCTGCTGACCAGTTAGGATCCATCATTTGTGGTATGTAGCCTGCTGCGAAAACTACTTAACATGCAAATAATTTATAAACATTTACTCTAAGCTCAGCTGCCATTCTTTGTGAATGTCGTGCTTCGTATCATCTGAATATATATATATAATTCAAACACTTAACGTGAAACTTTGTGAGTTGCATTCATATTCTGGTCCATTCGGCTCGTCTGTATAGTATGCTTAAGTTTATGCTGAGTTTCTTATTTTAATATCACTGTCTTAATGCATAAGCATTGTTTTTAAATAATGGTTTTATTGGAGGAAAACACTTAACATCAGACTTTGCGAATTGCATTCATATTCCAGCCACATCTGCTTGCCTGTATATAGTTTGCAACATAAACAATGTTTATACTGAATTTGGCCTTTTTACAACACTGTCTTCTTCTATAAAGCCACGTTTGTTTATTTATATGGGGGAAAAACTTAACGTGCATTTCATCATGTTGTGTTCATATTGTTGCCTCTTTCTTGTACGTAGAAGGCTATATATTTTATTAATAAACTGTATACCGAATTTGGGCTTTTTAGATCACTTTTTAAATATCGCTTAATGCGCTTATTGTGCAATGTATGCTTCCATATTCCGGCTATTTTGCTTGTTTGAAAATATGCTTTATTAATAAAGTGTGTACTGAATTTGGATCGTCAATGTTATGGTTTTAGTAGGCTACATTGCATTCAAGCATTCTGCGGCCACACCCCTGCGCTAGTGGTACAGCCCACAGCGCAAATTGCAAGGTGGTTGAAAAATAGAAAATTGTTTAGATTTAATTTATTATTTATTATTATTTAATTTATAAAAATGTCATCTTACTCACTCAGTATGAGGACTGCAGGCTTCTAGAGATGCTGTGCTGGAGAACGTGCCTTTTCCACAGGGAACACATGGTTTATGGCAGTTTGTGTCAAAATTGCTTCCATTAGTGCAATAAAAACCTGGTTTACAGATGCAAACTCTAGTGCATGGAGTAACTTCCTTCTTATCCTCTGTTTCACCCAAAAACACAAAAACAGAGAGAGCCGTCAATGAACAAAAATTCTACAAAATCATCCTTACATCTTATCTGCTGTTTATTAAATTAATATTAAAAACGTTTGAATTGTACTGTTGAATTGTTTTCACACTACACTTAATCCAGATTAGGGACTCTTCACACAAATTTGTATTTATTTATTTACAGACACACACACACATGCGCACACACACACACACACATATATTTGCATTATGGTAATGACAATTGTGCTTAATTGTCATGAAAACTATGCTACAAAAATCCTAATATTTCTACAACAGGCTTAATTTTCTTTTTGCAAAATGTTGTCCTTTATCAGTGTTATTTTAGTAGCACTGAGATACTATTATAGTTTATAATATGATAATATTATAGTCAATAAATCATTTGAATAAATAGTTTTATATTTTACCATTTCTTTTTGATTCACTAATTTTGTTGTATGTTTTCAATTTTTTTGTAGTTTATTTTTTTTATTTTATTATTATTATTATTTTATCTATATAGTTTTTCTTAATTTTTATTTTAGTTTGAGTTATTTAGTTACATAAATCTGGTTACTTTTCCCCTCACTTTAAGTTTCAAATATATTTTATACATTGATTTCCAAAAAGGTATATACAGACAACACCTCCCAACAGTGAATCCAGTGTCATGTTTTGTCAGTACCTGTCATGGGAATGGACGTGCTATTGAAAGTGGTGGTAGTAATGATATTTTTGGTAGAGGACGAGGCTGGCTTCACTGTTGTGGTATTCGCACACTCATTGTCCTGTGTCGCTGTGCCCTCTTTGAGCATTATCATTCCCAACTGAACACAACTGTGGAAAAATACAGAGAGAGAATGCATGAGACAAGACAAAAATGGGCTTCTGTATGTATTTAAGGTATTATTGCAAAACAGTAGCATTTGTTTGAATCTTACTCACTCTGTATGAGGACTGCAGTCTTCCAGAGATGGTGTGCTGCGAAACATGCCTTTTCCACAGGGAACACATGGTTGATGGCAGTGTGTTTGATAATTGTTTCCACTAGAGCAATAAAAACCTGGTTTACAGAGGCAAACTCTATTGCTGGTCTGAGTGCATGGAGTAACTTCCTTCTCATTTTTATCCTCTGTTTCCACCCAAATACACAAAAACATAGAGCAGTCAATGAACTAAAAATCTACAAAAACATCCTGAACATTCCAATCAACTGTTTATTAAATTAAAATAAAAAACTTTTAAGCTGTACTTTTCAAACTACACTTAATCCAGATTAGGGGCTCTTCACACAGAACACATTTTTTTCATTCCACTGCCCAGTTTTTCCATATAAACATGCTAGATGAGGGGGAAAAATTTTCATTTTTGCATAGCATTTGCATTTTTTACGTGTTTTTTTTATGAAAGTCTGTTTCTGCCACAGAATAACATTTTTTTATAAATGTAATTGCGGCTTTTTATCTCACAATTTTAATTGTTATTCTCACAATTCTGAGTTTATATCTTACATCTTTTCGAGTAAAAAAAGTAATAATTGTGAGATATAAATAAAAATTGTGTGAGAAAAAGTTGCAATTGCCTTTATTCATTTATTCTGCTTGCATAGGTTTTCCATTGTAAGCATGCATCGTAGATGGACGTGTTTGACCGTTGCGTTCACGTCCTCAAGGCACAATATGTACGATTTTTTTATTTTTTATTAAATAAAACAAAATATTTTTTTTTTACAATTTTTTAAAACCTCTATAACAAATGTTAGGCATATATATTTTGCTGACTTGTGTACTTAAATTATCCCAAATGGTTCAAAGAATGTTTAAATCCAGAGAAATAAGCAATTTTAACTAATGACATGGACCGTGTCCACAGCCACTGACGTCATAATCCCTCGATTATGAAAAGTTGGAAACACCAACTTTCTTTGTCGTGAGAAGCCATTTGTTTGTTCAGCGTGTGTGAAAGCACTATGGAGCTTTTAGGAAAATAGCTGTTTGAGGACAGTTATGTTCCCAACTTTTCTGAATTGGACGTCCCTCCTTAAATATTAGCTGTCCAGGCTTTATTGGCATGCCCCCCTTTTTAAATTGGTGTGTGTTTGCCACTATTTTTACTGCTCACTCACCAAGTGGACAGGCAGTGCACAGAGGCATAGCATAGTGGGTGTTTCATTCCCCATAGTGTCCACTAGAGGATGCAGTGCGAGATGTTTTTTGCATGTTTTACATGTCTTTTTTGAGTGAAAAGGATATTCAGTGATGAGAAACTGGGCTGATTTTATCCCATGCAAAATTTAATGATGAAATGTGGGCATTCCCACATTTTCCTACCAAAAAAAAAAATCCTTAGTGACATCAGCTGAAAAAATGTATACAAATTTGCTGAAGAATAATGAAAACTTTCAAACTTTCTTTCGGTGTAATAATATGCACTGATGCATCACACAGAGTAAGATCGGGAATGTTTCTTAAGCAAGTAGGAATAAAGACACCATTAATTCAGAATGCAAAACAACCCTGTTTCATTTTCGAAACTCAAATGCTGGGAAATGTTGTGCTACTACTAACCAGAACACTGTTGATTGCAGCGTTCACATCTTTGGATTTCCTGAGTGGATTTCTGGTAATAATTACTTTCGCACTTTTGTCCGTTATAACCTACGTGCGAAACAGAATGCAAAAAAAAAACAGACATCAAAAGTAATTTCTAGCTTTGCGAGAGTAAAAGCACATACAGCATGATTACATGAGTTTTGAAGTGACTGGCGACTTATTTCGAAGTACACACTCATACACAAATTACAGACATTATGAAACTTGAGGGAAAATCGCTTAGATAAAAGCTGAGTAAAAACTCCCTATAGTCAATTTGCAGAAATCAAAGCTTTAATCTAACAAAAGGTGCAATAACTTGGTCAGTAAAGGGCATGAGTACATGAACTGCTGCTTGTAAATTCCAGTTAGGTTCTAAAAGGGACAGACTGACTATTTTTAACCAACTCATCTGTCACTTTTAATCTACACATGGACCAGCAGCATGGTTTTTCAGTTTCACTCAAGTATGAGTTTTGCACAACTCACCACAGCTGTTCCAGATGGTTTGCTAATGTTTTTGGAATAGTTGCTAGGTAGTTATAGGAGTCCCCCTACAAGACTTTTAAGCTATCATTTGTCTAGTGATGATTGCATCCAGATGCGCCAGTAACTGAAGTATGAGTATACAGTATGATAGAACTAAATAAAAGGTTGAGGAACTAACCACTGTTTTATTACTAAAAGGCACACTAGGTCATGCTTCATGTGTAAATTTTTGTGTAATTTTCTTTAGACCTTACACAAAAATTTATGGTTATGAAGTGGTGAGGTAATCATTTCTGGTAAAACACCCTCAGAAAGCTAAACATGGTTTGCATACTGTATATAACTCAGTTGCTACTACCTAGTCTACAATTCATTAGTACATCAAATTGGGTTAAACCATGAGGTTTAGCTATTATAATGCGTTCATTATGAAAAGATTGTCCATATACAGTTTTAAAGGTCTTTAGTGGCATTGATGGTTCCATGAGTAACTTTTAAGATCTATGGAATCTTTTCGGGGGGGTTTTTAAAGTGGAAAAAGATTCTTTTAATTATTAAAATGTTCTTCAAAAATGGTTCTTTTAAGAACTGTCCCCTTTTGGACTCTTTATTTTTAATTTTCTTCCAGTTTCAAGATAATGGCCAATATATACATATGAGTCGCTAATAGACAAAGTCAGTTGCGTCATAATGCTTATTGCACAAAATTCTATTGAAGTAGGCAGACTGTGGCATGTATTTCAGAAATAAGGTGAATGACATGAAAGAAATGGAAGTGGTATAAACTTACCAATAACGTTGACGTGTAGAAATGTAAAAAACTGTGAAAGCAAAACAACAGTGAAAAGTTTTAACAGAATGCCTTTTCAAATCTAAGAGAAGTCAAAAACTGCATAATTGGTCTGAATCGGAGACCTCTGGCTCATTTTATTATCTTAGGAAGGAATCAACCAAAGGTTTTTCTTATCGCTATGTTCCCATCAGTTTTCAGATTGCATAATCAGTTCAAAAACAAGTAGGCAATATCATAGTTCTGACCCAGAAGGAACATTAGCTGATGACACATTGGTGATATGGAGATAAGTGCATTAACTTAAAGGGTGTGCATTTAAAGTGACATTTAATGGCAAGATCTATTATTAAGAAATGTTTGTTTTGGGGGTCTGTCAACCTGTTAGACGACCTTAATTGCAGCTCATTACAGATGCTTTTAGCTATAGTGTTTTAAAGCTGAGATCTATCATCAGATCAAAGCAAGTGAGTTAAAGATTGATGAAATCACAAACAGGCGTTCTGGGTCACCCAGAGTAAAAACAACTACCATCCTGACCGGTTGGTGTCAACAAGGGTCAAGGAAAAAATGCAGCTGAAGGACAATCTACATGTTTTCATTGCATTGCTTAGTTGCATAACAGGAGGACTGACAAATTCACATATGCACGTAATCAGTTTTTGTGCCTAAGAACAAACAGATAAGGGTCAGATCACAAAATGGAAATTTCTCAATGCGTGTGAAAAACACCCACTGAAAAATTCTTATCAAGTTTGCTTTTAATGACCTGGTCACTACACTACACAGAAAACCACACAAAATGTACAGGGAAACAGGTTGAGAAAAATAAGCCAGGTTATGTTATTACTAAGTGACCAGGTTGTAATTGGGTGGGTTGTTTCTGCATCGGGGTTCCCTGTTTGTCAAACTGAATGCTCACACAGACAGGGCTCACCTCAACTGATCAGTTTAGATAGATCGGGATCTTCATTTGGTCAGCTTGTGGTTAAACTACCACAACCGAGGGTAGAAATGAGAGCAGACGATTACTAGTAACTGGCATGTTTTGTTGTTCTCATACTAAATTGGAAATTCTTTGGTGACTAAATTCTGAAGTGATCCAAATAAGGCTAAAACCTATCTAATGGCCAGTGAGCTGAAAGCGAGAAGCAGCTTTTTCCATTCAGTGACTTGAAACGCTTACATGTTATTAAATATTATTTATATATTATGTCAGAAATAGAACTGATTTTCATGGAAAACTAATTATTTCATGTCATTAAGTATTACGAAAATCGCAAAACCGAGAGAGCTGCCTTTCTAGAGAGCATTTTAAATAAAGGTTCTTTGGAACACGTTCCTTCTCCTTAGCAAGAACTATTTAAACTTTAAACGGTTTTTGGGGTTCTGATTTGGAACCTTTATTTTGAAGCTCACTTTATTCACACACACCAATTCTAGACCGACAATAGTAAAAGTCACATCCGTGATAAATGACTATTAATAAAAAACGACTATTCGACTATAACTATACATTAGAAATAAAAGCCACACTCACCAGATAAAACAGCAAAATAAAAGTGTTTCTTGTTGAGGTAGATGGTGTCATGATTAACAGCAGATGCAGATGCTCAGCGCTGCAGTAAATGTGTCATTCATTTGCCTCCTATAGTCTCAGCGCCTTTATATTTGAGCGCGTGGGAAGATCAGACCAATGAGAATAGTTCAAGTTGATACCAGCGAGGAAGTGTCCAAAAACTTCTCTTTCTTTTTTTTATTGCTTGAGGAAAATACAAAATTGGAGCCAAACCAAAACTTGACTAAACTCAGCTATAACTGATCAACATACAGAGAAACCAACACGTCCACAAGATGAATAATCATTTACAACAAATGAAAGCTTATTTGTTCAGGTAACATTAAAACTCACTGTTGAAGCCAGATGATGCTTTATCTTCTTTTTTAAGCTACAAATAAAAAAAAAAAAAAAAAAAAAAAAAATATATATATATATATATATATATATATATATATATATATTCCATTTCATTTATATGAAATTTCACATTTCATGTTAAAGCTCACAAAACTTTTTATTTGCCTCACTTCAGAACATTACTGTTTTTATTTATTATTATTATTATCATTCGTTATTGTACCTCTATACCATTATTTGCCATTGCCTCATTCATTCATTGATATGACAATTTTTTTAACAAACATTGGTTATACGGTGTGTGTGTGTGTGTGTGTGTGTGTGTCTGTGGGGGGGGGGGGGGGGGGGGGGGGTTCATTGTATTTAATAAAATAAAAAAACTCACTAAACAAGCTAACACTACCACTGGTCAGAAACCAACAATTCACATTCATACAAAATGATTAGTGTTCCATTATTACACATACAGAAATACAACATGTACATAAGTATTCCTTTCAGTAAATCCAGAAAATCTATTTTAAACACAACTTCTGCAATCACTCAAGAGCATAAGAGCGGCCATGGGGTTGTGGATGCTGAAAGCGATACCGCGGCAAACAAACCACATTTTGAAGCTGGTCAGAATGCTGATGTCTCGATGCTCTGCGTAAGGATGAATCCTAAAAAAAATATTAATGTTACTTAAAAGTTACCAAAAAATACTGAGCTGAAACAAATCATCCATAGAAAACAACCGAGATGAACAGCCACCAACATATGAATGACACAAATGTTACTTCAAATCTACAAATGAACTGCTTCCAGGCTTTTCCTTGGTTTTCTTCTACACTACACTAGTCTGTGTAATATTAGAAGACTGCAATGAAACAAACATTACAGATTTGACACAAAACTTCCATGAAGGTGAAACACAAGCATCTCGGGTTTACTTTGTTTTTTTCCAAAAGATTTCAGAAATCCTCTGTTCCCTTTTTGGTCCTTGTTTAGTCTTTTTTTAGTTCATTCTCATTAGTTGTGGTAATTTCTGATTCTTTTTTATTTGTCTGCGAAGTGACTGTTTATTCCTCGTGGGTTCCGCCTGCATCTTTGTTTGGGATATTTAAGTGCATCATCAGGGTATTTAAAGTGCACTGAGTACATGATTAGGGAAGTACAGAGAGGGTTCACAGGGTTCACATTTCAGCTGTTGGGTTTTCAAAAGAAATCAATCAGATTTCTAAATAAGATTACATTCGTTTTGTTTTTGTTCAATGGTTTTCTGAAAAACTAAATCTTCCGATTATCTGATACGCATGATGCCTGAAACAGGAAAACACCCTTATGCCTGATTTCAAGCCAATGTAGCCATTAAAGCAGGTTCATTATAAAACAGATATTAACAGTAAGAAAATACATATTATAAACTCTACAGTTTTCATATGAAGTAATACTGAAATGCCATTTAAAACAACGATAAATATGTAGAAGGGACAATGAGCAACAGTTAAACACCTGGACTGTGCTCCGCTTTAATGTCTCACCGGTTCATTGTCAATCCAGGATGAGGCTGACCCTCCCGTAGATGCTGGTTTCACCATGGACCCCCGCAGATCCAAACTGCTCATCTGAGAGCCAGAGTTCAGGCTGGGATTGGACCATCCGGACAAACAGTGCTGCAATATTTGCATGTTTTTGCAAGATTTTGAGAATAACATTTATCAAGAAAACTAAAGCTTAAAGGTCTTTACTAGAGACAAAAATATTCCAAACACTAAAAAACTTGCATTATCGATTAATAAAGCTGTCAGACACATTATTAGTCAATGCAGATAATCTCAAAGGCCAAATATCCCCAGGTTAATTGGTCCGGTCTATATATATTTAGTCTTATCAGTCGAGAATTCAATGTTAATGCTGATTTGACTGTATGAAACTTACAGAGGGCAAACCCAGGCTGTCAGAGGGGTCAAAACTGCAGCGGCGATGGGCTTTGTATTTGTGCGCTGGCAGCAGAGTTGAGCGAGGAATACTGACCCTGAAACAAATGCACTCAAACACTCAATCACACACCAAATAAAATAAACCAAACAGAGCTAAGAGATTAATGAAACTGCAATTTTCTGACCTGTAATGTCTAAAGAGCCTCTGAACCATTTTATATTGGACTGGCATGTGTGGCACATAATTGTCTGAATCTTTTATGTATTAAACTACTTGATCTATTTAGAATAACTAAAATAAACATTTTGTTCAAAATGAAAAATTATATGAATACCAAAATCACAGAGATTTTTTTCTCTCATGCTCACAGAGGCTGCATTTATTTTATCAAAAATACAGTATAATCTGTAATATTATGAAATATTATAAAAACTTTAAATAACTGTTTTTTGTTTTTTTTACAAACCCGATTCCAAAAAAGCTGGGACATTGTACAAATTCTGAGTAAAAAAGGGATGGAATAATTTACAAATCTCATAAACTTATTTTTTTATTTCTTAAATTTTATTCACAACAGAATATAGATAATATATAAAATGTTGAAAGGGAGACATTTTGAAATGTCATTTCAAATATTGGCTCATTTTGGAGTTCATGAGAGCTACACATTACAAAAAAGTCGGGACAGGTAGCAATAAGAGGCCAGAAACAACTGGCAACATGATTGGGTATAAAAAGAGCCTCTCAGAGTGGCAGTGTCTCTCAGAAGTCAAGATGGGCAGAGGATCACCAATTCCCCCAATGTTACGGCGAAAAATAGTGGTGCAATATCAGAAAGGAGTTTCTCAGAGAAAAATTGCAAAGAGTTTGAAGTTATCATCATCTACAGTGCATAATATCATCCAAAGATTCAGAGAATCTGGAACAATCTCTGTGCATAAGGGTCAAGGATGTAAAACCATACTGGATGCCCGTGATCTTCAGGCCCTTAGACGGCTCTGCATCACATACAGGAATGCTACTGTAATGGAATCACAACATGGGCTCAGGAATACTTCCAGAAAACATTGTCGGTGAACACAATCCACCGTGCCATTCGCCGTTCGGCTAAAACTCTATAGGTAAAAAAAGAAGCCATATCTAAACATGATCCAGAAGTGCAGGTGTTTTCTCTGGGCCAAGGTTCATTTAAAATGGACTGTGGCAAAGTGGAAAACTGTTCTGTGGTCAGACAAATCAAAATTTAAAGTTCTTTTTGGAAAACTGGGACACCATGTCATCCGGACTAAAGAGGACAAGGACAACCCAAGTCGTTATCAGCGCTCAGTTCAGAAGCCTGCATCTCTGATGGTATGGGGTTGCATGAGTGCGTGTGGCATGAGCAGCTTACACATCTGGAAAGGCACCATCAATGCTGAAAGGTATATCCAAGTTCTAGAACAACATATGCTCCCATCCAGACGTCGTCTCTTTCAGGGAAGACCTTGCATTTTCCAACATGACAATGCCAGACCACATACTGCATCAGTTACAACATCACGGCTGCGTAGAAGAAGGATCCGGGTACTGAAATGGCCAGCCTGTAGTCCAGATCTTTCACCCATAGAAAACATTTGGTGCATCATAAAGAGGAAGATGCGACAATGAAGACCTAAGACAGTTGAGCAACTAGAAGCCTGTATTAGACAAGAATGGGACAACATTCCTATTCCTAAACTTGAGCAGCTTGTCTCCTCAGTCCCCAGACGTTTGCAGACTGTTATAAAAAGAAGAGGGGATGCCACACAGTGGTAAACATGGCCTTGTCCCAACTTTTTGAGATGTGTTGATGCCATGAAATTTAAAATCAACTTATTTTTCCTTTAAAATTATACATTTTCTCAGTTAACATTTTATATATTTCATCTATGTTGTATTCTGAATAAAATATTGAAATTTGAAACTTCCACATTATTGCATTCTGTTTTTATTCACAATTTGTACAGTGTCCCAACTTTTTGGGAATCGGGTTTGTATTTCTAAAACATATTTTGAAATGTAATTTATTTCTGTGTTGCGCAGCTGAATTTTCAGAAATCATTCTAAAATGCTGATTCGCTGCTCAAGAAACGTTTGTGTTTCATCTTTCATGTTGAAAACAGCTGCTCAATACTTTTTATCAGGGTGCTTTGATGACTATTAGGTTCAAAAGAAAAGCATTTGTTTAAAGTAGAAATCTTTTGTAACATTATAAATGTCTTTAGTGTAACTTTTGATCAATTTAATGCATCCTTTCTGAACAAAAAATAAATACATTTTCTTTCCACCAAACTTATTACAGGTAACATATGAATAAATGGGCACTTTGACATACGCACCTGATTAAAGCAGGCTCTCTTTCAGTATGAGGGTGTTTAGATTTGGGCATCTTGCACACTGGACAGGCGTCTTGTGCATCCAGCGGAACTGCAAACAGTCGACTGTTTATTCTGTAGCAGAATGTGCCTGTGGGCCAAAGGGAAAAATGAAGAGAAGTATAATGATGTAAAAAAGCATGACAACGTGATTTCACGTAAAACCCCAATCAGTAGATCTCTTACACTGATGTGTGTCTGTAGGTGGCTGCGGCTCGTCACTGCTGAATGAGGAAGATGCAAGATCAGCAACAGATGGAAATCTGCGGAAAAAAAATTGCATTTGCATGATCAAAACATCTTACAACATCTTGTGAGCACGCAGGATTAAGCATAGGATTTGCGAGATATAATAGATTTAAGGCACAGATACCAATGTGTTACAGCGATTTTACCACAGTTAAAGGACATCAAAAGGAAGGTATTCAGTGCATGGTACCAGAATTCATTATCTACCAGGTTTCATTGTGAAACAATTGACATAGAAAGAGACTGACCCTGATAACAAGCTGTGGACACACTCATCTCGATTAGCCAGACGGAATCTGCTGAGATCGCTAAAGAACTGCTCCGAATGATCTTCAAGAGAGCTTTCAGCATCCACTAGGCCTAAAAAATAAATCAAACTGTAACCTTCATGGTTTCCAAACAGCACCTGCATGGAAACAGTGGTGTATTCCATCTATGCAAATTAAAACGGGGAAAATCTTCCAGTCCGCCCACCTGCTATCCAATCATAGCCCAGTAAAGGCCGTATGTTTCGCTCTGATATAGTATCCATCTCCAGCCTAGCAGTCGTTGTGCTGTCAGTCTCTCTCTGTAGTCCCAAGAAAAGAAACAAAAAAAACAAACACATCTGATACTCTTGAAATGAAAACACTATGGCTAAACCGTAACAGATGGGGATTTCTTTCTATATAGGTGCTTTTTCACTTCTTTGGAGATCAATGTAAACCATCAGATCTCCATTAGATTTAAGTTTTTTTCTCTCTACTGTATACTGGTTACCTGGCGCCATCTAGCAAATATGAACCAAGTTGACTAACAGTCTTCATCAGCTGATTTACTGTCTTGATGCATCAATGTTCAAGAGCACATACCTGTTCACAAGGGCTGAGAAGTGCAGATTTGGAGAGCTTCAATTTCACAGATCTGCACTGTCCCTTCCAGCGACTGTTCGCTGTGTCTTTCAGTAGTGTGCTGTATGTGCCCAGTCCTAAACTCTGGTTGGGTTTGGTTTTATGTGGGTCCGGTTTGGGAACTTCACGATCTCCAGGAAGCCATTCATCTGAAGATACAAAGACAATTTTTCAGCAAATTTAGCAATATTGAGCCAATATATTCATGTTCAGTGATTCATTTATTTATAAGATCTCATCTTTTATATATATATATATATATATATATATATATATATATCACATATGTGTATATATATATATATATATATATATACACATATGTGATTTATATATATATGAGATAATACATTTAACCATGATTTGGTCAAAGTCCTGTTCACACTGAAAGCACCAGACGGGTATCTGGCCATCAGATTATACCCTCGTGGGTACCATTTGATGGCGTTTTGTGTGTTATAAAAAAATAAAAACTGTTGCACTCCATATATTTAGTACCTTATAACATTGCAACTAGCTAATTTTGCACACAAATTGGTAATTTACACTTTATATTTGTATATTGTACCTTCTTTGTAAACTGCCTTTTTATATCGTATTAACAGTCTTTGTTAATTTTAATTGTGTAGGACTACAGATGGAAATTAGCATAATGCTAAATCTGGTGCAGTCATCTTTTTTAATGTAACTGCACATTTTCCTGATATAAATAAACTAAACAAACTAAACTAAACAAACAAACTAACTAATTTACAAAATAATATTTAGAACAAGCATCATTAGATGACATGAAGGATCACAGTGCAGCACCCCAAAAATAAAATTAATAGGCATTTTTAATCTTTACCACTATTCTTCACACCACTAGGTTTACCGGTTTGTCAGCAATACAATTTTAATCATTTAAAATATAATAAAATTTAGTATGATCAATTTTCTTTTGTCAGTATTTAATTATTTCATTTATTTATAAAAAAAATTTACGAAAATGCATCAGTTACACTGAATGATGGTAGAACACTATTTCAACCCGTATTTTGATCTTTCATTTAAAACATTGATGTTGATGCTTTACGTGCATTTAAGATGCTTTTTAAGAATATAAAATCACTTTTGTAAAATTATTTTAATGCAGACACCAAAATAGTCTCGTTGTGACCCATATAACGTTATGCACATACAAGAGTAACGATACAAAACATAAGTCACATAAACGAACGTTACACGCACTGCATGACGTGCATTAAAAACACATGAATCTAATTGATTATATAAACACCGCTTAACTGTGCACTAACAACGAGGGATCACAGCTTTGTTTCTACACTCTGACCGGGTGTTCAGCTCTGTTTCTACACTCTGACCGGGTGTTCAGCTGTTTCTACACTCTGACCGGGTGTTCAGCTCTGTTCGTACACTCTGACCGGGTGTTCAGCTCTGTTCATACACTCTGACCGGTTGTTCAGCTCTGTTCATACACTCTGACCGGTTGTTCAGCTCTGTTTCTACACTCTGACCGGTTGTTCAGCTCTGTTTCTACACTCTGACCGGGTGTTCAGCTCTGTTTCTACACTCTGACCGGGTGTTCAGCTCTGTTCGTACACTCTGACCAGGTGTTCAGCTCTGTTCGTACACTCTGACTGGGTGTTCAGCTCTGTTTCTACACTCTGACCGGGTGTTCAGCTCTGTTTCTACACTCTGACCAGGTGTTCAGCTCTGTTCGTACACTCTGACCGGGTGTTCAGCTCTGTTTCTACACTCTGACCTGGTGTTCAGCTCTGTTTCTACACTCTGACCGGGTGTTCAGCTCTGTTTCTACACTCTGACCAGGTGTTCAGCTCTGTTCGTACACTCTGACCGGGTGTTCAGCTCTGTTTCTACACTCTGACCGGGTGTTCAGCTGTGTTTCTACACTCTGATCGGGTTTTCAGCTCTGTTCGTACACTCTGACCGGGTGTTCAGCTCTGTTTCTACACTCTGACTGGGTGTTCAGCTCTGTTTCTACACTCTGACCAGGTGTTCAGCTCTGTTTCTACACTCTGACCGGGTGTTCAGCTCTGTTTGTACACTCTGACCGGGTGTTCAGCTCTGTTTCTACACTCTGACCGGGTGTTCAGCTCTGTTTCTACACTCTGACTGGGTGTTCAGCTCTGTTTCTACACTCTGACCAGGTGTTCAGCTCTGTTTCTACACTCTGACCGGGTGTTCAGCTCTGTTTGTACACTCTGACCGGGTGTTCAGCTCTGTTTCTACACTCTGACCAGGTGTTCAGCTCTGTTCGTACACTCTGACCAGGTGTTCAGCTCTGTTTCTACACTCTGACCGGGTGTTCAGCTGTGTTTCTACACTCTGATCGGGTTTTCAGCTCTGTTCGTACACTCTGACCGGATGTTCAGCTGTGTTTTACACTCTGACCGGATGTTCAGCTCTATTTTTACACTCTGACCGGATTTTCAGCTCTGTTTCTACACTCTGATCGGGTTTTCAGCTCTGTTCGTACACTCTGACCGGATGTTCAGCTGTGTTTTACACTCTGGCCGGATGTTCAGCTCTATTTTTACACTCTGACCAGATGTTCAGCTCTGTTTTTACACCCTGGCCAGGTGTTCAGCTCTGTTGTACATTCTCACCCGGTGTTTTGGTGGTTTTCGCCGCTGATGCTGCTGTCGATAGTGACGCTCGCGGCGGCTGCGCTCCGTTCCTCTCCGTTAAAGGCGCGCGATGTGGGCCGCTCTCGGCGATAAACGCTTCGTACACCGAGCTGTGCCTTTCGTCCACCTTATCCGGACACGAGAGCGTCAGCTGATGCAGTTGTTCGCTTTGTTTCTCGAGTTTATGCAGGAGATCTTTGTTCCGCTTTCGCAGAGCGTCGATCTGCTCGAACGCGTCCATTTCGTCGCCACAGCAACGAACCAGACGCGCGTCCAATTAAACACACAACACGAGGCGCGTTTACATCTCTCGCAGCTTAATATTAGTCTATTAAACAATGTTAATTGTGTAAATTATGAAAAGGATAAAAAAGACTCTAAACTTCCGCCACAGGAGTAAAATGGTCAAAATCTAATAATACACAAAAAAACTCTGATTGGCTCCGGACATTTCCCACAATGCATCTGTTTGAGCTTGTTTAAAGGGACAAGCACATCCATCCATCCATCTATCCATCCATCCATCCATCCATCCATCCATCCATCTATCTATCTATCTATCTATCTATCTATCTATCTATCTATCTATCTATCTATCTATCTATCTATCTATCTATCTATCTATCATGTGTTTATCTAAGTGCACAACAATACAATATGTAGCAGTTATTGTTTATCATGATACTTTGTTCCTTATTTTGACATTTCATAGGAGTAATGGTTTTTATTCTGTACAAACTGAATTATATTGCCCTACACCTAAACCTACCTCTTACAGAAAACCTTCTGCATTTTTACAAAAAAAAAAAAAACTTTTTAACTCACTTTTAACTCACTTTTATGGACAAATCTGTTTCCAAAATATGGTTAATTAGGTGCACACACACACACACACATACACACACGAACACACTGTCTGGTTAGCTATCCATGTAGGGACTCTCCACAGATGTGTTATGGTTTTTATACTGTACAAACCATATTTTCTATCGCCCTCCACCTAAACCTACTATCACAGGAAACTGCATGTTTACTTTCTAAAAAAAGAAGTAGAAGATGATGAAAAAACTCCATGGGCAAGTCCCTATGGGTATGTGTGTATTCAGGTTTAAGTCCCCACCAGGATATATAAACCTGTACACACACACACACAAACAACATATTAGAAGGATTTCTGAATACTGCAGTAATGATGCTGAAAATTCAGCTTTACATCACAAGAATCAATTACATTTTAAAATATATTAATATAGAAAATAATGCTTTCAAATTGTAATAACATTTCACAATATTGTTTTTCACAATATTTGTAAGCACATAAATGCAGCCTTGAGAGACTTCAACTTTTAATATCACAATGTAACAGCTTTACTGATACTGAATTAATAATTTTCTCTTTCATTAGTTAATGCATAATACTGAACACTATACACTGTATATATATTCATAAACTTTCATGTCACTATAACAAGGTAAAACACACACACACACACACACACACCATTCAACAATATATATGTAATATTCCATAATGTATATGCAATATATATTTTCTATATTGTGCACATATATTGCACCAAATATGTTTATCATAATGTTTCCATAATATATATAAAATTATTTTAATTATATGCAATATAATAAAAATATGTTTTGATTATATAGTTTAAAAAAAAAATTATATTATCTTTTTAAAAAAAAATACTATTTCAGTATATGATTTCATAAAGATTATTTATTTATACATTTTATTTAAATCTTTTTTTTAATTATTATTATTTTCTTTTTTTAAAACATTGCACCCCTGTACGCTTTACATCTCTCAAATGAATTGACATGTATTTGTACTGTGTCCATTCATCCTGAGTTTTGATTCCAAGTGTTCAGCTTGACTCTGCGCTGTCCGGATGTAATGGCAGTAATCAAAGCACAGCGTGCGCGCGCTCATGAGGACAGTAATGATGTGGACCCTGTCCTGCAGCGCAGTGCACACTAGTGTCTCTCCTTATTCAGAGCACGTATTTAATGTGTTCGGAGATGTCCACGGCAAGTGCATTGTCATTAGACTGACCACTGCACTGTTGTGTTGCATCCCATTAACATTAAACAGTGCTGGTCATGGAGTCGGGTCACCCCTGACCGTCCCTTTAATTTCTCGCCTCACAGTTTGTGCTGAAGACAATTATTGCGTGCTGCTTGAATACTTTATAGCTCATTAATGAGGGATCGTTTATCACGGCCGAAGGAGGAAAAACAAACATGTGGGCAAGATGTAAATAGTGGAATGGTTCAGAATAGGTTGCACTGGGTTTCTTTTAAATGTTAGAGAATTATACATAGGTTCTAGTTAAAGTAAATAGACTTGCTGTGGACTACAGTTGCATGTGGGTTTATGTATTATATATTCCAACAGAGGGCAGTATTTGGCTAATTTAAATTGGGCTTTTATGCTAATTGCTAAAAATGTTGATGTGTGATGAGTAAGAGAACCATTCTAAAAAATATGTAATAAAATCCAGATTCATATTCTGAAATGTGTCCCATTAGCAAAATTAGTGTAGGTAGAGCTCATAAAACTGTATTTCTGTAAATTGTATATAAATGAATGAATTGTCTGAAAGCTTCCCCATACAAAAAACTATGGCAATATACTGGGAAATATAATGTGATATAGTAAATAATATATTTCTATATATGGGAAACTAGTACTTTTTAGTAAAGGCTACTGCAATATATTCATGGACCATGCATGGCTATATTGATACATACACAAACATATATATATATATGTGTGTGTGTGTGTGTGTGTGTGTGTGTGTGTGTGTGTGATATATCAGGACACAACTCTGTATAATAACATGGGTATGACACAGGTATTACAAGAAGAGGGTGACTTATGAGGACATAACCCATGTCCCCATTTTTCAAAACGCTTATAAATCATACAGAATGAGTTTTTTGAGAAAGTAAAAATGCACAAAGTTTCCTGTGAGGGTTAGGGTTAGGTGTAGGGTTGGTGTAGGGCCATAGAATATACAGTTTGTACAGTATAAAAACCATTACGCCTATGGGATGAACCCACTTTTCACAAAAACAAACATGTGTGTGTGTGTGTGTGTATTCATATATAAACCGAACAATGAAGAACAAAACTACACTGCACTGCATGTTTTTGCATGTAATAGCTTTATTGAAACTGAATTAATTATTTTCTCTTTCATTAGTTAATGCATAATGCTGAACACTATACACTGTATATAACACTTTATATTCATAAACTTATATGTCACTATAACAAGGTATATAAATAGAAAAAAAACAAATGTCTTGCTAGTCACACACACACTTCCACAATATATATGGAATATTCCATAATGTATATGCAATATATATTTTTCTATATTGTGCACATATATTACACCAAATATGTTTGTATACACACATTATCAACTGTATTATGTAATATAATACATTACAATATATACGTAAATATACTGTCACATATTTTTCAATATGAAAAGCAGACATTCTCTTAATATATTATGATCTATTAACACAATATATTATTCTGTATATTTTCAATATACATTCAACTATTTAATATATTGATGGTTAATATATAGGGAAATATATTTTCTTTTGAATGCATTCTCAAATATTAAATATTAATTTAAAGGCATAAGATTTTAACAGAACTAAAGTATATTTAGCACAAAAATGTGAACTTGTCACAGTGAAAAATCCTGATAAACAGTCGAGTCAAAGCGATAAGATCAGCCAAGGAGGTTTCTGTAGAACAGGTCTCCTGATATTGAACAGGCTGATAAAAGAACACCTTTGGGTCGATTGTTTCTGCAGTGTGCCTGATAGAGGGTGGATCTTATTAAGATAAGACGGATAAGCCAGCTATATGAAAAGTCTTAAGCCAAGTGCTGTTGAATATAGCAAGAACACACCGGATGACGAGCTCGGTGCAACAAGGTCTGACTGTTCACTTTCTGAACTATCAAAATCATTTCACTGCTGTATAAAACAACAGTAAAGTGAATATAATGATGCTAAAGAAAAAGCCACAGCATGCATTTTCTGGAGAGAGGTCAACCTCTGCACAAGGGAATTCATGCACTTCCTCATATTGCCTTGGTAACATGGGCAGTAATAACAGGTTAGCAGACATACAGCATCATTATTTTGCTGTGCATGTGATTAAAAGTGCTAGAACACTCTTTTGGGAAGTGCTTAGTGGTTAATAACCCGAGTGTTGTGGGTTTAGACCCTGAAACCTTGAGCAAAGCACTTTGGATAAGAAAGACTCTGCTAAATGGCAAAATCAGAAATATTTTACTTTTGAAACATGGTACATTGCTATATTTTATATAACTAAAAGTTAGTTTGTTTGTTCATTTATTTGATATTTATTTAACAGGTGTTTGGAGAGGGTGAAAAATAAGGGAGTTTGATGATATTGGACAAATTAAGTTATTCTGATGTATTTTTTATTGAACATTATTTTGATAATTATTTCCTTTTTATTATTTATTTTTATTTTTTACCAATACGATTTTCACAATCTGATCAAGTATATGAATTAAAGAAATTGTAAAACTTTCACTCATAAATGAAATTTGCTGAAAATTCTACTCGCCCTCAAGACATCCAAGATGAAGATGAGTTTGTTTTTTAAATTTAACAGATTTGGAGAAAAGCAAGTTATGTAATATGTGCCAGAAACAAGAAGATTAAAACATCAAAAGTCATTTGGATTACTTGTGGATTATTGTGATGTTTTTATCTACTGTTTGGACTCTCATTTTGACGGCACCCATTCACTGCAGAGGATCCACTGTTGAGCAAGGGATGCAATGCTACATTTCTCCAAATCTGATGGAGAAACAAACTCATGTACATCTTGGATGGCCTGAGAGTGAGTACATTTTCAGCAAATTGTAATTTTTTTAGGTGAACTATTTCTTTAAGAATGTAAATAGGCGTCACTTGATTTTATGTTGACTTGGAATATTGTTCTTCAGTGTATTTTGACCGCTAAGCTTTGAGATCTTAAGCAATATTAGATTTAAGAACAAAGCTAGTTTAATGCTATAGGTTTTCTGAGATCATTCATGAGCTAATTGGCCAGCAAAGAGTTATTTTCCGTTTAAAGGGTGTACAGTGACTGATGGCTTCTTGCCGTCTCTTTGTTTTTCACCTTCTGTTCCTTGTCTGATGAGTTAAATTCGAGCAGTAAATCTCCTGAAGGGAACATAGCAATCAATCAGCAATGAAATGAATGTGTGCTGTAGGGCAGGTCACCACACCATGACCAAGGCCCATCAATCTGCCAAGAGCTGCTTGGACTAAAGACAGACGTCTTCAGCAGTCATTTCGCTCACCTCCAGCATGCAAATACTTTTTGTTTACTTAGTAAGTCACCCTGTTAATTGGACAAATTTGTGCATATATTTACCAAATATGGAAATGCATTTTGATTATGTGAAACAAATCGGCTCATTTGAACATATATTTGAATGAATTCATGTCCTGTACACTAAAAAAAAAAAAAAGGTTCCAAAAGAGTGTCTTTACAATGATTCCATAGAATAGGAATTTTTGGATTCCTAAAGAACCTTTTCAGAACAGTTCTTTAAACCATTTTCATTGGTTCCTAAGAACCTTTTTTTTTTCGTAGTGTGAAGAACATTTAAAAAATCTGAACAACATAAAGCAATGTCAAGTTTGTATGAATGTTAAATAAATTAGATGTTAGATAAATTGGCAAGATAAACTTATAAACACTAACCCTAAATATTACATTTATTGCATAAATATTCCTGCATAATTTTTGCTACGTACATTATCCTTTTCTTTTTGCCTGTCAGATTTCTTTAGGGCAAGCTAGAACAGTGACGTGACATTCAGCCAAGTATGGTGACCCATACTCAGAATTTGTGCTCTGCATTTAACCCATCCAAAGTGCACACACACAGAGCAGTGAACACACACACACACACTGTGAGCACACACCCGGAGCAGTGGGCAGCCATTTATGCTGCGGCGCCCAGGGAGCAGTTGGGGGTTCGATGCCTTGCTCAAGGGCACCTAAGTCGTGGTATTGCAGGTGGATAGAGAACTGTACATGCACTCCCCCCACCCACAATTCCTGCCGGCCCGGGACTCGAACCCACAACCCTTCAATTGGGAGTCCAACTCTCTAACCATTAGGCCACTACTTCCCGAATAGGGTAAAAAAATAATAGTAACCAATAATAATTCTAATAATCAGACTTCACCAGTTGATCGATTATGTTAAGATTTGCAAATTTATTATATTTTTATGAAGTTTTATGAAAGGTTATGTTTAATTATGTAAATTAGGCATTATCTAACTAAATATGCATTAATTTGCATACATTTCCAGAGCAGAAATCTTAATATTGGTTAAAGTAAGATTTAAAATTCTTGTTTCATTTTGTTGACATATTATAGTTACATCTCTTTTTATCACTCCATAAATCAGTAAAATATTATCAACAGCCAAAAATAATCAAATAAAATAGAAATTATTAGCCTTATTTGTTAACAGCCTTTAAATATATGTATTGTAATTGAAATCTACAGATGTATATACATAAAGTGCAGTATAATAAACACTTAAAAGTGTCTTTTGCACGTTGTCTTTCCACTAGTCCATAATAACACGTTATTAAAAGCCAAATAGCCCAAAATCACCAAACTGACCGGTGCATTAATAAATAAAATAAAATAAAAAATAATGTTTTTGCCTGTAGTGTCTTGCTTTATGTTACATTGAAACAACTTCACTGTAGAGAGATTTACAGAAGCACATTTTCTTCAAAAAATGTCAAAATCCAGTTTGATTGTTGCCATTTAAAGAGCATTTTCTTAAGTATAGACCTTAATATATGCTGCTGTACCGCTGCAATTTCCTGGAACCAAGATGCATGTTTATTAAACCTAACATCAGCAGAATTTCTAAGCGCTATTCTGTGCCTTTGCACTTTAATCTTATGCAGCACAATGAACTCTCTTAGTAAAATAAAACCTCTCCTGCACATAGCCCTTAATGTGAAGTCATGCTTCTACCTCTGAGTTGTAGCTGATGAACCTGCGGCCTCTAATGTGACATGAAGCAAAGATAAATGCTCTTGGACTCAGACGTCTGCTTGCACTTATTACTGGCTTCATGGCTTGTCATCTGAATGCTCAGGCACCTGCATGGGAGCAGACTGAGAACTCAGCTCTTCTTGCCAAACGTGTCTAATTGTGTACTGGTGCACGGAGAACAAATTCATTCATTAGAGATTTATTTACTGTGCTTTGTAAGACCGGGGATTGAGTACGCTCAGGTAAATTCTTCATTCAATGATTAGGAACATAGAAAAACAAGCTTTGAAAGCTTTTTAATTAAGCTGTTAAGGTGGAACTCGTATCTTAAAACAGCAGCTTAGCTAATATTTGCTAAAAGCCCATTATTTAAACAAGCTTTCTACTTATGAACTAATATTTATTGCATTTGTACTCTGAGTAGTACTTGTTCTTTTGTGAGAATTGCTGTTAATATGACAGTAATGCATATAAAATTACGTTGGGTTTTTTACCATGACAAATGTTGAGATTAATTGTTCACTTTTGCTAATGCTTTTAATTGCTGTCTATTTATTATTTATTTAAGGCAAACTTGCATTCAGACTGACACATTTCTGGTGTTTTATTCTAACTGAATCAAGTCCCACCCCATCATTTTTTTCATATCAAATATTATGTTTCATTTAGAAATAAATATTGTCAAGGTAAAATGGGTTGTAAATAGTAATTCACATTGATTTTAAATGTGAAATATGTCATTTCTGCACCATTTTGCTGTCCTAAAAGTAAATGATTAGTGCATGGGCAAACTATAGGATTAATGTTTTGTTTAAAACACAAACCTTAAAGTTCACCCAAAAATGAAAATTTGCAAAACATTTACTCACCCACTGGCCATCCAAGATGTAGATGAGTTTGTTTCTTCACCAGGTTTGAAAAAATGCAGCATTCCTTGCATCACTTACTCACCAATGGATGCTCTGCAGTGAATGGGTGCCATCAGAATGAGAGTCCAAACAGCTGATAAAAACAATAATCCACAAGTAATCCACACCACTCCAGTCCATCAGTTAACATCTTGTGCAGTGAAAAGATGTGTGTTTGTAAGAAAATTGTACCATAAAGCGCTTATTAAACTGTGTATACATTTGAAAGGAAGATCTACTTTGTGTTCAGCAATGTTGAGATCAGCCTGCAGAGCTTCATCATGTTTAATGGACACCTGTAATTAGCAGAAGCCATTCACCCATGTTCCCTATTGTGAGCTAAAGGTTGTTCTCCTTCTATTCTTGTCTCTAGCATTTATCCCTCGACTTGCGTTAGTGTTATGATGGGCTAACTCATATGGACAGCTGGGCAGTTCTGCATCTGATTGCTGCCACCGATGGCTCTCGCTTTCTCTAATATCAGCTAATTACAGTGGTTAATCAGGCTGGTAATGAGTATGGGCACCGTGCCATTTCAGTCTGACCCTGGTGGGAGTGAAGCTCACTTCCCTGCCAAGCTGATGTCAGTTCCTGACAGCTCCCTGACTGCTCTGCCATCTTCGGTCCACCTGGCCTGTGAATAATGAGAAGCCAGCGGATATTAACCTGTGTGATCCTCTTCCAGATTTGGACTACCTCTGTTTAACAGGTGTTGGGAGGTGAAATAAAGACAGCTAATAAATAAGAGCTTTAGGATATTTTTATTCTGCTTACTGTAATGCTATCAACAAACCACTAACCAAGTATTAAACTTTGGCTTGAAACACTTAGGGTTTGCTATCCAGTTTCTAATATGTTCTCAGTGGTTTTAGCACATTGTTGCTATTGTTCTAATGTAAGTGGTTGCCAGCCACTTTAGCAACGAGCATCTTTCTTTTTTGTAACAGAAAATGTAAATGTTTTTTATGTTTTATTATGATTTTAAAATTATTCTTTCTTTTGGGTTTGATTACCAAAAATTTAGTTATCAATACATTTATCATAAAAATAATAATTTGCCACTGAATACAGATACAGAAATTCTTAAATTCTTATAATAAATAATAAAATAAATTCTTTATTTTATATTATTACACACGCATATATTATAACACATTAACAGACAAAAAAAGGTGCTTAAATGTTTTGAAATGCTTAAACATTTTATTCATAAAAAAATCCTTAAAATCATTCAAAAAGTATGGCAATTTCCAAAAAGAAAAAAAAGAAATGGCAGGACAACTGTTGCCCAAATTTTGATAATTCTAATAATAAATCAGCATATTAGAATGATTTCTTAAAGATCATGTGACACTTTATACTGGAGTAATTGCTGATGGAAATTCAGTTTTGCATCACAGAAGTCACATATATATATTATTGTTTTCCTTGTGGTTTTGGAATGCAAAATTGGATTAATCAATATATTGGTCATTAATTTTTTTTAAATGCCACTGAATGCATACACTCACACACAAACATATAGTCAGTTTCACATCCCACACCTATTCTGACCTTCTCTTGTTGGATATTAACATCTCCAGGAACCCCCGTTTTTCCCCGCTTCTGCACTTCGGGTCTGTGAAAGGGATCTGTGGCAGGTCTTCCAGAAACAGAAGACAAGAAAAGCACCAGGCCCAGACGGCGTTACACCAGTCTGTCTGAAATCTGTGCTGACCAGCTGGCCTCCATCTTCACACAAATCTTCGACACATCACTGGAGCTACAGTATGCGAAGTGCTTCAAACGCTCCACAATCATCCACATCTCAAAGAACCCAAAATCACAGGACTTGATGAATATGCAGACCTGTGGCTTTATCGTCTGTGGTCACGAAGTCATTTGAAAGACTGGTGCTGGCCCACCTGAAGGACATCTTTGGATTCTTACTGGACCCCCTGCAGTTTGCCTACTGAGTTAACAGGTCTATGGATGATGCAGACAGCATGGACTGCATTATATCCTACAACATCTAGACAGACCAGGGACTTATGAAAGGATCCTATTCGTGGACTTCAGCTTGACTTTCAACACTATAATCCCAAACCTCCTCCTGTCCAAATTAACCCATCTCTCTGTGTCCACCTTCATCAGTAGATGTGAGACTGGGGAAACTGATGTCAAACAGCTGCACCATCAGCACCATCACTTTCTTCTCTCAGGCAGCCCATCTCATCAACAGTTAACTTGGCAATAAACATGTAATACACGACACTATTCATACATTTATTTATATATAAAAAACATAGTACTTCTTATTCACATTTCCTTGTATTTGTACATAACGCATCACAAATGTCATCTATTGTCTATTTGTATATTGTGCATTGTTTGAAATAGTTGTACTTCTTCTATTTTTATTATCTGTGTCGTGTCGCTGTCTAATCAGTTTAATCAGTTTAAAGCCCCTCTTGATGTTTCTTCAAACCATCAACATCAGGCAAAAATAGCGCCTCGATCACCCCTCCTCCTTTACATCCCTCCCTCTATCTTCCTCTTTTCTGCATCTCAGTCAGTCAGAGGAACATCAGCACAGACAGCCACTCCGACATCCAGCTGTCCGGACGCTGATTCATTTCACCACACACCAGCTCTGGGTGCAAACTCAGAAGGGGGGTTTGGGAAATTGAAAGGCGTCCTAACAGGGCCAGCAAGGACTCTATCTTCAGAGAGGTATGGATTCGCATCTTCTACAGTGTGAGGGGGTTATCTGTTGAAATTGAATTGAAGAGTTTCCTTGTAGTTTACAGGTGGAGTTATGGAGTGTTTTAGAGATGGATGCAAACAGCTGGACTTTTAATTAATGCCTCTCCATTGATTTTGCCCATCAGTTATTCTTGATTTTCATGATTGGTTAGATTAATGCAGCTTCTTGTCTGCTGCTTTCTGTTTTTTTTTTTCTTGACTAGATTGCTTGATCGAAGGCATTGCTGCATGCGATTCTATAGCTATAATTTTCTCTCTAAAAAAATTATTCACATTTTCTTAATGTTTATATACAAATGAGTGGTTTAGAGAAACGTGTGATAAATTAAAATTATAAAAGAAAATTGCATGCAAGCATAAATTTGTGACGTGCTTCATAAAAAAAAGTTTACAGTTTATCATTATTAAATGTTAAGTTTTCATGGTGTCATTTCAATTGACAGTCTACATGGAATATTTGAACTTTAAAAAATGCGTCTGACCTTTGACCTGCAAAAATGTTGGGAAATTCAATTTTTATTGATATGGACACATGCACAAGATTTGGGAGAGTGAATATATATTATGTATAATAAATATGTTTCGTAGAACTTCATAGTAAAAATATGAAGAAAAAAAATGGATTTAGTGCAAATAGTAGTTTTAATGATGATGTGCATATACATAAACACTGTCATGTATTGTGTGTATTTATCAGTATGGTTAAGAATCCAAAAGCATTCTGTATATATTTTTTGTCTTCTGCTCAATGGCTGACAGCTTTAAAAAACATCACAAAAAGCTCAATACTCATTTCTAGATGAGCCTGTTTTCTATGATAATTGCCTTCAGACATCAATTGAGTCAGGAAATTAAAAATTTTACAGGAAATTTATCAGCACTTTCCAGCTTCCAAGACACAGGAAAAGTGCTGACACCAATGAGGCAAAACACCATTTCTGAAACAAGTCAGGTTTCCACAGATTAAATACATTTTATGATGTGATGAGGTAGGAGACATCTCAAGAAAGCCTCATATATAGCCCTGCTTGAATTTAACCATCATTAAAAATGAATGCTCAAAGCTGCTGCTCCTTCTGAGTGCATTAACCGAGTGCATATACATTAACCGCCTTATGTGTTGTTTGCCTAATGTCTTCAAGTCATTATGAAATCAAATGGTCCTACTTATTTTCTTAATACACACTCTCGAGCGTATTGTTAACGATTCATCACTGCAGGCCGTTCAAACGAAAGAAAATAGCTTACTCCAGTATTAGACCTGTTATTTTTATGTCAAACTCGCATTCAGGTTTGCATAATTGTGTTTGCATAATGGTGTGTACTCTACTATGGAAGATAATCTCCACCACGGGTTAAATAATAATAATAATAATAATAATAATTATTATTATTATTATAATAATTGCGACTTTGTATCTCACTTTTTTTCCTTCCTGCAATAAGACAAAAAAAAAAAAAAATCGGTGACAGACCTGTGAGATATAAACTTGCAGTTCTGCAGAAAAAAAGGAGAAATAATCACGTGATATAAACTTTGATAGTTCCGAGTTGACATCTTGCAATTCTCTCAGATGAATTGTGAGATAAAATATGTGAGATTTTATTTTTTATTTTTTTATCCCGTGGCGGAATGGCCTACAGACAATCCAATCTATCGATGGATTAATTCAAGTCACAATTAATAATAATAAAAAAAACTTTCATATCGAATCCGTCATTTTATTTAGAAATACATTTTATTATAAAAATAAAATGGGTTGTGAATCATAATTCACGTTGATTTTAAAGGTGAAATTGGAATTTATAAACCAAACATTTAACCTCTAGATTCATCTGTGTGAGTGCAATCTTCTTAAAAGAGTTTTTATTTTTATTTTAAATTAATTGGACAAAAATATATCTCGGGTCGCTTTGGAGCATTGTTTGAAATGTGTAAATATACTACTTTCTTATTCAGTATCTACACCCTCCCACATAAAAAAAATAGTTTTTTTTTTCCTTTGGAGAAAAAAGTTGAAAACAGTATACACTGATGCTCCACCTGTGGCTTTCTGCGCTCAGACGCGCGTTCATGCACAATTACGCGCGCACTCGTCCTTCTCCACCAACACTTCAATACTTTGTTCCACAGCTCCAAGAATGGGAAAATCAGAGAGCCAAATTGATATCATGGAGAAAAGCACTAAACCGAGGAAGCAGCGCTGGACTGTAGTGGAGATCGGACTGTCTGTCATTGTGCTTCTGATGAGCTGCGCTCTGGCTGGACTCATAGTGCTCTACACTTCAGCTCTGAGAGGTGGGACACTGACGATTTCTGCTGCAGTTCCCCCCAAAAGACCCAAACATTTTTAAGATCTTTGTAATAGGCTACATTAAGAAACAACCTGAATTAATTTGTTTATATCCCACGTGGAGCAGATTGCGCAACATTCCTTTTATAGAAGAAAAATATTTTAAATTAATATTAAAGAATTATATAAATATATATATTTTTACAATTGTGTGTGTGTGTACAATTTATAATTAGTGTTTAATTATAAAACATTTTATTTAAAATAAATATCAATGATTTTTATAATCAGTAATTAATATTACTGTTTTCATACATATATAAATACATTTTAATATTTCTAATATTTTTTATATAAATATTATATGGTTATGTATATATTATATTATAATTCGTGTATTTTATATGAATTATATTTAAAATGAATATTATAAAATAAATAATTGATATGAGTTAAGTAAAAATACAATTCTTAATGCTAGTATTAATTAGTAATATTAATGTTTATATATTTTATAATTATTATAGTTTTTAATTATGATCAAATATTTTATTTATCCATATTTAAAGTGTATAGAGATATCATAAAATGAAACAGTCTGAACACAAATCATTTTTTAAGATCTTGTATTTTTCTCTTATATTTCAGAGCGCTTTAACATAAATGAATCTTCAAAAGGTACAGTATGCTGTGAAGTTGATCATAAATCACATTTTGTGTAGTTTGGCATATTTTATCCACATTGTTCATTTCATTCTGATGTTATGTTTTTTTGTCCTGCCACAAATCCTGTATAATCACTCCATATACCGTACAATATTACATTTTTGGACATAGTATACATTATGTAGAGTATATGTACTACACATAAGCACCGTCTTGAGTTCTATTAGTGATTCAAACCAACGAGTGTCAGGTTTGCAAAATATGCCGATAAGTTTTGATTGATAAGGGAAAGATATAAGACAACTTTGTTTCAGTAAATTGCATAATATAATAGCAGTTTTCCAGTGTTAAGCTGAAGTAATAAGCTCTCTCCGTAGAACGTCTGAAGTGGATTATGTCACATGATCTCAGCTGTGTTTGAGTCAGATATTAACCTCATGCATGTTGTTTATCTCACCACATCATAACAGGGCTGAAATATCAATCAAGCGCTGACAGCAATGTCTGTACAACCCCACAGTGTGTCACTGCTGGTAAGAGCAAATGTCACTCTGAAAGCTTTCATTTTACACCACCTTAAAACTGCAGCTGAAACCTAATGATATTCTATATCTGAAATGATTTCTTATTCAATGATGCAGCGGCCCGACTGCTCCAGAACATGGACCCCAGCGTGGAGCCGTGCCAGAACTTCTATCAGTACGCATGTGGAGGCTGGATAGAGCGTCACGTCATTCCTGAAACCAGCTCTCTTCACAGCGTATTCAATATTCTGAGAGATGAGCTGGAGATCGTACTCAAGGGTCAGTTACATCAACTTCACACAACCACAATGTGTATTATAGGTTTGTGTAGATTTCTTTCAGACAGTGTTATCTGGTTGGTGTTGATCTATTATTGCACAGGAGTTCTGGAGATGGAAAGTGAGGATGATAGAGAGGCCTTCAAGAAAGCCAAAACGCTCTACAGCTCATGCATGAATGAGAGTGAGTACGCATTACTGGGATCTACACATACTCTAGATTATATAGATGAGGTTCTGATTATTAGTATGATGTTATGATCATAATTGATGTCAGAAATATCTTGTAAATTTCACAAATATTTACAAAGAAATGGTAAGTAACACACTGAACTAAACCCGAAATTTAGAAGTATGAATGTTTTAATTTATCTAGAAGCTGGTTGGTTTTAGGGTTATTATGGTTAACCAAAACTAAAACTATTATTTTACGGAAAACGGACCTACAAGTGTTATTTAATTTAACATTTTTGTTAAGTGAAATAAAGCTAAAATGAAACAAAATATTAATATTAGATAAAAAACTTAAACTAAAACAAAATTATACATTCAAATAAAACTATAATAACATATAATTAACAATTGAAATAATAATATATCATTGTTTAACATTTGACTGAAAATGAAGGCCACCTACTAAGTGTCTGTTATGCTGTTTTGCATATAAATCCAGTTGAGTCTCGTCTCTCTGCTTCCCCCTGCAGTTGTGATTGAGCAGCGTGATTCCCAGCCTCTTCTCAGGCTCATTGACAGTATTGGTGACTGGCCCGTGGCCTCTGAGGTCTGGAACGGCACATCAGGTACTAGAGATAGCGGTGGCCATCTCTAATTCACTCTCACAGAGAATGGCAGCATCTTGGGCTTATCTAAATGGGATAAATGCAATCGCTCCAGCAGTGCTGTCGCTGGGTGTTGATAAGACACTAGACTGATGGAAAAGTCCAGTGGTTTTACAGAGCAGTGGCTGTCCCGCTCATCTGTCATGTTTAGGGGGAGATAGAGGAGGGTGAGAGGATAAGAGATTGACCCACTGTGATGCTTGGCTCTGTGGCTTATTATAGACTTTGAGAAGGAGAAGAATAATTAAACATAATAGAAGAAGCTAACTGGAGTACAATCTACACATGTAGACATCAACCTAGACACACACCTGACTGATTTAATATGTGCCTTTAAAGCGATGAATGCTGGTTGTAGAAGCCAATGGAGATGTTTAACCACAACCATAACTGGTCTTTGGAAAACAATCACTCTGTCTTATTATGCAAACAACAGACATACAGAACAACAGAAATTTGAATAATAGTGAAACTAACCAGCCATGATATGCAATGCACTCAGTAATGAAAGTCAGCCGAACAGCATTTGCAACCTTTTTGACTTCTGTAATGTGATGCATTTCTGGGTGAAAAAAGAACAAGAAAAATCTGGGACCCGATTTTATCCATTGGGAATTAATTGGATAATTAAATGGAGAATGGAGCCAAAAAATAAGAAGGGTGGCTAAAAAGTAAAGCCATTTCTTTAGATTTTTTTTTCTTGATTAATCACATGGAGTTAGATTAGAATCATGCATTTACAGAATAAATAGGATTTCATGTTGCAAGATCCCTTAAAATGCTTTAACAAATGCATTTTTTCTGTCCTGTTTTAATGTATTTTCAATGTAAACAGGAAGTTGATTAAAGACATATCAAGTGTATTGTCCTCTTCAGTGAAATGAGAAAAAAAATGCATTTGTTCTATTAATTTTTCACATTTTCCTTGTCAAAGAATTAAATTGGGCAGGCCTACTCATCAATTTCATTGCTTAATTTCAAGGCTTAAGAGAGCATTTATTTTTGCTTTTTGATTAAAATCAAGATTATTCTTAAATATTCAGTCCAACACGTCTGGCCCCGATTCCCAAGTATGGTTGTAGATGTGAGTTGGTTTGGTCTTTATGATGCAACCAATCGGATAACAGCTTTAAAAAAGGGCGTGTGAAACTTTGATTTTATTTGAGAACATATATTTTCCATATTTCTGAAATGTCTCAAATGCAGGACCTTTCTCACACTTTACATGTCCCACCACAGTTTGAAAACCTTTTGGGAGCACACTTAGATATAAAAAATATATATTGCCTCAAAGTGAACAGAAATGGACTAAAAACCACAAATCTCTGATCTCACAGAGCAAGCATGGAGCCTGGAGGACACACTGGCTGTTCTGAATGCTCGGTACAATAAGAAGGCTGTGCTTGAGATGTTTGTGTGGCCAGATGATCGGGACTCCAGCCGCTACATTATCCATGTAAGTTATTGAATATAGTGTATAGTTTATTATTTTGTATCACTAATACAAATGCCATAGTATGGAAAACATAGATGGTAATTATATGTTGACACATTCACAGAATTTCAAAAAAAGTTTTGGCAAAGTTGAAAAATTTTCTCCAGCAACATTAATAGAATGTTCATTTAAACATTAATTTAACATTTTTAAAATGTAACTATAGTACTTGTTTCAGAATGCTCAGAGAACATTAAAAAAATAAAGTTTTCATAACAATGTAAAAAAAATATTTTTTTTTTTTGCTGGGTATAGTAGTACCATGAATTACCATGTATACCATACATTTTTGAATATTGAATCTGTACCAAAAAAAAAAAAATACCAATTTGATGTTATGAGTTGTCATTTTGGTTTTAGTGGCACATCACCTTTAAAACACACAGAATCTAAGTGCAATTTATTTTACCTAATAGCCCCTGATTAAAATGCCATTTGGAGCATGAGCTAATAAAACACAATGTGATTTTTCATTGGATTAATTATGAACATTTCACTATTGGATGATCTCATGCATACTGTACTCAAGCAGCAATTCAGATAATGAATTGACTTTGTCATTAAACCACATCCTTTTGTTTCCACAGGTTGACCAACCAGCACTAGGAATGCCTTCAAGAGATTATTACCTCAGTGATGGGAATTATAAGAAGGTATGTTATGTCATTTTGTGAGACGCATTCTTTCCCTTAAAGGAATAGTACACCCAAAAATAAAAATGTTATGTTTATCTGCTTACCCCCTGGGGACCCAGTATGTAGGTGACTTTGTTTCTTCAGTAAAACACAAATAAAGATTTGTAAGTCAAACCATTGCAGTTTGTCAGTCATATAATGTAAGTAGATCGGAATTGCGGTTTTGAGAGTAAAAAAAAAAACACAAACAAAACCAAATTAAACCCTGCGACACGTGAAGATACATTGATGTGTAAACATATGAAACAACTGGTCTTTGCAAGAACATTAATTGAACATTTACGTAGTTTTTTCCCTCTGATTCACAGCAATGTCTGAACTGTCCTGAGCACGTTCTCAGCAGCCGGCGTGAAACACGTCTTCTTCTTCTTGCTTTATGGTGGATTGCACACTTATAAGTTAATTACCGCCACCTATCTCTCAAATAGACCATTGATACTCTATCTACGTACAATCTCAATTAGGAGTGTCAGTGGTCCATTTGAGAGATAGGTGGCGTTAATGAACATAAGTCTGTGATCCGACGTAAAGCAAGAAGAAGAAAACAACATGTCATGTGCTGGCTGTTGAGAATGCGCTCAGGAGAGTTCAGACATTGCAGTGAATCAGAGGTAAAAAAACAATATAAAATCTGTCTTTACACATCAGTGTCTCGTCAGGAGCCGCAGAGTTTAATTTGGTTTTGTTTGTGTATGTTTTTTTGACTCTCAAAGCCAGGATTCCCATTCACTTCCATTATATTACGGACAGACTGCAACGGTTTGAGTTAAAAAGTCATCTACATCATCTACATCTTTAATAAACATTGAATTTTCATTTTTGGGTGAACTACCCCTTCAATGCTATCATTCTGATCACATGAATCATCATGTATCTCTGTGGGCAGGTGCGTGTGGCGTATCTGGAGTTCATGGTTTCCATAGCAAGGATTGCACGAGAAGACAAGAACTTGACCCAAGAGGAAGAGCGTGTGTGGGAGGACATGACTCAAGTGCTGGAGCTGGAGACAGACATCGCGAACGTGAGTTGAACTGGAGATGGCAAAACACAACAACCAACTTTATAAAATGCTTCTGATACTCTAAATGCCATGCGTAAGTCATGTGAGAGTCAGCTCTGTGCTTCAACAGGCCACGTCACCTGCAGAAGAGCGCAATGACATCACTGTGCTGTACAACAAAATGACACTGAGAGAAGTGCAGCAAACTTTCAACCTCAATGTAAGTGCAAAGGGCAATATGGGAATTTCAATGGAATCTTTTTACTTTTACACTTTGTCCTCCTCAGTCTTTAGTGTAGTGTATCTCTTTATGAAATTTCAGGGCTTTAATTGGACACGCTACGTCCAGGGTATCATGTCTAGTGTGTCAGTAACGGTGCAGCCGGATGAACCCATAGTTGTGTACTGCTCACCTTACCTGGAGAAACTCAGAGATGTTCTTTCCAAGCACAGTCACAGGTGATGTTTCAGTTCATGTAACTGTTTGACACATGAAGAATGTGAGTTATTTCTTCATTGTCATGTCAATAAGAGTAATGGTGATGATAATAATAATAATTTAATATTGAATGAATGTTTGAGTTTATATTGAGGTTTAAGTTGCAAGTATTTGAGCACAAGTTAAGATATTGTCGAGATTTCTTCTAATTCCACCCGCATTCTATTTAATCTCATTGCAGTCAGGAGACACAACTGACTTGTTAAAGAGATCTTATTTAGAAATTTTCCTTCCTACACTTTAATACTCATTTAGATATATGCATGGCAGTTGCTTTGATCCAAACATTGCATCCTTACATTGCATTCAAGTCATCTGTTTTAACATTTATTAATTTATTATTTAATCATATATATATATATATATATATATATATATATATATATATATATATATATATATATAGTATACATTTTTTGTTTTATTTTCATTGTTCATTTTAATTTTCATTTCAGTTTTAGTAATTTATCATATTTATTCGTTTTTTATATTTCTATTTAGCTTTAATTTATTTTAATTTAGTTAAAGTAATTTTCATCTAATAGTTAAATTTATTTGATATATATTTAAATGATATAAAAATGTAGACGTTGCATAGTATATCTTACACATACACATGTGACCTCTGCAGGACTCTGCAGAACTATCTTGCGTGGATGCTCATCATGGAGAGGGTCAGCAGTATGAGCCGGCGCTTCAAAGACGTGAGAGCGCACTACAGAAAGGTCAGCCTCAATCTGAACAATCACAAACCCAGGAGAGCTCTCGTGGCATTTAACTGCTTTTAAAACTGCGTATTGGTGGTCTGTTACTGTTTTAGTCCATTATACAGGTGCATCTCATAAAATTAAAATATCATGGAAAAGTTATTTATTTTTTACATTTAATTCAAAAAAGCTAACTTTCTTATATTCTAGATTCATTGCACACAAGCTGAAATATTTCAAGAGTTTTTTGTTTTAATTCTTAATTTAGTTACAGCTTCGGAAAATAAAAAATTCAGTATCTCAAAAAAGTTGAATATTTTCTCAAAGATCAATCAAAAAAAGATTTCCAAAACAGAAATGTTCAAGATCTCAAAAGCAGGTTTAATTATGAACTCAATACTTGGTTGCGGCTCTTTTTGCATGAATTACTGCTTCAGTGCGGCGTGACATGGAGGCGATCAGATTGTGGCACTATTGAAGGTGTTATTGAAGCCCAGGTGTAACGACTGGGTGAAGGAGTGGCAGGAAGCAAGTACGAGATTAATGATATTTAATGAAAACAATGAAACAATACAATACTGAGACACAAATAATACTGGGAGGAATGCACAGTCCAAGTAAAATATGGAGTTCCCAGAAGGGCCTACCTGCTGATTGTATTCATCAATAAGGGAGTGATCCAGTATATCCCTAGCAGGTACCCAACTCCTCTCCTCCGGATCATAACCTTCCCAGTCCACCAAGTACTGGAATCCTCGTCCCCTCCGTCTCGGGTCCAGAATACGCTTAACAGAATAGGTCGGTTCCCCATCTACGAAACGCGGCGGCGGGGGAACCGGGGTAGGCGGATTAATACGTGAATAAAACACGGGTTTCATTTTGGACACATGGAAGGCGGGATGTATTCTCCTGTACGCTGGAGGTAGTTTGAGGCGGACTGTCACCGGACTAATGATCTTGGTGACAGTAAATGAGCCAATGAATTTGGGAGCTAATTTGTTAGAAACGGAACGGAGAGGAATATTGTTCGTAGAAAGGCACACTTTTTGACCCACAACGTAAACGGGAGGCTTTGACCGGTGGCGATCAGCCTTGGCCTTAGTGCGCTCTCTCATCCGGAGCAGAGTCTCGCGGGCTCTGGTCCAGGTGCGGTGGCACCTCTGGACAAATGCGTGAGCGGAGGGGACCGCGACTTCAGATTCCAGACTAGGAAAAGCTGGTGGCTGGTAACCTAAGCTGCACTGAAATGGAGAGAGGCCCCTGGCTGACACTGGTAACGAATTGTGAGCGTACTCCACCATAGACAGTTGTTGGCTCCAGGAAGAAGGATTCTTGGAGACCAAACATCACAACGTTCTCTCTAAATCTTGGTTGGCTCGCTCAGACTGTCCGTTACTCTGGGGATGATAACCCGAAGACAGACTAACCATCGCTCTTAGCAATTTACAAAATTCTTTCAAAAATTTGGAAATGAATTGGGATCCCCTGTCAGAAACCACGTCTACCGGGAGGCCATGTAACCGAAAGATGTGATCTAAGACAGTGACCGCTGTCTCCTTGGCTGTAGGTAATTTGGGCAAGGGAATGAAATGTGCCGCTTTCGAGAACCGGTCCACTACGGTCAAAACGACCATCATGCCATTAGAGGGCGGGAGGGTGTAATATGTGAAATGTAGTGTAATATGTGACCAGGATCTCGAAGGGATAGACAGCGGTTGAAGAAGTTAGACGACTTACCACTGGCGCAAACTGAGCAAGCCAAAACAAAATCGTGGATGTCACGAGCCATAAGTGGCCACCAGAATCGTTGTATAACTAACCCCTTGGTTCGGCTTATCCCTGGATGACAAGCAACGTTAGAGCAGTGACCCCACTGAATAACTTCGGACCGTAACTCTTCCGGCACAAATAAACGATTCGGTGGGCAACCGGGCGGAGGCGTTACCCCTTCTAAGGCTGTCTTGACCTTCGATTCGACCTCCCATACGAGTGCTGGGACGACTATTTTCTCAGGTAAAATACACTCGGGAGTCACCGGGCGGGCGGAGGGATCAAAAAGATGTGACAAAGACATTTTTTTCAAGAAGATTGACATTTTTGGAACCCGGGCGGTACGACAGAGTAAAATCAAAACGACCGAAAAAAAAGTGCCCACCGAGCCTGCCTGGAATTGAGTCTTTTGGCAGTTCTAATGTACTCTAAATTCTTGTGATCGGTCCAAACAATGAAAGGTACCCCTGAACCTTCCAACCAGGCACCACGTTGGGAAAGAACTGCTCCTCTGATGCGTCGAACTCCACCACGAACTGCCGTGTGGGATCAGGGGCTACAGGGATGGGAGCCGAAACGAAGCGGCTCTTGAGGTTGGTAAATGCAGTTTCGGATGCATCCGACCACCTGAACGGAGTACTGGGGGAGGTCAAGGCTGTCAGAGTCGAGACTAGTTGGCTGAAATTACGAATGAAACGTTGATAGAAATTGGAGAACCCCAGAAACTGCTGTAGGGCCCTACGGGAATCTGGAGATGGCCAATCTATCACAGCCTTAACTTAGTCAGGATCCATAGGTATTCCCTCGGACGAGACGATATACCCTAGGAAGGGGACAGACTGTGCATGGAATACGCATTTCTCCACCTTGACAAAAAGCCCATTCTCGAGTAATCTCTGGAGCACTCGTCTGACGTGTTGAACCTGTTCCTGGAGAGATGAAGAAAAAATCAGTATGTCATCCAGGTAAACATATATAAACTGATCTACCATGTCTCTCAACATGTCATTAACGAGTGCTTGGAAAACCCCTGGCGAGTTCGAGAGCCAGAACGGCATCACCAAATATTCAAAGTGCCCTCTAGGGGTATTAAAGGCGTTTTTTCTTTCATCCCCCTTCCTGATGCGGACCAAATGATAAGCGTTACGTAAATCCAATTTTGTGAATAAGGATGCTCCCTGCGACCTCTCGAAAATTGAAGACATCAAAGGTAATGGATAGGTTTTCTTTATCGTGATGTTGTTCAGCTCTCGGTAGTCAATACAAGGTCGCAGAGAACCATCCTTCTTACCCACAAAAAAGAATCCAGGAAGAGACCAGGAAGGGCGGATGAACCTCGATGCCAAGGAATCAGAAATGCATTTCTCCGTGGCCTCCCTCTCCAGAATAGAAAGAGAGTAAAGTTTGCCTTTAGGCGGAGACTTACCTGGCACTAAATCTATAGCACAGTCGTAGGGACGATGCGGAGAAAGAGAAGCAGCATGGGACTTACTGAACACCTCCTTCAGTGAACACCTGAACACCTCCCGAAGTTCCAGGTCGATTAGGCCGTTGAGCGTTGGGGGCAGCTCGAGGAGGTAGATCTCCTTTTGAACACGGTCGGCCAGCCCATGCAGGAATTGATCCCACTACGCCGCCTTGTTCCACTGGCACGCGGCCGCCAGGGTGCGGAACTGAATGGAATAGTCCGCCAGCAAATGATGTTCCTTGTTTGAGGTCCGAGAACTGGTGAGCGGCCTCCCTGCCAGCCGCAGCTCGATTGAACACCCGTTTCATTTCTTCTGAGAGGGAGTGGAACGAGGCGCAACACGGATGTTGATTCTCCCACACCGCCGTCCCCCATAAGGCGGCCCTGCCAGAGAGTAGGGTAAGAGCAAACGCAACCTTGGACTCCTCTGTCGCGAAGGTGCGGGGCTGCGATGCAAAATGCATGGAACATTTGTTAAGGAAAGTCTTGCAAAAGTTTGGCTCACCGGAGTAACTCTCTGGCGCCAGAAGTCGCGGCTCTGGCAGGAAGTGGTCCTGGGAGGTCTCCCGGGGACGGGCGGCGCAGGCGGTGCGGTGGGCGCAGTGGGAGAGGTGAGTTGATGAATCTGCTGGGTGAGCTCGGACACCTGTGTCACCAGCGCTTGAATCGCACGTCAGGTGTTCACGATGCTCCCCTGCTGCTGATCCATGTGGTTGACGCTGTGGTGAATGAATTCAGACAGTGAAGTGGTGCTCGCTGCTTCCATGTTGGGGTGAGAGCGTTTTGTAACGACTGGGTGAAGGGGTGGCAGGAAGCAAGTGCGAGATTAATGATATTTAATGAAGACAATGAAACAATACAATACTGAGACACAAATAATGCTGGGAGGAATGCACAGTCCAAGATGGTGGTGATGAATGACGAATCCGGAAGGCGGAGGTGAGTTGGCAGCAGCAGAGGGTGACACAGGAACTGCGGGGAAGCGAGCCGAAGGTAAGTGGTGTTGCTTGGTGGTGGGTTGCGTAGAGTGGACGGGGTTCCGGGAGACACGGACATCCAACACAGAAACACACAAGAAAGCAAAGCATAGGTCACAAACATGAATCAACGCTCTCACGAACACAAGACGCTAGACAAGCCAATATATATCGATGGGTAATGAGTGACAGCTGTTGCTGATGACAATTAACGGAGACGCCAACAAACTAATCAGTGCTGACGCGTAAGACACAGACTTCACCCACAAAGTGCAAAACCCAGAGATCACGGTTTACCAACCGTGACACCAGGTTGCTTGGATAGCGGTCTTCAGCTCCTCTGTATTGTTTGTCAGATGTTACTTATCTTCCTCTTCACAATACCCCATAGATTCTCTGTGAGGTTCAGGTCAGGTGAGTTGGCTGGGTTCAGGTCAGGTGAGTTGGCTGGCCAATCAAGCACAGTAATATCATGGTCAGCAAACCACTTGGAAGTGGTTTTGGCACTGTGGACATGTGCTGAAGTCCTGCTGCAAAATGAAATCAGCATCACTATAAAGCATGTCAGCAGATGAAAGCATAAAGTGCTCCAAAATCTCCTGGTAGATGCATTGACTTTGGACCTGATAAAACACAATGGAGCAAAACCAGCAGATGCCATGGCTCCCTAATAATCACTGACTTCAGAAACCTCACTGGACTTTGGATTCTCTGCATCTCGTCTTCCTCCAGACTCCAGACCTTGATTTCCAAATAAAATGCTAAACTTACTTTCATCTGAAAAGAAGACTGTGGACCACTGAGCAACAGTCCAGTTCTTTTTCTCCTTACCCAAGGTGAGATGCTTCTGATGTTTTTTTCTGGTTTAGGTTTGGCTTGGTTCTAGGAATGTGACAGCTGTAGCTCTTTTCCTAAAGACTCTTGATGCACTGACTCTGACTTCAGTCCACTCCTTGTGAAGCTCTCCCAGTTTTTTTCTGACAATCTTCCCAAGGCTGTGGTCATCCTTGTTGCTTTTGTACCTTTTCCTACCAAATTTTTTCCTTCCAATCAAATTTCTATGAATATATTTCGATACAGCACTCTGTGGTCTAATTTTTCTTGGTTGCATTATGTGTTCCCTCAGGCTTTGCATGGCACTACAGTAGAGGAGGCCAGGTGGAGAGACTGTGTCCGTTATGTCCAGGGCAACATGGAGAACGCCGTCGGGGCTCTGTACGTCCGGGAAACCTTCTCTGGAAACAGCAAACACATGGTAAGAATAAAACATCAAACTGGCCTGCAGAAACACACCACTAGACAAAACAGGAACATCCTCCCTCAAAACATCATCTTATCAGCTATTATCAGATCGATGTGTATTGTTTGGGCGGTTCTGATCAGGATTTCAGTAATTTGACAGTAAGTCAACTCAGTTTATTAAGTCAGGATGAATGATCCTAAATTATTTTATATATAACGTTACTCTGCATGGCATGTATAGATGTGGTGGCTTTATAAAGTTTTTCTAGGACAGTCACAAAACAATAACAGTCAAAATGCACCTTTTTTATGTTCTTTATGATTTATCCATGCACATTATTCTGAAGAAATATACAGTATAGGTTTGTCCTCATTTCATCAAAACAACTTTCCTTTTCAGCAGACATCACATAGTCCTCCGTATAATTTCATGATATGCCCACTAAATAATGAAGAAAGAGTTGAAAAAGTTTTGTAATGTTGACTTTAAATGTGTCTCTGCACTGTTGTTCAGGTACGTGAACTCATCAAGAAGATTCAGGAAGCTTATGTGGAAACGCTGGAAGAACTGAGCTGGATGGATGAACAGTCCAAGGAAAAAGCCAGGGAGAAGGTCAGATGCTATTAATGGCCACAACTCCTGCACTGCAAAAAACTATTTGTTGAGTTAACGTAAAAAACTTTGTTACCCTGCTGTCTTGTTGTTCGGTGTGATGCAGTTGTTTCAACATATGCTTTTGAGTTATACTAGTTCATTCATTCATTCAACATTCAGGTTAGTTGAGGATCAATAAATTGAATCTTTTCTGGACAATTATGTCTGCACAAAAATTTAAATAAGGTGAAATGTCAAAATCTCAGAATTTCAGAATTCCTTTTTAGAGTGTGATGAAGTACATTTATTTCTGGAGTTTATTCATTTATCCTAGGGATTTCCATTAGTTTTTTGTGAGCTGAACATCTTTGACCTAAAATATTTACTTTACTATGTTATATTAAATAAGGTATTTTTGTTTGTTTTTATTGTGAAGCACTTTAAGCTGAATTTCTTCTATGAAAGGTGTTATTTAAACCATAAAATGTATTATTATTATTCGCTCCTACAATCTACAAGTTGTTCTCGCTTTCCAAACGCCTGTTTTCCATTGTTTTCCATGTTTTGCAGGCCATGGCAATATCAGAACAGATCGGTTATCCCGACCACATCCTTGAAGAGGAAAATAAGAAACTGGACGAGGAATACACACACGTAAGGACACTCGGAGAACTTTGACCTCTAAAGAAACTACCATTCAAACCAACTAATATCTCATTGGCATGAATACATGAATGATGACAGAAATACTTCTGTGTGATTATCTGTCTCTCTCTGTCTGCTCTCAGCTGAATTTCAGTGAAGAGAACTATTTTGAGAACATTCTGGAAAACCTGGCAGCCTCAGCCCAGAAAGGTCATAAAAAGCTGAGGGAGCCAGTGGATCCTGACATGTACGAAACTTAAAAAAAGAAATGCTAGAATGCAAGAAAGAGTTTTTTTTAGTTATTCTCTTTGTCTCTGTGAATGTTTTAGGTGGATTATTGGTGCGGCTGTGGTCAATGCTTTCTATTCACACAACAGAAACCAGATTGGTAAGTCCATAGCCATAAAGTCAGAAATAACATTATATTGTATAACAAAATATTATATAGAATATTATATAATAATAATAAAAAACATTCTACTCGAACAAGAGAACCAGGATTGGTAAATTCATAGTTGTATAATCAGAAATAATATTCAATTGTATAATATAATAATAAATTAATAATAAATAAAAAAATTCAATAAATTACTAAATTAAAAATGTTTAACTCTCAAAACAGAAATTTGATTGTAAGCTCACAGCCATATAGTATTATATAATATAATATACAATATTCTATAACATTTATTTATAAATTGATAATACATTTATTAATTAAATAACAAAAATAAAAATGTGTCTAACTCTCACAACAGAAACCACATTTCTAAGCTCACAGCTTAGAAATTAATATAATATAATATAATATAGAATATTACATAATATATAACAATAAATTGATAATGAATGTAAAATTGAAATAAATTGCAAAAAAAAAAAAAGTGTTTAACTCTCACAACAGAAAATAGATTGGTAAGTCCGCATCCATTTTGGCAGAAATAATATAGTGTGCTGTATAATATAATATAGAATTTAATTTAATATATAATAATACATTAATAATAAATCTAAAAATTACATAAACTACAAAAGAATGTGTTGAACACAACAAAAACTATATTTAGAAACTATTAATATGTTCTATTTTTCAACATACAACGTTATATAATATTTAATATTAACTAAATAAAAAAAATAAAAAAATAAAAACATGTATTTCATAAAAAATTTATTTAGTTAGTTCACAGACATATAGTTAGAAATAATATTCTATACGATAATATAATATTCTATCCTGTATTCTATGATATATTAATAATTTTCTTTCATCGATTTACCACAAATGGACAAAAAACAAACAAAAACAAACATTAAAATCATAAAGATTAATGAATGCACACTATTATAGCTCCACTTTAGAAAACCTTCAAGCATATCTACAGGAAAGAGCCTTTCCAGGTCCACTATAGCTAGACCAGCACAGACCAGTCTAGTCCAGTATGGAGATTCATGAATCCTTCCAACAGAGAAGGCCAAAACCGCAGGACTAAAAAAAGCAGCGTTTTCCAAACGTGAGTCTTCTGTGAAGTATTAGTTCTGGTCAGATTTCTCCTAATCTGTTGAGGGCTCTCAGTATGAACGCTTTCTCAGCCCATTATCATAATGGCTCTAATGCCTGTAGTGCTTTTCTCTTGTAGATTAAACAAAGCTAGTTTCAGCCTCCACTGCCCACAAAGCTTGTGTTTCCAGAGGTGGACTGCGGACGGCGAGTACACGCTGTTCAGCCTGGGTTAATCCCAAAGACTGTATAAAGTTAATAGAGAGATTACAAAAGCCAAGTGATTATGCAGATTTTCAGTGGGAGAAATTTCCACATAATTACTCTTAGATAGCACATTTTAATGTTCCTGGACAATCTAGGAAACACTTCGAGCTGAATTGCCATTTGAGAGACAACTGCTGGCACAAAGTCAGCTCTGCTATAGCTGGAGGACGAGACACAACAGAGACGTTTCTGTCCTTCTAATATAGCTTCTGCGCTCTGATATACACCATTACCATCACATTAAAGTCTTGTGGAGACTCTTTAAAAGCACTTTTCACACTGTTTTTGGTATCTAATGTGTCCACTAACATTTGAACTGTCATTTTTCTGAACTTGTTCAGACCTAAATCAGCCAAAGTACCAGCACAAAAACACGCTCGGCACAATATTGATTAATTATCGTCATCAAAAAAGAAAAAGTTATATTGAGATATCCTTTTTGCTTAAATGCACATATTTATATTATATTATAACATGTTTTGTAAAGTTTGACTGGATATTTGCATAGCTTGACTGAAAATGATGCACAGTAAAAAATATTTTACCTCGATTTTTCAGTTTTCTTCTAACATTACATGTCTCATTTACCACATTGTTGACATTGCTTTTCTTATGGTTAGAAAAGTAGCTAACCTTTGAAATTAACATTATTTGGGACAAAATTGTTGGTTTTTGCCACAACTCAGCACTGGTAACTGATTTAAATCATTTTTACACAATAATGAAATCTTTAAAATATATATAATCAGAATTCATACATGCATATATAATAAATCATGCATTAAATATAAATGTGTGCTTTTTATATATATATATAAAAGTTCTTTGTTGAATATAAAAGAACTTTTAAGTTCTTTTCAAGTTCTTTGTTGAATATAAAAATAATAATAAAATATATATATATATATATATATATATATATATATATATATATATATATATATATATAAATATGTAAATGTGACCTTCAGAGTAATTCTAAGAAAAAAAAAAAACCTGAAATCTGTTTTAATTAAAAATATGACATAAAAGTGTCCAAAGATAACACTCTGTTACTGTTAAAATTAGTTGTTTTCTTGTGACTCAATTAGTATCTCAAAAACACATTTCCTGGTCAATTACCCAGGCATTATGCTGAATTGCATCTCTTTCTATGCACCCATCTTTCTTTCAGTGTTTCCTGCTGGCATTCTCCAGCCTCCATTCTTCAGTGAAAAACAGCTGCAAGCTCTAAACTTTGGTGGAATTGGGATGGTTATAGGACATGAAATCACTCATGGATTTGATGATCAAGGTAATATGCATCTCATCTGATGGATTGTACCAAATATCAGTTAGCTGTGGATGAAAAAAACAGTGTGGCAAAAGAGCAACCACAAAGCTTGTTTAAAATACGACCAAAAATGTTCCAAAAAAATGAAATATTTATTTTCACAGGCCGCAGTTTTGACAAGGATGGAAACATGTACAACTGGTGGAGTAACTTCTCTGCCGAGCGCTTTGAGGATCAATCTAAATGCATGGTGGAGCAGTACGGCAAATTCAGCTGGAAACTTGCAGGAGGCCAAAATGTAAGAAGAACTTCACTCAGTAGGATGGAAAGAATCTGTATATGAATGCTTAAAAATGAACGAATAACAAATATATGGTTTGTACCTCCAGTACTTGCAGTATGTGCATGCTTTTAGCCCAATCTAAGAATTTCCACTGCCCTTAAATAAAAAAAATTGAATGTAATTAGAATGTTTTTTTTTTTTTTTTTTTTTTTTACAAACTTTGAAAATGACTCGTTATTTAGTCAAGTCATCTTCGCTTACCCCACTGGCATTTTTCTGCTTAATTTATTGTTTTTAGGTTTTTTTTTTTTTTAAATATGGCAATACATTGACTGCATTCTCCGGATTTTGCTTCTTTTAAGGATGTTTAAATACTTTTCCTGGCTTTTATAAAATGTGCCAGCAATGTCTCAAACTGCATTTATATTTAACACAACATCAGTCTATCAATTCTTCCTAAACCTATAATATCCAAATATAATATACACATTCACTCTAAATAATGATTTTCTTACTTAGTATTTTTGTCTTGTTTTCTAGTATAAATAACTAAACATCCTTAAATAAAGATACCTTTACTTGAGGAGTATAATGACTTAAAATGTTAAGTCTTGTTTTCTGAAAAATGTATACAAATTTAGTTTTGCTTAAGAAAAAATATCTGCCATTATAATAAAAATCTTAATCTTAATTCAAAGGGAAAATCTTTTTTTTTCTTGCCCCATTGACAGATATTATTATATTTTGTTAATCAAAATAAAGTTGAAATAAAAGAAAATATAAATATTAGATAAAAAAAACTAAACGTAAAAAAAAACTTAAGTTGCAGTATTAAAATTATTAAACTAAAATTAAAAAGCAAATTATATATATATATGTGTGTGTGTGTGTGTGTGTGTGTGTGTGTGTATAATTTAAAACTAATAACAGAATTACTAAAAAATAAAATAAAATTTTAAAGTATTCAAAAAAAGAGCACTGAAAATATCAAATTAAAAGCTGATTTTAAATATTAGTAAATACTTTAATATCATAGAAATAATAGTTAAATAACACTGAACATTTTTACACTAATGTTGTTGCAGGTCAGTGGCATCACAACACTAGGAGAGAATATTGCTGACAACGGTGGCGTTCGTCAAGCATATAAGGTTTGTATAATTAGTTGCCTATAAACAACTAGAAACACAGTGAGAACTGCTTACATCTAAAATACTCACATTTTCATCAGAACATGTAGAACTCGGTTTATGTGAGTTTGATGTTGTGTGTGTGACATCAGGCGTATATGAAGTGGGTGGAGAGGGAGGGCGAGGAGCCCCGTCTTCCCGGACTGGAAATGGATCACAAACAGCTCTTCTTTCTAAATTTTGCCCAGGTATGAATGACATCCACTTTAGGACGCCTGCATGTGCTCCCCTTGATGCCCATGCAAGGTCAGTCTCGCAAGGAGCATAACAAGCTAAACTGACACATCTTAAAAGACACAGGTGCTGCTTAACCTCTGTAAAAAATACATAATCGCAGGCTCTCTATAATGTGCTGAATGCAAGAAATCAGTGTTTGAATCATGCCATCCGATGGGATGAGTGCTGCTTTGAAGGACGTGGATTTAAATGTCATTATTTGGATGGGCACACTTCAAAATATGTGCTAATAAAATAACAAAATGTGTTCATTTGTTATTGGCTTATTTTTATTGAATATAAAAATGTCTCATGCTTTCTGTAGGTCTGGTGTGGTGCCTGTCGCCCTGAATACGCCATTCAGTCCATCAAAACTGACCCACACAGCCCTCTGGAATACAGGCAAGAGCTTTTTGCCACATTTGTGAATTAAAGATGAAAATCGTAAGTCATACTTAAACATGGCAGTGCATTAGATAACATGCACAAGCTATTAAATGCATTTAAATATAGCAAAAACAAACTTTTGAAGGGTAGTGTATATTATACATATACAAAGCAACTTTTCTCTCCCTTAACCAATTTTTAATAGATATGGAAATAATATGCAATACATATATATTTTTGCAACCTGTTCAAGCAAAATGAGTGGCATGTTTTTTTGTTTTTAACAGGGTTCTAGGGTCCCTCCAGAACTTTGAGGCATTTTCTGAAGCATTTCATTGTGCACGAGGAGCTCCCATGAACCCCGAAGAGAAATGTCGAGTGTGGTAACCTGCCGGCGGATTCACGGGAGTCTGTGTATATTATAGGAACCAGGCAGCGGTTAGGAGAGCTTGGATCATATTATGTTGTGTCTGTTAATCTGATGTGTCAGACACTACCAAGGTGTTAGACACCTACATGTGTGACTGCATAGATGTCTACTGTGAACTTTCAAATGTGCACATATAACCGAGTGCAGGCGTCGTGAATGTGCACAGTGAGGGTGTTGTTTTTCTGAAAAAGAGGCATGCTTTTTCATTATCTATAGGTCTTGTTTGAATATTTACAGGTTTCTTTTGACACTATTAATTTTGGCATTGAAAAACATGTGTTAACACAATAGTTTCATTGTAACGAAAGGCTTATTGACATCAGATTTATCCAGATTATGTAAATGGATAAATCCCTCGGTTGGCTTTCGATTCTGACGGCTCTCCAATAATATATTTGTTGTGCTTGAACGAACCCAAAAAGAGCCAACAACTGGAGGCTTGGAAGCCGATGGAGATTGTGGTTTGAATAAAAACCAGTCAAGGCATCATGTTTCGTTTCATAATAAGCAGCCTTGAAATATTTTGATTATGCTATAAGAAATATTATTTTCTTTTCCAAAGCATGCAGCGTAAAGAGGCAAAAGCTGGAGTCCTATTGACTGCTGTTTTCCCCAAAAAAATCCTAATGTATATGTGCGAGCTACAGTACATTTTTCTAAAGAATCTGTCATTCTTTAAAATCGAGGGCTTAGCGTTATGTAAAAGGGTCCATGTTTAAAATTACATGACAACCTTAAGACTGTTAAAACCATATTGCTTCAGGCTTTGTGTGTTTTTGTCCGTAAAAATAGCCTCGATTCATGGCTGCCTTGCAATTACGTGACAGGCTTCTGGTAAAGCCAGCAGATAATGGCAGGAAGTGCTGCAATACAGGAATGAATTAGACACAACGGGTCACTCAGACTGATTGTTTGTTTCATATAAGTTGTTCGTTCTGCCAGGGAGCATTTCTGTTCATTGCGAATGTCAACACAATGCTTTAGCATGTTTAGGGACAAGGATCAGATCCAGAGAGACTGAGGGAGCTTTAACTGTTCAATCCTCCTGGTTTGGTTTTCATTCGGGATTCTTAAAAACAGCTGAAGCATTAAGATACAGGAAGATATATATATATATATAGATATTATTATTATTATTTTTTTTTCAGATCAAGATAATTTTGTAATCATTTTTTTGTTTTCATAATTGAGTTGTAATACTCTTCAACCATTTTTGTTTGATTATGGTCATTGGTGTAAATGTTCACGTCACATAACTCTGCTGGAAAAACAGGTTAAATTGTTTGACAAATTTGAAGAGATTTATTTTTTCATTGTAGCTGTTTTTTTACTGGTCTACTAACTGTAACCAGCTAGGAAAAGACCAGGTCAAACTCCAGCTGATGAATCACACTCTTAAAAATAAAGATGCTTCAAGCGATGCCATAGAAGAACCATTTTTGGTTCCACTAAGAACCATTCAGTCAAAGGTTCTTTAAAGAACCATCTCTTTCTTACCTTTTTGTAATCTAAAGAACCTTCTGTCGCCACAAAGAACCTTCAAACAGAAAGGTTCTTCAGATGTTAAAGGTTCTTTATTGAATCATTTAGACGAAATAAGGTTCTTCTTTGGCATCTTGAATCACATTTATTTTTAAGAGTGTATCTAAACTACCAATTTTTTTTGCTTATATGGTCATTGGTGTGAATGTTCACTTAAACCTGGTGCAAAATACAGGTCATACCACCATAAAGTGGTTCAGTTGCTTTTGCATTTATCCAAAGCAACTCTTAGTGCATTCAGGCTATACATTTTTTTACCAGTATGTGTGTTCCCTGGGAATTGAACCCATGATCTTTTGCACTGCTAATGCAATGCTCTACCACTAAGACTAACCAGACTTGCACAGATGTGTCAACCAGGTCAAAGTCCTGCTGATGAATCATCTAGACTAGTTTGAACCAAGTCCAAATCACATAAAACCACAAACTATCTTGATTTTTCAGCAGGGAATGTGTAATTTTGTACATAAATGTGGCATGTAACATCAAAAAGTTTACGGTTAAATTTTTAGAACATGGTAGCTGGTAACACTTTCCAGCCTGGCCAGGATGGTCTACCAGGCCAATGACTATCTGATGAACCATCAATACTAACTCCAACCAACTATAAAAGCACATAAACCATGATTTTTCAGCAGGGAATATGTAACCAAAAGGATTCATTATGCAAAGTTCTCCCTCAAGGATCTGTCGGCCAGTGGGCTGGTAATTTTAGGCAAAGTCAAATCTCTTAATTTCATAAATTGATCTGAGATGTGGGTTAATGGGGCAGCGGAGGTTCATGTGTTAGCTGGAGCGTAGCGGACGAAGCGACAGGCAGCAGTTGTCTCTCAAATGGACACTTTTTATCACATTAGAAATCCGGTCAAGGCCGGTGACTGTTATTTTCCATCTTGATTAAGCAGTTATGACAGCAGAACTAAAGAGCTGTACAGGACAGAAGAAAAATGAGATGCTGGAAAAGATCAAACGGATGTCAGGAGAAGAAATGCTTTGTCAAGTTTTCTGAAAGCTTAGAGTCAATATTGACTTGCCTTGGGTTATTGATTATGACTGTTATCTCTCACGACAAAGACTTTGATCAATTGAATGTTCATATCTACCTTTGAAGCTTCATTGATAGCCAATCGACACCACTGTTATGGCACGTACTGTTTGATGCACATGAGACGAGCGATATATTGAATGCAAGCAACTTTGGTACAAATAAATTAGGACTTCATAGTGATGAATTGTCAAATAAAACATTATTAGTGCATGCATTTTCCAATGCAACACCTGACCCAGACAACAAATGCAGCTCTGCCTCTTCATTAAAAATCTAAATCGGAAATATTTGAGCTTTTACTAGGGTAGATACTAGCGTGTACAGAATCCAGTGTGATTCAGAAACAATACCTGTATAAAATTTCATTTATGTACAGTTGATTTACTTGCCAATGACGTCAATGCTATAAAGGTGCATTATGGCAAAATATGTTACATATGAATATGCAACACTAGCAACTCCATAATTGCATGCATACATCAACCAGACACCTATTTGTGCATTTTTATCTGGCCTTGAGGCATTTGTTTATATTGCGAACTAATAAAATGAGGTGTAATGTGAATTACCTGTACTTTATACTGCATTAAAGAACAACATATTTGTGCCAAGGATTGCTGATGTGCTTTTGAGCAAATCTCATTTTAAAATAGCCATTTTGTATCCTGTGAAATTAAATATAAAAGCCACCCTCTGTGATTGTTTATACGACTGCCTTGAAGAAATCTGACCTGAAGGGAAAATAAGTAGCTATCAAATACTTTGGCAAGTGTGAACTGTAAAAAATAAAAATAGCATTTGTGTGCATTTTTAGCATGTAGCTGGTTTTGAAGGCGTTTCATTAGAAATAAGCGTATCATCATTATTATTATTATATGAATTATAATTAATTCTGAAATCAGGAATTATGTACTTCAGTGCATTATGGAACAATCGTCAGACACAAGAATGATTTACAATTGGGTTTTACAGATTCTGTTGTTATTTTTTACATTTTATTTTTCAGTTCAAAGATGTTCGTATCTCATGAAAACATGTCCGGGTTATGTTTCGCCACAAAATCAAAAGAAGAAAAGTACAGGTATATCCATAAACTTTTCTTTATGTCCAAAATGAACCCTGTTTTTGGACTATTAAATATTATATATCTGTGTGTGTGTCAATGTCAAGACATTTTTTATTTATTTATTATGATTGACACTTAATTTTTATTTTTATTTTGAGGTTGAAATAGACATGTTCTTTGCATGTTTTGTGAGATTCTCCCTCATATTACAATATGCCACATGACCACAGATGCTGCTATATGAATATGTCTGGGGCTGGTCTTATTCTGTATACATAGACATGTTGACTTTTGAAACGCCTCAGTTAATAGTTACTGACAGAACTGCTCTTGATATTACATGGGAAACCATATACCTTTTAATGACTTTCCAAGTGAATGCCTTGTAATTATATTGTTCTGCCAATACTGATTGTTCAAGCAAAAATATATGGCTTAAAAATGTTATTTAGCTACATTAAACATTGAAATATTGTTATGATATATATGAAATTATGTAAGCTTCAAAAATAAACTTATATAAAGCAACAAATATATTCTGCATCCATTGTTTTTTTTTTTAAACATTGGCATACATTAAAAACACAAATATACTTTGGTAAGAGTTTTAATATATACAATATCATTCACATTCTTTAATTAACAAGTCACATTTGGTCAGACATGTTTGGAAAAAATCATAATAAATATAGGTTTATAAAAAGAATCTCATTAAAGGAGTATCTTTTAGCTCTAATGCAAAGCTTAAAACAAACTATTTTTCAATGGCTGATCATTTGTCAAAGAAATTGAGGAAACAAAGCAGGATTAGTAATCAACAATGCATATAAAATGCTTAGAAATGTTCTTGCATTATATTTTAATATAGAAACCAACGTATCATATAAATGTTAAGATGATTTGAGTCAGTTTAGTGGGAATACAACACTGGATAACCAGAAATCACAGTCCATGCATCCCTGAAGAACTATGAATCCGCTATCGTGTGCAAACATCTTCATTGCACTGTAAAGAACACAAAATAGAAAATCATTATTAAATTGGTTGATGGTTTGCACTTGAGTATTATATAACACTGGATCTCATTGACTTTTATTGTATGGACAAAGGAAAACAACGCCGACACATTTTTCCAAGAATATTAGTGTTTGATGAAGCAGAAAAAGGCATACAGGTTGGGAAAGGCACAAGAATTGGGATTTTGTTGGGGGAACTTACCCTTTAGTTAAGGCAAGTCAATTTTTCAAGCTAAAATAAAAAAGTATAACTTAGACTCTCAGGTCAGACTGTCAATGCATTTACGGCCGTGTGAAAGTCACTATCGCATCCCACACTCCAGAGGAAATGGCATCGATAAAGATGACGCCGATGGTATTTTATGGGTAAACAAGGCCTGCGGCACGTCCTGTTATTGAACTTTAAAGCAACATCTATTCAGATAGAGCAGCTGTGGTGCTTCTTTTGACTTAGTTATATTAATAGAATATTTCACAGTCACCCGATTGAGCAGACTTATGCATTTCTGACAAACCGTTTAATTCTGAGATTCATCTAATGTCAGAATACAAAAAACTGAATTCTGACGATTTAACCCTGTGCAGAAAATCAAGTGACCATTATTTATACAGCGCTTTATACAATAAAAATTGTTTTAAGGCAGCTAACAGAATCAGTCAAGCAAAGTTCATCAATTATGAGACAAATTTAGCTGTGAAGCAGCTTTAAAAAAGACAATAGCGTCATAACTCATCTCAATGTTTGTTCAGTTAGTAGCAGTGTAAAGTTTATCAATTATAAAACATGCTAAATTCATCTATAAGCAGCTCTACAGATGTCAACAGTGTCGTTATTCAGTTATTGTGCTGTCGTTTGTTTTACTTCATGCTGAAATCAAAAGTCTGGCTACATGGGAGATCATCTTTAGAAGAAGAAGAAGAAAAAAAAAAGGTACAAAGCTGTCATTGGGGCAGTACTCAAAAGGTACAAAAGCTAAAAGGTACATATTTATACCTTTATTACCCCTACATGGTACATATTAGTTAATACCTAAAATGTACATATAAGCAGAGCTGGGTAGTGAAACTGATTACATGATATCTGGATTTTTTAAAAATTAAGTACCGGTACTTGTAATTATATTATAGTGCTTTTAAATGCCCAAAATCAATATTACAATTAGTTTATGGATTACATGGTTACATATTATTCACACAATGGCAGTTAATGCTTAATGCATTAACATGCATGATGTTGATAAAGAATTGACTGTATTTTCTTTTCTTTTGTTTTTCGGTACACAATAATCCCATTCAAACCTATGTGATGCACAAGTTAGGTCAAACACTAATCGAAAAAGTAATCAGAAGCTAGTCACATATGTGCAATCCAGATTACGAACTACAATTTTCGTTTTATTACAATTTGTTCACACTTTTGAAAGAGTAGCGCCACAGAGAGAGTTTTGGACCTTTTTTTCTGAGAGTGTCTGAAGTCTACTCAAACATTTCTCTTGAGACCGTCCCGTGTCATTCAGTGACGACACTGGGTTTGGGATCTTGACGCTGTCTGTTGGGTCCTTTCCTTCCTGAGGTGGTGTAAGAAAACTTTTTTGGCCAATCTTCTCGGAGATATGCTGCTGACTGACACCATGTTTATTCTCTGGATGGACTAAATGTCTTTTGGTAGTTTTAGGGGTGTGGTATGACACAATACACCCTTCCTAAAACCAGACTTTTGACTTAGGCATGAAGTTAAACAAATGAGACCACAATAGACCAGCACAGAAAAAAAAAACATGCTAAAAATATGCCATGACACAATCTGCACAGAAAACACTGATGAAATGAATGGAAATCTCTTGCGTGACTTTTGTAATTAGAATTGTTATACAAATCTGGTAGTATCTTGTGTGCTCAAACTATTAAAAAAAAAATATATATATATATATATATTTTTTTTTTTTTTTCCAATAATTAGAAGCTACAAATTTGTTGCAATGACATATCATTAATTAAAACTAAAACAACAAAATATTTTTTTTTGTTAATTGAAATAAAATTCCGATAACTAAAATATAATAAAACAAAATATATAGAAAAGTAAACATTTTATTCCAGTTAGTTATTTCTCATTTTCTTTAAAATACTAAATTAAATAAAACTAAAACTAATAAATATATATTAATAAATAGTATATTTAAAAAAAACACAACAAAATCGCTAAAAGGTTAGCTTATATTTTCAGTTTAGTGTAAAATTATAATAGTATATCAGTGATCCTAAATAGCAGTGGAATATATATATATTTAAGAGGCTTTTGTTTCACTGTTTATGAAGACATTTATTATACAAATTACAAGAACCACTGACCAATCTATGAAGAAATGCTACATTCTTTAGTCATTTCAGCATTAAATGTTTTGTCTGAAGGACCACAAAATCTTTTCAGGACATAAGTATCTTTTTTGGTTCATATACAATTATGCTACTGGACCACCCATCTCATCAAAACCGAATCCCTACTGGCCATTTTTTATAAACCAATGTCTTTCAGAATAAAAACTACGGTTTACGGTTGAATTGCTGCAAGATGGTGATTAACAAACCACACTATGGGAGTCCTGTGCATGCAAGCCAGAAACCTGGAGGACTACATCATTTATCATGTAATGCAAGGACATTTAGACTATTTCATGTGTCCAAATACTTCTTGGAGTGACTGTATTTGTAAATAAAGGTAACGGTAATGTAAGGAATTCTCAGTTGGAACATGCAACAAAATCTATCATTTTCTTATGAATGTCTTTCTTACATGCAATCAACATAATAGAAGGTAAATGAGGACTGGGATAGTAAGCTCACATAATGACAAAAGAGCACAATAAAAGTAGTCAGTTTGACGTGTGCACTATATATGAAGTCTGTTTTGTGCACAGACTTGACCATTTACACATACAATGGTTACTAAGCTTTTATAAAGGGTGAAACCCGAAGATTTCTACTTTTAACCCTTTAAAGCTGCAGGTCTTGTTTACTCATAAATACACACTTTTCTAAGGCCTCTAAATTATCAAAAAGTTGAAAAACCTGTTGTCCATAATCTGCTACATGCTTTAAACCATTTGATTGGTAGATTATACTTTTTAGCAAAAAAAATAATTGTAAAAACATTCACCTTATGGTACTCACAAATAAATATAATAACTTATACTTTTATACTTTTTTTATTTATTTTTTAGAAAAATAATGCTATGCATGTGTATTGAATATGATCATCAGGCTTTTAAGCAGCATTTATTTGTTAATTTCGCAATTCTTAATTTTATTGCATTTCATCATATAGATCATAAACACATAAAGATCATAAAACTGAGCATTTAAATATAACACAGATATATCATTTTATGTAAGCATCTGATATACGGTTATAATTATATCACTGTTTTACATTACAAGCCATCCAAATTTCGCTATACATCGATATAACAATTTGTTTCAGGTGCTGATATTTTGTATGGCAAAAAGTAAGATGAAATTTGGATGGCTAGTAATGTAAAACAGTGAATTTCTATATTTTTATTTTTTTTAAGCTACTTTTTTTTGTTAAACTGTTCTTTTTCTCTCTTTTTTGGCAGGCTTTACAGGGTTAATCCTACTCTATTTCTTCTATTTCTCTGTAGAGGATTTATTTTTTTTGCTTTGTTTTCTAGACTGGACACACATGGCACCATGTGAACATGCTAATTTCGTTTACATCTCATCTTGAGTTCGTCAAGGAAGAGAGAGGCCAAAAGTGTCATTTCCTCCAGGATACCACCGTTAACTCCTAACCTCAGACCACGCATTACGTTAATAGCTACACGTCTGTGTAAAAACCCCCTGTAATAACTAGCAGCAAAAATAGCAGCCTAGAGAAATGCATCAGTTGGTTTTAGTGGGTTTCATTGTAATATGAGCCCTCTGTAATCTCACTCCCAGGTGCATCAATGGAAACTCGGGCGGTTAAGATAATGTTAAACCACGAGATCAGCCTCACAACAAGACTCTGTTGTATCCTACAATCACTTCACTTGTTCAAACATCCACTTACATAAGCATCTGTGCTCCAACATTGGTTCTTGTGTGCTTGCATGGATCAATGCAACCCAAATATTCTTTACTGCAGTAAAAACCAAAGTGTAATTGTCCTTGTAAAGCAACCCTACTCAATAAGAGCATTTACAATGGCCTCAAAACAAGTGCTAATGTAACAGTATGGTCACATTTCTTGAGTCAATTAAAGTAAAAACCTAAAAATCAGAGAAAAGCAGAGAAAAACCACTTGCTCTTTGATCGTAATATAATAAACACTTGTTCAGTGAGTCATTTTATACACCAAAATGTCAATGTGAGTCATTTAAAAGCTCTCAGACAGTTTCTTGCTAAGAAACTCAATTATAAAATAGTTTGTGAGTCAAATACATGTGGTAATGCCTATTTTCATATAGTCCAGTTGATTAAATAATAAAGATACTTCATTTGGATTAAATGAATAAGTTTCACATTATGTAAACACTATTTTAGAAATCTCAAACAGTAACACTAATATTATAAAATAAAGGTTCAGGCTTCAAATTCTGCATTCAGAGTTGCTGTAGAATAGCTGATAAATGCACAAAATCTTAAATCTGTATCAATGCACCAAACAAAAAACAAGAAAAAAAAAAAAAAAAAAAAAAAAAACAACTACAAATCTCTACCGGATTCATTTCTATCCAGTCCCATTAGAAATCATTGTGTACTGCACTGCTGTTCCTGTTAGTATAAAATCCCTCAGAGGAAGAATTCCTGACTGGATTGATAAACAGAACTATACTATAGTATCTGAGGTTTCACCTTACAGATGCTTCTTGTTTTACCTTTGGCTTTTCACCAGCCTGGACCTTCGCCGAGATCCCGAGAGCTTTGGTGATGTCCTCCAGAGATATGTTGTCTGCAGGAGATTTCTGGACAAAATGCAGCAGAACCTTTTCTCCACCTGAACAGGGTGACATTTTTTTTTTAATTGGGATTTCCGGGTTTTGTTTTCATGACAATTAAGATTATCGTAAGATAGAAAATATCATTAAATAGTGAAGTATTTATACATCATGGCACACCTGTTTAAACAGGAAATTAATAATTTAAGCAGAAGTTAATAAAGAAGAAAAACATAATTGTGTCCAGACGTAAATATTCTCATTACTCTGATATAGTAATGAGAGTTTAATGATAATCATCAAGAAATTAATGAGAATTGCAAACAAACCCCAAAAAACATCCGGTTGCATTCAAGTGATGAGAACATGTCTAATTTTTCTTGAAAATAATGCCACAATGCACAAAAAGTTAATGATCCTAAAATAGGCTTGATTATCTTTGTCCAAAACATGATTTCCTTGTAAAAAAAAGTCTTAGCTGAAGTAGTTGTTGTACTGCTAAACTAGTACTCTTGAATTAATACTTCACCCAAAAATTTACTGAAAATGTACTCACCCTCAAAATATACATGGGTTTGTTCCTTCATCTATACAGATTTGGTGAAATGTAGCATTGCATCATTTGCTTTCCAATGGATGCTCTGCAGTGAATGCGTGCCGTCAGAATGAGAGTTCAAACAGCTAATAAAAACATCACAATCTACATGACTCCGGTACATCAGTCCATTTGTTAACATCTTGTGATGCCAAAAGCTGTGTGTTTGTAAGAAACAAATCCAACATTAAGACGTTTTAGCTTTTTTAACCATTGCTTCCGGCCAAAATATGAGTCTATAATCCAAAATGACCCTCCCACAAGGAAAAAGTTCATCACCTGTTGTTCTCTCACATCAAATTCTACTGAATTTTCTTTTATATAATCGTTTTCGCTTGTAAAATGATGCTTAACGATTGATTTGTTTGTTACGAGTAACATGCAGATGGACTGGAGTCATGTGGATTATTGTGATGTTTTTATCAGCTGTTTGTACTCTCATTCTGATGGCACCCATTCACTGCAGAGCATCCATTGGTGAGCAAGTGATGGAATGCTACATTTCTCCAGATTTGTTCTGATTAAGAACCAAAACTCATCTCGGATGGCCTGAGGATGAGTATATTTTCTTTCTAGAGTGAACTTTTTCTATAAACCGCACACAGTGTTTACAATGAGACACAGAAACCCATCAAAACCTTATACATCGAGGAATTTTTCTGAAATGATAAAATCTCTGCTACTGGCAAATTTCTTCATAACATTGAGCAGATTTGCATGCTCCAGATTTTATATATGTGAGGTCATGTTGCCCTCTAGTGACAATAATTCAGACTGCTTAGGTTACAAGATTCAGTTTTCTATCAGTTCAGAGAAAATAAGATCATCAGTAACATACCTATCTAACAACAAGACTGAACACATACATTTCATTGAGTGTGTCTGCAGAATAATGAAAATGCATGAAAATGACAGAAACATTGTAATTTTACCTCTTGCGACGATGAGCATGCCTCCACTCTGCAGAAGATCTCCACTAAAGTTCCCTTGAATTCCTTCTGCGCTCGCCTTCAAGAAAGGGTGTAACAAATAAGGATCAATAGATTTTAAAGATGCTTTAAAATGCATGTACATCTTGAAATACGCTATTAGGCCATTATTAAAAAATGTTTACAGACAAGACATCATATTAAAGTAATTGAATCCATAAATTATCACTACACATGAATTATAATTTACAATAAATCTTTTTTTTTTTTTTTAAATGGCAGCGTGTAATGTGTTATAAATACCTTTGAGGCGATTTCTCGTACTTTCTTCCCCATAGCAGCTGGAATCACATTCATGGCATTGTACCTGAGATTGGAAACCAGAAAGATTTTTGTACATTTTGACATGCATGCATCACGGCCCATCACACAAATACAAAAATATTAAAAAACACATACATTACAAGTTTCCTCATACCTTTTAAAGCCTAAATCTCTGTAACACTGTTTTTTCTCATCAATGTAGATGTCTGAAACAAAGAGAAAGTTAAAAATTCACAGGATCAGGAAGATGGTAATGATAACTTTTATCAGTGGCAAACCCAAGGTTAGCACAGGCATGGTAATCATAGAAACAGGTCATAAAATTACAGTAAAAAACAGGAATTCAATCACCAATAAACTCAAGACTAAACCCACACAATGTGCTTAACCTGAGGTTATCACTTATTTCAGAAGAAAGAATGCAAAGCATTGCATTTTCTAATCTGGTATCTCCTGCTTTGGAGATGCATTAACAAAACCTGAATTCAGTAAGATTCGAAAAGTTGATCACCATTTGCTTCAATAGAAGCAAGAAAGCATTTAGAAATGTCTTGCAATCTGAAATATTTCACCTACATTTCATAATATTATGCCATGTTTATAACTTTTTAAAAAAAATGTAAAAAATATTTTAAACAATTAAATGTTTTGTATTTTTATACATTCCTTTTATTGACAGGTTAAATTGTTTCTATATTTAAAATAAATAAATAAATAAATAAATATAAAGTTTTTGGAGTTTCATTTTAATTAAGTTTAAATGTTTATATCTCTTAAAACAGTTTTTAAAAACATACATAAAAATAATTGTGTATTTTCATTGTTTCCTTTTATTCCCAGTTTTAAATGTTTCTATCTTTTATCAAATAGATTTTCAAAAAATCTAAAAGAAAAATTAAATCTACATATTTTCAAAGTTTGGTTCCTATACTAAAAACTGTGGATTTTTAGAAATATGCATCTCTTCTGGTTCAAAAAGGAATTTAATCCATTTCAAATTAATTTACTAGAATTTTCACTATAGTCTATATTTCAGTAACATTATTGCAAAACTAAGAAACTAGGAACAATACTAAAGATGTGTGACAAATCCTCACCTCCCTTGAAGAACCCCCCATCCATGAACTCCTTCACTCCAGTCTCTTCAGGTCCAATGCCAATCAGAGCGACACCGTTTGCTTTCAGATCCTTCTCCAGTTTACTGACCTCTGCTGACATCCACCGACAAACCTGACAACCAAACCTCCGCAAGAAGAAGAGAATAACCGTCTGCTCCTGCCACAGAGAACCAATCTCCACCATCTAAGACACAAGACATGAGACAAACAGAACAAATGTCGACAAGATATATTAAAAGTGAATGGGCTTCCATGTTTCTTAATTATTTACAGCTCATGGATGAAACGATTTACATTTTTGGAAGCCGATATTATACATGAAACTGTGACATCAGTGTCAGACTTTTTCTATTTCTCTCAAATATTGTTCACAATCTGTCTAAATCTGTGTTAGTGAGCACTTCTCCTTTGCCGAGATAATCCATTCACCTCACAGGTGTGACACATCAAGATACTGATTAGACAGCATGATTATTGTACAGGTGTGCCTTAAGCTGACCACAACAAAAGGCCATTCTAAAATCTGCAGTTTTATCACACAGCACAATGCCACAGATGTTGCAAGTTTTGAGGGCGCATGCAATTGTCATGGTGACTGCAGGAATGTCCACCAGAGTTGTTACCCATGAATTGAATGATAATGCACGGCCCCATGTTGCAAGGATTTGTACACAATTCCTGGATGCTTTTTCAATGGCCATGGACATTATTTGTTTATGGTTATAGGATTTTACCTTATGTGAAATATACCTTCAAAAAAAAAAAAAAAAAAGGCAAAGAAGGCAAATCTATTACATACAATGTTTAATATTATTACAGCAGCAGCAGGAAGCATGAAATGCTCTAAAACTTCCTGATGTACGGCTGTGTTGACCTTGGACCTCAGAAAACACAGTGGACCAACACCAGCAGATGACATGGCACCCCAAACCATCACTGACTGTGGAAACTTTACACTGGACCTCAAGCAACGTGGTTTGTGTGCCTCTCCTCTCTTCCTCCAGACTCTGGGACCCTGATATCCAAAGGAAATGCAATATTTACTTTCATCAGAGAACATAACTATGGACCACTCAGCAGCAGTCCAGTCCTTTTTGAAGCGAGACGCTTCTGACGCTGTCTGTTGTTCAAGAGTGGCTTGACACAAGGTATGCGACAGCTGAAAACCATGTCTTGCATATGTCTGTGCGTAGTGGTTCTTGAAGCACTAACTCCAGCTGCAGTCCACTCTTTGTGAGTCTCCCCCACATTTTTGAATGGGTTTTGTTTCACAATCCTCTCCAGGGTGCGGTTATCCATATTGCTTGTACACTTTTTTTCTACCACATCTTTTCCTTCCCTTCGCCTCTCTATTAATGTGCTTGGACACAGAGCTCCGTGAACAGCCAGCCTCTTTTGCAATGACCTTTTGTGTCTTGCTCTCCTTGTGCAAGGTGTCAATGGTCGTTTTTTGGACAACTGTCAAGTCAGCAGTCTTCCCCATGATTGTGTAGCCTACAGAACTAGACCGAGAGACCATTTAAAGGCTTTGCAGGTGTTTTGAGTTAATTAACTGATAAGAGTGTGGCACCAGGTGTCTTCAATATTGAACCTTTTCACAATATTCAAATTTTCTGAGATACTGAATTTGGGATTTTCCTTAGATGTCAGTTATACCGTATTTTCCGCACTATAAGGCGCACTTAAAAGCCTATAATATATAAGAGCCTATAAGAGCGATAATATACAGAAATGGTGGCATCCAACGCAGCAGCTGCGCGTACCAAAACATCTAAAGTTTGGGAGCATTTTAGCCTGGATACGGCGAATAAAAAGATTACCTGCATGGTTTGCAAAGCAGTCCTTGCGTATCACGGCAGCACCTCGGTGATGCATGAACATTTAAAGAGAAAGCACGTCGGACAGTTGAATGAAACTGAGTTTGACTCGCCTCGGTAAGATTTAAATAACATGGAAGCCAATACGTTTTGTTTTGGATGTACATTGTACATTTGTGACTCTGGATCACAAAACCAGTCTTATGTGTAATTTTTTTTTAATTGAGATTTATACATCATCTGAAAGCTGAATACGTAATCTTTCCATTGATATATTGTTGGTTATGATAGGATAATATTTGGCCGAGATACAACTATTTGCAAAATGCACTTAATATTTTTGTCTACTGTTTTATTGCTGCTAATGTGCCTGCCCCTGGTTTACAGGAAGAAAATGTTTACTTGATTTTAATTTATTTTTTCTTATAAAACAAATGTGCCTGTCCTTTATAAAAATGATAGAGTTTCTTTATTTATGCATTTATGTCTATACTGACCGAGCGCTGTGCCTAATTGGTTTTAGACAGGGCATTTTTATTTACTTTTAGTATGAATCGGCCTATCAGCAGCAAAGTCCTAGCGTCTTATAATCTGGAGCGCCTTATATATGGATCAAGTCGCTCTGTCAAAATGTTGAAATTCCCTTTAGCACAGCTCCATCTAGTGGATGCATAACGCAAACCCAGTCAAACGTTTGACTGCAGTATCTTCTATTCTATGCGCCTTATAATCCGGTGCACCCTATATATGAAAACAGTTCTAAAATAGGCCATTCATTGAAGGTGCGCCTTATAATCCGGTGCGCCTTATAGTGCCGAAAATACGGTAATCATCAAAATTAAAAGAAATAAACATTTAAAATATATCAGTCTGTGTGTAATTAATTAATATAATATACAAGTTTCACTTTTTGAATGGAATTAGTGAAATAAATCAACTTTTTTATGATATTCTAATTATATGACCAGCACCTGTATATAACATCAAGACTGAGAGCACACTGATCACAGGGGTCTTCACTTCACAAACATTAATAACATCTTAAAAGGATAGTTCACCCAAAAATCGAAATTATGTAATTAATAACTCACCCTCATGTCGTTCCAAACCCGTGAGACCTCAGTTTATCTTCGGAACACAGTTTAAGATATTTTAGATTTAGTCCGAGAGCTCTCAGTCCCTCCATTGAAGCTGTGTGTACGGTATACTGTCCATGTCCAGAAAGGTAAGAAAAACATCATCAAAAGTAGTCCATGTGACATCAGAGGGTCAGTTAGAATTTTTTGAAGCATCGAAAATACATTTTGGTCCAAAAATAGCAAAAACTACGACTTTATTCAGCATTGTCTTCTCTTCCGTGTCTGTTATGAGAGAGAGTTCAAAACAAAGCAGTTTGTGATATCCGGTTTGCGAGCGAATCATTCGATGTAACCGGATCTTTTTGAACCAGTTCACCAAATTGAACTGAATTGTTTTAAACTGTTCGCATCTCCAATACGCATTAATCCACAAATGACTTAAGCTGTTAACTTTTTTAATGTGGCTGACACCCTCTGAGTTAAAACAAACCAATATCCCGGAGTAATTCATTTACTCAAACAGTACACTGACTGAACTGCTGTGAAGAGAGAACTGAAGATGAACACCGAGCCGAGCCAGATAATGAACAAAAGACTGACTCGTTCTCAAGTCAAGAACCGTTTCTGTCAGACGCATCCGATTCGAGAACCAAGGAGCTGATGATACTGTGCATGTGTGATTCAGCATGAAACAGACCGACACACAGAGCATCTGAACCAAACTGATTTTTTCGGTGATTGATTCTGAACTGATTCTGTGCTAATTTTATGAGCCCAGGTAAACCGAAGGCTTGAATCAAGGGCAATCATAGCCAATGAGGCCATTACGTTGAGTGCAAAAGAACCGGTGAAGCGTTTTCTTCAACCGGTTTATTGAATCGAACTGTCCGAAAGAACTACTGGTGATCCGAAAACCGATGCAACCGGTTCTTGACTCGTGAACGAGGCTCAGTGTTCATCTTCAGTTCTCTCTTCACAGAAGTTCAGTCAGTGCTGTTTGAGTAAATGAATTACTCCGGTATATTGGTTTGTTTGAACTCAGAGGGAGTGTCAGCCACATTAAAAAAAGTTAACAGCTTAAGTCATGTGTGGATTAATGCGTATTGGAGATGCGAACAGTTTAAAACGATTCAGTTCGATTTGGTGAACTGGTTCAAAAAGATCCGGTTACATCTAATGATTCGTTCGCGAACCGGATATCACAAACTGCTTTGTTTTGAACTCTCACAACAGACACGGAATAGAAGACAATGCTGAATAAAGTCGTAGTTTTTGCTATTTTTGGACCAAAATGTATTTTTGATGCTTCAAAAAATTCTAACTGACCCTCTGATGTCACATGGACAACTTTGATGATGTTTTCTTACCTTTCTGGACATGGACAGTATACCGTGAAAACAGTTTCAATGGAGGGACTGAGAGCTCTCGGACTAAATCTAAAATATCTTAAACTGTGTCCCGAAGATAAACGGAGGTCTCACGGGTTTGGAGCGACATGAGGGTGAGTTATTAATGACATAATTTTGATTTTTGGGTGAACTATCCCTTTAACAGGTGCAGTGTGAGAAGAGCTCATGCAGTCAAGAGAATTAAAACAGCATTACTTTTGTTTAAAAAGTCACGTGAAACATCAGAACAGGAAGCGTTTTTTTTCTTTTTCATGAAAATACCTTAAAATAGTCATTTAAACGACTTGTTAACTTGGTATTATGTCAAATTATTTTCAAGAATAAGGTTTATTTTGTACTATTTAAGTTTAGTAATTGATTCATTCATTGACAGTTGAATATGAAAGTCACTGCACTCGCCTCGTACTTAAGAGAAACATTTCACGTAAAATATTATTACCTCTCCAGTCGTGGTGCTTTTCAGTTGGTTGGCTCCTAGGCTGGTCAGATTCACGGATGACATTTTCTTAATGTTTATTTATTGCCTTTAGGTGTGAAGCTCGTCCTTGTTTCCTTCAGCAGTTTCTGTACTTTACGCAAGCCAAGAACACAAACACGCCGCTGTTATATACACACGCCCACTTGTGTAAGACATGACGTGAGCGACACACGTATCGACCAATCACAGCGTGAAGAATTCAAACATGCGCTTGAGGGGCGGGTCATATTACATAAATATGACAATTGCAACTCTGTGTCATTATTTATGCAACAATACATCTTATCTTAACACCCCGATTTTATTTACCCCGTGCAAACTGAATATTAAATATTCATTATATGTATTACACGGTTTTATATATAAATATTTGAGCCCAATATTAGGTTTAACATGTAAAATAATTCTAGGGTGTGGTTTACCTGTACATCAAAGGTCAGTAATTTCAGTTGGTCTGACAACATTTGAACGTTATAATGATTTACATTCAATGATCAATACTGACCATTAGGAGAAAGAGAGAGGGAAAAGGTATTTTATTCAATCAATGTAGGCTATATAGTAAATCATTGACAACAGAATGGTGTTGGTTTGCCAGTGCTTTCCACATAAAATAAAAGTGAACTAAAAATAAAATAAAATACAAATAAAATAACTATTATCACAAAATTAGGCACTTTACCCAACCAAGAGATGTTTTGTTATTTTGTTTGAGTAAGAAAAGTATCCAATCAGCTTAGTAAAAAAAAAAAAACACAATAAGAGATAAATAAAAAAAAAATCCAGTAATGTCAAATATGAAGAGGTTAATCACTTATTTATTAATGGTTGATATGCACCTCTTAACACATACACACATGTTTATAATATTTTGTATTTTTAATTTAAACATCAACAATATCAATGAATGGAATATCACATTCCCAGCTAACAGAGCACTTTGGCTAACGTTCTGGAAAAGGTCTCTCCTGCACAAACGTTCTTCCAGGAACGTTAATAGAACGTTCACTTAAAGTTCAAAGATTCAAACGTTTTCATAACTTAATTTAGAGCATACACTAAAAAATGCTGGGTCCTTTCAACCCAACTTTGGAAATATGGACTAATCTAACAACTGGGTTAGTTGACCCAAAGTTGGGTTGAAACAACCCAGCATTTTTAGAGTGTATTTTTGTTATACGGATGACACGAGTGAAAATCATAAATAATGAATTCAGGATGACATCTTGAAGGTCCACAGAGCTTTTTTTAAAGTGTTTTGGGCATGAGTCAGTTTTCAGCTGATGCTGTGACGTCACGGGGGAGAGCCGATGGACTGGAGGAGGAGAGATGCGAAAAACAGGGGAAGACCGGAGGAGCACGATAAAAGCTGAGACATTACTGTGCCAGAAAGCACGAAAAAACATGAGACCTTAAACAGCAGCGTTAACACGATGCGTCCTTCCGTCTGCTGTTGGCAAACCAGAAATGCGTGAAGAGCATCCCGGATAAAGGTAATATATCTGCTTCCATCCGCACGCCTCTCACAAAGAACACATGAGTGGAGTCGACTGTATAATTTTTATCTTGAAAGCCAATGATTAGGGTGATTACTACAACGCTGAAGTGCGGCTGGTGTGGTTAAACTGAAAATAAACACGTCTTGCTCTCCATACAAGCATCCTCCCTTTCATCCACATATATATATATATATATATATATATATATATATATATATATATATATATATATATATATATATATATATATATATATATATATAAATTTTTTATTATTATTATTATTTTATTATTATTCTTATTTTTTTATATATAAATCAACCGTTATGTTCGCTTCTTATTATTGCTTAATAGACAAACCCTAGTGTATTTCTCAGAAGTGTGCAGGAACGAGGCTGCAGTTATACGTTTTGCTTCCTCAGCTATTGAGAGACCACAAATGCAATGCGCATCTGACAGCGGAGCTGCGCATTGGTTGCAGTACGTCGTGTGCACGAGGGAAGAAGAAGTGTCATATCACTGACCTCCTTGAAGCAATGGCGCTTCAGCACGATACCTTGCTGCATAAAATCTGATTATAAAACGGCTATTGTGATGCTTTTCACAATGGCTTTAAGCAATTGTGTTGGTCTCCTTATCTCAATGTCACCATGACCTACAATCTTAGAAATAAATGTTCTTAGTGGCATTGACGGTTCCATCGGGGACCTTGAACATTCATGAAATCTTTCCAGGTTCTTTTATTTTAGAAAAATAAAATGTTCTTTAGATTAGTAAAATGTTCTCAGAACTTTGGCTAATGTTCTGGCAAGGTTCTCTCAACGTTATAAACAAACATTCCTTTTTTTATGAGAACGTTTGTATAGAATGATCTAGTCTTTCATAATGTTCTAAAAAACATTATTTAAACATCAATCATGGAACTTTTGTTTTCTAAAACGATTTAGCTGGATGTTCATCTGACATTTTTTCAATGTTACTACTTTTAGAACGTCCAGAGATCATTCAAAAATAACATTCCATAATGTTTGCAAAATAATTAAGCTGGAAGGTTCCCTTAAATGTTTGTTTAACCAATAAAAATGAATGCTTTGAACATTCAAAGAACCTTCAATTGTAATGTTCTCATGATGTTTGCAAAATGATAAAATTAATGTTTCCTTAATGGTCACATAACCTAGAATAAACTTTCTGAAAAAAGAAAGTTTTTTTTTTATGTTTAGAGAACATTCAATAGTGACATTGCCATAATGTCTGCAAAATCATAAATTTCATAACTTAATTGGAACCATTATAAAAACATTCTTAGAAGATATTTTTGTTAGCTGGGTTAACAATAAGAAAAAAATGGTTCTTTTAAGAATGGTTCTTCTAGGGCATCGCTTTGTGAACTCTGGTGGTCTCACACTAGGCCCAGTTGCCTTGATCCGAGCCCGATCTCAATTATTAACCATGATCTAGCCCACCTCTTCTAAGTGAGCCAGGTATGGCTAAACGAACCATATGGAGCAATCACACTTGTCAAAGGAACCAGGTTTTAGGGTTCAAATGCGCTTGGCCATGGTTCAGATTGCCTGGTGAGAGTTCACCCTAAGAGCACTTTGTGCAGCTGACACTGTGCTGGAGAAGTGGTAGATTGCTTTTTCTTGTTTTTTTTTTAAAATGTGCATCAACACTTTTTTTTCCTTTTAGTGTGAGCAGAATGTCATCTCCTGGAATGGGCACCTCGAGCGACCCCCTGTTGTCCAGTCCTGTAGGGGGGAAGTTCGAGATTGCCCAGCAAGGCACCTGGAGACCCACTCTGTCCAAAACGTCCAGTTTCCCATCGTCCACCACAGGGTACCTCAGTCACAGAGCCAACAACTTCCAGAGGCATCCGAAGCGCCGGAAACTGATCAGGCCGTCTCCACCACCACCGCCGAACACACCGTGTCCCCTGGAACAGCTCGACCTGAGCGAACTTCCTCCGAGACGCACTTGCCCCGAGCTTCTCTTGAATGGCTGCATTTTGTTTGGGATCGAGTTCAGCTACGCAATGGAAACGGCGTATGTCACACCCGTGTTACTTCAGATGGGGCTGCCCGACCAGTTCTACAGTCTAGTGTGGTTCATCAGTCCAATTTTAGGTAAGCAGATCTTAAAGGATTCAGTTCCTGTGGTTCCAACAAATTTAGACAATTAAAGTCCAGTGATTATGACATTATTTAAAGGTTACAAAAACTTTATTTTCACATAAAGTTTTATTTTCACAAACTTTATTTCACATATTTCAGATAAAACGTTATGTGAACGTTTATTTTTTATTTGAAAGTTTTCTCTCAATGTTAAAAGGACATTCATCAAGTAAAAATAACAATGAGGATGTAATAATAATTTTTTTCTCAATGTTACGAGAATGTATACCGAATATTAATAAAGCGACAAGAACGTTCCATAAACATTACTTTAAAAAACGTTTTGTCCTAACCTTTATATAACTTTTAAAAAATGTTAGTGAAAGTTGTGAGAACGTTTCTGTTAGCTGGGATCCTGGCTGCTCTATTCAATATGTAGGTTTAAAAACAAATGAGTATTTGAGCTGTCAAGCTCTAAGAATTAAAGGAACACTCCACTATTTTTGAAAATAGGCTAATTTCTCAACTCCCCTAGAGTCAAACAGCTGAATTTTACAGTTTTTGAACCCATTCAATTGATCGCTGCATCTGGCGGTAGCACTTTTAGCTGTAGCTTAGCATAGATCATTGAATCTGATTAGACCGTTAGCATCTAGCTTAAAAATGACCAAAGAGTTTCAATATTACGAAGCACAACTCTGTACACTGTACACTGCACAACAATATCACTCCTTGATTATTACGCCGGAATGAGAGTATAGTTGCTAGCCATATCGTCCTAGAAAATTGCAACTTTTCATTTTCCTGTCAGTCTTAGTACACGACGTAACTACAGAAGAGACAAGTTTTAAATAGGAAAAATATTTAAACTATTTGGTAATTTTTGAGCAAGATGCTAACGGTCTAATCAGATTAAATGATCTATGCTAAGCTTAGCTAAAAGTGCTACTGCCAGACCCGTAGATAAGCTGAACGGATTCAAAAACGCTAAAACTCAACTGTTTAACTCTAGGGGAGTTGGAAAATTAGCCTATTTTGCGAATGATGAGTGTAGTTCAGTGTTAACAACACTAGGGTCATGGGTTTGATTCCCATGAAAAGCATGAACTGATAAATTAGTCACTTTTATGCAGTGTGAATTACTTTGGATTAAAAGTATCTGCTAAATGCATAAATGTAAATAAAGTAGTTTAAAGTAAAGTAAAACTAGTGTGCTATATTCCAAAGTCTTGTATAAACAAGTTGCCTGTTAACTGATGTAACCAGATCATTGAGGTAAATTCAAATACATTTTCAAATACATTTGTGTGAAATATTTCTTTAAGTGTCAATAGTTTTTTTAAGCCAACATTTAACCAGTTAAGTTTTGTTCTCTCTATGATTCTCAGGGTTCCTTCTGCAGCCATTTCTTGGGGCATGGAGTGACCGATGTACGTCTCGCTTTGGCCGCAGGAGACCGTTTATTTTTGCCCTGGCGATAGGTAAGCAGTACTGAATTTAGTTACTGTTCAATCAAGCAGCTCTTTCTCTATTTACTGTTTAATATGTGACACTGAATCTTTTCTAATTGATTATAATACTAATTGAAATGTTGCTCTTTCTTTTGGTGTGACTGTAGGGGCTCTGCTGGGTCTAACACTGGTGCTGAATGGACGGGACATTGGATCGGCTGTGGCGGACACCACCCTCGATCACAAGTGGGGCATCGTGCTGACGGTGTGCGGCGTGGTTCTGATGGACTTCAGTGCCGACTCTGCTGACAACCCCAGTCATGCATACATGATGGATGTATGTAGCCCAGAAGACCAAGACCGAGGCCTGAATATACACGCTCTTCTGGCAGGTCCGAGAAAATATCTAAGATTATTTCAGATTAATCATTCATTTAAAGCTTTTTTGTTTTTGAGCTAACAGCCTGAGCTGTGGCTCTCATAAGGACATTATTTTTCTAATAATACTCACAATTCAATATATGTCTAATCACTAATTAGTAATAATAATATACCACTACGATATTTATTAATATTTTAATATTTTCAGTTTTCATTTTAGTTGAAGTTTTAGTTATTTTATGTTATTTTGTGCTTTTGTCATCTTTAAAGTATTAATTTCAGTTAGAAGACAACATTTCTCATTTTTGTTTTATTATTTTTGTTTTATATTTTTATATTTATATTGATTTATATTTTCATTTAGCCATAAAAGTATACTACTCCCAGATCCATTTAACACATTTGACCATATTTAAATAAATTCCCATTGTTATTTGATAATTTTTTATATACTCTAATTTAATAATATTAATTATATTATTTTCTGTATATAATTTGAATTTGCATTTATTTTTATATTTTCAGTTTTATTTAAATTTTTGTTTCAGTTTAAGTCATTTTGTTATGTGCTTTGGTCATTTCTATTAGTTTATTTTTTTCTTTATAGTTTATTTATTATTTAGTAGTTTTGGTTGGAGTAATTTTAGCACTTCAGCTACTAGTTTATTTTATTTAAGCTTTACTTCAATCACCAGCAATATGTAAATTAATAATTATACACAATAGTTATTTAATAATTAATAAAATGTTAAAGTTTTACTTACAAATAGCAACACTCAATCACATTACCATTGCAACTGGTTTAACTCAGGTCTTGGCGGCGGCTTCGGCTACATTGTGGGTGGCATTAACTGGGATAAAACTGAGTTCGGAAGGTCAATGGGTGGCCAGCTCCGGGTCATATACCTGTTCACCAGCATCACCCTCGCTGCCGCCACGGCCATGACCCTCACCAGCATCCCTGAGCGACCTCTGCCCCAGTCCCAGCCTCAAACCAGAAGCTCTCAAATCCTCAAGAGCCCCAATCTTCCTCTGCCGCCCTCCCCACCTCCTCCTCCTGGAACTGCTATGGACCAGGACGATGAGGAGGAGGAGGAAGCCCTCTATAACAGCCAGTTCTCCAATCGCAATTACCAGGATCTACTGGGCCGCTCCAGCAGCACCAACGCACGTCTCTACGCAGGCCTCACCAGCCCCATTTCCCCTCTGAGTCCTCTGACGCCCAAATACGGCAGCTTCATCAGTCGGGATAACTCTCTCACTGGCATTAATGAGTTTGCTTCCTCCTTAGGCACCTCTTATATAGACAGAGTATTGATTGAATGCTACACTGGACAGCAGACTCCATTAGAACCCGAGGCAGTGGCTCCGCCCCTTCCACCAAGGGACACACCCCCTCCTCCTCAAAGCGAAACGCCTACCACATATGAAGTTGCACAGCAACGCAAACTCTCGCAGCCTAATGGACAGTTGCTGGCGACTGAGGAGTTGCGAGCTGGTGAGCAAAAGCCATCCATTGAACCCGCTGACCAGCCTAATGATTTCCAACAAGCTGCGTCGGGATCACAGAGAGGCAGTACCTCAGGGATACTGAAGCGCCCCCAGACTCTGGCCTTAATGGAGGACCCGCTAACTGCTCCAGGTGGCGGTTTGGACAACGGCCGTAGGCGCACTGTCACCTTCAGTCAACAGGTCAGTGTGTACTGTACTTAGTTTATGTACATAAATATACTTTAACCTTATTTAAATTGCCTTAGTATCTAAACCACATATTATTTGCATACTCAAATCAAGGTTGCAGAATTTAGTAGGGACGCTAGGTACATGTCCCTACCAATATCCAGCAACTAATAAATTGTCCCTAGCAATAATTTTGATCAAACAATTACATATATATAGTATGTAGACATTGTTGTTGTAATTTCGACCGCATCTGAAATACATTTCTTTCTTTCTTTCTTTCTTTAAGTGCGTACTCATGCTTTTTATGTATACTTGCCATTGAACTTTAGCATTTTTTTGCTCTTTTCCCTAGGTGGCAAATATATTGCTGAATGGCATGCATTATGACAGTGACCTCAGCAGCACCCATGAAGCAGCAGACTCTCAAATGTCAATAAAGCTGCTCTGTACTGCCATCTACAGGATGCCTCCATGTTTACGAAGCCTGTGCACCAACCATTTCCTGGGTAATAGAGGTTAAATTCCCTAAATTTGCTGTTTTTATTGTTCATTAAAACTAAAACTATTTAAATCATTTATCATCAAAATAAATAAAAAAATACATGTAAATAAATTTGAAGTTAATTGAAAGATTGCTGAAAACAAAACAAAACATAAGTATACATAAAAAAACATTATATATAAAAAAAATTATAAAAAAATGATTGTAACAGAATTAGAAATGTTTCCTTGGCAACTAACTGAAATAAAATTGAGGGAGGTTGAAGTCCAAAAATTACTAAAACTGAAATAAGAATAAATGAAAGCTAAAAAATGTATATTATTTTGAAAATACAAATGTTATTTTAAAATAATAATAATAATAAACATGACTAAAACTTAATACATTTTAAATTAAAAACATATATTTAAAAAAAAATGAAATGAAAGCTTAATGAAATATATGTAATATATTTAGTAAATACTATAATAAAATATAAAAAAGACTAAAATAACTCTGATATTAGAGAAAAGAACTGAATATGTGTTAAATGGATCTGTGAGTGCTTTTATAGGCTCAGTGGTAGAGCATTGCGTTAGCAGCGCAAAAGGTTGTGGGTTCGATTCCCAGGGAACATATGTTAGGTAAAAAAAAAATGTATATCCTGAATGCACTATAAGTCACTTTGGATAAAAGCTCCTACTAAATGCATAAATATAATATAAAAACATAGTCAAACTAGCCAAAAAAGTGAATTAACAAAACCTCCATGGCCACAGGATCTGTACAACTTTACAAATGAAGAGTATGTGGTTCAGCTAATATACAATGGTTTTCTAAATCTTTCATCTTCCATCACAGGTTGGTTATCGTTTGAGGGGATGCTGCTCTTCTACACTGACTTTATGGGGGAGGTTGTGTTTGGGGGCGACCCAAAGGCCCACCACGATTCAGAGGAGTACAAGCGCTACAATTCAGGCGTCAGCATGGGCTGCTGGGGGATGTGCATCTATGCATTTAGTGCTGCTTTTTATTCAGGTTGGTAAAAGTGTGACCGTGCAATCTGAGCATGCACATAGATTCTATGTAGTAACATGTCTTTTCCTCTTGCAGCCATTCTTGAGAAGCTGGAGGAGCGGTTCTCATTGCGTTCTTTGTATTTTTTCGCCTACCTGGCCTTTGGTTTGGGCACAGGACTGGCCACTCTCTCCACCAACCTGTACGTGTTGCTGTCTCTCTGCATCACCTACGGCGTTCTCTTCTCTTCTCTCTGTACGCTGCCTTACTCTCTGCTCTGTGAATACTACCAGAGCCCGCAGGTGAGAGCATCTGGAGAACAGAAGCAGAAAATGTAAAAATAAATACAGTTGTGTTTATTGGACTCTACATATAATGGAAGTCTATGGGGCACAGCATCAGTATAAACTATTTCATAAGAATATCATCAAGATGAAACATTATTTTTGTGAACCCAGCTAACAGAGAACAGTCTCGAAACGGTGGCAAACGTAAAATTATATGGTTTTTAATAATGCTTTCAAAATGTTAGCACAAAACATATAACATTACAAAACGTATTTAAACATTATAAATGGAAAATTTTAGTTGGACCTTCAGCTAACTTTTTTTTAAATGTAACAACTGAAACAATCGTTCTAATGGAATGGAATGGTTTCCTTGATGTTTGCATAACCCAAAAAAGTTATTGAAACATTTTTTTAAAAATTAAAGTTTTGCATGTTCGCAGAACATTTTATAAATAACGTTTTCATGACTTAATGAGAACATTAGCAAAATGTTCTTGGGACATATTTTTGTTAGCTGGCGACATGAGAACAGAAATAAAATAGCTTGCTAACCCTGTATGGGCAAAAGTATATAGATTATTTAAAATCGCAATTTAGTGAATGGCAACTTTTACACAATAACACAGAAATAGGGATATAATAGGAAAAATGGCATATAAAAAAATATTTGCAAAACAAAGATTTCCACATTTCTGTAATATTTTATTTAAAATCACAATATAGTGAACAAAACCTTTTACACAATTCACAGAAATATGGATGTAATAGGGAAAATAGGTATATAACATAAAAAAACTTTCCACATTTCTGTAATATTTAGCCTCATAGACTTCCACTGTAAATGCAGTACAAAACATGCATTTTTTTCAGTTTCCATGTGGGGCCTAAAATTGTTGCAGTGGTTTTCAACTACAAATTGATTGAGTGTTACATTAAAAAAAAGACATTTTAAATCTATTAATATAATTTGTAAATCAAAGCTGAAATAAAATGACAAAAAAAAAAAAAAATATTAGATTAAAAATTTTAACTTAAACGAAAATGAATAATATTGCCTTAGTAACTAATTGAAATAATTTGAAAGTGAAGTGGTAAAATGACTAAAACTATAATAAAACTAAATAGAAATATAAAAAATGACAAAAACATGTAAAAAAAACATTACTGACTTCATGATTTAATTTTAGTTTGTTCTCAAGTAGGGTAAAATATGTTTTTTTCACAGACATGTTCTGGCCAGGGTTTCTAAATTGCCCCCCAAAAAAAAACTCTCCTTAGATTTGCATTTTTTAATCGGTTCTCTATAAATCCTACTTTCTCACGCAATGATTGGTCTATTATGTACAATGCCCTCACGCTATTGTTCAAACAACATTTCAGTCATTACATTCAGCAAGTTTAGGAATACAAATAGGAATACAAACCTAAAACAATTTAGAAATCCCAGCCAAGACATGATTTCTGGGAAAAAGAGGACGTATGGTCACCCGACCTCCATCATGCATGTCCACATGTTGTCCCTGCAGTTCTGCGGCTCATCAGAGGACGGGACCAGGCGTGGTATGGGGGTGGACATCTCCCTGCTCAGCTGCCAGTACTTCCTGGCACAGATCCTGGTTTCGGTGGCGATGGGCCCTCTGACATCGCTGGTGGGAGGGGCCCAGGGCGTGATGTACTTTTCGAGTCTGATGTCATTTGTGGGGTGCCTGTACTCCTCACTGTGTGTGGTGTACCATCTGCCACCACCCGAGGGTGAGCCTCCCCAGAGTGAGACGCAGCCACTGCTGGTGCACATTTAGACCTGATCTCTCACACACCGGGTCCAAAATTAACAATCTAGAAGCAGCACACAGTTGTTTGGTAACTTTGTTTAATTACAACATGAATTAAATCACAGTGTAAAAAGCTCATTGATATCTGGGAATCAAATCAAAGAAATTCAAACAGTCCAGTATGAATGAAATGAAATATCAGTGACTGCCATGCATCTTCAAACAACTTTTTCTGTAGTGGAAAACTTCATTGGATGTTTTTAGGAAATCCTTTTTTTTTTTAGACAAATTTGACCAAAACTAAATTTTGAGGAGCAGAATCATAATGTTCAGGTTTTGTTTTTTTGTTTTTATGACACAAATATAGAAAGGTAAAACTGTTAAATAATTCTTTTTTCAAAAGTACAACAGATATACACAAACTGGGGCCCATAAGTCTGAGACCAAACTGGAATCAAAGTTTTTCATGGAAAACAAAGAAATAGAAAGAATTCATAATGCAAAATTAAATTTATCACATGTAGGATATTACATTTTTTGAATCTTGTATGAAATGTCTAATATTTTTATTATACATTCATATTATATATTATTACATATAATATATAAGAAAAATACACACACAAGAAAAAAGTTGATTTAACTTGCAAAGTAGACAAAAACCAAATAACCAAATACTGAGTTTACAAAAAAAAATCTCATTCAGTTTATGCAAATTAGGCAATTTGTAATGATTTTTGTTGTTTAAATTTTTTTTTTTAATAATAAATAATTAAATTATAGCGACTTCTGGACCCTAGTGTATACTAAATGTACTAGTGGTGAATGGTAAAAGTTAATTTTGGACCCTGTACACACAGAGCCAAACAGCTCAGACTCCTTGCGCTTGCTTCAGACACAGCTTCCTCACTTTACGCCACACATACGCAGTACTGGAGATGTGAGAGAGGGTAAAAGAGCTGTGATTCTGACTATGCATCTCACTCAGATTTCTACACATAAGCATGCTGCAACAGTCACTGCATGACAGCAAGCTTGTGTAGTGTGTGTGTGTGTGTGTGTGAGAGAGAGAGAGAGAGAGAGAGAGAGAGAGAAAGTGTGTTGGTGTTCATGTGATGCCTGACTACTTTCATTTGACTTGTACATAATGTGAAATGTTTTTTTTTTTACTATCAACTCCTCATGAAGGAGGAAGTCAAAACTGTTTATAGCTCCCCGAACTCTCTTTCTGTGGTTCATTGCTTTTAATAAAAGTAAACCCCTCTCACATATCCAAAGCAAATGTATCCTGTCAGTGAATTGTTTGAAGACCTGTTGGTTTGTTTGCATGTAAAGCCACATTGATGCCTAATTGTAGGCCTCTGTTTCCAACTGTACTGCAGTAAAACAGAGAACGTGTGTGTGTCTATTGGTTCCTAGGTTTGCATATAGTATTTAGACTCATTATTTGAATACAAGCTACCGACTACACACATCCTTATGAGTACGAATATTCCTTTCGCATGTTTGCCATACTGTAATGGCTTGACACTGGTGGACGCTCCAATGACATAGTTATAAGAAAACATAAATGACGTATTTATGGTTCCCCTACTAAGGCATGTCATGGAACGCACGTGCTCATGCCTGTTTCCCACTGGTCTGGCGTGATCGTTGTAATGACAGTCATTCTTGTCATTATCAGGCAGAGCTGACGTTGAGGCTGGAGTGTGAGTGATCGCAATACGGAAACAAGCCGAGTGTGGAAGAACAAGCCGAATGTATTGTTCGGTGAATACAACAAATCTGGACAACCGATATGGACTCTCCACCAAAGCACTCACAATTGTGCGCCCATAATGCTAAGCATCTTTTTTGTTGTTTTGTTTAGTTTGTTTCGCTTTGCAATACATGCAGCACATCAAACCTTTAAAAACTCCAGGTAGCAAGCAGTGAATAAAGAACTGAATGAGACAAAGCTCATTATCACATTATTTTCCTCAGTCATGTGTTATCAACACAAACGTACAGATCTTCCACTCTGGAAAATAATAAGTTTATTTATTTTTTTTATTAATAAATTAATAAGTCGCATTGTACAGGTACATGCTCTGAGATTTAAACAGTTGTCACAGGATGAAGGTTTTCTGCTGCATGTGTCAGGTGTAAAACTGCTGTAGTTTCTAGTAAATATAACCAGCAGGGGGCGCAGTAGGATCTCAAAAGGAGGTCAAACTAAATATATTGAAGGAATATTTCACCCAGAAATGAAACTTTGCTGAAATGGTCAAGATGAGTTTGTTTCTGCATAGGAACAGATTTGGAGAAATGTAGTATTATATCACTTGTTCACCAATGGATCCTCTGCAGTGAATGGGTGCCGTCAGAATGAGAGTCCAAACAGCTGATTAAAAACATCACAGTAATCCAAACCACTCCAGAAACAAACCCATGATGGTAGTGTTCTAACTTTAAAACACTGGACATAATATGAGTGCATTATACAAATAATACTAACTCCAATGAAAAAGTCCGTCCCCTGTAGTCCTCTCACACTCAAATAGTGACATGTAGAACGTTTGCTTGATCTGTGCATAAAGATGTGAGAAAAAAAATAATTATGGATTGAGGACTTGTATTTTAGTTGGAAGCAATGGTTTTAAGTAAAAAAAAAAAAAAGTTGATTGATTTGTTTCTCATAACCATGCAACATTTTGCTTCACACACCGTTAACTGATGGACTGGATTAGTGAAGATTGTGATTATTTTTATCAGTTGTTTGGACTCTCATTCTGACGGCACCCATTCACTGCAGAGGATCCATTGGTGAGCAAGTGAGGGAATGTTAAATTTCTCCAAATCTGTTCCAACGAAGTTAAATCCTTTAACCTTTGTGCAAGAAACCACAACACATTTAAGCATCAGTTAAGGTCAGTCTTCTTTCACATATTTGGTGCATGTCCAATCTTGTTTCAAACAGCTTAAAAATTGTTTTGCAACCCCCAAAGCAATGTTAAAAAAGACCCAAGAGGCACTGGTTTTAAAAAGACAAGACTGTTTTTTTTATTTTTTTTATTTATAATCCTGAACCAAACTATACAAAGCAGTGGTCAAAAAGCAACCAAAACACAATGAAAAAAAAAAGAAAAAAAAAGTTTCGCTTGAGGGAATGAAAGAACCAGTATCAGCATACAGTTCTGTTATATATTTTTTTTCATTCTGCACTTCCCATATAAAACGCAATGATAAACAAAACCCCAAAACTGTACATAAGGATAGAAAGATACAATCCTTTTAAATGCATATGGAACAAAAGACCTTCAAGATTTAAAAAGGGGTTAATTAACATGTTAAGAGGGCAGGCAATGCATTGATATGAACCATCTGTTATGTTAACTGATCTGCCAAAGCGAGGGATTAACTTCTAGCAGCACAACCAGGTTAAACATTGTTTATTAGCCCCTGCTTAAAACTCATCTTTGGTCTTTAGTAGATCGGGAAAAAATGGCACCCATGAAAATGATAGAACCTTAGGCTTTCAGTTGCTTGTGTGTACATCCGATGGTCAAATAACAGAGTAGAATGTGTGCTTGTTAAATGTGTGCTAAAATAAACATTGTTCCTTTTAATACAGGGTTCTAATGTTGGTCCAATAAATAAGGTCTTACAAAAGGGGACGGGGTCATGATGTTATGGGCCTCAGTGCAATATAAAGATCTTGTAGCGCCAAAAAGAATTGAATCTGTGAAATATACAGAAAAGCACAAACTCTACTAGGTCAAACTGACCATACAGACAGAGCTACTGAAGGGCGGCAAGAACTTTAGGCTTGGACTTCAGCCTCTGTGGAGTCACCATTCTCCTCTGTCTTCTGTTTCTTTGTTTTGACTGCCTCCTGAAAGCAGACGGGCAAAGATTAGACGTGGTAAAGATGATGAAAACGTGTTGTAAAATGCGTCTAAAACCCGAACCCACCTCCTCTTCTGCTGGACGTTTCACGGGTGTCCCGTCTGCCACTTTTTCAGCACCGTTCTCCTCTTCCTCCTCTGCTTCTCCTGCTGTTAAAAACGTGTTTTTCAATAACCGGTTTTTGTACAAGTACAATATATAATGATGACAAAGGCGAAGTCAGACTCACCCTCCTCATCATCTCCACCCTCTTCTTCCTCATTGGTTTCCTCTTCCTTGTGTGAAGCACCATTAGTCTAAAACAGAGAAAACACTATTAGTGAAATGGATACCAAATTTGTTATATCACCAGACGATTTGCAAGTAATGTTAATAATTAACGATAATTACGAAGTGTATGGGAAGGTCAGTTATGTAAAAAGCCATGTGCTGAGAACCACGTGCACAGCCTCAAAGCTGTCATCTCATAAGATGCATCTGTGGCAGTCGATTTGAACCCTAAACAAAGAGCAGCACGATGAAAGAAGGGGAGGGGGCCCTCTAACACCTGCACGGCAAGCGGGTACTCGGGGACAAAAACCACCAGGCCTGCTGGGAAATACTCAACGCTTACTGTTCCATTTCCATTGGCAGGTGCGTCTTTGCTGCCGTTTTCCTTTGCAGCATCCGCTGCCTCCTCAACCACCTCCTTCTTCTCTTTCAAGTCCTGAAATGAAGCAGAAGTTTATCGGTTAATAAATAAACCCCCTCTTGACTGCATAAACAATACAGCATGTGATTATTTCATAGGTAGTACTAGTAAAGGGGAAAGTTTGTTTCTTTGAGTTTCCTCCCCCCCCACACACACACACAGATGAGCCACAGACCGCACACACACACACACACACCAGCTGGCTGACTGCCTGTTAAAATACATTCAATGGCAAACCAACACCAGGGTCATGAAAACCGCCTCAGCTTTCGGCTTTAAAACACTTACTAAACTATGCAATCTTTTTTAGCGTATATTAGTACGAACATCACGTAGTCGTAATGGTCACCTTATAATCATTAACTCAAGTGGACTAATATGAAATTATGTTAGAACTGAATATATGCAAACTGTTATTTAATGGGGAAATGAGTAAATCCGTTTTTGTGTGCGTGTGTTTTTTCTCTGACACCTGCACCACAATAGATCTATTATATAGACGCCTTCGTGAATTAAATCTATTGTACCGACACACATGTCGAGGTCACTTAAGGCTATTTCGCGCCAACTGCCCCTTTTATTCCCCGGCAGGAACCGTGCACGCGCATGCGCGCACACGCGACTGGCTGGAAACAAAAGAGTGCAGAGCGCGCGCCAAGACAACGTGCTCGAGAGACCGGGGGCGGGAGGCGCGAGCGATTTACAGCACGCGGCGGCGATATTCCCGCCTATTCGAGCGGCGGAGATCAAGAGCCTTGACTTCACACACACACACACACACACACAATCAAAGAAAGAAAAAAATTGTAGCAGATGGTTCACTAATTCACTCCTTCCTCAACTTAACGTTAATGGGATATGATTACACGTTGAAATCAGTCCTCATAGAGTTTCTTATGACTTGTTTTTGAATGAAATGTGCATAACGGTCGTCCATTTAACCAGTTACGTTAATTTTAACAAGACTCGACGCGGACTGTGAATAAACGAAAAGAAGAGATGCTGCTGTTCGAAAGATTCTGTTTTAACGTTTTGTTTTCTCGTTAATAATAACATTTATCGTCGATTAAAATATCTCACTGACTGGTCGATTTTTCCTGTATTTAATTAACGTAACCAGGTAATGTTAACGTTAGGTTCAATTTCTTCATATACATAATTTTTCAAGCAAGCTTACCTTGGCGGTGATCTCTGTGGTGGTGGTCGTATCAACAGCGGTATCAGCCATGGTGGTTTATAGAGATGTTTCAAAGAAAAACGTCCGAGAAACGCGTTAGAGGAGGTGGGATGAGGTAGGACACGGTCGGACAGGAGGAGGAAGAGTGAATCAAATCTGCCTGAACCTGAGAGCTGAAAGAAGTGTCGAGAGCAGCAGCAATTTCACTGACATCTGATTGGACAGGATCGTGGCAACGTAAATTCGTTTTTCGATTTGATTGGAGGAGTCACTGTCAATTGTGCCATGACGTCCCGCCTCTCTAGTAATGCGCCCGTTTTGTCTTATTGGTGGAATATTTAATTTTACCTTTACCCGGTCTTTTAAAAATACTGCTATGAAGGTCAGGATTCATTCAAGCCGAATTGGTAACTTAAATATAAATATCTGACTTTTTGTTTCTCTTTGTGTACATTTGAAGAAAATCCAAATTGAGCTTTTAGTTATTAAAAAAAAAATCGGTTGCTTTTGAGGAAGAGCTGTTTATATATATTTGCCACTATTTCCCATTCTTTTTGAAAACTGCAAATCGTTCACTATTCCCGCTTTTTTTTTTTGACATGATCCCTTGATAACTGCTTTGTGTGGTTGGAACCTGCCTGCAAGCTTGCACAGATGAATTCAAGCTTCTTTGAGGCCTTTGTTTACAGCCACTGTTTCATTAGCATGTTGTATTCAGAGACCGTTGTGTCCCAGATAGGAGACACAGACCAGGCAGCCGTTTCATTCATAATGAGAAGTCACACTAAGATACTAACATGACTATTCCGCACCATCAAACATCTCAACACAGATAACCAACTGATTTATGGCTTAAAACGATAAGACACACAGTCATTTTGGCTTCTCCATCACAGGAAGACTATACCTGTTGCACAAGGAACAGATTAAGGCTGCGGTTAATAACGTTTCCCTTACCCTACTTCCCCTTTCAAGGGGTCAAACCCTGCCTCACATCTGTAATTCCGTAAAAGGAGTAATACTCTAGTACTCTAATACTATACTAAACTTTAAATTCTTTTAGTCAAAAATGTGGTGGAACATTTCTTTTGGGTTTTCCTTTGCACATACAGAGATAAACCCCCCCTTCTCTCATCCAGATCTGCCAAACCGTGGTAACAAAGCCCACTTGGTGGTCACAGATGGTGTTGGCCTATGGTGTGCTCTGTGAGGGGTCAGCATGTAGTCTTCATTCTATCAGATGAAGTTTTAAGCAGTACTAGACCACTGATTTAAACCTCAGCTTTGACTCATGTAAATGAAAAACTGAAAACGGTGATTTGGAGACTAAAGCTTTATTCAGACTAGTTTTCCATATGAAACTCAGGTAAATTTGTGTTACTTTTCAGGTGTACTCTAGTGAAATCTAACCCAACTGGAGAGGAATATAACTTTTTGCATATATAAGATTTTCATGTTGTGTACAGATCCTCTGACTGCATGCCCTGTTCCCTTTCATTATGGATTTAGGAATTTCTGTGTAATAATAGTTTGTGGTTCACTTACTGCTGTCATCCCACACTATTATAAAGGATCCAAAATGGGGTTTTCACAGATATTCCATAGTCTTAAAAATAAACGTTCTTAAGTTGCATGAAGATCCTTTAACATTAATGGAACCTTTCCATTGCACAAACGATTATTGAAATGTTCTTTACACTGAGAAATAATGGTTCTTTTTCACAGAAAGGTTTTTTGGGGAACCAAAAACATTTCTTCTATGGCATCAGTATGAAAAAAAAAATCCTTTTGGAACCTTTATTTTAAGGAGTGAAGAAGAACCATTTTTGGATTTACCAAAATAACCTTTCAGTAAACGGTCCTTAAAAAGAACCATTTCTGAGTGTGAAGACCATATGAAAAATCAAAATAAGCTTTTTCCACTATAAAAAACATTTTGTGCTACAGAATGTTTAAAGTTCTTAACGGAACCCTAAATGCCAATAACTCTTCTTTTTAAGAGGTCATCCAGTGTAAAAAAGGAAATGTATTGTTTAAAATATCAACAATTAAAAAAAGTGAAAAATGCACCAACATCACCAAATGGATTTGCAAAAACTCTTCTTGTTTGCCACTGGTCAGAAAAACCCATGCTTCAAACTCATTGGCTGAGCAGATGTTGATGCTGAAGCAAAAAAGCAGTTCATGAAATGATAACATTAACAGCAATGCCATTCAATAAATGCATCCCAACAAAATAGTGCTTAAGAAAACACAAACACAAGACTTCATATTGACACGTGGATGTAATTAGCCCCTGAGACGAAAGTGTTATATGCAGTCTTAATCTGAAGAGGTTTTAAGAGCTTGTGTTCAGATTGGTTTGGAGTTTGGCAGTTTGGCAGAGTGGGTGGAGACATGTCAGACTGACAGAAAATGAATTCAATCTCACGAAGGCTTGTTTTTCGCTTGGACTAAACTCAGTGGATCACATGCAAATAGAGGCTCTTTCATTGGGGAAATGATGACCATATGTAGCAGACACCGAAACAGCCGTCTGCTGCTGGAAGCCCATGATGTGTCTGCCTTACAAATCCAGACAAATAACAGACGTTTTTTTTTTTTTAAAGAAAACACTTCTTGTCCAAGTATTACTCATTCGCTGCCACTGGAAAATGGGAGCAAACGGAGAGGAGAGACTCTTTGTTAGGTCATTTCCTGTCGGTTTTTCTTTTTTCGTCTAGTAGATCCACAGCCTGCCCACGAACTAGATTTGTTTCCATGGATACTGGAACAATTCCAATGATTGCCTGCTGTTTTTTTAGTGTGCTCTTTGATGAAGGAAAGCCTTGGGATAACCAGACATGGGAAGAAGAAGAAAAGAGCCAACACGTTCCTCTAATCCTCACATTTTCTTTCATAGCTACTCTTTCTTTTTTTTTTTCTTTATTCTGTTGAACACACAATAAGATATTTTGAAAGAATGTCAGTAACTAAATACTTTCTTGTAGCCACTGGCACCCATAGTATGTAAATAAAACATTGTGGAACTCAATAGCTATGGTACATGGCAAAAATACTGTGGAAGTCAGTGGCTATGGCAATTAACAAAGGCAAATTTTCAGTGTAATTGCAAATAAAAATCTGAGCTGAAATCAAAATCCACAAAATTTACTGTCTTAAAAGGACAGTTCACCTGAAATAAATAAAAATGTCACTACATGTGATTATTTAGCATTTATACTATATAAAAGTTACTATTATATAGTATAGTAACAATACTATGGCAGTCAATGGCTACCAGGAGCTGTATGGTTATCAATAAATATCTTCTTTTGTGTTCCACAGAAGAAAAAAAACTCATGCATGTCTCAAATGACAAAAGAGTGAGTAAACGATTATAGAGTTTAACATTTTTGGTGCATGTTTCTGGCTATTTATTAGTAATGTCATTCCACTGCTTCTGAAACGACTTAATATTTCAGCTGACATCATAAATGCCTCTTACTTCTTACTTTTCACAATAAAATCCCATCTACATTTGTAAATGTTAATAGACCATTTCAACAACTGATTTTGACAAAAAAAGGGGGGTTGTGAACAGCATTTTAATAGAGCTGATGCACTACTATCTTTAATATTCAAAGCTATTTACAGTTAATCAGTGAGATAGACTACAGGAATTAGTTGTAAAGCAAATCATAAACTCTTATCGAGTCAGAGATGGCATATATCACATATATATTAAACTACAGGTTTCATAGTAACCTCAGATATGTGGTTACTATAGAGACTTGTCGTCAAAAGTCTGCAACTTCCCCTTTGGTGAAGGAAGTAATTTGAATTTTTGAGACAAAAGGCTGCAACCTGATCCTTGGAGTCTAAGGGGCTTTAGGGGAGTTTGAGGAGGAGTTTGTCAAAGATCGGGGGTCAGAATTAAGGAAGAAAAGGTCACCATAATTGGAAAAATCAAAGGGAGGGCTTGGTGTTCCAACTGTGTGCTTTTGTCTTGAACAGTGGTAACCCTTAACACTGAAAATCAGCCACATATACACTGAATTTTTTTTTTGTAAATTGCTAGTAAATTTCACAATTTCAAAGCTGCGGGAAGTAACAAATTGAATTAAACACATAATTTAGAAGTAGAAAAACTGAAATACTATTATCTTGTAAAATATACTACTTTAATTTAAGAAAAAAATGTATACACATTGTAGAAAGCAACTATGAGCGTAGAAAAGCATTACAGCCAGTTTGAACCATCATTTGAAGTCAGCATGTTTACAAAACAATAAATATTTTATTTATTTATTATTTACTTTTTTATTCCTCTTTTGTAAGTCACTTTCAATAAAAGTGTATGCTAAATGCAGAAACATTAATTTGATTTGAACAGAGACTTTTTACCTTTTTCAAAGTCACATGCAATTCAATAGAGACTATTAATGACAATGAAAAACATTTACTTCTTCAAATAAAATCCTGTAAAATCTGCACAAATCATTACAATCTGACATGGTCACATGTAACCTGCATATTTGTCCCAACATCTATCATGTGCATCGCTCATTCAGGCTTTGTCTGCATACTGTAAAAATCCAGGTGCAGTCTTTTGTGTCCCCTATCCAGGCACAGACTTTTAAAAGGGGATGATGCTGTGGAATGTGGCCAATTTCCCCCCGTCCTGAATAGTGACGCTCAATGGATGAGGCATGCTGGGTACTCCAGTAAGTGTGTCCACTGCACTGGTTGTTAACATAACAAAGAATATAAGATGCAGATGAATGAATTACAAAGCAAGGGTAGTTCAAGTATTCTTTTTCTTTCTTTCTTTTTTTTGCATTTTTAAAAAGCTGATCCTAATAACACAACACTTATCAACAACCTACATGATTAGAGGAATCATTTATGTTTGGTGCACAGGATGAATGACTTGCTAAAGTTTAATATTGTGGATTAGGTTGTTGTTTAAATGATTAAACCCTACTAGAAAAAAGGTTGGAATAATTAAGATTTGTAATGTTTTTGAAAGATTTATTTATTTATTTGTTTTCATTTTTTTAAACAAAAATAAATGTAAAAACAGTAACGTTGTGAAATATTATAACTTTTTTCAATCTTTTTTATATATATATATATTTCAACATATTTTAGAATGATTTCTGAAGAACATGTGACACTGGAGACTGGAGTAATGATGCTGAAAATTAAGCTTTGATCACAGAAATAAATGACATTTTATATTATATTCAAATACAAAACAGTTATTTGAAATTGTAATGATTTTTGAATAAACACGGCCTTGGTGAGCATGAGAGTCTTCTTTCAAAAACATTATTAAAAAAAATCTTAATCATTCCACATTTTTGACTGGTGCTGTAAGTATAAGCATGATATTGAGCAACAATAATTGCTTACAGTGCAATAAAGTTCTCTCTGAATGAAATATAAAGATGCATACATTTTACCAGCGCTGCTGCATTACAGTCTACATCTGAAAGACTTCATTACTTGCTCCTATTACTAGTGGAAATTTCCATTCTTTCAGGGAGGGTCTTCTAAAGAGTTCCCTCCCATAATTCCTCTTTACCTTTGATGATCACTTAGAGGTGGCCGTGTTTCACCCATATTCAGGAGGATGATCTCATCACCAAAGCCACTCCTCGGTATACAGTTTTCCAACGGTCTGCAGGTCTTAGCAGGTCGTAGTCAAAATGAAGTCGCTCTGACAACCAAGTCCTCATGTTCCTACATGAGGATGCCTAATATATGTTAAATTCCTAATGTTTTACAGTAATCCAGTTTCTGCGTGCCTCAGTGTCATTGGATATTTTAACAGTTTAAGAAGTAACCAATCAGGTTTCGTTTGCAGCAGATGATAATGCACAAGGGAATTAAACAAATGGCCAATAATCCAGATGGCAAATTAGCATTTCTCTCTTCAAGCTGCAGCTGACATTTTCTCGTTGGATTTGATTTGGGATGCAAGCTCAAACACACCTCAAACTGCAAGATTTGCTCATTTGAAACATAGTTTTCCAGAGAAACACTGGCAGATGCAGTGTTGAGCTATACGAAATGCATCCCACAAGAGCTGCCATACACACATTAGTTTTACAGGACAAAGAAGTCTTTATACACAGCCAGAGCTGCTCAGAAGTTATTGCACAGTGTGCAAACATCACATACTACATACAATATCAAACCATTTCATTGCATTGCATACAAACCATTTAATTTTAGTTAAATGCTTTTGTCATTTTTAAGTATTTTTTAAACATATAGTTTTATTTAATATTTATTTTAGTTTAGTAATTGTATTACTTCAATATAAAACCTATTTATTTCATTAAGTTGCCAAGTCAGCATTTCTGAAAGATATTTTTTAATTTTATGAAATGAAATCCATCTTTTTCATTCAGAGAAACAAGTTTTATAAATAGATCCACCCACCCTCCATTTTTTTTAAACAACCTATTTTATTTCATGCCATTGCACTCCATCAATGAGGTAAAAGTCATATAAAAACAGTCCCGAATAAACCTGTCTGATTGGGTCCAGATGAACCTGAAACTGGTCGAATTAAACGGGTCTTTTAACCCTGTAATGCCTGACATATAAAATAATAAAATGGAATAGTTGAACATTTAGAAAATTATAAATAAAATCTAAAAAAGTTTGAATATATGTGTTTTTTGTTGAGTGTCATATTCAAAACATCAGGCTTTCTTAGGTCATTTAGTATGATTTAGGGAGAATATGGAGTTGTCACTCTATGTCTTATGATTAAAGCTCTGTAGTTTCAAAACATATAACATTTCTCAAAAGGCTGATGTATCTCATTACTCGCATTTATTTTTCTTTAAAAAAAAAGAAAAAAAAGAAAAAACAAAGTATGGATAATCAAGTAAACCAAAGCAGCTTCAGTCCAGCAAGTGCTAATCTTCAAGTATTAATAACAATATTAAAGTTATTATTATGTTTACTTCATTCAAAATAATCTGGGACGTTTTCATAATTATATTAAAAGGCCTTTTACTTGCTAAAAAGTATAAACGACCAATCTGACAACAGAATGCATGTACAGTAGGAAGCCCATTTCCAGTATTGAATACAAAAAAGATAATGCAACTTTTTATCTCACAATTCAGACTTTATAACTTGCAAATGCGGGTGCATGTCTCACAGCTCTGAGAAAAAGTAAGAATTGTGAAGATGAAAAGTCGCAATTACCTTTTTTAAACTTTTTTTTGTTACTTTGTTACTTTTTATTCAGTGGCGGAAACATGCTTCCATATGAAATAGATTGTGTATAACTTTCTCAGCAAAATTTTGATCTTGTTGACCTTGTATCAAATAAGATAAGGGTTAAAGTCTGATTAGTCCACTAGTCTTCAATGCAAGGCTGTTTTCATCAGCCAAATCATCATCACGATTTAGTAAACCATTCATGCAGGATTAGTTACACATCAAAATTTTTAATAGTTTGCTTTTATCAAGTACATTGAGTGTTTAGTGCCATCGCTTATGAAAAAGGTACTGTCACTCTGCAGGCAGTGCAAGCAGAGAAGCAGCTAAAGTTGATGTGATGGGGTTTATGTGTCTGTTTTAGGCCACACTGACCTCAGCCCCTTTGTGAGGCTCCAACAAAGAACCATCTGCAGGCCAAGCGAAGCTGAGACAAGAGACAGAAACATGGAGGACTGACTGGGGGAGGGACGGCAGTTCGAGAAAGATGCAGAAACAGGGACAGAGAGGAACAAAGACAGATGAGAAAGAGAGGAACAGGATCGGTGGGCTTCTTCTGCAGAGAACTTAGATCTGTAATTTTGCGGTCACGGGGAAACCAACTATGCTTTCTCAAATGAGGGCACAGAACGAAACCCAGCACATGGTCAAGAAAATGGAGGGCTCTTGTAATCTTTTGCAAACATACTTCCTTACAGGGTTGGATGAAAGTAATTAGAGCTCTCAGGGGCTGGGTTCTGGTTAACCATTTCATGACCAGTTTCTACAGCCACTACAGGCTGATAAACTCCTGTTTCTCAGAAGAATCCGCCAACTCTGAGAAGTTTGTAAAGGTCTGAGCTCTCAACTGTACCCATAAAACATTTAACTGCTGCTCCTACATTTGTTATGCAAAGCAGAAGTGAAAATCAAGAAGTCAACAGATGCATTGCACTGTTGTCGGTTTTAAATGTCTAATCAACAAGTTTGAATTCTGAATACAGTTTCAGAACATTACCTACTCCAATAAGGAAAGAAAGAGCTCAGAACTTGAAAACATGTCTATATATATATATATATATATATATATATATATATATATATATATATATACATATTAAATTAAAATTAATGCATTTAGCAGACGCTTTTATCCAAAGCAACTTACAGTGCATTCAGGCTATCAATTTTAACATATCATGTGTTCACGGGGAATCAAACCCCCAACCTTGCACTTGATAGCGCATTGCTCTACCAACTGAGCTACAGGCTATATATATATATAAAGATTGTTCATGAATCGAAAGACCTGTTCACACCAAGGATAAACTATTAATAATAATCATTCTAATTTTATGAGAATAGGGAAGTTCACACCACAAATATGAGGATAATGATACAAAGGAACAATATCACTGGAATTACTTTCAGAATGGTCTTTTGTTCTAGCTGATGAATGATAAAAAACATTGACAGCCAATCAGAATCCATCCTGCTAAAAGCTGGAGTATTTAAAGTGTGTATTCCTGTAGCTCAAGTGTAGAGCATTGTGTTAGTAAATGCAAGGTTGGGGGTTCGAATCCCAGGAAACAATGATAGGAGAAAATTGTTAATCTGAATGCAATGTAAGTCACTTTGGATAAAAGCGTCTGTTAAATGCATAAATCAATTTAAAGTAGCAGATGATAAAACTGAAGCATGCACTTACAGTATAATTAAAGCAGAACATTGATGTGGATGCCAATATAGGTATTGAAATAGTCTTTATCTTTAAGATTAAATAATCTTTATCGTTATCAATAATGCAGCAGTTGTAAAGTATAAATACTGTGTTGTATATATTTTTGTTGCATTAAATCAATGAGAACATGTCCTTAGTTGTCACAAATTTTTTTTATAATAGTAATACAAAAAATTAAATAAATTGAAGGTCCTAAAAGTAACCTTCATTTTCTTTAAGCAAAAAATTAATAAATATTTAATGAATATTTTTCTTTTCTTTCTTTGTGAAAAATCATAAAAATTTAAGCAGTCCTAAAAATAACCTATTTTCAGAAAAGATTTTTCAATAATCTATTTAAATCTAATCTATTTCTCTCTCTCTCTCTCTCTCTCTCTCTCTCTCTCTCTCTCTCTCTCTCTCTCTCTCTCTCTCTCTTAGTTTTTGGTGAAATTATGATCCAAATATGGGTTTTACCCTATTTGTTGACATTATGCATGTAAATATATTTTTCAAACTCAAGGCATACAATACAAATCATGTATAATCATATAAAAACATGCTGCTGTACACATCTTGGAAACATATCACAACTAGACACTTAAACGATGGTAGCATACACTATCATGTAATCAGTGCAATGCATATTGTATTTTATATAGAATAAAAGTGTTTATTTACTAGATTTACAGTTTTGAGCATCAGTGATGAACAGCATTGTAACATGACAAACAGCTGCAGATGGATCACCTAGCAACAACAGCCTTCTTCTCAACACAGTCATCTGTGACTGTTACCACCATCTAGTTGCACACGTAGTGATGCGACTGATAGTATATTTATGGCATATTCACAACTAAACATATGTTAAACTTGTTCCTTTCAAACTTTTTAACCCATTCAATGTATGTCTCTCCTTATAGCACCTTAAAACCAACAGGAAGTCCCTAATATCTCTGATGAGATCATGCAAATAAAGCAACAGAGCATGCATGAAATGAAAATGATGAAAATTATTCTATGGCTTTGTTCAAATATGATTTGTGTGGCTTCATCATGTGTGTAAAATTGTGCATGAATGTCAGCAATAGCATTAGCACTTCTGAGTTGGAGAAATGCGATGACATTGTATCCATGTGTGTAAAATGTGTCCTCCACATATTTTATTGTGATTATGTTTACTCTAATTATGGGCATAAGCACATTAGCATAATTACAGTGTTCTGTTCAATGACAATAATGCCTTAATCACATTGTAAGGGGACATGTAATGTTTTAGCAGTTCTATTAGATCAGATTTAAAATCAGAACTGGGTGCAGAATCAAACAGGTATTTTTTTCTTCTTTTTTCAACACACGTTCAAAAACAAACAAAGCTCCTGATTGGTCAGGTTAATGAAAGATCTCAGGTTGCACAGTCAAAAATCAGGGGAGGGCCTCTGGGAACACAGTTTGTGGGTTGAAGAAAATATTTGGAATTCTGCCAAGAAAAATAAACACAGAGAGAGAGAGAGAGAGAGAGAGAGAGATGTAAAGAGAGTACAGTGTATTATCAGTCATAGGATCTGACGGCAAAGAACGCAGCCTTCAGGAACAAACCATGAGGAAGTCACCTACAACAGCACCCTCATAAAATACAGCTTTCCATTTTAAAATACATAAATCATTAAAATACAGAAATAAAATGTAAAACATGTAGTCTAGAGTCTCATGGTGTTTATAAGGTAGACAGCACTATTACTACGCATATTTAGGGGTGGATTTAAAATTTAAATCTTACATTTGTTTTTTTCTGCATCTTTTTGTCTAAAATAGTTTGAAATCATACTTGCAAATGCATTTATTTTTATTTTTTGCTTGGGCCAGTGAGCAACTGCTCAGAACTCCCTAGTTATGCCATAGCAATGCACTAAAACAGTCAGAAGAGCTAAACAACAGCCTAATAATACACTAGCAATCTCTCAGAATCTACTAATGGCACAGCAAAAAAAAAATAATAAAAAAAACCATTTAGAAGAGCTTAGATTCTGTGAATGCATCATAGCGACCACTCACTTCTTCCCAAACACCATTCAAACCAACAACAAAAAACAAACAAACAAACAAAACAAAAAAAAAAACAATATAATAACACGTGGACATATGAAGAACATATGGAAGCCCATTTCTGCCACTGATAAAAAAAAGAAAAGGTAATTGCGACTTTTTATCACACTTTTCTGGCATTTTTTCCCTCACAATTCTGAGTTTACATCTCATAATTCTGACTTTATAATTTGCAACTGCAAGTTTATATCTTGCAACTGTGAGAAAAAAAAAAATCTGAATTGTGAGATTAAAAAATCCCAATTATCTTTTTCATTTTTAATTTAGTGGCTGAAATGGGTCTCCATAAGAAGCAAATGCAGCCAGACGTGGATGGAAACTGATATTTGATGAAAATGGAGAGTGTGTGAGTGACCGAACAGGATGTGTTTCTGATGGCTGGAGAGTGTGCTGACCGCAGGATATGGGCCAGTTTGGGCGCTGAAGATAACAGTGTATTAATATGTCTGGTGTGTTTATGTCAACCTTTTATATGTCAATAAAAAAGTGCACACTGTTTGAAAGCAATAAGCCAATAAGACGATTATGAAATCACATATGAACATGCAAAACAAACATGTGACTATAACATTCAAAAATGGAACAATTCATATTTTTCAAGGCTGCATTTAGTTGATCATAAATACATAAAAAAATTGTGAAATAGTATTACAATTTAAAAGAACTGTTTTGTATCTAAATATCTTTTAAAAAGTAATTCATTCCTGTGACACAAAGCTGAATTTTCAGCATCATTACTCCAGTATTCAGTTTCACATGATCCTTCAGAAATCTTTCAAATATGCTTATTAGTTATTATCAATGGAGTAATGATGCTGAAAATTCAGCTTTGCATCATAGGAATAAATTACTTTTTAAAATATATTCAAATAGAAAACAGTTATTTTAAATAATATTTCAATTTTTTTAAATGTAGGCCTATTTAGTTATAATGGCTACTAATAATTATTATCAATGAATATATATATATATATTAATAAAAGTATTAGTTTCTTTTTTTAGTCAATAAACTAAACCTAAATCAGTAATGTTTTGTATTTGCAGACACTACTAACGGATTCAAAATAATAAATGAAGGCTTACATTCTAGTTTTTAAAACAAACAAAAACACAAAAGACCGTAGAGAAAGGAACCTGCTGCATCATGGGAAGAAAAAAGAGCAGAGGAAGGATGAGATAAGATGAAGTGATAGTTAAAAGCTAAAAAGTTCTGTTTTTCTTTGTGTGATTTCTGATTGGCTGATTTTTTGGGGCAGTGTGGGCGGTCCTTGTGAGTGAGTGAGACCGAGCCGTTTTCATGGAAACCGGGTGGGCCGTGTGCACAAAACATTTTGCAGCAAATGGAGAGGGTTAAAAAGGGGTCGAATTTCAAAGCATCTAAACTTCCATCTTGAGTTGGGTCTGATGCATTATCTGCTTGTACAGGATGAAAATTCAGAGCGGCGCTGGCATCAAAACAGACGCAGATCCTTCAAGGGTTAAGATTCCTTTTTATCCACCTTCGAATTATAAATCAGAATATTTAGTAGAGACTGAGCCCAGAAAAAAAAAAATATGCATAATTAAATAATGACTATTTTGTGATTGGCAATGCATCTTCTTACTCTCCAGCAAACTGTGTGTCTCTAAAATTTAAGATTACATTTTAAAATTAAGAATGAAAGAATTAGAAGGCTAATTAAATGTTAATAGTTAAAAATGAATGCTTAAATAATACCAAAAATAAGTAAATACGTAGCCTATTAAAAAATGTGTTTGTGTTTCTTTTAATTTATGTTATTAAAGAGTGTATCAGAAATATTCCCGGTCTTTGATGCTGAATTGGTCAATGCTATTCCATTTAAATTAAGTACTTCAAATGGTAGGCTACCAATATTTGTGTCTTTAACATCTCGTGTAGAAATTTTTGTATAAATGCAATAAATCATTCATGGCCATGCTGCATTGTGAATATATTCTCAGTTTAAACGACTCTTCGTACTGTTGTCTCTCAAGTGCCTTATTGCTGAAATAATGCACAGCTGGTCAAAATATAGTAACTGAGAAACATAGCATAGTCTCCAAAACAGATCTGCTAAAATGATCTGATAAAAAAAGTAAAAAAAAAAAAAAAAAAAAAAAAAAACCTGCATTGCTGTTTTGACAAACTTTTATTGCTGTCGCTCTGAAGCAGAACTGTCCTTAATAGAAACAAAAGAAAACAAATAACTGTGGTACTGAGAGAAAAAAAAAACGAAAATGAAATTATATTTGATATTATATGAAGGCATTGTGTGAATTCTAGTATGATCCGGGTTAACATGGCTAAATGCTTCCCTCTTCTGTTTGTTGTTAGGAACTTCTGAAATGACATTCTGTCATAATTAACTCACCCTTAGAAATGCATCTATTCTCATTTTAATTTTTCATTTATTTAAATTGATGTTCGAGTTTACATACTTTAAGCACATAGATTAATCTAGCTCAATTAGAAACAAACAAACAAACAAAAACACTTTCCTACTCTGCCCTGATTAAAGTGGGTGAAAAAGATTACATTTTCAATGAGAAAGATGACAGTGGATTTAATTATTGTAGATATGTCTCATCTGAACAAAAACAACTTGCTGCATAAGAATATTAATCTGAATTAATTCACATATTTACATTTTCTGATTCTTTTCCACAAACTGGTTCTTTCGGACAGTTTCAATGAACTGGTTCAATTCACTAGATCGTTTACTAGTTTTTTTCTCTCTCAAAAACGGGCAGCTGCTGACTTGCATTTTATGAATCAACACACAGTTTCAGCTGAAAATCTGCTTCTTTACTGTTTCACTAAAGAAAAGAGGCACATACATCATACATTTTAGCGTGATGTGAGTAAATTTACAGGAAATTTTCATTTTTTATATATTTTCATATCCCTTAATGAATGTAAAACATCTGGCCAACAACAGACGTTTTTAATTATGAATAGACTAATAAACACAAAACAGAGTGACAGACAACAAACCTAACAGTCACCAAGTCCTATGATTTGTAAAAATAAGCTTTACAGAAACTTATCTAGTAAACTCTACAGAACCTAAATGATTGCATTCTTTTTTACGTTAAAAATAAGGTGGATAGAAAATACAGGTACATAATCATTATACTAAACTAATAGAGTACAAGTAAAACATTTCACATTAAGTATGGTACATTAAACATTTGATTTACTGAGATTTAATATGAAACAATAACTTAACATAATTACAAAAAAAATTAGCTGACAATTTTTACAATAATTTATATTATTATTATTATATTTTAATATTTTGATATCTCTTTTATTAACATGACATTTGGATTTAATTAATTAATTTTTCCATATAATATATGCTATATGCTATATAATATATAATTGTTAAAATAGTTAATATATATATATATATATATATATATATATATATATATATATATATATATAAATAAAATGTATTGTTATTATTATTATTATATAATATGAGATACATTTTTTTGGGAATAACGCAATAGTATATATTTTAAAATAATTATTAATTATTAAATGATAATTTAGCAATTGCGTCTAACTTTCTTCAGGTGGTGTTGGTGGGACCCCTTCTAAAAATGTACGAAAGTGATCATCTGTGTTAAGTTCTGGGTGTTTGACCAACAGCTGGCATTTAGGGAAGAAATAGGCCACTACCAACCCTAGATTACTGAGTAAACTGACTGCTACTTGAGCGATAGACTTATCTTTATCATTTAGACTTGTGTAAATGGGGATGAACATTACCCACAAAACACAGTAACTCAAGGTGGAGATGGTGATGTCTCTGGCCACGTTGTACTGTCCAGGCGGCTTTAGAGCCATGAAGGTGGCCATGAATGACACCAGTGCCAGCAGAACATTGAAACCAAGCATCAAGCCAAAGTTTAACATGGGCTCCACTGGACAACGCAAAAAGGTTTTCACGTAGGTCACTTCCAAACTGGCGACGTATTGGGTCAGAGAGGGAGCTTCTTGGGCGTACCAACCGCACAGTCCTGCTTGGACCCCACAACATCCCAGAATCACAAACAAGCTTCCTCGTCCTCGTATGTTCTCCAGGTGATCACAAGACTTTTCAGGGAATTCTGTGATGCACACAATCTGGTAAGTAAAAAAAGACAGCGGATATCATTTTTTATTAAAATTCATAAAAGTTCATAAAAGAAAAAAATGTTTTTAATACAGTGTAATTAGTCCTGAGTATTATTAATTAACAACATGTACTTACTGTAGGGCTAATACTGAGCCTCGCATATGACATGCAGAAAAAATATACAGGATATATCTGGGCCATAAATGAAGAATGCATTTCCACAATATGTATATATTTGGGCACAATTTACTAACTCATTCTCTCTTCATAGTGAAATTAAAACAAGGGAACAAATGATTAAATGTACTAAAATTAGGGAAGTAATTTGTAGATCATAGTCATGACTTAAATAAAACGAGGGCATGAATTAGTAAACCTTGAATTGAATTTAAAAATTGTGTTCTTAAATTGTGGCCATGATTAAAAAAAAAAATGTCACACTTTGTCTTCATAATGTTTGTCTAATAAATTACTGTTGCAAAAATTAAAATAGCTATTAACATGCATTGATGCTTCTTTTTTTTAGGATCACCTGAAGGGAAATGGTCAGGATGACTGAGAGGGCCACAGTGGGGAAAAAGGCATTTAGTGGCTCCTGCAGACGGCAGACGATGTCTCCTGGCTGACCCAGGAACAGCACCAGGCTTACACATGTTCCCGCTAGGCTCAATAACATAAGGCCACTCAGCGGTCCACCTGCAGTTTTCACCAGTGGAGTTCCTCTGTGCTTGAAAAATAGAGCCCCTACCCATACATGTGACGCTAGAACCAAAACTCCTCCCAGAATGAGTCCAATGGACTCATAGTTGCTCCAGTCCAGGTAAGTATAGATGGGATAGATGCAGCTTGTGCTTCGTAGGGTGGACCACTGGCCAGCAGGACATGATTTACACTGGATGTCATCTTCCAATCAAAAGAGAAGACAGATAAAGGTTAGTCAACATCAAAAGAAAAAGCTCTTAAATGTATACATTTCTATTTGGTATGGTGTAACATGTGTTAGATAAAGTAGTTATGGTCAGTGCTGATAGTTAGAGCCTTATTAATATTGTTTAGAATGACTTAACCTATGTTGGTGTACTGGCGGACCTGAGTTGTTCAGGAACGTTCCTTCCTTGCAGTCAATACAGTCGAAACAGCAAGAGTGGAAGCCTTTAACTCTGCGCACCTGTCCTAACCCACAGTCTGAGGAGCAAGTGGACATTGGCACCTGTTACAGAGATCATTTGCTAAGAGGTGCTGACTCCTGGATGCACCGGTCACATGTTTAGACACATCTTCCCATTCTCTGTTATTAATATCTTATGAAGTGAAGTGAAGTGAAGTGAAGTGAAGTGACATTCAGCCAAGTATGGTGACCCATACTCAGAATTTGTGCTCTGCATTTAACCCATCCAAAATGCACACACACAGAGCAGTGAACACACACACACACACTGTGAGCACACACCCGGAGCAGTGGGCGGCCATTTATGCTGCGGCGCCCGGGGAGCAGTTGGGGGTTCGATGCCTTGCTCAAGGGCACCTAAGTCATGGTATTGAAGGTGGAGAGAGAACTGTACATGCACTCCCCCCACCCACAATTCCTGCCGGCCCGGGACTCAAACTCACAACCTTTCGATTGGGAGTCCGACTCTCTAACCATTAGGCCACGACTTCCCCGTATTATGTATTTCTTATGTATTTCAGATTAGTGGAATTTTTTTTTTTGAATCACACGAAAAGCATTATTTATATTAATCTTCAAAACTCAATTCAAATATTTAAATTAAAGGGACAGTTCATACAAAAATGAAACATTTGTCATAATTTACATAGCCTCATGTTGTTCTAAACTTGTGAGTTTCTTTCTTCTTACTTTTGAAGAATGTGGGTAGCCAAACATTTGACGGTTGCCATTGACTTCAATAGTATGAAAAAAGTACTATTGAAATCAATGTCTACTGTCAAAACTTGGTTAGCTACATTCTTCAAAAACCTTTTGTGTTCAGCAGGAGAAATTCAAACAGGTTTGGAATGACACGAGGGTAAGAAAATGATGACAGAATTTTAATGTTTGGGTGACTATCCCTTTAAAGGATTTTTAAGATCATGAGAAAGTGTGTCAAAACCTATGGGCTGGTAGAAAACAAGGTAATATGATGCACTTTAAACAAAAATAGATAGCATTTATAAATATTAATAAATTTAATAAAGCATTTCAAGTGCAAACAGTGTTAATGTTCCATTCATACCTTTCCGTTTTCCGTGTGCCACTTTATTTTCTTTTCATTAATTGTTAGGTTCTGATAAAAGTTTCCAATTATGTCCAAGTGCACAGTGTTGTCACTAAAGTTCCATTGCATAACATCATAGCCAACATTTGGATTACCCTCTTTATCAAACTTAAAATTGACCCCCTCAAGATCTACAGAAAGTTTTTGGAGACTCTGTAACAGCTGTAGAAAGGACCATAGATCTTCTATTAGTATACTCTTAATCTTCTAGGATAAAACAAGCAGATTTACGGGAATAATAGATTGTGTGTGATTACCTGCCATGGATAAACATTGTCAGTCCTGGGATTAAGAGCGCAGTGGGTGGCATTGCATCCCAGCAAGTCATGCAGTGCATGAGCAACGCAGTAGATGGCAGTATACACACTGAAAGCTGACCGCTGCACAAGATTTATCTGTACCATGCTCACATTGGCTTTGCTTAGGTAGCTGCACATTGGGCAAGGGTTGTCCAGAGGAGAGATTTCTGTATCTGGCTGCTCGGGGATTTGCATCTCCTCCAATTTGGTGAAGAGCTCATAGATATAAGGAGTGAATAAGTGAAGAGGTCTTGTGATGTCTGCAAACGCCAGCACTGTTCCTATTGAACTGATCCCAGGCAGGGTGGCTACAGCATCATTCAGAGCCCATGCTGTGCTTGCCATCCAAACACCTGTCATGTTTCGTTTGATTACCTGGTCATTACAAAAGCATTTAGAATCACCAAACCTGTAGACTTATTAATATAAAGCAGTGACTGAAAAATAGAGGAACATACCCACCCACACACACACACACGCACGCACGCACGCACGCACGCACGCACGCACACACACACACACACACACACACACACACACACACACACACACACACACACACACACACACACACACACACACACACATATTTGATACTCAAGCACATGCCTGATATACTATAATTACCTTAAGGACCAGCTGTTAACAATCTGTCTTTTACTGACAGATAGTTTTTTTTTTCTCCGACTAACCAACTACAATTTTTGTATATTAAGCCTCATCAACTATTGGGGGGCAGCCTTAAAATTTATATGTATATTTTTCCCTGAATGCCACTAATAATGCCAGTCAAGATTTCTTGCATTAATATAACTTCACAATTTTTTTGTGACCATTTTCCACTCTTTTTGAGCCTTAAATTTTATCAGGCTGGTTTTGCTGCTTTGACTTTAAGGGACTTTAAGAGATTATGGTTTTGCATTCCGGTGTGCTGCTTTTCTATTGTTTTTCTATTTAAACGTGCTACATGGACATCTTTGACCGTTGCTCTTGTGTCTTCCATCTCACATCTTTTGCAGCATCTTAAGCATCATATCATTCAAAAAAAAAAAGTGGTTCACAAGTTAGTTAAACTTTTAAAAAGTATGTCTTGAGACCTTGCCCCCCCCCCCCCCCCATTTCTCAGACCTGCATCAGCATATTCTGTTTGGGTAACCACTAAATGTAGACGAGGAACATTACAAGCAAATTGTCATAAGTGAAAAAAATGTGTAGTGCAAAATGCCAATTTTAAAGTAAGTGCCTTTGTTTATGGTTTACTGGTGATCAGGTAAGCGATCTGTCTTCAGCTTTTTCTTGAAAGATGCAGTGATCTCAGATTGGCAGCTCATTCAACCAATCTTTGAACTTTGTGAATTGCTAGAAATAACAAAGCCTTCGTTAAACTGAGTCCAGCTGTTGTTATGGGGTGTTGTGACACCTCAGCCTAGGTGTGTGCTTGTGGTTTGTGTTTTTAAGTGCCGCCTGGATGAGGTGTGGCTAGCACACCTGACACTTGTTGATCGCAGAGTTGAATGTCCCTGGCAGATTGTTTTTTTGGGTGATCATCTCTACAATTCTGAATCTACAGTATTATTTCACAGTATTTCAAATTTTTGCTTCAAAAGACCATTTTTTTTTCATAATATGACCCATTTAAAATTGCATAAAGCTTTTCACCTCTATGAAGAAGTCTCTTGCTGGCTTGGGGAGAGAGAAGACTACCACCACTCCCACTTTGGCGTCCACAATACGATTGAGAATCTCTTTCACCGCTTGCTCTGGATCGCTGTATACAGGAATCAAACCCTGATATGCCACACAGATGGACTGCTCATTGGCCATGCTGGAGAACTGCTCCTGACCCTTCTGTCCGTATTCATCATCACTACCTACTACCGAAACCCACTTCCACCCAAACTCTTTCAGAAGCTGCACCATGGCGGCAACCTGCCAGCGATCACTAGGGACTGTGCGCATGAAGGACGCGAAGGTCTCTTTGTCACTGAACACGTCGCTGGTGGCACCATAGCTAATCTAAAAATGTGCAATTAGAGAAATTCAAAAACAAGAGGAACATCTAACTAGTAAGTGTCCAGTCATGCCTGTTATATTATTGCATGAATTTGCTGAAACAGTTTAAATAACGTATTCAAATAAATAAGTATTTTGCTTACAAAAACAATCCTTTAAACAATCCTTTTGGATTCTTTAAATCTAACACTTCATGTCAACTCACCAGCGGCATCAAGAAAAATCCAATCAGCTTTCCAATAACTGGGACCAGCTCGGAGTTGTTTGGTCCTATGATAGCTATAACACGAGGCTTGTAGTCTGTGTAGTTACAGGCGATGTCCAATTCTTTTGTTGATTCCTTTGTGAGAAGCTGGAGGACGGGCCTCATGACAACGGCTGGTTGCATGCAGGTGTCGTAACTCTCAAATCCCAGTGTGATTCCAGGGAGAAGATTCGCTTTAGAATTGATTTCGTCCAAAGAGAACTTCATCGCCAATGCGAGAGACACACCGTATGTGCTTATACTGCCAAAACAGAAGGATAAAAAACTGATTTTAGGAGGAAAGCATTTTCAGATTCCTAGACTATGTGGCTTCCTTCATGATTTTACCTGTTGCACTCAAGATCGTCAGGCTTTACCCGTTTGCTCAGGTCACTGGTCAGTTCGTTAATGGGGAAAAGTCCTCCTATCAGAATATCTCCAGGGGATTTAAAAAGACTTGTTGAGATGTTCTTGAACCATGCTGGCTTTTCGCTGAATCCAGACCCCAGAATGCCACAGAGCAACAGAAGTGTCCACTCCTTAGCCATCCTGGAGGGCTGAAATATCTGGACTGACCTCAGTGGAAGTATTGCTTAGGCTCTTCTTGTGTTGATGATGGTTTGATGGTCAATCAACGACACGTAAATGAGTGAAACGCCCCACCCCAGGCCTTAATGGGCTTTGAATGTAAATTAGGGGTCTACATGAAGTTTCATTCCGGCTTCACCTGGATATGTTCTGGTCTCTCCTCAACGTTCAAGCAAGTTCTAAATGACATTGATTAATCGCAGAGTATTTTGTTACATGTGGATCTGTCCCACTTTTAGAGCAGTGTTGTTTTCCAGCAAATGTCAGATTACTTTTTATGCCTTGGGTATAAAGTTATTATATAGTACATACATTATTGGAGTCAAATAAAAATGATATGTTCTTATACAGTTTGTTATTTCTCAGTCCCAGTACTTGTTCAGAAACACTTTGTGTCATGCATTGACAGAACACAAGCACAGAAAAGAGTTCTGGTTCAAAATTTTTGTCTGGAAAATTATGAGTGTTGAAAAAACTATGGAAATGTGGCAGTTTGCCCAGTGCATTTGTACAGAAATTGTGGGTATTTCCATAGTATTTGTTTGTGGCTTTGATTCAAAGTGCTTCATGATGGATGCTGTCCCATTTATGAATGATTCGAATGAAACATTGAAAGACGTCATCATGGACCTTTGGCACATATATGCAGAGCAAGAACTAAGGAAGTATTTATGTAAGTTTTCAAATGACTTAATCTCCATTCAGCCTCTTATTATTATTATCTTTTAAATTCGTGTTTTTAAGATTAATTTTAAACACTGACCAAAAATGCAGAATTCATTTTATGACCTAAGACTTATCAGGATGTTATTGAATATTTCAATTTGCATTTCTAAGTCATTTGTGCTGTTTTTGCAAGTTCTTTAAAGTCGTGTACATACTCTGCTTAATACTGTGGCTTCCTGATGGATTTGAATAAGTGTAACATCAGACATATAACATTAAAACTGTTGGTCAGATATTTGCTTGAAATTTTGACTGTTGTTAAAATGACCTTGAAATGAATTCCAACCTCAGCCACGTTTACAAGCATTTTGCATAAATTTGATGCGAGGCACATAGCATTTGCCTCTCAGATTTTTGTTTATATCTTTTTGTAAATCTCACACAGGTTATTGTGGCTTAATGGATTAAATCCACAGGATGAACAGATCAGTTATTATTAGCACAGTGTCAGCTTTCACATGCATTATGAATGACAAAATTTAAAAACCCTAATTCACTGTGAAATGAGAAACATTTGAGATATCCATTGCATATTAAAACCTTTTGACAAATTATTACAGTTGATTTATTGTCTATACCTTCTTCTGGCAATCGTAATCACTGTATCACTTTCATTAACCTACAGAGGAAAAAATGACGTTTTAATTGAAGATTAGTAACCAAGGTCTTCCCTATGTAAAGAGAAAAGAAAAGTTCCTTTTCAGGAACTCGAGCTGCGTCGAAACGCTTTTGGGGAACGTCCCTGACGAGACCGACTCTGAATATCGTGTGCAATCAGTCCATCGGAAAGGCGTGACGTCACGGGCGGGGTGACGTAGCGACCAGGAAGCTATAAAAGCACGTGCCGTGCAGCTGGCTTCAGCTTCGAATCTGTCAGCAAGCGCTCTGTGTGTGCATGTCAAAGTCTGTCCTGTTGGTCCTATTTATTGTTGTCTGTCCCTTAGCCATTAAAAGATCGCTAAAACAGCTCAATATGCCAAAACAAAAGCAAAAGACCTAACATATGAAGGGCGATTCCAAGCCACGTTATAGATTGTGTGTTCCTCCCTGCCCTCGCTACATTACGAGTGGGGATACACACAGTTTGTGCGTGGCTTGCCTGGGATCGAAGCATGCTGAGTCGGCTCTCGAGGGGGCCGACTGCCCGCATTGTGAACGAATGCCAATGCGGACGTTTCGATCCTGCAGGGCTCTCTTCGAGAAGTGAGCCTTCGCAAGCGTTCATCGCGATGCCAGTTCCGCTTTCGCCGAGGCGAAGCCGCGCCGGCATTCGTTGGGTTCGCAGATCGATCTGCTGGAAGGTATGGAGACGGGCACGTCCTTATCTCCTACCGTTCCCACCAGATCTGCCTGATTCCGGGGTTTGGAAGCCCGAGCTTCGGCTCTTCCCCCCGAGCGTCGGGCTTGACGCTCTGCCTTTCTTTCTCCGAGGAGATTGACACGGAGGGCGTCGGCGAGCTTGTAGTTGCACAAACAAAGTTGCATAAGCACACTATAAAACAAACAGTGTCATTACGGGCAGCGTTAGTGAGCAGCTATTTAATCTCCGACGGGATTAATATTGTTTGTGTGACTAAGCTATTCGCGCGCTGTCGAGGCAACGCGTGTATTACATCATTTTCAGTTTTGATGTGAATTTTTCCATACCCGACCGCGTGTCTGGTTATTTTAACTCCATTTAATAAGCAGGAGTTGGTTCTATCACTTCAATGTGTACTTTATCACAATCTAGACCGTGTTTACTTGTCTGATTGTTTGATTATTTTTAAATTCTGAGGAATATGACTCTGAGAAGTCAATATATCACTATATGTGTACTTTATCACAATCTAGACCGTGTTTACTTGTCTGATAGTTTGATTTCACCAAATTCTGAGGAATTTGGATTGCATTAGATTCTGAGGAATCTAATGACTGTTATCTAACTTCGAGAAGTTCAATATATCACTTCAATGTGTATTGTATCACAATCCAGACCGTATTTACTTGTCTGATTGTTTGATTTCATTAAATTCTGAGGAATATAATGACAGATATTTGACTCATGAAGTTAGATGTACTGGAGGGACTGCTGGGCGGGGGCAGCCCCCTCCGCGTACAAACAGTCACGACTACAGAGGGCAGCCCCTACTGGGGTAGAGCGGTGTCCACCTCATTACATGGTGCCCGTCTCACCTCAGTGCCCTCGGGAGGTGGGTCTGCCAACCCTGCCGGAGTTTCAGGGTGCAGCGGCCTCCAGCGAGCACTACTCAGTTATTTCCGCCCGTGAGCGTAGCGGAGCTGGGATGCTCGCCTCCCCTTCGGGGGCCTCTTATTTCAGAGATCAGTCTCGAGAGACTGATTCCTGTAGTACATTAGCTAGCAGCGTGGAAACTACTGCCAATGTATCTCAATGGGTCCTGCGCACAGTGGAAAGACAATAGTCGGCCTCCTGCAGGCTCTGGTTATGGAACAAGAAGTGAATACCCTATTAAGGAAGGAGGCCATCGAGGTGGTCCCTCCTCTAGACAGGGAATCCGGATTTTACAGCCGGTATTTCATAGTTCCAAAGAAGGATGGGGGGTTGCGTCCGATCTTAGACTTGCATCTCCTGAACCGCTCAGTTATGTCACTGAAGTTCAAGATGCTCACTGTCAAACAGATTGTAGCTCAAATCAGATCCGAGGACTGGTTTGTCACAATAGATCTCAAGACGCATACTTCCATATCCATCCTTCCACAACACAGGAAGTTTCTGAGGTTCGCTTTTGGGGGCAAAGCCTACCAATACTGAGTACTTCCCTTTGGCCTCGCACTCTCACCCCGCACGTTCACGAAATGTGTAGATGCGGCTCTGGTATCCCTCCGTATGCAGGGCATCCGCATTCTGAACTATATCGACGATTGGTTGATTCTAGCTCAATCAGAGCAGATGGCGGTTCGACATCGAGATGTCGTCCTCGCACACATGGGGGAGCTGGGTTTGAGACTAAACGCCAAGAAGAGTGTACTTTCTCCAGTTCAGAGAACCACCTATCTAGGCGTAGTGTGGAATTCGACCACGATGCAGGCACGCTTGTCTCCTGCTCGGATCGAGTCGATCCTCACATCAGTCGAGAGAGTCAAAGAAGGCCAGTCACTCACTGTCAAACAATTTCAGAGATTGTTAGGGCTGATGGCAGCTGCGTCCAACGTGATACCTTTTGGCCTGCTGCACATGAGACCCCTACAGTGGTGGCTCAAGTCCAAGGGCTTTTCCCCGAGGGGAAATCCACTTCGAGTTATCAAGGTCACGCGGCGGTGCCTTCGTGCCTTAGACATGTGGAGGAAACCTTGGTTCTTGAATCAGGGCCCGGTGCTGGGAGTTCCTTGTCGCCGTGTAACGCTAGCGACAGATGCGTCCCTCACCGGTCGGGGTGCGGTCATGAGTGGCCACCCTGCCCGCGGTCTGTGGAGTGGTCGCCATCTAACATGGCACATCAATTGCCTAGAGATACTAGCGGTCTATCGAGCTTTGAAATATTTCCTCCCAGACCTGAGAGGTCACCATGTGTTGGTGCGCACCGACAACACATCAGTGGTCTCTTATATCAATCACCAGGGGGGTCTGTGTTCGCGCCCCTTGTACAAGCTGGCACACCAGATCCTTCTGTGGTCCCAGGGCAAACTCCTCTCGATCAGAGCAGTGTATATTCCTGGGAGATTGAATGTGGGAGCAGACATACTGTCGAGACAGGGGCCGAGGCCCGGGGAATGGATGCTTCACCCCGAGGTGGTGAAGCAGATATGGAGAGTATTTGGCACAGCCCAGGTGGACCTCTTTGCGACTCAGGAGACATCGCAATGTCCCCTCTGGTTCTCTCTAGTTCATCCAGCTCCTCTGGGACTGGACGCTATGGCACAGACCTGGCCGAGGCTTCGTCTGTACGCTTTTCCCCCTATCACTCTGCTCCCGGGAGTTCTGGCGAGAGTACGCCAGGACGGGGCCCGTCTACTACTAGTAGCCCCGTTCTGGCCGGGCCGAGTATGGTTCTCAGATCTAGTCTCGCTCCTCGACGGCTCTCTGTGGGAGATACCGATCAGGACAGACCTACTCTCACAGGCGCAGGGCACGATAATTCACCCTCGCCCGGAGTTGTGGAAGCTGTGGGTGTGGCCCCTGAGGGGGCACAGCTGTTAGCAGCTGGTCTCTCAACCGAGGTTGTTGAGACCCTACTCCAATCCAAAGCTCCCTCTACGAGGAAACTGTACGCCCTGAAGTGGAAGCTCTTCACTTCATGGTGCAGAGACCACCAGCTTGACCCAGCAGACTGCCCAGTTGGTACAGTTCTGGAGTTTTTACAAGCCAGGCTCTCTGCGGGGTTATCCCACTCCACCTTAAAGGTTTACGTGGCGGCCATAGCTGCTTTCCACGTCCCTTTCAATGGTCAGTCAGTGGGTAGACACCCCCTAGTTACACGTTTCCTCCGCGGTGCGCTGAGGCTGAGACCTCCAGTACGATCCCGTGTTCCCCCCTGGGATTTGGTTGTGGTTCTAGAGGCTCTTTGTAAAGCTCCATTCGAGCCAATACAAGATATCTCAGATAGACATCTGACACTTAAAACTGCCCTGTTACTGGCAATCACCTCACTAAAGAGAGTTGGAGATCTTCAGGCCCTTTCGGTGGCCCCTACCTACTTAGACTTTGCCCCTGGTATGGCCAAAGCATTCTTATACCCTCGAGCGGGTTACGTTCCGAAGGTTCCCTCTGTTGCACCACAACCTATCGTACTGCAGGCCTTCTGTCCTCCTCCCTTTCGGGAGCCAGACCAAGAGAAGCTAAACTGTATGTGTCCAGTGCGAGCACTGGACGCATACGTCCACAGAGCTGCCCTGTGGAGAAAATCAGACCAATTGCTTGTTTGCTATGGTCCTTCTAACAAGGGTTCTCCTGCCACCAAGCAGACCCCTTAGTCGTTGGATAGTCGAGGCTATCAACGTCTCCTATGAGTCCTCTGGTCTTCCCCCTCCTTTGGGGGCCAAGGCTCACTCTACTCGGAGTATGGCGGCCTCCAAGGCCTTCTCAGCAGGTGTGTCCCTCTTGGACATCTGCAACGCTGCGGGGTGGTCCACGCCCTCCACATTTGTCCGATTTTACGATCTTGACATGCGAGCCACGCCGGGCTCTTCTGTTCTCTCGTCTTAGCTGTGCTCTTTTGACTACACACTAGGCAGGGATTTGGAAGTCTGGCAGCGTGGGCACATCGTTCCCCAAAAGCGTTTCGACGCAGCTCGAGTTCCTGAAAAGGAACGTCTCAAGGTTACGTATGTAACCCTAGTTCCTTGAAGGAACGAGACGCTGCGTCGCAGAGCCATACTCCCAGCACCCCTGCCGGCGCTTGCTTCCCTACTCGAAGCTGAAGCCAGCTGCACGGCACGTGCTTTTATAGCTTCCTGGTCGCTACGTCACCCCGCCCGTGACGTCACGCCTTTCCGATGGACTGATTGCACACGATATTCAGAGTCGGTCTCGTCAGGGACGTTCCCCAAAAGCGTTTCGACGCAGCGTCTCGTTCCTTCAAGGAACTAGGGTTACATACGTAACCTTGAGACGTTCTTCTTCGTATATCCCTTAAGATCTTGACGTCCACCGGTAAAGACATAATCATCTGTCGCGATTCAAATCTGCCTCAAAGCTTTTTGCTACCTTTGATCTTTTACTTTTGCTTTCTTCCTTCTTTTATTTTACACGTATTACTTTCCTTTTTATAGAATAGAATGTCTTAATCAGAGCATATGATATACATGTTTTTTTTGGCTTTGATGTTCAGATGTGGATGTCAGCATAGGGGTATTTGTATGTTGCCCTGCTACAGAAGAAGATGCGTGTTTGGACGGCCTTCCTTGAGTGCACCGGGTGTGTTTTTAAGTGTGCGTAGGTGGATCTTTAACCTTCCCTCTTCCTGCATGAGTGGGTGTGGATGAGCGGGTGTGTGTGTAGGTGTGGGTTTGAGTGAGTTATGATGAAGCTGCACGTTTGCAGTTTGTTTTATGTTTTGGGGCTTCATTAAACACGCAGGTTAAGAGTTCATTCAACCCCCCTCCCCCTTCAACAAGCTATAAACAGATTCAAAAGCAGGATAATATCTTGGTTTTATGACTACGTATGTCTGTTCACATGTCAGCAATTTTCTTTTACTTTTAGTGGTACAACAGCTTTATCTGATAATCTAAAATGTACACTTTTGTACATTTTACATACCTCTAAACATGCATATTAGTACTAATTTACGGGTAGATGAGGCATGTATCAGTCCACAAACATCTTTACAATTGGAAATATGATATCATAGGAAAGTCAATTTTAACTCGTCAAAATATGCAAAAAAAAAAAAAAAACGATTGGTACCTTTAGTGGTACAACTCCAGGATTTGTGCACAAAATTTTACAGTTATCAGTCCAGGTCTTTTTTTTTTTTACTATGCTATACCACATGTACCATCTTTTCTGTAGTGAATACACTGTTCCTTTAATCAGACTGATTTTATCCATTGTTCCATTTTGAAAAGTTCCAACATGCTAACATTGGGAAAAATGTATTTATTGTGGTATGTACTTTAAAAGATTACGTATATTTTGCGCACAAATCATTGAGGTTAGTCAAAAGCTCTGACCTTTCAGTACTATCCTGTACCATGCACTTGTTTCTCCACAGGAGGCCACTAGGTGGCAGGATTGTGTCTAGCAAACAGCATGCAGTACACATGGGTTGAGGATGCATCTTGACTTAGCCTGCGTCCTGATGTGCCCTGCTTGCACAATATTCCAGAGTATTGCTTATTAAGAAGTGGTTAATGACTACAACAGCATGCTGTTATGGTTGTTCAGATAAATGAACAAAGTACACAAATAAAGGTTACTGCAAGATTTATCAGCTGAATATATTAGTATAATCTGATTAGAAAAGCAGCAATAGAGCACACGGATCTCGAAATATGCACAGAGAGGGCAAAAGAGACATGTGTGGGTGGATGCTGATGGCCTCGGGGCCGTACAGGGGTACACTGTGTAGCCAGAGCGTGTTTGGACAGCTGATATCATGGGTTGAATGTACCTTCTTTCAGGGAAAGAGATGTGACCGGTTATGAGTCTTCTTGTCCTATCAGCAGATAATTACTCTGTCAACATCACGTGTGTTTGGTTTGTTCCCCGGCGTGTCTAGTTTATGCCTGAGATTTTACAGCTTGCGTAAGAATGTTCTGCTGCCGCCATTGCTCAGGACTGTGGCTTGTTGTGCTGTGTAGGATCGTATTTTCATTGAAGAATGGATGCATGATGTAATTTTATCCAAAAAAGCATCAGTTTGCAAACATCAGAAAAGGTACACGGTTGCAGGCCAGAGTGTGTGAGTGTTTCGGGGAGTGTTGAAAGCTAGTGCTGTGATCTCCCAGAATGCTGTTCTAGCCTGAATCCCTGTGGATTCGCTGCCTTGTTCTGCTGGACTTCCATTTGTGTTGATTCCAAAACCCTGCTTTCCCACCAGACCCCTCATGTCTCTCTTTCTCTCTTTCCACTCCGTGAATGGTTGGATGAGTACAGCTCTAATCTCCATCAGAGGAACCAGGGAACACTGGGCCCGTTGTCAACACGCTGGCTAGATCCACCACAGTCGCTGACAAATGATTAACTAGACTTTCGTTCTCTGCCTCACTTGATCCGTGCCTTGCTCTTTTTCCCACTTTCTTTGAAAATCTTTCTCCCTCAACATGTTCCTTTTTCTTCATATACGCCTTATAAGACCAAAAACTTTGATCTGCAGTATGTTTGCATGTATGTACACTGCTTTGGCAGATGTGTGTGTGTGTATGTGTATGTATGTGTATATATATATATATATACAGTACAGACCAAAAGTTTGGACACACTTTCTCATTCAAAGAGTTTTCTTTATTTTCATGACTATGGAAATTGTAGATTCACACTGAAGGCATCAAAACTATGAATTAACACATGTGGAATTATATATGGAATTATATACATAACAAAAAAGTGTGTAAAAACTGAAAATATGTCATATTGTAGGTTCTTCAAAAAAGCCACCTTTTGCTTTGATTACTGCTTTGCACACTCTTGGCATTCTCTTGATGAGCTTCAAGAGGTTGTCACCTGAAATGGTCTTCCAACAGTCTTGAAGGAGTTCCCCGAGAGATGCTTAGCACTTGTTGGCCCTTTTGCCTTCTGTCTGCGGTCCAGCTCACCCCTAAACCATCTGGATTGGGTTCAGGTCCGGTGACTGTGGAGGCAGGTCATCTGGCGCAGCACCCCATCACTCTCCTTCTTGCTCAAATAGCCCTTGATGCCTTCAGTGTGACTCTACAATTTTCATAGTCATGAAAATAAAGAAAACTCTTTGAATGAGAAGGTGTGTCCAAACTTTTGGTCTGTACTGTATATATATATATATATATATATATATATATATATATATATATATATATATATATATATATATATATATATATATATATATATATATATATATATATATATATATATATATATATACTTTCTTTGCCTAGCTAGATATAGATATAGACATATGAACAACTGTTTTTTATCATTTATTAATTTGAGTTTATTAATAGATCAGTGAATTTGGTTTATTTCGAAATATAATTTCATTTAGAGATTCATTCATGACTATTAATAATAAATCATTTGTTCATTTCTGCATCCTTTACAAATTACAAAATGTTGAAAAGCTATTACTATATATAGAAATTGACATTACAAATTAGTTTTTTACATGCTTATTAAATGCTGTAAAAGTATTGTTCATGGTTTGATATCTAATGCACTACTACCTAATGTTTAGGAAACGTTTTCCAAAGTGTTACTAGTATGTTGTACTATTCCACACATTAAACTGGAATAGAAAAAGTATTTTACGCTTAGTGTAATTGCACATAGCAGCTTTAAGGAAAAGTGCCAGTTTGATTGCAACCACAGTAGTTGCATCACCTGTAGGGTTTTAGATACGATTGGAAGGTGCAAATAAGAACACAGTGTTAATATGATTCTATAACTTTAATAGGATGATCAAAATGCAAGTTTTTGAAAGTAAGAATGGTAAGGTTTATTTTGACAGTACAAATGTTACTAATTGGCCTGCTGCAGTGTTTATTAGGATTATAAAGATGTCTTTGTTGTCTGATTATAAAGATGTCTGTTTTTATGTGAGTCAGTGATTTTAACTGAAGTCAATCATTTTATTTGGCAAATGCATTAGGGCATCTGGTATCCTAACCTGTAATAAACAAACTAGAGTGTTTTGTGTTGAGAGTGTGTTAATGATGGTTTTGTGTGTTGGCTAAGCCTGCCACCCGCAGCTAAATACATACGACTCATCTTCGTTTCCTGTTGTCCCCCTTTATCTGTTGTCTGACCTGTTCTTCTGGTTCCCATGGGCTGTGTGTTACTGTATGTGAATGTGTGACACACACACACACACACACACACACACACACACACACACACACACACACACACACACACACACACACACACACACACACACACACACACACACACACACACATACACATAGTCATGGGCACAAACTTAAATAAACACTGCTTATGTTGTCGAAAATGTACCAGATGGTTATTTTCTCCAATCAGATATATCAAATACGAACTCCATAACTGAACAAATTAAAGCTTGATAGATAGAGGAGGTAAAGAAAATAAAGCAAGCCAAATACAAATGCACACTTAATAAAACCAAAATGCAGGAACAAGTTTCACATAACAAATAATCGGCTGACCCTTTCTACATCAGACCAAACAGAGCTTCAAACAGAATGACTGCATCTTTAATCTCTTTAAAATTAACTATGTTTTTACATAAAAATCTTTCTGAAGAGAGACAGATAAAGTGAGAGTGAGGACTGGGTGGGTTCCCAGTCTGTGTTATAAATATACAGCATTTCCTCAGTTCTAGAAGAGCTCAGAATTGAACACCCAATTGTCACCTACAAATATAGAAACAGCGATGTGCATTCTAACCCTGCAACAAGAATAGGTGCTGGTTACCGACACACGCACATATACGTATAATCCACTCTGAGCTTCCCATTTGGCACGCACACTAGAATGAATTCAGCACTGCTCATTTAATTTAGTTTTCAGATGTAATGAAGCATAAATTATGAGCTGTCGTTATGTAATTCAGCTGCTCCCTACTGTAAAACAGTAAATCATTAAGCTCCTCCACGGCCATTAGGGACCTCCAGCAACCTCTATTATAGTTACAGATTACAGTTTGTGAATCCTCTAAGCTATTGTTCTGGAACTGTGATTGTTCTGGTTCTTGAAAATTTAGATTTTGTGATTCTCTGTAGATGTTTATAATGAAAGAACTGGCTTTAAGCATTTGTTATGAAGTAAAAGTATAAGGACAGCTTTTGTGAAAAGGGCTAACGTTGAGCATGATGCTAGGAATGGGTTTGAACCCCAGGGAATGAAAAAAATAAAAATAATAAAAATAAAAATATATAAAAGAGTTGAAATGTACATCTTAACAGTGTCGCTTTGGATAAAAGTGTCTTCATAATGTATAAATGTAAATATTTGGCTGCTTGTTTCCAAGGCCACTTGTTTAATTCTAGCAAGAAATACTATATTTTTTGTCCTCAAGTCTCTCTGATGGTTTTCTTTACATTTATGAATTTTGGTAGACGCTTTCATCCAAGCCAACATACGTTGTGTTCAAAGTACATATTTACATTTGATTAGTTCTTGTTTTTCTTGAGAATCGAACCTATGTCTTTAGCGTTGCTAGCACCATGCTGTACTGTTTGAGTTATAGAAAAGCCCACACTGCAAAATACGGCTCAACTTCTTCCATCAGTGTTAGTCTGTGGAATGTTTTCACCAGTTTTCTTCATCATTAGGCTCCTCCACAATCATTATGGACCTCCGGCAACATCTATTATAGTTTACAGATTAAAGTTTGAGAATATTCTACAGTTCTTAAAAAATGGCTTTTCCGAAAAGGCCTAACGTTTAGGCATCCCTGTAGCTCAAACAGCAATGCTAGCAATGCCAAAGTCCCCAGGGAATGCAAAATATATATATATATATATATATATATATATATATATATATATATATATATATATATATATATATATATATATATATATTAAAAAAGGGTTGAAATGAATATCTTATGTCAATCTAAGTCACTTGCCAAATCAGTAAATGTAAATGTTTGGTTGCTTGTTTCTGAGGCTGCTCATTACCTTATAAAAAAGGCTAGATTTGTGTGTGTGTGTGTTTAGCAGAGTGTTGTCAGGATGTCTCTCTGATGGATCGGTTTACAAATACAATTGGAAGGTGCTTTTATCCAAGGCAACTTATATTACATTCAAAGTACAGATATATATTTTAATTAGTTCTTGCATTCCCTTGGAACTGAACCCATGTTTTGGCATTGCTAATGCCATGATGTACTTTTGAAGTATTTCACACCATTTGTTCACAATCAAAGCATTCATACAGATTAGTTCCCAAAATCCAGTAAAGACTAGAGAGGTATATAAAGGTTTAAAACAAGCAGTGAGAATGACCTCTACAGGCTAGTGTTTAACATAATTGCAGAGACCCCCACAGGTAGTTATTCTTGGAAATCTAGCACGAAACACCCCTGTTACTTAAAGCTCAGGTAAACTGGAGCAGCCTATGGGTAAACAGGGGCATATTCTAGGTTAATTGACAACTGTACCAATCCCTGTGTTGTAGCCACAGGCTGAAGCCAAAGGGAGCATGTGTGTGCATGTGTAAGTGCAATTATCAGGTTTATGCAAGAGTAGAAGTGGGCCAGGAGCGGTCAGGCATGCAGGCGTTTCTCTGTCCTTTTCTAGATCAGTGGTCCATATGGGACATTAAATGCATAGAATTAAATTAGAGAGTGTTAGGGATCTTTCCAGTCTCATAGTTTAAAGAAATGCAACATGATATTAACAACAGCAACGTCACTTTGTTTAAAATAGTTTAAAACAGAATACACAGTTACAGAATACATAACGTTCTTCATGTTTTTCCTCCCTGTTTTCATCTCTCGTTTTATCTCCTGATTGAATAGACCCAATTTCAAAAAATCCCACCTGTTGAGACGCATTCTCACCCAATGTGACTCATGTAATCCCTTTTTCCCAAATTCCCACCTGGAGTTTAGAAATGGGATGCTTCTTATGTGGAGCTTTTTTTAGTTGCTTTTTTCGCCCCGGGCTTTCTGAGCTTCTTGGCGCAGGTCTAGATTTGATTTCACCACTGTCCTGTTCATTCAAGGCAGGCTGATATTACCTGACTGCTCGTGAGTCACAAGACCCTCTATGCCTCATACGTTCTCAGAAGCCTTCAATAGAACGGAGGGATTTTAATTATACTCCAGGTGAGCAGTTAGTCATCTGTCAGATGTGTAGGCGCATCCTGTATGACAGAAGGGAGAATAGAAATTTTTAAGGGAAAAATAATTGTAGGATAAGAGTGGGTGTGATTTTGTGTTACTGTCTGACTTTACGAGACTATACAACTCCTGTCATTAAGATCAGCTGGGTAATTTAGAAATAGAATATACATTAAATGTGGGATTTTATTACAGGGATTTTTATTTCTGTGCAAAGATAGCCTAGGGTTTAAATTATAATGAAGGAAGAAAGTTGCAAGAAAAGGATTGGATAATTCTGCCATCATTTGCTCATCAACAAGTCATCAAAAACTGTATTACATCCTTTCTTCTGTGGAGCATGAAAGAAGATATTTAGGGAAACTTGTGTCTTTGTTTTCTGTAAAATGAAAGTCAATGCGCTCCAATGTTGTTTGGTTCCAAACTTTCTTCAAAAATCGTATATTTTAGTTTGTGAATTGAAAAAATGCATACAGATTTAGAACCACATGAGGGCGAATAAATGATAAAGATGTTTTGGGTGGATTATACCTTTAAATACAGGTAAATTTTTGATTATTCTCAGTTGAATCCCCAGTTAGATGACTTAAATATCTCAATCGCTTCTTCTAGATATTGTTACTGTTTCTCAGATTGTTCTCTTATGAAAAATACTTTCTTTATGGCCCTCACAAACTGTGTTCAGGTTTGTCAAGAAGATTCAGTATATACTGAAAATTTATCATCAAAATGTTGTAAATAACAAGTTGTAACTAAACCATTATATACAGCAAAAAAAAATAAAAAATACAATTAAATAATAAATACTCTTTCAACTTCAAAATGTAATGTTAAATTCATTGTTACTTCCCGTCTTTTTTTTTGTTTTGTTTGCTTAAGATGGCATGAAAAACAGTTCTGAATAGGACTACATTGTTTGTTTTTCACATGGTGCTTGTTGCTATGTCAGTAAAACATTAAATAATGTGATTTAAAAATGGTAAATCTGTAGCATACAAGTGCTTATACTGTATGTTAAAATATGAATGAATAATCAGGTTGATTTCAGATGGGGGTGATATCATCAAACATTTCAAACATACTAGCTGGACACGCTTCTCAAACAATAGTCCATCTCCTCCGGTATACCTCCCTTCACTTTGTAGTGCTTGATGATTCAATCAGTTCTTTTGACTCTCGAGACAGTTTACGTCACTATTGCCATCTTACAGGAAATTCCACATGACATGAGGGCCGATCACAATAGCACTCAATGTCACTTCACAGATTGATTGTGCCAAAGTGATACAAGAGTCATTTGCTTTTCTAAGGCAAAGAATCAATGGCCGAAACCTCCGTTTAATCTGTCAGAAAGCTAATGCTTCTATTTGTGTGGCTATCAGTGGGCAGGACTTTATTTATGTTATTTACACAGAAATATGAACTAATGTAAAATACTAAGTGGAACATGAAAGATTTCTGGATAATATGTAGAACATGTGTGGATACAGGTCAAAGGATGACCTTTAAATGTGGCTCATCCAATCAAAATTTAGTTTTATTTCTTTTAAAATGTTTATTTTGGAGCCTTTTTTGAAGTGTTGCGTAATTTGAAACGGTTCATTTTTTAACAATGTATGCATAAATATAAACATACATTATTGTCCATTAGCATGCATAAAACTGTGCATGTAAGTATTTGTTATATGATTTAATGGTTTTCAGAACTGTCCTGGAGCAGCAGCACTGTCTCCCTCATTCCTCAACTCATTAGTAGAGACTTTCTTTCTGTTTTCACAAAGAAATTAAGGTTTTTGAGGAAAACATTCCAGGATTTTTCTCCATGTAATGGACTTAAATGGTGGCCAATGGGCTGAAGGTCTAAAATGCAGGTTTTCCTCAAAAACCTTAATTTCTTTTCTACTGAAGAAAGAAAGATAAACATCTTGGAAGACATGGTGGTGAGTAAATTATCAGAAAAATTTGTATACTAGAAATAAAATAATCCTTTCAGACCTGAAGTGGGTCAGAAAAGGTAAAACGTTGTGAGAAAATATGACACACATTTACAATGTTTAAATCACAATGGTTAAACATTAGGAAAAACAAAAACAATTTCATAGAGAAATCATTAGTACTGATATCAGTAATACTTGCCTTTAGTCATAAAAATATACCATTAAACAAATATTAAAAATATCTTATCTTTTTGTTGTTTCTACATTCATCTGAAGTTAGAATGTGAAATAATTACAATATAAAAGTAAATCTAAAAACTTTAATGTTGGATGGTATTAATTGTGATTAATTTAAGAATTTTTTTTTTTTTAATCAGTTGACAGCACTAATTATAATATTTATTGTTACTGTAATATAAAATTAATAATGGTGTGATTCTTGGTCATAGCGCCCATTTGTGCATGTGTGTGTATGTGTGTGTGTGTGTTTAGGTCATGACAGAGGTTTGCGTGTGAAGGAGTGAGCCGACTGTCAGTCTGAAACTAAAATAAGCAGGAGGATGTTACAGGTGCGTCCCTCTATTTTCAAAACACCTGTACCTGAGTCAGTCAGAGTTAATCACACCTCTGCCAAAGCCACGCCCACTGCTCCGAGCAACCTCAAGGAGACAGGAGACAGACTTCAAACGCACACACATACACACCAAAGACAAACATGCCCAGCGAAAAGGAAAACGAGTTATGTTTGTAAGAGACAGGAAATGTAATGCTTAAAATATGTAGTCCTGAAGAGAAAGGGTTAACGAGAAATCACAGTAAGGTCATTTAAGGTTCAGCGTAGATCTAATTAACATCCGGTTTGTGAGCTTCAGTGTTAGTCTGTAATGCGTGTCAGTAATTTTGCATGCGTTTGTGACTAATAAACAAAGTTTTTCAACTTCCAAATTAAGTTGTTTGCTAAACCTCTTGAATCACTGAACTCGACATAACAAAACTACGTTATAAGACATACAAACCATTGTATGAAATACTACATCTTGGAGTCAATGGATAAACAGTTTGTGTCTTTGCAATGTGTCTGATTCATCTCATGCCAAGAAAACTTGGCATGAGATGCAATAAAATCTATAAATGATCCTGACTGCTATTCAGTTAGCATTTTATTCCTATTGTATTTCAACTATCGGCCAACTTATGGCTTTTTGTGTCTTTAAAAAAACTTCACTCAAACATAACATAAAACTCAATCTCATGAGCCAAGAAACAGCAGCCTGTGATCAATAAAACGGTCCTCTCAGTTAGAAAGCAGATTTAGTTTGCCTGGGCAACATGTTTCTAGACACATATGTTTGAAATTACAGCCCTTGGGATTCGGCCTACTTCTTTGTGTTGCCTGTTGATAATCAGTGTGGAAAACTTACAGGAAACCACTTGTCCTGGGATGCACTTCAGATCTCACTTCTGTCACACGTTAGCAATAGTATACCTCCATTTTATACGTCACTTCTCACACATCCGTGACTCAATTGGATTTCTTTGGCTTTAGTGTGCAACCATTGGCTTCCCCTAATCCAGGCTCGAAGGTGATTGGATGATAGATGGAGGGGGTGGGGGGGTCTCTGAGTCTGAGTGTGGCGTTTCCCAGCAGAAATTATGATGTGCTGTGTTGACGAACACTTCCTCTGAGACAATAACAATGAAATGTATTTGAAATCTCCAGGATGTCTAAGGGTGTATTCACACAGGAATGTCTGCTAGTTCACTTGCTTTGGTCCGGACCAAATACAATGTTTAATTGTTTTGTTTGTTTCGTGTGTTCGCTTTCACACTGCCCTTTTTTTGCAAATGGACCAGAAATAGTAAACAAAACTACATGTGTGCTAAGGTCATTGGACAGAAGTTCTCAAGCAGGGAAAAACAGGAAGTGCAAAAACAGGCTAATCATGAGATCTTTCGTGGTGCAATTTTTATTCTTTTACTAATTTAGTCCTATCAGATACTAATGCAATATGAAGAAACTTATAATTATAGACAATTCGGGAGCGTTTCACGAAAATGTGAAAATATTAATATTCAGAATGTAATAATCACTTTAATGTAGCTAGCACACAATGTTGTACACAAAAGCAGTTCCAGGGCGGATGACCTATGAGGTCCAGTTTGCGCATGCGCAACTCAAAAATGACAAACGAGGAAGCGCAGGGGAGAGATCAATGCATGACAATGGTCACTAATTAGAAGTAGAAAATGAAGATTTGTAAAGAAGAATATTGGAGGATTTTGTTATAAGCCAAGAGGAGACTGGTTTTCCTTTGCTAAAGTAAGGAAACTTTGCTTCTGTTAAGAAACATTGGTTTTCACAAGACTCACCGGTGCATGCGCAACGCAGACCTCATATGTCATTCCCCTGGAACTGCTTCTGTGTACAACACTTGGTGCAAGCTAGATTATTGTGTTTTGAATATGGATTTTTTTCCTACAAAAACGCTACAGGAGGCCTTTGTTCACACCCCAGAACCGTGTGAGACACTTTTTTTTTTGGATTGGGCGCTTTTTATTTAACTTCTTTTGGACTGATGCATGCAACACCCGCTGAGTGGCATTAATCAGCTTAAAAGATTAAAGACAATTTTTAATATAACTCAGACTGGATTCGTCTGAAAGAAGAAGGTCATATACACCTAGGATGACTTCAGGGTGAGTAATTTATGGGCTAATTTTAATTTTTGGGTGAACTAACCCTTTAAATACATTGTCAATTTGAACAATTTTGGCTGATACAACTCGTAACTCTGATTGCTTATAAAAAATAAGGGCAGACTCTTCTCAACTTGATTTTAGACTGCTATACACTATAGTTTAATACAAAGAGATATTCCCGGTGACCCCTATGAAATATGACTGACCGTAATAGTGATGCTTGTCCTATCAAACCCCACTAATTACAGCAGCAAGAGTGTATGTTTCAGGATAGTGGGCTAATTTGCTGTTTGACTCCAGTGGAATGTGACTGCTGACTCAATGTGTCTGTCAGTATGTGCAGATTAACACATACAATCCTCCCCTTAATGGGGGTCACTTGTGCCTTACGTCAGATTTCCGGTAACCATTGCGAGATTTCGGGAAGGGGGTCTTCAAAGATTCTCAACAGTGTCGTGTTTAGTGCCGCCAAACACTGAATTAGAGCATCAGTCTAAACACTGAGTCATTGCGAGGAGTAGTAAGTAAGGTCTAGCACCCTCCCAATCATGTTTATCTTTTCTTGTCATTGTTTATTTTGATTTCCAGGATGGAAGAAGTTGGAAATGATGACATAAGCAGTGCCCAGGTGGCCCATTCAAAGAGTGAGAGACAAGCTGTACTAATGCACCACACCCTTGTGTGTCTGAAGCAATGTCCCTAGCAGTGTACACTTGCAAGAGTGCTCCATGTGCTGTCATAACAAATAGCTGTGCATAAAAGCACCAGCAAACAGCATTCTTCTCCGCGAAAAACTCAGAACCGGCTCATCTGCTGAGTTTTGGGGAAACCCTTTTGTCTTTGCATCAGGCCCATTAGGGAGTTCCTCCTTGTCACATTGTATGTCTGGATTGCACTGCTAAAAAATATGAATGAGCCACCCCAGCATGGTTACACCTCGGTGACAAACATAGAACATATGATTAGATGACATATAGATCTATTCTTTGATTTGTGGACATGTCAGAATGACAGAGCAGTTACTTGAAATCAATACATAAATGCATAATGGCCATTTCAAAATGCTCAGTCCAAGACGTGATTTGATTGGACAGATTTAAGACAATTGAATTTGTTGAACACGTTTTACGTTAAAGTTTCAAATTCACCTCCTTTATCATTAATTGAAATTCAAAGTGATTGAAAAAATAAATAAATAAATAAATAAAAATAAAAATAAATAAATAAATTAGATAATTCTTAAGTGTCGTTATACAAACATATTTGTCAACAGAATTCTCTAATTGACCAGTCAGAATCAAGTATCCCAAACAGATGTGTAATGTGCAAATAAAAGTACAAATATAGCAAATGTATCCTGCAGACTCGCTTTTGCTACTCAGCAGGAATGTTGTTCAGAAAAAGCTGCACTTTTAACACAGTCTCTTACATGTAACACACACACATAGTCACACACGCAACGTCTGCCATACACACACACACACACACACACACACACACACACACACACACACACACACACACACACACACACACACACACACACACACAGAGAGAGAGAGAGCACATCCCCGTGGAAGAGTGCTAAGAGGTTTTTAGGAATGTCACCTCTTGACCTTTGAAGCCTGCCTGGAGATGTCCACACGGACGGTAGGAAGACGAGACGGGTTATAGTGAACGGCATGGTAACAGAAACTTTCAATAATAGTTATTCAGTATACTGTCACCTTCACGAAGAGTGACATAGATTGTAGTTTTAGGTTGCAGGAAGGGTACGTTTTGTTCATCTCTCATCAGATCCTTGTAGTCGCACATTTTTTTCTTGCTTTCATAAATCCTGACTTTCCAGTTTGACCATTTCTTTTTGTTCTTTTTCTTCTCTCTCTCTCTCTCTCTCTCTCTCTCTTGGCAAAATGAAACATGTCATGACCTTGACATATGACATATGGATAGAAATGACCTGGATAAGAAGGGCTTAATCCATTCAAATAGGACTGGATAATAGCATAAACACACACACACACACACACACACACACACACACACACACACATTTGCAATCACAAACACTGGTACAAGCCACTTAAACACGTAAACAAACACACACAGCATAGAAGACACATTCAAACACACCCATCCAAAGAGATACACATGTACACAAACACACACGTTCGGAGGTTGACACAACTTTACAGAATAATAGTAAGTGCTAAATATTAACTGCTTCTCAAATGTTACAGGAAGAAAACTCATTGAAGCTTGAAGCACATTCATAATCAGGAACATTAAGTTTTCATGCTAATACATTTGGTGATAAATTAGCCATGAATGACAGCATGATGATTTATGTGTAGTACAGAGTGTTTTGCCAGCCGAATGTACAACATTAAATCTCTCGGCTGCATGCAGTGTGCTGGACGTTCTGGAGTTATGTTAAGCAACCCATGATACTTGTAGTATTACAACTGACGACTATCCTGCGAAAATCATTTTTGCAACAACAGCCAAGGTTCAGTCAAACCTCACCCACAGCGACAAGGGAAAGGACACTGACATATCCGACAGAGCTGGTTCTGCAAGTGCACAAGGACAAGCCTCTAGAATTGCCCTTAGCTTCCGGGACTTGAGATTTACCCACCTTTCTTACCGTGCTGTTGGAAGCACATCTATTGCAAAAGTGCGAAGCATGTAATTTTTTGTAATTTTTATCTTAATTGTAGGATAGGTTGATAAAGACATAACAAATTAAAATAATGTATGTCAGGATATCTTTTGCTTTTGCAAATCACCTGTTTTTTCCCCCTTGGCATACATATCCATTATTTTTTAGGAACAGTTTAGTACTTTTGTCTAAACTTTTAACCAGTTAGGTTAAGGAGAAAAACATGGAAGCCAGTTTCCGTCACTGAATACAATTTTTTAAAAAGGTAATGGTGACAGTTCTGACTTTAACTTGATATAAACTTGCAATTCTGACTTTTTTTTCTCAGAATTGCCAGATATAAACTATGAATTGCGAGAAACAATTGCGAATTGTGAGATATTAACTTGCAATTGTGAGTTATAAAGTCCAAATATTTTTTATTTTTTTTAACAATATATTACGAATTTATAAATCACATTTCTGACATTATAACTGGCAATTGTGTGTTATGAAGTCAGAATTGTGAGATTTAAACCTACAATTCTGACTTTATAATATGCAGTTGAAAGTCAGAATAGAAAGATGAAAACACAACTATGAGAAATAAAGAGTTGTGATATAAAGAGTCGCAATTACCTTTTTATTTTTTAATCAGTGGTGGAAATGAGATTTCATACTCAACTTAATGAAATGCAGAATACTGTAAATATCTCAATAACTGCATGCTGATATTTTCAAACCACAGCCGGCTTTACTGGAGTTCAGCACTGATTTCTTTGAGTTTGAAATATTATATTTTCTAGCAAGAAAACACACTTGATCCATTTCAGGGTCATCTCCTGTGACTTGCGGTTGTCATCTGATATTAAAGCTGCTGGTTATAATTGTAACTGGGAAAGACAGGCTAGTGCCAATGAGCCATGAAGCATATCTTTCTGATTGAATGAAAGATGCACAGTGGTTTAGCTACGAGTTGTAGCTGACATATTGCTGCCTATGGCTATCCTTACTTATTATAGTCTGATGGATTTTATTCCACCAGACTATAATAAAACTTCTGAGGTTGATAAGTACTTTCTAAATACATAAGAAAAGCAATATTAGGATGTCTGTCCTAAGGCTATTTTTGACTAGCCCAACTAGGATATCACTTTTCAAGAGTCATTTCCTTGAAAGCAGTTGCAAATAAGCAACATCGCATGACTGCAGTTCCCTGACCAAGCTGGGCGAATTGGGCGGGAGGGGGTTTAGGCACACCATCTGAGTCACACTGTTTCCTCTAATACACAGGAAAAAGGGGTCAATGAGTAACGCTGGTCTCATCGAGTGGTTGAACAATGTAAACGATGTGAGGAATCCGACAGACGCAAACCCTTTCAGGACTATTATCTTAGCTCAGCCTGAGCTATTGAGTTCAGCTTCTAATGGATGACAACATCACTATGGAAACAAGTAAAACAAACAGTGTGTGGGTTTTGCATGTAGATGAAACAGTAGACTAACAATTGCCATTCACAGTTGGGTTGATCAAAATAGCAGCTTCCTTATGAAAAGACAGTCTTTTTAAAAGTTTACAGGTATGGTTGTTTGGCAATGGCTGTTTCGATTCCAAAGAAATTTTTTTTTTATGTTTACATAATTAATCTCAATAGATTATTTGCAGTTGAATAAATCGTTTGTAGATGTTATCTACAGGCAGACAGATGTATTCAGTGCAACACTATGACTTTAATGCTCATGAATGTGTTTTTTTCTGACCATGCAGATTCAACATGAGTCAGAAATTTCTCAATTGGCAAGCCATTTTTCAATTAAATCAAATGTTTAGTTTCCTTAGAAGGACACCAGTCACTTTTTTGGCTGCAGGGTAGACCAACCACAATGTTTGACAAATTCCATTTCTGACAGCCCAACCAATTAGCAGTGGTTTTCTGGAGAAACCCCTCTGCCCATTACAATGAGCAGTTGACCATCATTCATAAAGTGTGCCTGTTATTTGTCTGTTAGCTTGATTAGGCATCCCATGACTGACCCCCTTCTGACCAGACAGATGTGTGTGTGTGCTTGCATATTTGTATTAATGCAGTAGTGTTTAGGAAGCAACTTTACATTTATGCATTTGGCAGACACTTTTATCCAAAGCAACTTGCATTGCATTTGAAGCATACATTTGATCAGTTCATGCATTTCTAAGAATCACATATATTTTGATATATATTTAATGAAAATGGTTTTGAATATTTCCTCGACTTATTTGGGAGTAAAGTTGCGTGTTCAATATAATATGACATTTAAAAACATTTATATAGTGTTAGGTTGCACTACGCTGCTTTCTCATTGGGAAAACATTAGCTTGTTACTGGAAAAGCTTTTAAAAACTGCTGTCACATTACTGAAAACGCTAACAGAAAAAGTTAATAGTGTTAAGATGTAAAATAGTGTAAATACTACTTGTATTTAGATACTCCCCTATCCAGCCCATTCCAAAACACAAGATTTTATTGTGTAAAGATGTGGAGAATGTTTTCGTCTAAAGAGGATGTGCATCAGTGTGCATAACACTGGGTTTTATCAGAACTGTAGGTAGATGGAAACTGACGTGGATGTCCTGGGAACATTCAGCACCAGGGAGAAAGGTAAACACAACCAGGATAGTAAGGAAAAACAGATTCTGCCAAAGAGTAAAAATTCAAAATCAGACATATAGGAGGAACGTGATAGTGTGCAATACTACTAGACTCGCTGCTGCAAAGATAACTCACGTGCACCAGAGAGACAGTGCACACATGAATCCCCTGAAGGTGCAATAGTTTCCAAGTAGTGACACTATTCTTTAATTTGAACTGAATTTGAATTGTGGAAGCAAACAGAACTGCAGTTTGGATTTGAATGCAAAAACTGAAATTCAAATAAGTTTATACAAATTTAATTAGTAAACGGAACAGCTAAATTTGTCATGACAAACTTTGAGTGTTGGCTTGACAGTTTGATTTGAAGAAGCAATTTTTCTTAAATGATATTTCATTCCAATTTCAATTCAAATTCCAAATCAGCTTCCTGTTTGGTGTGGCTAATTCAATTCAAATTCACACTCCTACTCACACTAATTGGTCAGTTCAGAATTTTTCAATCCATGACCACATGTACCTGGTGAATGATACTCAACAGATTTCAGGAGGATGCAAAGCACCCTCCAAACTAAATGAAATCTTGAATATTCAGGGTGCACATTCTGTCTGCTGTTTGCATCTTTCTGAGAAGCGAACAGACTGTTATATAATCTGAATGGTGTAGATGAGACGGAACCGTCGTAACAAACGCACATTGTGCCTGATGCTGTGAGTCTGCCAGCATGGAACCCAGGACACTGCCAATAATACAGCCATTGTTCAATTCCCACTCGTTTGGTTCAGTGCATGACACTCCAGTTTATCAGCCAGTCCTAAACAGAGCTACTGTACTGCTAGAAAGCGGTGAAAAAGTTAACAACAGGACATTTGCCATTATATTAAATGTCTATGAGATGTCTGTCTGATAAAATGTAAGCTGCCACTCAAACGTTTGGACACGTGACTTAATTTATGTTTGTAATGATCTGAACCTTTTGATCTAAGGAGTTTTGCTTAGATACTTAAAATCACATGTAATAATGAATTTCTGGTTTTAAAACATCCCATGATTCATCCCATGAAGTTGGTTGATGAATGTCCAGAGTAAACAGAGCTGAAATCTACACAAATGTACGATTTCAGAATCTTTCCCCATATGTGTTATTTCTTAGTTTTTATTTTTCCATTATTCTAAGATGTGAAAAATATAATGATAAAGAATGAGTGTCCAGATTTTGATTGGTATTGCATTTAGAAATAGAGAAATTGAGAACAGAATCTGCTGAACATTTAATTGAAAGTGTTGAAGTTACAATGGTAACACATGGTTTAGTGAACACTCATTCACTATTAACTAATAGATTTCCTTTAATAAACTCTTAATTTGCTGCACATTTATAGTAAGTAAGGTAGTTATGTCTGTTTAAATATTGGGTATGGTTAAAGGATCCAGAAAAGATCATGCATTAATATGTGCATATGGTAGTAATATATACAGCCCATATGCTAGTAATATATACTAATAAGGAATTATAATAGTGACTAGTGTTCCCTAATCTAACGTGTTGCAATTTCAACAGAATAAGTGTTACAATTTACAACTTTCCCACTTCCACTGACCAGTGGTTGACCATTTCTGAAAAACTTTTCCAACCTAGTGTGCCTATTAGAGTTCTCGCAGGCAAACACAAACAGAATTAGGTCATCTTGAAGTTTGTCAGGATGCTGTCAAAACGCCCAACTGTGCAGATTACATCACATTGTGTGAGTGACATTTGGATTATTGAAACTGACTTTGTAAAAACATGTGAGTAACAGCAAATTGAACAAACACAAAGTGTCCATTCCTCTTATTTCCCACCCAGTTCCAACATGCTGGTGTGCCTGCTCCATTCATGTTGGCACAGCTGATTGACCCTAAGTGCTCAGCCCACAGGACTTGTGTGGGATGCATTTCCTGTGAACTAACCTCATTCTCATGACTCACCGACTGTGCTGTGGTCAGTGTAGGTGTCTCTTTACCCTCTGTCACTACAGCAACCATGGGTTCCCTTCACACCAGACTGTCCCGTGTGAATCACCAATGTAGATGGCGCCACTTTGTCAAAAGAATAAACAGGAGTCTGTAAATACTGTCAAAGACCTATAAATGTACATGAATTGTTTGCCTCATAAGAACGGACTGATAGTGTCACTTTTTTTTTATTCCCCCATAATATTTGAAGCCAGGAGCACAACAGTGACTGTCAAAGTTGCTGGAGTCTTCAGAAAATAAGTAAAATTTGTAAGCCATGCATAATATAAAAACGCTTATAAATCTTAGTAAAAAAAGACCAAGGTGCAAGACTTTGTAACCATTTTTTTTTTTAAAGGCAGTGAACTATGCTTCCCTCGAAACACTGTAAATGATGCATGTAATAAAAAAAATAATAATAACTAAAAGTAAAGAGTTTTTATCTGGCAATTCTGAGAAAAAAATTAGAATTGCGAAATATAAACTCAGAATTTGCAAGATATGAACTCAGCATTGCAAAATGTAAACTTGCAATTCTGAAGAAAAAAAAGTTTGAATTGTGAGGCATATGCTGTTATTACGTTTTATGTGATGGAACAAACAAAACAAAACAAAAAAACACTTAGAATAATGAGGTGTAAACTAAGAATTACAAGATGTAAATGCAGAATTGTGAGATATAAACTTGAAATTTTAAGATGTAAATGTAGAATTGTGAGAAAAAAGTCATTCAGAATTCAATTTGAGCTGTTTTACATGCAGTTCTAATGGAAAAAAGTTGAAATTAACTTTTTTTTAAAATGCATTTTAATTTTGAGAAATCATTTAAAATAAAGATTTGATTATTTCATTCACAATGCTTTACAGGAGTACTGTAGATGGACTTCAGAGCTCTTTTTTACCAATTTTCATTAATGTTGATTGGTTGGTCTGTTTTCAGGATTATGGATTTTTTAGTACTTTTCAAGGAGTATGGATAATAAACACTTTTCTAATGAAGCTGAAATCATACCAACTCATCCTAAGTTTTATACAGTATCTCCAAGGAGAATTTAACTTATTTCTTCCACAACTCTACTGTCGTGCTCTATTAAAATGCTCGGCTGTGGTCATGGTTAACTTGATTGCTCTCCTGGTTGAAGCTGTGCGCCATGGCTGATGAATTGGCAAAAGGTTCAAAACCTGCTTGTAAGTCACTATAAAAACAGTGACCACCCAACACCCATGGGATCTACATCATCTGTATAATTCTCTCCATCCTTCCCTTTCTCACCACCCTCTCATTTTCTCACTCACATAGATCCGACATTAAGCAGAGGTCCCTGCTCTTCCCATTGACGCAATTGCTGTCACCAGTTTTCCGGGCTTCCAAGGCAAGTGAATGGTGGCCGTCCTGTAACTGCAGCAGGGTGCTTCCTGTGCTGATACAGGAGCTGGGATGATAGCCCTGTATGGAGTGCTCTCCATTGGCTGGGATGGTTTAGGTAATGGCCAGTTCTCACTGACTCCCAATCTTATCTGGCCAGTGTTTGGAATGTGTCTGCTGGGACACAGCAGAATGTGTGAAACAAAATTGGAAACCCCATGTTCTTCCCCACAGAAAATGAAAAATCCCAAATGAGATCTATTTAATATCTCAATTGTTTACCTAGACTGTAATGAAAATCATCAGAGGGCAAATTTTGATGTTTGCTAACTTTTGTTGATCACGTTTGAAGTCTGAAAGTCAGAGACCTCATGTTCTGGGGCCCTATTCACACAACATTTAAGAGTTCTAAGAGCTCTAAGTGTTCTCCTAAATAGCAGTAAAAATTCTTATCTAAGAGTTTCCTCTTAATACCTATTCATTAAGCTGCTGAGACCAACTTTTACTAAGGAATCGGGAGAAATCTTAAGCTAAAAGAAAAATGGCGGGGTTGATCTTGTTGCTATGGATGATGTCATGAGGCTTAATAACTATACCCACAGTGATTGGCTGAGAAGATGTGTGCAATTTTCTGTGCAATCCTAATCCGGGGAGAGAAGACTAAAATGCCTGCTCTTCTGATGGCTTTGCAACCTTGCAGATCTTTTATTTATTTTTTATTTTTTGCTCAAGCAGCAATACTTCACACTAACTAAAGTTGAAAGAGTGAAAAAGCATAATAGAACCCCTTTAATTTACCCCAGCATATTTACACTCTGAAAAAAATTTAGTGATTTTCAGTCAGACATTGCTAGTAAATGTCATAAATAATTACAAAAATATGGCAAGTTACATATTCAATTGAATGTAGAATTTTACAGTAGAAAGACTGAAAAGTTATTTTCTTTTAAAACATACTCTGGTGATCTTTGTTTTATTTACAAATTTGAAAAAAATAAATACATTTATACAAATTTATAATGCAGGATCAAATTTCTTTAAACGAGTTGCACATCTTTTGTGCAATGTTCTAATAGGACAATCTGTTCCCGCAAGGTAATTTAAATGGGAAGTTACAGCTTTTAAACTGCACTGATTTAAACAGTTATGAAAAGAGAATAGGAATAAAACAGAAGGAGCCAAGACGGTTTGTAGGACTGAGGACAATTTAATTATTACTCATGTATAAGTATACTTTTAGAATCACCCATGTTCTCCTCCCTCACGATGTCTAGACACTCTCCCTGGAATCATCTCCTTTTATACTTTCATACATGGCTTCCTACAAATGTTGTTCTTGGCCATATAGTCACTCTTTTGGTGAACCATCAAATAAAATATAATGAAAACAGAAACACACAGCCTGCTTGTTCTAAAGTTTATTGAGCAGAAATATTAGTGCCCTCACAATAGTACATTTTGTTTAAAAATTGTGATCTCATAACTCACGGGACAAGTCAAATAAGTAGTGTAGTTTAAACAGTGTTTAGTTGTACTCTTCTGCAGGCGTTGGATAAATAATAGCATTTAAATCTCAATTTTGTCATTTTGATTGAAGGCAAGCTTTGTTACATTTACAGTTTATCATTCAAAACTTTTAATTAAGATAAGTTTAGGAGCTTAATGTGAATTGGTGAAAGATCTCTGGTGCGTGGGAAACTTTGGCTGTGTGTCTCAGAAAGGCAGAAATGTAAACAGTGTCAGCAACTTCCTCTGTCGGTTCAGCCCTCCTGCTTGTGTCTGATAAATAGGACTGCTCTTGTTCTTGTTAAGTGAGGTATAACACAGATGTTTTTAGCATGATTTGCATGCTAAGTTGAAGTGTGTCATTGGAGTTCTTTGTGGTCTTGTTCTGGTGACTACTGATGCTTCTGACATTTACAAAAAAATGTATGATGATATTAGCTTGGTTTTTGGGTTATTCTGTCATGGTAACACCATGGTTTTCTTTTTATAAGTCCCTGGGGAGTATGTGTATCAAACAAACATTTAAGGTCAGTTTTTCTTTTAAGTAATTAATATTTTTATTCAATAAGAATGCAAAGGGACAGTCAAGACATTTATAATGTTTCAAATAAATGCTGTTCTTTTGAACTTACTATTCATAACAAATGACACAATCATGGTTTCCCCAAAAATATGTTAAATAAAGTATGATTAAGTATGTTAATGTTTTCAATCATCTATCAGAAATGTTTCTTGATAATGTAATCAGTATATTAGAATGATTTCTGAAGGATCATGTGACACTGAATACTGGAGGAATGATACTATAAATTCAGCATGGTATCACATAAATGACATTTCTATATATATTCAAATAGAAAACAGCAGAAATAGCAGCCTTAGTGAGCATGAGAGATATCTAAAATAACAACAACAAAAAAACCTTTTAACTCACACTTTTTGAATAGTAGTATTAGTATTAATTATCTATCTGTCTATCTATTTTTGATAATCCAGTGAATTAAATATTTTTAAAATGAAAGGTACATCACTTTTTATTACTTTCTTTTATTATTTGGAAATTCGTTTGCAAACCAAAATACCATTTTCTTTAACAAATGAATTATAAGTCTATAAGATCAGCTTTTTCACATTATTTACCACTTGAACTGGTCAATATACTCTGGTACAAATGCTATAACAGAATCTCTTTCGATTTCTATCCACACACAGGCACTTTGTATATACATCATATACCCAGCTTGTTTTCAATCCCAAAAAGGAGTGTAGCTCTGATCTAGTATATTTAAGATCACCAGCCTCCTCACATGCTTGCTTTCAGTGTCAAACAGATGCTTGATGTGCATATATGGGTCCATTAAGGGTGAGCTCAACTGTGACCTGAGCACATGTGTGGGGGAGTGCTGGCTCTCACCTCCGCTCCTTTGTTATTTGGATTGATGAGGTGTCAGTGTTTATGCTGGAATGTCAGTGTCAAGGAGGCACACATGGCACTTTTAACTCATGCACTGGGACTGTGCCACATGGGCTCCCACAACCCACAATCCACCCACTCCGAGTGTCAAAGACATTTATGTGTTTAGACGTGCGTGCACTCGCACATTAACACACATACATAATTATAATGGCAAGAAAACATACAGTAGGTCCCTCCATGACGTGCAAATATCCTCAGATATCCAGATGTTTGTAGTATACTGTGCTGCATCAGACATTGCATTTTCTATAATTAGAAGCTAGGAGAGTTAATTAGCATGCAGTGTTTGTCTTAGAGAATTTGCAGCAAACAGAGCCTGTGTTTTTCCAGAAGCTGCTGCGTTTGATCTTTAAAAATATACCAGCCTAGAAGAAAATTAATATCAGATGAGATGCAGGAGTTCAAGTGTAAATGCAGTCAGGCAAAAAAAAAAAAAAAATGCTCCCAGGCATACAGTTCACAAGCTGCACCTTAATATCTTTGAGGTTCTCTGAGGATAATGTGTGTAGGTTCAGGGAGAATTGTTTTATAAGCAAGATAAATAGTTGGCCTTCTGGGAAGTCTTTAAAAGAAAAATTTCAATCCAGTTATTTATTTAACCCAATGTTATTCCAAATCCATATGCATTTCTGTATTTTGCGGAACACAAAATAAAATATTTGTATTAATGTCTCAAAGGCTTTTTGTTCTGTTCAGCAGAAGACAGGTTTGGAACAATGTGAGGGTGAACAAATGATGAAACCATTTTTGGGTAAACTACCCCTTTAACATGAGCTAACAATGAAAAAAAAAGTCTTTATTAATCTTAGCTAATGTTAATTTCAATATTTACTTATACATTATTAAAATATGTTAATATTATTTAGTGGACCTGAGGTAACGTGAACTAACAATGCACAGTTGTCTTTTTATTTACTAATCTTAAAGGTCCCGTTTTTCGTGCTTTTTTGAAGCTTTGATTGTGTTTACAGTGTGCAATATAACATGTGTTCATGTTTCGCGTGTGTAAAAAAACAGTATTTTTCACACAATTCACCTATCTGTATACCGCTGTTTTCACTGTCCTAAAAACGGGCTGATGACTTCCTTGTTCTATAAAGTCCCTCCTTCAGAAATACGTAATGAGTTCTGATTGGGCCAGTGGTTCCTGTGTTGTGATTCGACAGCAGCTGAGCGCGCGCTGCCCTCCTGGAAACGCGATTGGGCTAGAACACACTGGAGATGTACTTATAATCACAGGAGCGTTTTTACTGACAAGATGCGCATGAAAATCGCATTCCATTTTTTTGCACAGCCCTACCATCTAACAAAGCTAAACAGCATTGCCCTTAGTGTAATAAGTTACAGAAATTGTTAAACGCACCAACTTAAATAATTAAAAAACACTTACCGGTTGTGGTCCATAAACAACGCCTTCTCCAGACAAAGAGGGAACTGCTCCATCTTTCAAGAATAATCTTTGTGCGAATCCGGCATTAAACTGATTGAGATTGAGGAAGATCGCTGTCCTCAGCAAAATGTGCTGCACATAGTTTTACATGTGGATTATAATTTTCGGGAACCAAGTTAAACATAAATTGTAACCATTCATCTTCAAGTACAGCGTCCCTGGGAAGCCCAAACAAAGGTGATTGGACTCCAAGATGAAAATAACAGCGTTTCGACGACAAGGCCACGCCCCCTTTTTTGTATTGATGTGGGCGGAGGTTAGTCAAAAAACTGTTTTAGGGCGTCATTACTGCAGGAACTAGAGGGATGTAGTCCAAACGGGTCATTTTTTGTAGGCAAATTCTGTTAAATAAAATATCTCGCTTGGCATTGAACTTTGAGCTTTAGAATTTTACAGATATTATTTATACTCTAACAACAACATTAACTAAAGTTTAAAACGTGGGATCACGAAGAACGGGACCTTTAATGTTAGTTAATGCATTAAATAATGTTAAGTAATGAGACCTTATTTGAATCTTTGGATGCCAATATTTTTGTGCTCCACAGAAGATAGAAGAAAGTATGAATACATTATTATTTTTGAGTGAACTATCCCTTTAATTGAAAAAAAAGATGAAAGAATATAGAAAATGGTGTTTAAAAGGGGTGTGATTATGCTTTTTCACTTTTTTAACTTTAGTTAGTCTGTAATGTTGCTTTTTGAGCATTAAAAAGATCGGCTAAATTAAAGTCCAGTTCAAAAGGAGATATTTTCAACAGAAAACAGAAATCATGAGTTAGAGGTCAGTGTGTTTGCTTCATGTGGACTTTGTGCATGCGCTTATGCAATCATCGAAATCACTGCTGCATGCTCCTCATACATGCTTCCAAAATATGAAAACCGTGAGAAAACTCTTGATTTAGGCCTTTAGATGAACAGAGCTTCTGGTATAAGAGCTTGGTAATTTTTGCACTATTTTTTCTCATTTTTCCACTTAAAGTATCTTATTCCTTTTTAAATTAAAATTAGAATTTATTTAAAATTGGTTTACTGCACTAACAGACATATTGTGAAATAGTATTACAATTTAAAATACTTGTTTCCTATTTGAATATATATTCAAATGTAATTTGTGTGATGCCATGCTGAATTTTCAGCATCATTCCTCATATGGAAATCAAGAAATCATTCTTATATGCAGGTTGGCTGCTCAAGAAACATTTCTTTTTATTATCAATGTTGAAAACAGCTTCATAATTTTGTGGAGACTGTGATATGTTTCTTTCAGGATTCTTGAATACAAAGAAAGTTCAAAAGAACAGCATTTATTTGAACTAGACAAATGTCTTTACTGTAAATTTTGATCAATTTAATGCATTTTTGCAGAATAGATGTAGTATACTTTCTTACTAACTTCAAACTTTTGAATGAGTGTATATGTAAAAAATAAAAAAATAAATAAAGATATTACTGCCATGTATGTGTGTTTTATTTATATTCTTATATATTATATATATATATATATATGATATCTTATATATATATATATATATATATTCTTTATATTTATTTTAGATTCTTACTATTGCTCATGCTTACCAAATATACCCTTAACCATATGTTTTTTTTTAAACCACATGTAACCTGTTCTGCACAATGTATGCATCAGACTTAAATATTTCATCATGCTATTTGTCTCATTGAAGTCTGCTTTTTCTTTTCTAATCCATCAGGCAAGAAATTTACACTGAAAGAGGGACCCAAGCTTAATTTCTTAGATGTAAATATAATCACTGTGATATAATGAAAAGTCCTAATCATTTTGTGCCATGTGGCAAATGCAGAATGAGGCTGTAAAGAGTTTGTATGTGGGTGTGTATGTGGATTAAATGACCTTCAAACACCTAAAGTCCGGTATGTGAGCACCATTCCCAACCTGTTGGCCCTGCTGCAGACTACCGGCCCTTTAGAGGGTTAAAATCTTCCAGGTTTGCAGAAGGCCGGAAAGCACGCTGTAAAAGGGTTTCTCAGGGTAATTTATTAGTCCTGCAAGAGCCTCACGCTCAGTAAAACATCTTTCCTCAGTGACAGAACACCTTTATGACACCATTATCTCTGCTTAGAAGCAAAACATGTATAATCTCAACCAGCGTTGCTAGTGCATTAAACAATTAAAGTCAGATGACTGATCAGTTATACTTTGTTTGATAAGACTTCGAGATAACAAATAGTTGTTGATGCAGACATTTTGTAGTTTTTGTATGCACTACTCTTTCATTCATAAGAGTCCATGTGCATAGCTTGTCTGGTTTTCTAACGCGTCTCATTAAGTTCGGTGTTACGTAATACCAGAATATGACCAATTTAGAACTAGAGACTTTTATTCCCTTCTAACCCAGAATGCATTCAATGCATGATAACTTTTTCAGTGAGTTGCTTAGATAGTAACTGCATTGCTTCAGTTTCTCTTTTGAATCACAAAAAAAGAATGTGCTGAACCGCATTGTGTTTGTGCAAGACCATTGTCTTTTGTCATTTAACTCTGAATGCCAACAGACGTTTTCTCAGAAGTATTGAGACATGCATTGCTGGTCAGACTTTCTTTTTTAATCTTTGCATTTTCTTGCAGCCAAGCTTAAACATGGTTGGTTTTGACAATCTTTTGAAGGTGGGCAGGACAATGTGTTTAAAGGTGCCTATCTAAAGAAAACTTAAGTCTATTGTGGCTGCTTGTTCAGTACACTCTTAAAAATGAAAGTTCTTTATTGGCATCTATAATATGAAGAACCTTTAACATTCATAGGGTCTTTTTTTATAATAGGAAAGGTTCAGACTAAGAAAAAAAATAGCTCTTTTTCGAACTGTTCATTTAAATTCTTGTTATTGGGTTTCCTGTGGCTTTTGCTGTGAAAAGTTTGATATACACTCTTAACAATAAAGTTAGGAGTTTTTCACAGCTATGCCATAGAAGAACCAGTTTAGTTTCCTCAAAGAGCCTTACAGTGAACATTCTTAAAAGAACCAGTTTTTCTTAGTGCCAAGAACTTTTTAATAATCTAAAGAACCGTTTTCCACTATAAATAACCTTTTGTGCAATAAAAAGATTCCATGGATGTTAAATGCCAAATAAGAACCTTTATTTTTAAAAGTGGTGGAACCTATACTTTTAGGAGTGTAGTCAGTAGGTAGTTATTTTTAGTTCAACTTGTCCCCGTGTTAAAGGTTTGTTCGAGACTGTGCATACAAACTCACTTATATACATATAATTTATCCCAGCTCAGATGCGTTCACATGGACACTTCGTGTTAGGAGATGGAAAAAGTGATGCAGGTGAGCCCTAGGGGCAGGTACTGGGCCTCATTAAGTTGTTCTGTGCTTGTGTGTGGGTGGCTGTGTTGTCAGGAATTAAAGTATGTTACTGGCTATGTTTTTTCTAAGAGTAAGGTAGTAAACTCTTTGGTTGTTTACTTATCACTCTCTTTAAAATAAAGCTGCCCAAAGGGGATTTTGCACTGATAGTACATAGTAGAAGCATTTTTCCCCGCCCCCAAAACCTTCAGTAAACAGTTCTTAAAATAATCATTTTGTCTTAGTTTGAAGAACATTTTAATAATCGAAAGAATATTTTTACACTGTAAACAACCTGTGGATGGAACGATTCCATGGATGTAAAAGAACCTTTTTGGGACCATGGAAGCCACTAAATAGTCTTTATTTTTAGGAGTGTATGTTAGAGGAACAATGACCATTTCAGTGGTTCCATTTCTCATGAATCAGCAATTGGGTTTGGTGAATTTCACTTTTACCCTATTCAGAATGATGCCCTAGTAATGTGTTTCACTTCTGTAAAAGCTGATTGCATCACCGAGTCACACCTGTATTGGGCGATTTCCTTTTAAGGCTACATTCAGTTGACATAATTCCAAAGCTGTCAGCGGTACAATGCTGTTATGATGTACACCCAGTGAATCACAGCCATTCTGTAGGTGCCCTTATCATGAAAACCTTCATAGGGGTTAGTCCACAACCAACCCTGCTCATTTCCCTCTGGGCAGCACATCTGAAATCTTTATTAGCAGTGTGTATGGATCTTTATGTTTCTCCAGAGTGTCCCTGAGGCCCTCCGGAAAAGGAAACCAGGAGAGCGGGAGTGACTCCCTCATCCATCAGCTCTCATGTAACTCAAACCAATTGCAACATTAATGAAGCCTTGACCCTGACTTTTGAAGACGACTACAGGAAACGCAGCAAAAACCTGGAATCTGCATTGCCCCATGCCAGGATGCAAAACGTTAAGCATTTCAAGATCAAAGCTGGGGTTTACAGATAAATGCTACATGCACACATCTTCAGCAAAAATGCATTAAATTGATAGTAAAACATTTGTAATGTTTCTTTTTTAAATGTTCTTTTAAACGTTCCATTCATCTGGAAAAATATGGTCACAGTTTTCACAAAGATATTAAGCAGCACAACAGTTTTCAACATTAATAATAAGAAATGTTTCTTGAGCAGCAAATCAGTTTATTAGAATGATTTCTGAAGGATCATGTAACTGAAGACTGGAGGAATGATGCTAGAAATACAGCTTTAAATCACAGGAGTAAAATACATTTTATATATGTAATACTTTTTTTTTTTAAATAATATTTCACAGTACTACTGTTTTTGCTGTAGTTTTTGATAAAAAATGTAGCCTTTAGTGAGCAGTAGAGACTTCTTATGCTCACCAATATACTGTATACAGTATGTGTGTGTGTGTGTGTGTGTGTATATATATATATATATGTGAAGGAAAACACAAAATTTATTTCCAATGTATACATATGGTCAAGTCAAGTCACCTTTATTTGTATAGCGCGTTAAACAAAATACATTGCATCAAAGCAACTGAACAACATTCATTAGGAAAACAGTGTCAATAATGCAAAATGATAGTTAAAGGCAGTTCATCATTGGATTCAGTGATGTCATCTCTGTTCAGTTAAATAGTGTCTGTGCATTTATTTGCAATCAAGTCAACGATATCGCTGTAGACGAAGTAGAAGTAGAAGATATGGTGTTAATTTAATACAGTTTTGTTAACTCAGCCACAGTCTATCCACAATAGATGCATGTAAAATATATTTAAATCTGATGTAAAATGTAACACTGTGTTTTAATCACTGAATCCATAAATCTTTGGATTGTCAGATTACATTTTCGCCTTAGGAAACACCACTTATTATAAGCTCAGTAGTGTTCTTTCTTTTTTTTTTATTTGGCTGCAAAACCTTCCTGACCAGACCACAGGGTCTGGATTTTACAGTCTTCCTCTCGTTGTGGAGACTCCGTCAGCCAACAGGAATTTCTATCCTGCAGCCTGTCTGACAGAGACAGACAGAAGAAGAAATGAGAGAAAACGGGAGGTGAGCCACATGTAAGACAGATGATCCAGCCAGTGTGTCATTATCATAAAGAACGTCTTTAGGTGTTTGATTTTATCAAGGGACATAATTACAAGACAAGCACCTCTAAAAAGTTCTTCAACAAACGAAAAACTATTTATAAGTTGCTCTGTGCAAAATGATATGCTAAAAGAGAGCAGACATGATGAACACTAACATTTAAACTATGTAAAAGTGACAAAGCAACAGCAAAGAAAGAAAAAGAGTAAGATAAATGAGACGGCTCACACTTTTAAGTCCGTCATAACACATGATGCTGCTGCCAGCAAGTCAGAAAGCAGTATTTTCTGAACCGACCAAACACACCCTCACATGAATAATTGCAGCTACGCCCCTTTACTATTAATTCTTAACCTTCAATTGAACAAGTGCAGCACACATCTTAGATAAAACACATACAGAAGGAATGGAACAAAACGTTCATGCTTCCTCACTGAGACATCAATGTGTCTTAAAGATCATTTCCAGGAAACAACCTTATTAACTGCATGTGAGAAAATGATTAATATTTGCCATGGGTGGAAGAAAAGGTTGAGTAAGGCTTCTGTAATCATTGTCTGTGTTGTAATATGGAAATGTAGAAGCACTTAGTCAGTGTTAGGCAAAAGACAACATTTTTCTAATTTTCGGAAGAATACAGCTGTGCAAAATTCATTGCTGCTATGCTTGTTTGTTGTTATTGGTTGCTTAATGGTTGCTAAGATGTTCTGAGTGATATTTACTATAACTATTTACCACGTGGTAGCTACTGTAGGGTTTTCTGGGTGGTTGCTAGGTGGTGTTTTGCCAGTAAACAACCAAAGGATCAGCCCACATGATTTAACGTATCATTTACATTAATAATAAACAAGTCTGTAGCACAAAAGTTAATACTTGGGGTTTAGGGTTTATGGTCACTGACCTGGACTTGTAGTCTAAAACAGCTTGCATGTTTTCTTCTGTCTCACATGAGGAGCTAAATTCATTGGATTGTCTCCATATCTCCAGGTTGAATTTTGATCCTGTCTTTGGGATTATGTGCAAAGTGAGATTACATCAACAGGTGCAGGTCCTTAACCTGGTAACCCCATGAATGATGATTCACTCTTTTCCCTCATAACCGGCACACCTTTTCCCTGAGGAACACCATGACAAAACACCAGCATGTCACAGTTGTTGCTTTGTAAAGAGAGCCCATCTCCATCCGTTTAATCAACAGGTGTGAATTCTTCTTTACATCTGGAGATGGTCTGAAGAGGTGTTGTGGGTTGCAAGAGAATTTCAAGAGAATTAGATTCTTATCTAAGGAGAAAATTCCCAAATAAATGTTAATTTGCTGTTAATTTACTCACCTTCAGGCCATCCGAAATTTAGGTGACTTTTCTTCTTTTTTTCTTTGGCGGAACAGTAAAAAAATTTTTTTAGCTGAAACCGATTCATAAAATACGAGTCTGTGGCTGCCAGTTTTTGAGAATAAAAAATAAAATTTCAAGGAACACAAAATGAATACCCATGGCTCCTGAACGATATATTGAGGTCTTATGAAGAGAATTGATCTGTCTGTGCAAGAAACATGGATGTTTTTCATGTCTTAATTAAGCATATAAAGTGTATGAACTTGTCTTTATCAAGTTTTTACTTTTTTACATAATTAGAAACCATAAAAACTTTAAGTTTGCCCTTTCATTCAAGAATCAGTCAGTAAAAAACAGCATCACAGGATCAAAAACAAAAAAAAACAAGTAACCTAAGTCTTGGATGGCCTGCAGGCGAGTAAACAAACAGCATATTATCATTTTTGGGTGAACAATCACTTTAAGTTTCTTAGGAACTGGATTCTCAAATTAAGCTGCTTCTAGAATTCATTGGGAGAAATAAAAATAGATATGTCAATAAGAGCTATGCAATGAATGTGGAGAAACCTTCATATCGAGATCTCTGATTTTGATTTAAGACTTGACAAATCTGAGAACGGTTTGAGACATTGATCTCTCTTGAGAAAAATTTGAGAAATCTGCTCTCCATTTCAGCACATTGTTGTCAAGAAGAAGTGACTAAGATTTTAAAGACCCCAGTTGATTGATTACATTAAGAACTCAAAACATTTATTGTATTGCATGTTTACTGAAATTTTATGTTAAAATATGCAAGTTAGGGATAATGTACTTAAATATGAACTGATTTGCATATACTTCCTGGACTAATAGATTTATCTTTTTTTATAACTCCATTAATCAGAAAATACAATCAACAGAAAACATTTACCATGTTTTTAGGAATCAAATGTTTAAAATCATGTAAATGTGTGTATGTAAGTGCTGCTGAAGTGGAGATTTCTGGCTTTGCGCAGGGGAAAAACTAGTCTGAAACAAAATCTTATGAAAAGATAACAAGCCGAAAATCTCAAAATGTACCAGTTCTTGAAGGAGTGCAAGCAGAAGCTTCCAGAAACTTTCATCAGAATTTAATAATTTTCTCTGCTGCTGAAATGGTTTTTGTTTCCTTTCAACTGTCACATTTTTCATAAAGTTTTTTCATATATTTACAATAAATAAATAAAATTTTCTCACTGATTATCCTGTTTCTTTCAAAAATGTGTTCCTGTATGAGAGAAAAATCACAGTCTTTAAAATTAACCTTATTTCAGCTTCACCAAACTTCAACATGTTTTTGCCATGGTTTGCCTATAAAATCTTTTAAATCCAGATTGGTGTTCCTTATGTGTATTCAACCCTACTGCGGTGTTATTGTTTAAACATTTCAAGCAGGTGTTCCTTTAAGCCTGGTTAAGTGACCCTTGCTGCTCCAAAGGTGCATGACGGCCTGACTTTATAAGGCACTTCCTATGTGTGCGTACGATGACATCATTTCAACAGTTGAGTAGTTGAATGTCTATGTGTGTGTGTGTGTGTGTGTGGGTATGTGTGTGTGTGTGTGTGTGTGTGTACCAGAAGCGGGAGTTGGGAGGGATCTGGCAACGGAAGAAAGTTCATGGCCGTGTTTCTATCAACACAAGGCAATCTGAGCTCAGATCAGTTAAGTTCTGTCTCCACACCTGATTGCAAAGTGAGGTACACTGAATGACGCAGAAACAGACTTTTATTTAAATTACAATGCATCCTGTAGGAAAGCTGTTTTAGGTGGACAAAACTAATTTAGCTGATTTAATTTATAATCCAAATGCATATATGCATGCTGTTGCATGACAGTTACTGTCAAAATTACATATACATTTACACACAAACCCAGTGCACATGCATGCATATTCACCTTTGTGTAAATTACCATTAGTACAATTTCAAAATCAGCATTTAGTTCTCTTCCATGGCCACAACTGGCCTGCTGGAATGTGTAGAATGTTCCTGAAATTATTAGGGGATTAAAGTGAGTCGACTCATCCATGGCCAAATATCGGATGATAAGCCTGTTGGGTTTGGGGGCCAAGGCCAGACATGGAGATTCGCAACACTGTAACACAAGCACATTTTGTTCCTGCTGCATTCCTGCCTCTCATTTCTGTTTGTTTAGCACTTTGAGGTTTTTTTTTTGTGTGTGTGGCATTGTGTTTGACCATATGTAAAGCTTCGCCCTTATATGCAAGTTACAATGGTCTTATATGCCATAAGACCATTGTAACTTGCATATAAGGGCGAAGCTTGGTGAGTAGCCAGATTTAATTTAACACTTTAAAATTATTTGTGGGATCTATTAGAGGGCTCATAGAGACTAAATCAGTGCAGTTGCAGAAAAAAATAAAAATAAAACATTGTTAAATATCACATTGTAGCATGCATGTTTGTTCTAATTCTAGCTTATTTAATGTATCCGAGTTGAATTTCCTTTCATTGCAAGTATTTTTCGTTCCTTTTTTTTTTTTTTTTTACATTGTAACCCAGCTAACAGGGAATGTTCTCAGAACGTTGGTTAACATTCTGGCAAGGTTCTCCCAAAGATATGAACAAACGTCCTTCCACTAATCTTAATAGATTATTCATTAAAAGATATATATATATAAAAGAAAAAACATTTAAAAAATTTTTTTTTTGAGAATGAGGGCATGCCACTTGTCCATGTTGTGTAAGTGGCTGATGAATCTGCACCAAAATACAAAAGTTCGATTGGACACAGACTTTGACATCATAATTATGCATGATTACATGACACATGATACATGGTTAGTTGCATTTTATTATTTGCATTTTGCTTTCTGTTTTTACTGTCCACAACAGACCTGCTCTCTGACAGAAATCTACTGTAAACGTGCACAATCACTGGGACGAGATCTCTTCATCTCACATGCACATGGGCATCTGGATAAGACTGAATCAGAGGTATATTATATATGATATACAGCAGCTGTTATCCATCCCTGCAGAGATCATAATAAAGAAGCATCACCCATATCCATCTAGCTTGCAGACAATATGGGCTCCAGCACTCGACAGGTTGGTAAATGTAATGCAGCAGTAAAACATCACAGTGTTTGCTGTGCGTGCTTTCTTATCAGCAATGGAGCCACCTTTTGTCTGTCTTACTGTCTGTGTGGATTCAGGACTGTGGGTCCTTATTTTTTTATTTTGTGCATTAAAACTGTCTCTATTTGTACTTCTCACTGAGGTTTTTTAGCCTTGTATGGTATGTCTGTACAAATACTTCTTGACTCTATAAGGACTCTAGACTCTCATGCATGTCAGCCGTCTGTCTGGTTCCAGATGCCTAATGTTTGTTTGCTTTGATGTATTCCTTAAAGACACATTTTACATGCATTATGGTTTTATATTTAATATTTAAATTGCACAGGTTTGACCATGGCTCTGAAATAAGCCCCAAATAAGCAGTTTGTTGTGTTTTAATAATAGAAAGGAAAAGGGTGGAATTCAGTTTTAATAGCACTTTGCTTTGGATAAAATTATGTTTCTATACAGGGAACAATTAAAGAATCACCAGATGTTCAGGTAAATAATATGAATTACATCACTCATAAATAAAAAATAAAATGTGTTCACTGTGTTTTTAAGAATAAAACGTTGTATAAAATTAGACAAGAAAACCACGCTGTATAAACCTTCAGAATATAAATACTAAAGAAACTGTAAAGTTTGATGTATGAGGCTAGTAATCTAAATTCTAAAAGTACTTGTCTATCCTTATATAAAATGCATTTTTGATAACTGTAGTCGAGTGGTGGATGTAAAAACCATTACGTCTAATAAATTCCCACATTCGCAATGAAAACAGTGTGTCCTTCTATGCTGTCTTATTTTTCCAAATAAAACCTCATATGCATTCTCATAGAAAACATGTAGAGGATACAAATACATAACACATAGAGGGTAACAATAATGCAGAGACATTCACAGAGAGTGTGCGCACTGTGTCTTTAAATCCCTTCTGGAAGGGGCGGGGCTTGCGTGTCCCTCTGCCTGCAGTAAAGCATTTAAAGCACCGCGCACACAGAAGACCCATTTGTTAACGAACCTCTCGAACTCTGTAATGATGGTCCTTTCGCATCTGTAGAGCTAAACTGAAGCTTTCAAACGGGTCGAACAGGGTCATTCCGGCATTATGAATTTTTAACGCCGGACACCTAGAATCTGTCAGGAGATTTAAGGTGAATTTAATTGCGATTGTCCTATTGTCTGTGTTTGTGGTCTCTCTCTCTCTCTCTCTCTCTCTATGTGCGTGTGTGTGCGTGTGTGTGCTGATGACGACAGTGACGTGTGCAAAGATAACATCAGATTCTGTGACAGGGCATCAGATAAGAAGTGTGTGTGTGTGTGTGTGTGTGTGTTCAATTTGGAGGGAAGCGTATACAGGTATGTTTTAGTTCTAAAACGTAATTTATTTTATTTTTATATTTAATAATTATTTTATTATATAATTTTGGTATTATAATGATAATAATAATGATTATGACGATGGTCAGCTGATAGTGTCATAATATGTGACGTGCACGTATGTCGATTCATTTCGAGGAACATCGGTCTTTTTTTACTTAAAAAATGTGCGAGGTGTGTTTCGTCAGGTGTGATAGAGTGTAAGTGACTCATCCCGCCAGGTTGCGGAAGCGGACAGGTAGATCGGGTATGGTTGCTTGGAGACCGCGGCGGAGGTGACACGAGCGGGGTGTGAACGCGCGCGACTGTCTCTCCTTCATACCTTCTCACAATGTCATATCAGTGGTTTGTCAGGACGCAGATATTTCGTCATTTTAAGGCCACGTACAGTGATTTTACACTTTACTACTGGACTACTGGATTTTTATGACCGAATGAGTTGGCTTAAAATTGTATAAACTTCTAAGTGTTCGTATTCTGAATATGCATACATTAGATGTGCTCTAGAACTGCTTTTGAAGTGTGCATATGCAGTAAGTATGTCAGGTATTTCCAATAGATCCACTGCATGCTGTCAAGAACATTTGAATGAGAAAGTTAAGAAATTATATTCTGCATGCAGGACATCAAGCCTATTTTTAGAACTACTATTAACTACATCACTTTCACAATGAAGCACATTTGTAATCCAATAATGATATAATGACACTATTGTCTTAATAGAGCTTAGTGAACTTGGATTTGTCTCATATTTAATAAGTTTGCATCATGGATTTTCCTGTCTAATACTGTGAAGCTGCTTTGAAACAATATATAAAGTGCTATAAAAATAAAGGTGACTTGATAATGCAGAAGCATCATATCTCTTTATGGTATGTTTACTGTAATGTAATAAATATTTAGCAGTATGTTGTATGTGGCACATATATGATATATTGATGAATATAGTTATCTGCCGGGAAGACAATATCAGTCTTAATAGTACTTTTGGAGTGAATTGTGACATTCTTGACACTTTTTTGTGAGATTCACTGATGTTTTTCTTGCACAGTGCAAATGTACCATTTTGGTTCTGAGATCTGAGATTTAAATGTAGAAAAGGATATAATTCCTAAATGTTCATCTTAAGTTTTTTTATAGAATGTTTCATGGGGTTTATACCACAACAAGCACATTTGCCATGCATTGTTTACTTAACGTCTTTGAAAAACATTGGCATTGTCTTACTGAAGGCATTGAGAAATGTCTGTGCCGGACACTAGGAAGTCTGTCCGTCTTGCACCTGTTGTGTGAGGAAGTGCTTGTCCTGTGGGGATCATTATCGCAGATCATGTTGCATTGTGTGCTCATAGTGACTGTATCCAAGGTCCAAAGCCTTCAGGATGCATAACTGCTTGCATATATGAACCGGATCAGAGACTGTAGACAGAAATGCACATCCCTGTTGAACCAACTGACCTGGTTTGATCACATATCCATTTATGAAATGGTATTGCAGTGCTTTCTTTGACTAGAGTTTACTTTGCAGATCACACTGGTTATTTATGAAATCTGGGAATGCTCCTGTTGAATATCACACTCCGTTCTGCAGAAATGTATTGAACCATGCTTATGCGTTGTGTATGTTGCTTGAAATAAAATGTTCTATAAAGTGCTAATTGCAGTTTAATTGGGTACGTGAGTTGTTTGTATCTCTGGAAGACCGTTGTAATGTCAGTGATTCGATAGCTTGTCAGCATGATATGTGTCTGTAAGCTAAAACCAGAATGAACCTTGCCTCCAGGTCCATCACTCTTCACGTTCTCAGGGGTGTAAAGCTGGTTTCTCAAAGAGAAAAAAAAAAACGTTTTACTGGATTCTACTCTAGAAGCAACTGCTTTAGACCATCTGCAATGTTACACCAAATGGTAACACTAGATAAAATATCCTTTAAACACAAGTTGTGTTCCCAAGGCAGGAAATTTGAGACTCATTTGCATATATAAGTTGACATTAGATAACTTCCTCGGAGTTTAGCATTTGCACTATACTCTCAGAGAGTCATACTTGCAGACAAAATTGCAGAGCAGTATTTCATCGAATGCAGCAAAGTGATTAATTGTATGCTGTCAATGCATCCTAAATGACAGAATTGAGTCTTTTGTGGTGGAGTTTGTGCTGCTTTGTTTGTGTAACATCTAAGAGAGCATTCGGTTTGGCTCTATCCTCAGGGCTTTTGGGGCATAAGTGTCGTTTAGTGCTGTCAAAATGAGCACTTGTCATACCACAGGCTGTGAAGCTCAGCAGAATGTTGCTCAATCTTCTTTTCTGAAGGAGCGTGACTTGAGTCCCGTGCACATGGCTGATTGTATTGCAAAGTGAGGGGTCGCAAGGAGGAGGTGCATTGGATGGTGTGCTGATAGCCCAGGGCACACTGCTCCATAAACAACTAGACAATGTCTCAGTTCTTCCACAACAACACCAAAATCATTGCACTGAATGTTCATATGGTCATAATAGAGGTAATGATAATATAAAATTTCACTGCTCAAAGGTTGCTCTTTCATAGCTTAACAGAGCACTTGCTGGTATTTCTTTCAAGTATTAACTTTTTCTTGGATGGTTCTCTTAAAATTCCTTGAAGAAATGAAAATTTACACAAATAAGATAATGTAAAAATTAATTGTAAATAAGGCAGATTGTCAATAATACTTGTTTTTGTCTTTCTCCTTCAAAATTACACAATTATTTTTATGTTATCTGCCATTTCTTTGTCAATTATTGTGAAATTTACTAGCAATTTCTGAGCAAAATTTGTTACTACAGTTTTTCAGTGTAATTGATTTACAAATAGAGTTCTATAATATCAGTTTTGTGAGAGATGTTTGAGTTCATGTTGAGTTTAATACTTTGAGTGTTCTACAGTTTCAGCAGAAATCTCAACTTGTGAGATTCCTAGGTCATTTTTCCCTCAAAGTCTCAATTCAAGCTCATTGCTGTATAGAAGAGACAGATATAATAGAAATATCTCATTAGTTTTTCCCCCTTATGGGTTTGTGTCATGATCTCACTCCATGTTACGTCTCTTCTGAAAGATGTGAAAGACATATGAAATTACTGAGTTTCTTTTCTCAGTAAGACAGAAAATTTGAGAAGCAGGGGACTTCAGTGTTTGTTAATCATTTAATTTATTTAGTGCATTTGAGAAACACTTGAGATATTCCAGAGATTCATGCTCTTGTCCTCTCATGGCTGTGTTTCAGGTACAGGCCAGCAGCTGCCATCTTGGAGGGAGGAGCATTTCCTGGCCTGAATGCGAACCGACTGCAGCTGGAGCATGTCCACTGCAGGCTTGACTGCCCAGGAGATCTGTTTACCCGCACAAAGCCTATTCCTGCGGGGCAGCCATTGGCATAGCATGGCCGGAGCTAAGCCCTCTTGGAAATACCATGATCTACACAAGTGAGTGCAACACCAAAAGCACAAATGCATTTTTTATGTGTTTGACATGGATATGTTTTACAAGACCCTGGACATGCACTGCATGACTGTGTAGAAAAACAAGAAATGGCCTGTGTGCAACATGGATCATATGATGTTAATGAACCTTGGATTTGTGTATCAATCTGATAAGCTTTCATGTTCTTACTCTACAGCGTATACTTCACCATTGATTCTTCTACGGATTATAACCTTCAGTCCCGGCAACAGGTGCTGCCATCATTCCCCGGAGCGGAAAGTAAAAGTAATTAACATAGCAATGTAAATCTCCTTATTATGAAACCTTCTCTCCAATTTACTCACCCTCATTTCATTCCAAACCTGGTGTAATAATTTTTCAAAAGGAGGCTTTTTAAGCATCTTTCTTTACATTTAGTGACAATAATTCAGAGTGACCATTGACAAAAGCACCAAACAGCTCCAAAACACACCTTAAAAAATTATTTTACAACATGCATTATATATTGTGGAGCCATTTTTTTTATTTAAGAGCAGCAGCAGTTGCTCACAGAAGGCCACTTTAGTGAAATATAGTGAAATATAGATTATGGTACGTTTGCTGCATTTCCCCCCTCCTTTCTGGAGATTGACAGAAAAAAATGCATATGGGTTTGCAGTGACTTGAGGGAGTAAATAATGGGATTTAACAATTCCTTAAACATATATTACATACTAGAGAGAGAGAGAGAGAGATAAGAAAACATCAGATGAGTTAAAATGTAATGAATCAAAGTGAAAATCACAAATCTTCGATGCAAGTCGCTTTACTTTAATGTAAAAATGTTATGTTAATAGTATTTAATAATGCTGGAGAAAGTCATAAGCGTCAAGGTGAAGTGCAATTTGACAATTAGGTTTCATAATTTGCATAAAATAACTATTTATTCATTTCAATCTTAAACATCGCTATGTTCTCATTCTCTGCCACCTTCCCATTCCAACAGAGCAGCAGACTCCTCTTCAGTCACCAAACAGCCCAGCAGGACAGCCCTTGCCCCCCAAAAAGCCCAGACCTTCCCAGCTCACCTTGCACACGGACCCTTTCACGTCCAGCCCAGCCAAAGACGAGCAAGTGGTTCCCTGCTTTCAACGTTTAACGGTATCCGACCGTATCAGTCCACCCCAGACGCCCAGCCGAGTCACCAAACCCCTTCCCCCAATTCCCGGCTCAGCGGAACTTTCCCCGGATCAGGCTATGGACAGTGAGGTAGAGTTCTTCAATGGAGATGACAATCGCTGCCTAGTTTCCGAACCTTGCTCCAAACTCTCTCCGTTCCGCTACGGAATGCCCAGTCGGAAGAGTTGTGGACAGATTAGGGTTTGTGGACGGATTAACTATGCATACTTTGAAGGTCCAACATCCAAGCCGAAGCCACAGCTACAGCCGCAAAAGCCAAGGCAGGAGCAGGAAACTCAGCAGAGGGAACAGGAGCTCCGTGACCACCACCAACAGCAACTGCAGCAAAACTGTCTCCGACAGCAGGAACGTACGCAAAGGAAGCTGCGGCGGTCTCATTCCGGCCCCGCTGGCTGCTTTAACAAACCCACCTCCTTTCAGCTCTCCAGTCACCACCGGCACACACAAGGCCTGGATAAACCAGAAGTTCCTCCCAGAATTCCAATTCCACCACGACCAATCAAGACGGGAGACTACCGCCGCTGGTCAGCCGAAGTGTCATTGGGAGCCAACAGCGATGATGACCGACCTCCGAAAATACCTCCTAGAGAACCTTTATCCAGCAGTAGTTCCCGCACCCCGAGCCCAAAGAGCCTTCCAGTGTACCTCAACGGGATCATGCCCCCAACACAGAGCTTTGCCCCGGACCCAAAATATGTCAGTCGTGGCCTGCAGCGGCAGAATAGTGAAGGCTCTCCGTGCATTCTGCCCGTCATGGAGAATGGCAGGAAAGCAAGCACCACGCACTACTTCCTTTTGCCACAACGTCCGTCGTACCTGGACAATCATGAGAGGTTTTTTACTGACAGCACAGCGAGTCGAGGAACGGACACCTCCGACAGACACCAGATAGACTTGGTATGAAATAACTGGTTTGTCTGACAACCCCCAAGACTTTTCCACTGCTTTGTCGCAGCTTTGCTCTTGCGCTCCGAGCGAGTTACATAAGAATTGCAGTTACTGGGATTTATCTTGTTTTGCTCTCAGCCTGGAAACAGTTGTAACAGTTCTCTTAGAGCAAGCTCGGAAACTATTTCGATTTTTTTTTTTTTTTCATTGTTATGTGAAATGTAAGTGTTGAAAAGATAACATGGTGCAGTTGTTTGGTATTAGCTGGTCTGGTACCTCAATACTTCAGTGTTGTACATTTTCGTAGGCATTTTATATTGCATTGAAGATTATTTTAAGTCTTGGAACATGTAGTTGAACACGTTCATCTGCTCATAGGGACATAAGGTCAGTAAATGCTTCTTTGTTTGTGTTGTCTACCATATATGAAGTATAAAAACGGCCTGACTTTTTTACGGCCGGCAATTTTAAATGAAGGTTATTGCAATGCATAATGCATAATGCATGCAAGCACGAAATCAGACACATGCACACTATTTCGCAGTTCTTCTGTTTGACTAATGATCTCACCTTTTTGTCTGTACAATCTGTGAACTTTATTGTGTGTTACATAGGAACAGGCCAAGTATCGCCTTTCTGTTCTAAGCTGTGTGTGTGTGTTAGTGATACGAGAGCTGAATGTGTTACATTTGCCCAGTTTTGGCACTACTTTTAAGCTTTTATTAGCTGCTTAAAACGGCAGCTGAAATGTTGCCCTCTGAATGAACAGAGTATTTCCGATCCCTGGCTTCTTGCTGAGGTGTAGTGTGTTCTTTGTTGCACAAAAAGCAATACTTGCAAAACCTGTGAATGAGTTTCTCTCCTCTTTTAAAGTGCTGTCTCCACGTGAAGCTGTGAGCTATTGTCTGCAATAGGATTTCTCAAGTACTACCTCCCATTATAATTCTACTTCATAAATACCCAACTACGGATTACAAAGGCTCAACAAATACAACCTCTTTTGATGCACACAGGTCCATATGAGGAAACCGTTTCCGCTGATCTAAATTTCTTCATGTTTTGCCCCATTCAAAGCAGTCAGTCATTAACACTTCCTCGATGAACACCTCTTCGACCAATTTTTAAGAGCTACGTGGCGTTAAAGTCCATGTGTGGTGTGTTTGGCCGAGCTCACACATACTGATCTTCCTGTTACTGTATGTGCATTCCTGTTAGACATGATTACAGTGGGTGTGGGCACCTGAGACTTTGGCTGCTGGCAGCTGGTGAATTAGATGTTTTATTATTCTATATTGATTCCAGAACCATCGTGATAACACAGTAAATGTAGCAAGTGCCATGCAATTTAAAAAGGGGAAAGTAAGACTATAAAACATGCGTTTTGGAAGCTCTGAGGTCAAGTACAACTTTCCACCTCACGTAGGGATTTGAAATCATTAGATGCCATGTTTTCTACCCTTTATTTTACCAGTTTGTATATCAGCAAATGTTTACATTACACATTGTTATTTTCCTTAACAGTCTTACTTAAAACAAAAAATGAAGGCAAGTTCAAGAAGAAATAGACATCTCTGCTGTGTTGTGTGTGTATGCGTGTGTGTGTGTGTGTGTGTGTGTGTGTGAAAATATATATAAAGCAAAGTGCACTGAGAAAACAGTATGCCGTGATGTGTAAAAGTATTTAACATCGTCCTCTTACCCAAACTGAATAGTTTTTAGTGTATTGTATCCTTTTAAAGTCATAAAAATAAATACTTATTTATGAATCAAGTTTGTCTTTATCTGATATTGTTGTATTTCATTCTCTAAAGTACTTTGTATCTCTGTGAAACGCTGAGATATAGCTGTTTTGCCTGTTTTATCACATCCACGCCCCTGTGCTCTGCCTCATTACTATTGGCCTGGCTCCAGACAGGAGGAAGGTGAACTGTACTTCTGCACTTTAAAACAGATCTTAGATCAGTTCTGTGGTTGCCTTGTACGAAGATGATGGGTATGTTTTAAACGGATGCGTGTCTCAGAGCGGTTTTACAGGGCACCATCTAGTAAACCTAAGAATTACTCATATAGACCGGTATTTTCTGCCTTGCTGATCGAGGAAAATGCTGTTTCTCTGGTCTTCCTTTTTTTTTTTTTTTGCGTAAAAGCCTTGGATGTCACGATAAGCAGCTGAAATGAGCGAACAATATGTTCCCTACATGTCTAAAACTGATCATTTTCAAGACTAAATAATATATAGAAACAACTATGAATCTCAGTCTGGTCTTTTGTTTGTTCGTTTTTGCCCATAGGCTGTGGATAAATGAAATAAGTGAACAGTAAGTTCCCTGCATGTCCCAAACCTTTCAAATGAATACTAGATAACGTATAGAAGCTAAAATTAACTACAATGTAGTTGTTCATCTTAAATATGACTACCTAGAATGTCATGTGATCTGCCATTGCTTTCTAACACTGTGACTTCTTGAAACTGAAATAGAAATATCTTCTTGTACTTTTTCATGATAATGTGATGAACATCACTTTTTTACTTGACAAATTTGTCTTAGATTACATGAAATCAAGTCATGATCTTCAGCTGCTTTTACTATGTTTCTGTTTTATTTTTATATTTCAGCTTTCTTTTTGGTTTTTGTAATTTTACGTACTTATATCATTTTTATTCGACTTTTTAATATATTTATATATAGCTCTAATTCATTTTTATTCTGAATCATTTAAGTACTTCACTCAGTTTAATAAACTTTTTTTGTTTCAGTAATTTGCCAAAGAAACATCCCTAATTTTTATTTAATTTTTTTTTCATCTAATACTTATATTTGATTTCAGATTTATTTTAAGCAGTCCATAAGCACATACTCTCAGGAGATGCTGCATAAGCATTTGAAAATTATATATTAAACAAACAATTAATTATTTATTTTTATAACTCTAATACTAATAATAGCAATGACACAGAACAGTCATTTCAGAGATATTTTCAATTAATTCACCTCACATGTGAAATGGAAATGACTCTTTACAAACCAGTAATTCAACTCTTAAAGAAAGATAAACTTCCTGATTAATCACAGCACGATCAAAAGCAGACAAAAGGGAGGAACTCGAGATGGTTTAACCACAGGTCCAAAAAATGCAAACAATCACAGTAGTTTAGATGCCTCAATTCTCTCTCAACCCTATAAAAACATTCATTTACTCACACATAAATATACACGGCTTTCTAAATGCAGACATACCATAGACGTCTATTGTTTTTTTTATATAAAGCTAATTTTAATTACTACAGACTAACCCAAACCCACACCCTTACCTGGCCCTCAAAGATAAAAAAAACAACAACATTTATTTAAACCAATGTACTTCAATTATATAAAAACAAAATATGAAAGAGTTCCTTCCTGTAGTCTACAAAAGTCTACAAATCTACCTAGATGACCTAAATGAGAAATTGACTGATGTGAGTCCTTTTATTTTTATGTTTGTATTCTCTGAAAATAATGTATGTTGATTATATATATATATATAACTCCCTAAATTGTTAAATAAAAATAATGAAAGAAATAGTGAGATAAATAAAAATAAATCGTCTTTATTTGGCCCTCTAACTTTAACACTTACTATTCTCACTCATTCTATTCTTAAAAAAAATCTAACTACCTTTCTAATCTTTTTGTATTCTATTTTCTTTTCATTTATTATGCAATTGTGTTTGTGTGTGTGTGTGTGTACCTCTAACCTCTAACACTAGCTAGCTCTATTCTTTTTTTATTCAATCTGTTTTCTTTTTTTATTTATTATATTATTTAAAATCCCTTGCTAGGTGTACTGTGTTAACCTAACTGAGACTTGTTATAGCACTTATATTTCATTGCTCTTTTTGTTGTTTTTGATTGCTTCCACTGTCCTCATCTGTAAGTTGCCTTGGATAAAAGCGTCTGCTAAATGAATAAATGTAATGTAAATGTAATATCATTTATATTCTTCTTAGTGTGTCTGTGTGTGGAACTATATATATATATATATATATATATATATAAAAGTGAAGTGACATTCAAAAAGTGAAAAAAAAAAAAAAAAAAAAAAAAATATATATATATATATATATATATACACACACACACATATATATATATATATATATATATATATATATATACATATATATACATATATATACACACACACATATATATATATATATATATATATATATATATATATATATATATATATATATAGCATCTTTTACTATCATACAGGTGTGGCATATGCATACAGCCTCAGCTACATGACAAGTAAATTAATTGTTAGCTTGGCAAACTATGTTTATTTAGTAATATTTAGCTTAAGAGAACACAGATTATCAGTCTGTTAAATGCGGTTTGTCAGCCCTGAAAATATTTGTGCATTATGAAAGTGGTCATGAAGTCCCTACACAATGTGCATAAATGTGGTAGGCTATATTTTCATTATATATTTCCTATATTGAAATCCAACTAAGACTACAATGGGACCAAGATAGACCAAACTACTATTTAAAAGTAAAAGACGCCTTTGATGATGAGAAGCATCAGCCAAACAACTGAGTGAAAACAACAATTAAGTCTGTAGTGCCTCCTAGCGATCTTATAACGACATTGCAACAGAGTTTTTTTTCCTCCACAAAATCCTGATGCACAAGATATGTAGCAAGCAAAATAGTAGTGCTTTAGTAATGCTTTATTTTAAGAATTTTATTTGCAGACACACTGTATATTCGGGCACAGTTATTTTCCCTATAAATATTAATTTAACAATATAATAATGTGCCTCCAATGTAATCCCAAGCAATACAATCATAACAAAAACATAGATACTAAATTATTAAATGTACAGTGTCAAAGAAATAAAATAATAATAATTAATAATAATAACTATAATATATATATAAACCTACATAACTGACTGTACAATTGTAAAGAGATTATATATTAGAATAAAATATGCAATTATTTATGGAAATGATTATTAATAACAATTGTATTTTTTAAACCCCAGAGTAACAACCTCTCATAGTCTATCAAGAAAGACAAATATTTTTGCTTTTCTCTCTTATTGCTCTCATGTATATAGCTTTCTAATAAACCTTGCATTGTATACTTATGAATATTATTGCTTATGTTCCTATGTTGTAAGCTATGTAAGGTATGTGTGCAAAAGAGTGCGCAAAAAGGCGGAAATTGTTCTGATTGGCCTGTTTTGTTGGCTTCCTGAGTTTATAGTGTCTGACGTCTTTTAAAAATAATTTCTGTCATCTCTGTTCATCAGTCACTTCAGTTGCTGTGGTGTTTATCTGTAGCAGACAGGAAGAAAATTGTGATTAAAACAGGAAGCAAGCTTTCAACTAATGCATCTTATGTTTCTTATATCTTTCCCAATATATTTATTAAATGAAATGCACAATTGCTCATCCTACTGTATATGTGTATTTTCATGGAATGACCTGAAAGACCCAAATTCCGAATCTTCTGTGACTGAAAGGTTTTGATGCCCATAACCTCCTGAAATAATATAGTAATTATTTTCAGTTATGTAGTTCTCACATCGTTCCCCATGTTTGAGAGTTTCATATTGTACAGTTGCTGAAGTATATTTACTAAAGCATGCACAAAGCAACAGACAAATATCATACCTCTTGATGTAAAATCAAAGAAGTCATCGTCAAATAATGATAGCCTTTTTTTGCTTGATGTTCTGCCAATATTAGATCACAGTGTTATTTGTATGTTTTCTTGTTTTGGTCTTTGAATAAGTCACAGAAACAGTTGAATACAGACCTCTTGGCTCTGTAGAACACCACAATCATCACGGCTGAAACGATGATAAGTAGAGTAAAAGCTACTAAACAGCCGAAGAGAACAGCGTAGAAACCGGCTCCTCTGCTGTAAAGCTCACACTGTGCTCCATAGTACTTCTCAAAGTAAGAACTGTGACACCTAGACAATTAGCAAAATGAGTTGCAGAGGATGGGTTGATAAGAAATTATTTCTTAATTCCCGAAGACATTAAACTTTTGCTGATATTTCATTCTTGCCCATCAAATTCAAAAGTGAATTTAAGTTTGAATTGCTTTTTTAAATATGCTGTTAACTCTTAAAATAATAAGTTTTTTTTTTTTTTACCCTGGGCAGCCACTGTAATCATTTGCAGATAAATATCCTTTGATCAAATGAAAACTGTGCATGTATGATTTTAAGGACTTACCTGCACTGTGGTCCGTTTATTTCATTTTGGCATTCACCTTGTTGATTGCAGAAGTTGGGATTTTTTTGGCATGGTCCCACACATACCCATGCTCCATCTTCAAGCTCTACAGTTAAGCTTGTAAAATTCACAGTGCATTGCACAAACTGATGTAGATCTGAAATATCTACATGCAACAAAGATAAAAAATAAATGAAAAAGAAGTCAAATGAAAGATCTCTATAAATCAATACAATAGTCATTTGAAGCCATATTACACATATTAATCCATGTGTCCCTTAAGTTAAGTCATGCTTTTTTGAAAATATATTAAATAAAGGTCATCTGTAACTTACTTGATATTTCAACTGTCCCCATGATAATTTGGGCATTTTGGATGGAAGCATTGCCGAGAGCTATGCTGAGCCTTTTAAACGAATCTGAGTCATTAAAGATTTTTTCCAGGGTGGGTCCCAAATCGTTATTTAGAAACATTATTTGTGAGTTGTTGTTGGGATAGTTATACAATGCAATACTTTCAGCAATGACACTTCCTTGCCTAGATGAGAAAAATACATGCCACATATTAATTTGTTTTTTTGCTTAGAAAATACTTTTAAATGAATGAAATTCAAGAGAAATCAACTTACATTAGACGATGTATTTCTACATCCTTGAAATTTTTTGCATCTGCTCTTTTACAAAGGATTGAAAGCTGTCAAAAATGAAAAATAAATACAATTTTCTGAATATAAATATTGATCCATAATAAATTTAGCAAATATGAAAATATAAAATATAAAGTGTTACAAAATAAGTTTCATGATGACATTTCTAAGTAGTGTTGTCCAAGTTAACTTATGCATTATTGCAGTAAATACATTTTCTTTTTACATAATTTGTCTTCAGATCTTTTTCACTTCTGTTAAGTTTTAAATGACTTTCAAAGTTGTCTACTGCAAATATCAGTGATACATCTTAAAGTTTGGCTTAAGAGTCTGACTACTTCTGAGGCCACTGGATTAATAGACAATGTGAAATAATTGTGGGCAAATTTGTGATATTTAAAGTACTTCAGGAAAAGGAAATAGAAAACTTTACCTCACGTTTTAAGATGGAAATGAGTTTTTTTGATTCTGGAGAGTTCACATTTTCATACGCTGTAAGATATTCCATCATAATTCTGAGAGAGATATTTGCATTCCTTGTTGGTATGCTGTCAGCTGCAATTAAGTTGTAGATTTAAAAAAGATGTCAACATGAGTGTGCTAGAAATTGAGACAATTATTGTGCTAAGTATTTTTGTGATTAAAAAAATGGAAGTCTGTGGATTGTATCATGTTTTAGCTCTAAAGTATATGCACAAATGGTTTAGCTAAAATGTGACACAGCCCACAGCACAGTTTAAAAAAACAAATAAGTAAAATAATATATATATATATATACTTACAATGAATATGTAAAATAAGAAAGAAGTTAGAGAACACAAAGTGTAATAATGATCATTTATGAATAGTATGATTAAATACTCACACAAAGTAACCGTAGAGTCATTTGCAAAATTGCAAGTATCTCCAAAAGTGAAATTTTTGCATTTACACTGACATTTCCCAGCTATGACATTGAAGATGCATGGGGACCCGTTGCACTGACAATACTCCAGACAGTTTTGAGTTGTTGAAACTGAGTTGACAGTTGTTATGGATGAATGAGGTTCTGTTGATGTTGATGAAGTTTTCTGGGTACTAGTTTGAGCAGAAGGGCTTGACTGAGCTGAAGTAAAATTGCTAAATGTTTGGGCTGTAATAGTTGGAGTTATTGTTTGATGTGAGATAGGATTGAGTGAAGCAGGTGAGCCTGGAGACATTGATCCAGTGGTTTCAAGTGGTGGAAATGTTGAATTAACTGACTGTGTTGAATGTATTTCTGTGCTTGAAATTGAACTAGTGAATTGTGTCTTCTGATTTGTTTGTTCAGCAGGACTTGTAGATGGGATTGATGAGGTAAATGATGAAAGAATCTGGCCTTCTGTGGTAGAAGATGATTTTGTAAATAGAGATTGAACCATTGTAGACGATGGTGAAGATGGAGTAGTATCTGTTGTGGATAATGTAGATTCCGCTGTTGCTTCACTTTCACTCGTAGACAACTTTATTGTGCTTGTGCTCATAAGAGATGCAGCTGTTGTAGACGATGTTGATGGGGAAAACGTTTTAGATTCAGATTCAGTGGTAGAAGTATATTGAGTGGTTTGTGTCTGCTGGCTTGTTGTTTGCTCTAAACTAGAAGAAGATATCTCTGTAGATGAAGCAAGTTCTGCTGTTGTCTGTCCTTCAGTTGTAGCTGACGGTGAAGATGGAGTAGAATCTGTTGGGAATGATATTGTTCCCAGTGTTGAATCAGTGGTAGAAGTATATTGAGTAGTTGGTGTCTGCTGGCTTGTTGTTTGTTCTACACCAGATGAGGATATCTCTGTTGTAGATGAAGTGAATTCTGACGTTGTCTGTCCTTCAGTTGTGGAAGATAGAGTAGAATCTGTTGGAAATGATGTTGTTCCCAGTGTTGAATAACTTTCACTTGTCAATGATTCTATTGTGGTTGTGCTCATAGATAAAAAGCTCAAAGATACAGCTGTTGTAAATGTTGATAGAGTTGTTGATGTTGATTCTGTTTCAGTGGTAGAAGTATTTTGAGTAGTTTCAGTCTCCTGGCTTCTTGTTTGTGCTGCAGTGGATGGAGATATTGCTGCTGTAGAAGAAGTGAATTCTGCTGTTGTTTGTCCGATTGTTGTAGACGATGGTGAAGATGGAGTAGATTCTATTGTGTATGAAGTTGTTCCAAGTGTCGGATCACTTTCACTTGTAGACGAGTCCATTGTGGTTGTGCTCACAGGGGACAAAGCTGTTGTAAATGTTGATGGAGCTGTTGCTGTAGATTTTAGTTCAGTCATAGAAGTATATTGAGTAGTTGGTGTCTGCTGGCTTGTTGTTTGTTCAACACTAGATGAGGATATCTCTGTTGTAGCTGAAGTGTATTCTGATGTTGTCTGTCCTTCAGTTGTAGAAGATGGTGAAGATGGAGTAGAATCTGTTGAGAATGATGTTGTTCCCAGTGTTGAATCACTTTCACTTGTAGAAGACTCTACTGTGGTTGTGCTCATAGGAGATACAGCTGTTGTAATTGTTGATAGAGCTGTTGAAGTTGATTCTGTTTCAGTGGTAGAAGTATATTGAGAGGTTGGTGTCTGCTGGCTTGTTGTTTGTTCAACACCAGATGAGGATATCTCTGTTGTAGCCGAAGTGTATTCTGATGTTGTCTGTCCTTCAGTTGTAGAAGATGGTGAAGATGGAGTAGAATCTGTGGGAAATGATGTAGATTCTTCCGTTGCTCTATTTTCACTTGTAGACGAGTCCATTGTGGTTGTGCTCACAGGGGACAAAGCTGTTGTAAATGTTGATGGAGATATTGCTGTAGATTTTAGTTCAGTGGTAGAAGTATATTGAGTAGTTGGTGTCTGCTGGCTTGTTGTTTGTTCTACACTAGATGAGGATATCTCTGTTGTAGATGAAGTGAATTCTGCTGTTGTTTGTCCGATTGTTGTAGACGATGGGGAAGATGGAGTAGATTCTGTTGTGTATGAAGTTGATCCAAGTGTCGAATCACTTTCACTTGTAGAAGAATCTACTGTGGTTGTAGTCATAGAAGATGCAGCTTTTGTAAATGTTGATGGAGTTGTTGAAGTTGATTCTGTTTCAGTGGTAGAAGTATATTGAGTAGTTGGTGTCTGCTGGCTTGTTGTTTGTTCAACACTAGATGAGGATATCTCTGTTGTAGCTGAAGTGTATTCTGATGATGTCTGTCCTTCAGTTGTAGAAGATGGTGAAGATGGAGTAGAATCTGTGGGGAATGATGTTGTTCCCAGTGTGGAATCACTTTCACTTGTTGATGATGCTATTGTGCTTTTGTTCATAAAAGATACAGCTGTTGTAAATGTTAATAGACCTGTTGATGTTGATTCTGTTTCAGTGGTAGAAGTTTTTTGAGTGGTTTCTGTCTCCTGGCTTGTTGTTTGTGCTTCAGTGGATGGAGATATTCCTGTTGTAGATGAAGTGAATTCTGCTGTTGTTTGTCTGATTGTTGTAGACGATAGTGAAGATGGAGTATATTCTGTTGTGTATGAAGTTGTTCCAAGTGTTGAATCACTTTCACTTGTAGAAGAATCTACTTTGGTTGTAGTCATAGAAGATGCAGCTGTTGTGAATATTGATGGAACTGTTGATGTAGATTCTATTTCAGTATTAGAAGTATATTGCGTGGTTGGTCTATGCTGGCTTGTTGTTTGTTCAACACTAGATGAGGATATCTCTGTTGTAGATGAAGTAAATTCTGACGTTGTCCGTCCTTCAGTTGTAGAAGATGATGAAGATGGAGTAGAATCTGTGGGGAATGATGTAGATTCTTCCGTTGCTCTATTTTCACTTGTAGACGAGTCCATTGTGGTTGTGCTCACAGGGGACAAAGCTGTTGTAAATGTTGATGGAGCTGTTGCTGTTGATTCTATTTCAGTGGTAGAAGTATATTGAGTAGTTGGTGTCTGCTGGCTTGTTGTTTGTTCTACACCAGATGAGGATATCTCTGTTGTAGCCGAAGTGTATTCTGACGTTGTCTTTCCTTCAGCTGTAGAAGATGGAGTAGAACCTGTTGGGAATGATGTTGTGCCAAGTGTTGAATCACTTTCACTTGTAGACGAGTCCATTGTGGTTGTGCTCAGAGGGGACAAAGCTGTTGTAAATGTTGATGGAGCTGTTGCTGTAGATTCTATTTCTGTGGTAGAAGTATATTGAGTAGTTGGTGTCTGCTGGCTTGTTGTTTGTTCTACACCAGATGAGGATATCTCTGTTGTAGATGAAGTGTATTCTGATGTTGTCTGTCCTTCAGTTGTAGAAGATGGTGAAGATAGAGTAGAATCTGTGGGGAATGATGTTGTTCCCAGTGTTGAATCACTTTCACTTGTCGATGATTCTATTGTGGTTGTGCTCATAGAAGATACAGCTGCTTTAAATGTTGATAGAGCTGTTGATGTTTCAGTGGTAGAAGTTTGTTGAGTGGTTTCTGTCTCCTGGCTTGTTGTTTGTGCTTCAGTGGATGGAGATATTGCTGTTGTAGATGAAGTGAATTCTGCTGTTGTTTTTCCGATTGTTGTAGACGATGGTGAAGATGGAGTTGATTCTGTTGTGTATGAAGTTGTTCCAAGTGTTGAATCACTTTCACTTGTAGAAGAATCTACTGTGGTTGTGCTCATAGGAGATACAGCTGTTGTAAATGTTAATGGAGCTGAAGTTGTAGATTCTATTTCAGTGGTAGAAGTTTGTTGAGTGGTTTCTGTCTCCTGGCTTGTTGTTTGTGCTTCAGTGGATGGAGATATTGCTGTTGTAGATGAAGTGAATTCTGCTGTTGTTTTTCCGATTGTTGTAGACGATGGTGAAGATGGAGTAGATTCTGTTGTGTATGAAGTTGGTCCAAGTGTCGAATCACTTTCACTTGTAGAAGAATCTACTCTGGTTGTAGTCGTAGAAGATGCAGCTGTTGTAAATGTTGATAGAGCTGTTGTTGTAGATTCTATTTCAGTATTATAAGTATATTGAGTGGTTAGTGTCTGCTGGCTTGTTGTTTGTTCAACACTAGATGAGGATATCTCTGTTGTAGATGAAGTGAATTCGGACGTTGTCTGTCCTTCAGTTGTAGACGATGGTGAAGATGGTGTAGAATCTGTGGGGAATGATGTTGTTCCCAGTGTTGAATCACTTTCACTTGTCGATGATGCTATTGTTGTTGTGCTCATAGAAGATACAACTGTTGTAAACGTTGATAGAGCTGTTGATGTGGATTCTGTTTCAGTGGTAGAAGTAGTTTGAGTAGTTTTTGTCTCCCGGCTTGTTGATTGCGCTGCAGTGGATGGAGATATTACTGTTGGAGATGAAGTGAATTCTGCTGTTGTTTTTCCGATTGTTGTAGACGATGGTGAAGATGGAATAGATTCTGTTGTGTATGAAGTTATTCCAAGTGTCAAATCACTTTCACTTGTAGAATAATCTAGTGTGATTGGAGTCATAGAAGATGCAGCTGTTGTAAATGTTGATGGAGCAGTTGTTGTAGATTCTATTTCAGTATTAGAAGTATATTGAGTAGTTGGTGTCTGCTGGCTTGTTGTTTGTTCAACACTGGATGAGGATATCTCTGTTGTAGATGAAATGAATTCAGACGTTGTATGTCCTTCAGTTGTAGATGATGGAGTAGAATCTGTTGGAAATGATGTAGATTCCTCCGTTGACCCATTTTCACTTGTAGACGAGTCCATTGTGGTTGTGCTCACAGGGGAAACAGCTGTTGTAAATGTTGATGGAGCTGTTGCTGTAGGTTCTATTTCAGTGGTAGAAGTATATTGAGTAGTTGGTGTCTGCTGGCTTGTTGTTTGTTCTACACCAGATGAGGATATCTCTGTTGTAGATGAAGTGTATTCTGACGTTGTATGTCCTTCAGTTGTAGAAGATGGAGTAGAATCTGTTGGGAATGATGTCGTTCCAAGTGTTGAATCACTTTCACTTGTAGATGATTCTATTGTGGTTGTGCTCACAGGGGAGAAAGCTGTTGTAAATGTTGATAGAGCTGTTGCTGTAGGTTCTATTTCAGTATTAGAAGTATATTGAGTAGTTGGTGTCTGCTGGCTTGTTGATTGTTCTACACTAGATGAGGATATCTCAGTTGTAGAAGAAGTGAATTCTGATGTTGTCTGTCCTTCAGTTGTAGACGATGGTGAAGATAGAGTAGAATCTGTTGGAAATGAAGTAGATTCCGCCGTTGCTCCAATTTCACTTGTAGACGAGTCCACTGTGGTTGTGCTCTCAGGGGACAAAGCTGTTGTAAATGTTAATGGAGCTGTTGCTGTAGGTTCTGTTTCAGTGGTAGAAGTATATTGAGTAGTTGGTGTCTGCTGGCTTGTTGTTTGTTCTACACTAGATGAGGATATCTCTGTTGTAGATGAAGTGTATTCTGACGTGGTCTGTCCTTCAGCTGTAGAAGATGGAGTAGAATCTGTTGGGAATGATGTCGATCCAAGTGTTGAATCACTTTCATTTGTAGATGATGCTATTGTTGTTGTGCTCATAGAAGATACAGCTGTTGTAAATGTTGATAGAGCTGTTGATGTCGATTCTGTTTCGGTGGTAGAAGTAGTTTGAGTAGTTTCTGTCTCCTGGCTTGTTGTTTGTGCTGCAGTGGATGGAGGCATTGCTGCGGTAGAAGAAGTGATTTCTGCTGTTGTTTGTCCAATTGTTGTAGAAGATGGTGAAGATGGAGTAGATTCTGTTGTGTATGAAGTTGTTCCAAGTGTCAAATCACTTTCACTTGTAGAAGACTCTACTGTGGTTGTGCTCATAGGAGATACAGCTGTTGTAAATGTTAATGGAGCTGAAGTTGTAGATTCTATTTCAGTGGCAGAAGTATATTGAGTTGTTTGTGTCTCCTGGATTGTTGATTGCGCTGCAGTGGATGGAGTGAATTCTGCTGTTGTTTGTCTGATTGTTGTAGACGATGTCGAAGATGGAGTAGATTCTGTTGTGTATGAAGTTGTTCCAAGTGTTGAATCACTTTCACTTGTAGAAGAATCTAGTGTGGTTGGAGTCATAGAAGATGCAGCTTTTGTAAATGTTGATGGAGCTGTTGTTGTAGATTCGATTTCAGTATTAGAAGTATACTGAGTGGTTGGTGTCTGCTGGCTTGTTGTTTGTTCAACACTGGATGAGGATATCTCTGTTGAAGATGAAATGAATTCTGACGTTGACTGTCCTTCAATTGTAGACGATGGTGAAGATGGAGTAGAATCTGTTGAAAATGATGTCGTTCCAAGTGTTGAATCACTTTCACTTGTAGATGATTCTATTGTGGTTGTGCTCACAGGGGAGACAGCTGTTGTAAATGTTGATGGAGCTGTAGCTGTAGATTCTATTTCTGTGGTAGAGGTATATTGAGTAGTTTCTGTCTCCTGGCTTGTTGTTTGTGCTTCAGTGGATGGAGATATTGCTGCTGTAGAAGAAGTGAATTCTGCTGTTGTTTGTCCGATTGTTGTAAACGATGGTGAAGATGGAGTAGATTCTGTTGTGTATGAAGTCGTTCCAAGTGTCAAATCACTTTCACTTGTAGAAGAATCTAGTGTGGTTGTAAACATAGAGGATGCAGCTGTTGTGAATGTTGATGTAGCTGTTGTTGTAGATTCTATTTCAGTATTAGAAGTATATTGAGTGGTTGATGTCTGCTGGCTTGTTGTTTGTTCAACACTAGATGAGGATATCTCTGTTGTAGATGAAGTGAATTCTGACGTTGTCTGTCTTTCAGTTGTAGACGATGGTGAAGATGGAGTAGAATCTGTTGGAAATGATGCAGATTCCGCCGTTGCTCCATTTTCACTTGTAGACGAGTCCATTGTGGTTGTGCTCACAGGGGACAAAGCTGTTGTAAATGTTGATGGAGCTGTTGCTGTAGGTTCTATTTCAGGGGTAGAAGTATATTGAGTAGTTGGTGTCTGCTGGCTTGTTGTTTGTTCTACACTAGATGAGGATATCTCTGTTGTAGCTGAAGTGTATTCTGATGTTGTCTGTCCTTCAGTTGTAGAAGATGGTGAAGATGGAGTAGAATCTGTGGGGAATGATGTTGTTCCCAGTGTTGAATCACTTTCACTTGTCGATGATGCTATTGTTGTTGTGCTCATAGAAGATACAGCTGTTGTAAATGTTGATAGAGCTGTTGATGTCGATTCTGTTTCAGTGTTAGAAGTAGTTTGAGTAGTTTCTGTCTCTTGGCTTGTTGTTTGTGCTGCAGTGGATGGAGGCATTGCTGCTGTAGAAGAAGTGAATTCTGCTGTTGTTTGTCCAATTGTTGTAGACGATGGTGAAGATGGAGTAGATTCTGTTGTGTATAAAGTTGTTCCAAGTGTTGAATCACTTTCACTTGTAGAAGACTCTACTGTGATTGTGCTCATAGGAGATACAGCTGTTGTAAATGTTAATGGAGCTGAAGTTGTAGATTCTATTTCAGTGGCAGAAGTATATTGAGTTGTTTGTGTCTCCTGGATTGTTGATTGCGCTGCAGTGGATGGAGATACTACTGTTGTAGAAGAAGTGAATTCTGCTGTTGTTTGTCCGATTGTTGTAGATGATGGTGAAGATGGAGTAGATTCTGTTGAGTATGAAGTCATTCCAAGTGTCAAATCACTTTCACTTGTAGAAGACTCTACTGTGGTTGTGCTCATAGGAGATACAGCTGTTGTAAATGTTAATGGAGCTGAAGTTGTAGATTCTATTTCAGTGGCAGAAGTATATTGAGTTGTTTGTGTCTCCTGGATTGTTGATTGCGCTGCAGTGGATGGAGATACTACTGTTGTAGAAGAAGTGAATTCTGCTGTTGTTTGTCCGATTGTTGTAGATGATGGTGAAGATGGAGTAGATTCTGTTGTGTATGAAGTTGTTCCAAGTGTCAAATCACTTTCACTTGTAGAAGAATCTAGTGTGGTTGTAGTCATAGAAGATGCAGCTGTTGTGAATGTTGATGTAGCTGTTGTTGTAGATTCTATTTCAGTATTAGAAGTATATTGAGTGGTTGGTGTCTGCTGGCTTGTTGTTTGTTCAACACTAGATGAGGATATCTCTGATGTAGATGAAGTGAATTCTGATGTTGTCTGTCCTTCAGTTGTAGACGATGGTGAAGATGGGGTAGAATCTGTTGGAAATGATGTAGATTCTGCCGTTGCTCCAATTTCACTTGTAGATGAGTCCACCGTGGTTGTGCTCTCAGGGGACAAATCTGTTGTAAATGTTAATGGAGCTGTTGCTGTAGGTTCTATTTCAGTGGTAGAAGTATATTGAGTAGTTGGTGTCTGCTGGCTTGTTGTTTGTTCTACACCAGATGAGGATATCTCTGTTGTAGATGAAGTGTATTCTGACATTGTCTGTCCTTCAGCTGTAGAAGATGGAGTAGAATCTGTTGGGAATGATGTCGTTCCAAGTGTTGAATCACTTTCACTTGTAGATGATTCTATTGTGGTTGTGCTCACAGGGGAGAAAGCTGTTGTAAATGTTGATGGAGCTGTTGCTGTAGATTCTATTCCAGTGGTAGAAGTATATTGAGTAGTTGGTGTCTGCTGGCTTGTTGTTTGTTCTACACTAGATGAGGATATCTCTGTTGTAGATGAAGGGTATTCTGATGTTGTCTGTCCTTCAGTTGTAGAAAATGGTGAAGATGGAGTAGAATCTGTTGGGAATGATGTTGTTCCCAGTGTTGAATCACTTTCACTTGTCGATGATGCTATTGTTGTTGTGCTCATAGAAGATACAGCTGTTGTAAATGTTGATAGAGCTGTTGATGTCGATTTGGTTTCAGTGGTAGAAGTAGTTTGAGTAGTTTTTGTCTCCTGGCTTGTTGTTTGTGCTGCAGTGGATGGAGGCATTGCTGCTGTAGAAGAAGTGAATTCTGCTGTTGTTTGTCCAATTGTTGTAGAAGATGGTGAAGATGGAGTAGATTCTGTTGTGTATGAAGTTGTTCCAAGTGTTGAATCACTTTCACTTGTAGAAGACTCTACTGTGGTTGTGCTCATAGGAGATACAGCTGTTGTAAATGTTAATGGAGCTGAAGTTGTAGATTCTATTTCAGTATTAGAAGTATATTGAGTGGTTGGTGTATGCTGGCTTGTTGTTTGTTCAACACTAGATGAGGATATCTCTGTTGTAGATGAAGTGAATTCTGACGTCTGTCCTTCAGTTGTAGACGATGGTGATGAATGAGTAGAATCTGTTGGAAGTGATGTAGATTCCGCCGTTGCTCCAATTTCACTTGTAGACGAGTCCACCGTGGTTGTGCTCTCAGGGGAGAAAGCTGTTGTAAATGTTAATGGAGCTGTTGCTGTAGGTTCTATTTCAATGGTAGAAGTATATTGAGTAGTTGGTGTCTGCTGGCTTGTTGTTTGTTCTACACCAGATGAGGATATCTCTGTTGCAGATGAAGTGTATTCTGACGTCTGTCCTTCAGCTGTAGAAGATGGAGTAGAATCTGTTGGGAATGATGTCGTTCCAAGTGTTGAATCACTTTCATTTGTAGATGATTCTATTGTGGTTGTGCGCACAGGGGACAAAGCTGTTGTAAATGTTGATGGAGCTGTTGCTGTAGATTCTATTCCAGTGGTAGAAGTATATTGAGTAGTTGGTGTCTGCTGGCTTGTTGTCTGTTCTACACTAGATGAGGATATCTCTGTTGTAGCTGAAGTGTATTCTGACGTTGTCTGTCCTTCAGTTGTAGAAGATGGAGTAGAATCTGTGGGGAATGATGTTGTTCCCAGTGTTGAATAACTTTCACTTGTAGATGATTCTATTGTGGTTGTGCTCATAGAAGATACAGCTGTTGTAAATGTTGATAGAGCTGTTGATGTTGATTCTGTTTCAGTGGTAGAAGTATTCTGAGTAGTTTCTGTCTTATGGTTTGTTATTTGTGCTGCAGTGGATGGAGATATTGCTGCTGTAGATGAAGTGAATTCTGCGGTTGTTTGTCCGATTGTTGTAGACAATGGTGAAGATGGAGTAGATTCTGTTGTGTATGAAGTTGTTCCAAGTGTTGAATCACTTTCACTTGTAAAAGACTCTACTATAGTTGTTCTCATAGGAGATACAGCTGTTGTAAATGTTAATGGAGCTGTAGTTGTAGATTCTAATTCAGTGGCAGAAGTATACTGAGTGGTTGGTGTCTGCTGGCTTGTTGTTTGTTCAACACTGGATGAGGATATCTCTGTTGAAGATGAAATGAATTCTGACGTTGACTGTCCTTCAATTGTAGACGATGGTGAAGATGGAGTAGAATCTGTTGGAAATGATGTAGATTCCGCCGTTGCTCCAATTTCACTTGTAGACGAGTCCATTGTGGTTGTTCTCACAGGGGACAAAGCTGTTGTAAATGTTGATGGAGCTGTTGCTGTAGGTTCTATTTCTGTGGTAGAAGTATATTGAGTAGTTGGTGTCTGCTGGCTTGTTGTATGTTCTACACCAGATGAGGATATCTCTGTTGTAAATGAAGTGTAGACTGATGTTGTCTGTCTTTCAGCTGTAGAAGATTGAGTAGAATTTGTTGAAAATGATGTCGTTCCAAGTGTTGAATCACTTTCACTTGTAGATGATTCTATTGTGGTTGTGCTCACAGGGGAGACAGCTGTTGTAAATGTTGATGGAGCTGTAGCTGTAGATTCTATTTCTGTGGTAGAGGTATATTGAGTAGTTTCTGTCTCTTGGCTTGTTGTTTGTGCTGCAGTGGATGGAGATATTGCTGCTGTAGAAGAAGTGAATTCTGCTGTTGTTTGTCCAATTGTTGTAAACGATGGTGAAGATGGAGTAGATTCTGTTGTGTATGAAGTCGTTTCAAGTGTCAAATCACTTTCACTTGTAGAAGAATCTAGTGTGGTTGTAGTCATAGAAGATGCAGCTGTTGTGAATGTTGATATAGCTGTTGTTGTAGATTCTATTTCAGTATTAGAAGTATATTGAGTGGTTGATGTCTGCTGGCTTGTTGTTTGTTCAACACTAGATGAGGATATCTCTGTTGTAGATGAAGTGAATTCTGACGTTGTCTGTCTTTCAGTTGTAGACCATGGTGAAGATGGAGTAGAATCTGTTGGAAATGATGCAGATTCCACCGTTGCTCCATTTTCACTTGTAGACGAGTCCATTGTGGTTGTGCTCACAGGGGACAAAGCTGTTGTAAATGTTGATGGAGCTGTTGCTGTAGGTTCTATTTCAGTGGTAGAAATATATTGAGTAGTTGGTGTCTGCTGGCTTGTTGTTTGTTCTACACTAGATGAGGATATCTCTGTTGTAGCTGAAGTGTATTCTGATGTTGTCTGTCCTTCAGTTGTAGAAGATGGTGAAGATGGAGTAGAATCTGTGGGGAATGATGTTGTTCCCAGTGTTGAATCACTTTCACTTGTCGATGATGCTATTGTTGTTGTGCTCGTAGAAGATACAGCTGTTGTAAATGTTGATAGAGCTGTTGATGTGGATTCTGTTTCAGTGTTAGAAGTAGTTTGAGTAGTTTCTGTCTCCTGGCTTGTTGTTTGTGCTGCAGTGGAGGGAGGCATTGCTGCTGTAGAAGAAGTGAATTCTGCTGTTGTTTGTCCAATTGTTGTAGACGATGGTGAAGATGGAGTAGATTCTGTTTTGTATAAAGTTGTTCCAAGTGTTGAATCACTTTCACTTGTAGAAGACTCTACTGTGGTTGTGCTCATAGGAGATACAGATGTGGTAAAGGTTAATGGAGCTAAAGTTGTAGATTCTATTTCAGTGGCAGAAGTATATTGAGTTGTTTGTGTCTCCTGGATTGTTGATTGCGCTGCAGTGGATGGAGATACTACTGTTGTAGAAGAAGTGAATTCTGCTGTTGTTTGTCCGATTGTTGTAGATGATGGTGAAGATGGAGTATATTCTGTTGTATATGAAGTCATTCCAAGTGTCAAATCACTTTCACTTGTAGAAGAATCTAGTGTGGTTGTAGTCATAGAAGATGCAGCTGTTGTGAATGTTGATGTAGCTGTTGTTGTAGATTCTATTTCAGTATTAGAAGTATATTGAGTGGTTGGTGTCTGCTGGCTTGTTGTTTGTTCAACACTAGATGAGGATATCTCTGATGTAGATGAAGTGAATTCTGATGTTGTCTGTCCTTCAGTTGTAGACGATGGTGAAGATGGAGTAGAATCTGTTGGAAATGATGTAGATTCCGCCGTTGCTCCAATTTCACTTGTAGACGAGTCCACCGTGGTTGTGCTCTCAGGGGAGAAAGCTGTTGTAAATGTTAATGGAGCTGTTGCTGTAGGTTCTATTTCAATGGTAGAAGTATATTGAGTAGTTGGTGTCTGCTGGCTTGTTGTTTGTTCTACACCAGATGAGGATATCTCTGTTGCAGATGAAGTGTATTCTGACGTCTGTCCTTCAGCTGTAGAAGATGGAGTAGAATCTGTTGGGAATGATGTCGTTCCAAGTGTTGAATCACTTTCATTTGTAGATGATTCTATTGTGGTTGTGCGCACAGGGGACAAAGCTGTTGTAAATGTTGATGGAGCTGTTGCTGTAGATTCTATTCCAGTGGTAGAAGTATATTGAGTAGTTGGTGTCTGCTGGCTTTTTGTCTGTTCTACACTAGATGAGGATATCTCTGTTGTAGCTGAAGTGTATTCTGATGTTGTCTGTCCTTCAGTTGTAGAAGATGGTGAAGATGGAGTAGAATCTGTGGGGAACGATGTTGTTCCCTGTGTTGAATCACTTTCACTTGTCGATGATGCTATTGTTGTTGTGCTCATAGAAGATACAGCTGTTGTAAATGTTGATAGAGCTGTTGATGTCGATTCTGTTTCAGTGGTAGAAGTAGTTTGAGTAGTTTTTGTCTCCTGGCTTGTTGCTTGTGCTGCAGTGGATGGAGATACTACTGTTGTAGAAGAAGTGAATTCTGCTGTTGTTTGTCCGATTGTTGTAGATGATGGTGAAGATGGAGTAGATTCTGTTGAGTATGAAGTCATTCCAAGTGTCAAATCACTTTCACTTGTAGAAGACTCTACTGTGGTTGTGCTCATAGGAGATACAGCTGTTGTAAATGTTAATGGAGCTGAAGTTGTAGATTCTATTTCAGTGGCAGAAGTATATTGAGTTGTTTGTGTCTCCTGGATTGTTGATTGCGCTGCAGTGGATGGAGATACTACTGTTGTAGAAGAAGTGAATTCTGCTGTTGTTTGTCCGATTGTTGTAGATGATGGTGAAGATGGAGTAGATTCTGTTGTGTATGAAGTTGTTCCAAGTGTCAAATCACTTTCACTTGTAGAAGAATCTAGTGTGGTTGTAGTCATAGAAGATGCAGCTGTTGTGAATGTTGATGTAGCTGTTGTTGTAGATTCTATTTCAGTATTAGAAGTATATTGAGTGGTTGGTGTCTGCTGGCTTGTTGTTTGTTCAACACTAGATGAGGATATCTCTGATGTAGATGAAGTGAATTCTGATGTTGTCTGTCCTTCAGTTGTAGACGATGGTGAAGATGGGGTAGAATCTGTTGGAAATGATGTAGATTCTGCCGTTGCTCCAATTTCACTTGTAGACGAGTCCACCGTGGTTGTGCTCTCAGGGGACAAATCTGTTGTAAATGTTAATGGAGCTGTTGCTGTAGGTTCTATTTCAGTGGTAGAAGTATATTGAGTAGTTGGTGTCTGCTGGCTTGTTGTTTGTTCTACACCAGATGAGGATATCTCTGTTGTAGATGAAGTGTATTCTGACATTGTCTGTCCTTCAGCTGTAGAAGATGGAGTAGAATCTGTTGGGAATGATGTCGTTCCAAGTGTTGAATCACTTTCACTTGTAGATGATTCTATTGTGGTTGTGCTCACAGGGGAGAAAGCTGTTGTAAATGTTGATGGAGCTGTTGCTGTAGATTCTATTCCAGTGGTAGAAGTATATTGAGTAGTTGGTGTCTGCTGGCTTGTTGTTTGTTCTACACTAGATGAGGATATCTCTGTTGTAGATGAAGGGTATTCTGATGTTGTCTGTCCTTCAGTTGTAGAAAATGGTGAAGATGGAGTAGAATCTGTTGGGAATGATGTTGTTCCCAGTGTTGAATCACTTTCACTTGTCGATGATGCTATTGTTGTTGTGCTCATAGAAGATACAGCTGTTGTAAATGTTGATAGAGCTGTTGATGTCGATTTGGTTTCAGTGGTAGAAGTAGTTTGAGTAGTTTTTGTCTCCTGGCTTGTTGTTTGTGCTGCAGTGGATGGAGGCATTGCTGCTGTAGAAGAAGTGAATTCTGCTGTTGTTTGTCCAATTGTTGTAGAAGATGGTGAAGATGGAGTAGATTCTGTTGTGTATGAAGTTGTTCCAAGTGTTGAATCACTTTCACTTGTAGAAGACTCTACTGTGGTTGTGCTCATAGGAGATACAGCTGTTGTAAATGTTAATGGAGCTGAAGTTGTAGATTCTATTTCAGTATTAGAAGTATATTGAGTGGTTGGTGTATGCTGGCTTGTTGTTTGTTCAACACTAGATGAGGATATCTCTGTTGTAGATGAAGTGAATTCTGACGTCTGTCCTTCAGTTGTAGACGATGGTGATGAATGAGTAGAATCTGTTGGAAGTGATGTAGATTCCGCCGTTGCTCCAATTTCACTTGTAGACGAGTCCACCGTGGTTGTGCTCTCAGGGGAGAAAGCTGTTGTAAATGTTAATGGAGCTGTTGCTGTAGGTTCTATTTCAATGGTAGAAGTATATTGAGTAGTTGGTGTCTGCTGGCTTGTTGTTTGTTCTACACCAGATGAGGATATCTCTGTTGCAGATGAAGTGTATTCTGACGTCTGTCCTTCAGCTGTAGAAGATGGAGTAGAATCTGTTGGGAATGATGTCGTTCCAAGTGTTGAATCACTTTCATTTGTAGATGATTCTATTGTGGTTGTGCGCACAGGGGACAAAGCTGTTGTAAATGTTGATGGAGCTGTTGCTGTAGATTCTATTCCAGTGGTAGAAGTATATTGAGTAGTTGGTGTCTGCTGGCTTGTTGTCTGTTCTACACTAGATGAGGATATCTCTGTTGTAGCTGAAGTGTATTCTGACGTTGTCTGTCCTTCAGTTGTAGAAGATGGAGTAGAATCTGTGGGGAATGATGTTGTTCCCAGTGTTGAATAACTTTCACTTGTAGATGATTCTATTGTGGTTGTGCTCATAGAAGATACAGCTGTTGTAAATGTTGATAGAGCTGTTGATGTTGATTCTGTTTCAGTGGTAGAAGTATTCTGAGTAGTTTCTGTCTTATGGTTTGTTATTTGTGCTGCAGTGGATGGAGATATTGCTGCTGTAGATGAAGTGAATTCTGCGGTTGTTTGTCCGATTGTTGTAGACAATGGTGAAGATGGAGTAGATTCTGTTGTGTATGAAGTTGTTCCAAGTGTTGAATCACTTTCACTTGTAAAAGACTCTACTATAGTTGTTCTCATAGGAGATACAGCTGTTGTAAATGTTAATGGAGCTGTAGTTGTAGATTCTAATTCAGTGGCAGAAGTATACTGAGTGGTTGGTGTCTGCTGGCTTGTTGTTTGTTCAACACTGGATGAGGATATCTCTGTTGAAGATGAAATGAATTCTGACGTTGACTGTCCTTCAATTGTAGACGATGGTGAAGATGGAGTAGAATCTGTTGGAAATGATGTAGATTCCGCCGTTGCTCCAATTTCACTTGTAGACGAGTCCATTGTGGTTGTTCTCACAGGGGACAAAGCTGTTGTAAATGTTGATGGAGCTGTTGCTGTAGGTTCTATTTCTGTGGTAGAAGTATATTGAGTAGTTGGTGTCTGCTGGCTTGTTGTATGTTCTACACCAGATGAGGATATCTCTGTTGTAAATGAAGTGTAGACTGATGTTGTCTGTCTTTCAGCTGTAGAAGATTGAGTAGAATTTGTTGAAAATGATGTCGTTCCAAGTGTTGAATCACTTTCACTTGTAGATGATTCTATTGTGGTTGTGCTCACAGGGGAGACAGCTGTTGTAAATGTTGATGGAGCTGTAGCTGTAGATTCTATTTCTGTGGTGGAGGTATATTGAGTAGTTTCTGTCTCTTGGCTTGTTGTTTGTGCTGCAGTGGATGGAGATATTGCTGCTGTAGAAGAAGTGAATTCTGCTGTTGTTTGTCCAATTGTTGTAAACGATGGTGAAGATGGAGTAGATTCTGTTGTGTATGAAGTCGTTTCAAGTGTCAAATCACTTTCACTTGTAGAAGAATCTAGTGTGGTTGTAGTCATAGAAGATGCAGCTGTTGTGAATGTTGATATAGCTGTTGTTGTAGATTCTATTTCAGTATTAGAAGTATATTGAGTGGTTGATGTCTGCTGGCTTGTTGTTTGTTCAACACTAGATGAGGATATCTCTGTTGTAGATGAAGTGAATTCTGACGTTGTCTGTCTTTCAGTTGTAGACCATGGTGAAGATGGAGTAGAATCTGTTGGAAATGATGCAGATTCCACCGTTGCTCCATTTTCACTTGTAGACGAGTCCATTGTGGTTGTGCTCACAGGGGACAAAGCTGTTGTAAATGTTGATGGAGCTGTTGCTGTAGGTTCTATTTCAGTGGTAGAAATATATTGAGTAGTTGGTGTCTGCTGGCTTGTTGTTTGTTCTACACTAGATGAGGATATCTCTGTTGTAGCTGAAGTGTATTCTGATGTTGTCTGTCCTTCAGTTGTAGAAGATGGTGAAGATGGAGTAGAATCTGTGGGGAATGATGTTGTTCCCAGTGTTGAATCACTTTCACTTGTCGATGATGCTATTGTTGTTGTGCTCGTAGAAGATACAGCTGTTGTAAATGTTGATAGAGCTGTTGATGTGGATTCTGTTTCAGTGTTAGAAGTAGTTTGAGTAGTTTCTGTCTCCTGGCTTGTTGTTTGTGCTGCAGTGGATGGAGGCATTGCTGCTGTAGAAGAAGTGAATTCTGCTGTTGTTTGTCCAATTGTTGTAGACGATGGTGAAGATGGAGTAGATTCTGTTTTGTATAAAGTTGTTCCAAGTGTTGAATCACTTTCACTTGTAGAAGACTCTACTGTGGTTGTGCTCATAGGAGATACAGATGTGGTAAATGTTAATGGAGCTAAAGTTGTAGATTCTATTTCAGTGGCAGAAGTATATTGAGTTGTTTGTGTCTCCTGGATTGTTGATTGCGCTGCAGTGGATGGAGATACTACTGTTGTAGAAGAAGTGAATTCTGCTGTTGTTTGTCCGATTGTTGTAGATGATGGTGAAGATGGAGTATATTCTGTTGTATATGAAGTCATTCCAAGTGTCAAATCACTTTCACTTGTAGAAGAATCTAGTGTGGTTGTAGTCATAGAAGATGCAGCTGTTGTGAATGTTGATGTAGCTGTTGTTGTAGATTCTATTTCAGTATTAGAAGTATATTGAGTGGTTGGTGTCTGCTGGCTTGTTGTTTGTTCAACACTAGATGAGGATATCTCTGATGTAGATGAAGTGAATTCTGATGTTGTCTGTCCTTCAGTTGTAGACGATGGTGAAGATGGAGTAGAATCTGTTGGAAATGATGTAGATTCCGCCGTTGCTCCAATTTCACTTGTAGACGAGTCCACCGTGGTTGTGCTCTCAGGGGAGAAAGCTGTTGTAAATGTTAATGGAGCTGTTGCTGTAGGTTCTATTTCAATGGTAGAAGTATATTGAGTAGTTGGTGTCTGCTGGCTTGTTGTTTGTTCTACACCAGATGAGGATATCTCTGTTGCAGATGAAGTGTATTCTGACGTCTGTCCTTCAGCTGTAGAAGATGGAGTAGAATCTGTTGGGAATGATGTCGTTCCAAGTGTTGAATCACTTTCATTTGTAGATGATTCTATTGTGGTTGTGCGCACAGGGGACAAAGCTGTTGTAAATGTTGATGGAGCTGTTGCTGTAGATTCTATTCCAGTGGTAGAAGTATATTGAGTAGTTGGTGTCTGCTGGCTTTTTGTCTGTTCTACACTAGATGAGGATATCTCTGTTGTAGCTGAAGTGTATTCTGATGTTGTCTGTCCTTCAGTTGTAGAAGATGGTGAAGATGGAGTAGAATCTGTGGGGAACGATGTTGTTCCCTGTGTTGAATCACTTTCACTTGTCGATGATGCTATTGTTGTTGTGCTCATAGAAGATACAGCTGTTGTAAATGTTGATAGAGCTGTTGATGTCGATTCTGTTTCAGTGGTAGAAGTAGTTTGAGTAGTTTTTGTCTCCTGGCTTGTTGCTTGTGCTGCAGTGGATGGAGGCATTGCTGCTGTAGAAGAAGTGAATTCTGCTGTTGTTTGTCCAATTGTTGTAGAAGATGGTGAAGATGGAGTAGATTCTGTTCTGTATGAAGTTGTTCCAAGTGTTGAATCACTTTCACTTGTAGAAGACTCTACTGTGGTTGTGCTCATAGGAGATACAGCTGTTGTAAATGTTAATGGAGATGAAGTTGTAGATTCTATTTTAGTGGCAGAAGTATATTGAGTTGTTTGTGTCTCCTGGATTGTTGATTGCGCTGCAGTGGATGGAGATACTACTGTTGTAGATGAAGTGAATTCTGCTGTTGTTTGTCTGATTGTTGTAGACGATGGTGAAGATGGAGTAGATTCTGTTGTGTATGAAGTTGATCCAAGTGTCGAATCACTTTCACTTGTAGAAGAATCTAGTGTGGTTGTAGTCATAGAAGATGCAGCTGTTGTAAATGTTGATGGAGCTGTTGTTGTAGATTCTATTTCAGTAATAGAAGTATACTGAGTGGTTGGTGTCTGCTGGCTTGTTGTTTGTTCAACACTGGATAAGGATATCTCTGTTGTAGATGAAATAAATTCTGACGTTGACTGTCCTTCAATTGTAGACGATGGTGAAGATGGAGTAGATTCTGATGGAAATGATGTAGATTCCGCCGTTGCTCCAATTTCACTTGTAGACGAGTCCATTGTGGTTGTTCTCACAGTGGACAAAGCTGTTGTAAATGTTGATGGAGATGTTGCTGTAGGTTCTATTTCAGTGGTAGAAGTAGTTTGAGTAGTTTCTGTCTCCTGGCTTGTTGTTTGTGCTTCAGTGGATTGAGATATTCCTGCTGTAGAAGAAGCGAATTCTGCTGTTGTTTGTCCGATTGTTGTAGATGACGGTGAAGATGGAGAAGATTCTGTTGTGTATGAAGTCATTCCAAGTGTCAAATCACTTTCACTTGTAGAAGAATCTAGTGTGGTTGTAGTCATAGAAGATGCAGCTGTTGTGAATGTTGATGTAGCTGTTGTTGTAGATTCTATTTCAGTATTAGAAGTATATTGAGTGGTTGGTGTCTGCTGGCTTGTTGTTTGTTCAACACTAGATGATGATATCTCTGTTGTAGATGAAGTGTAATCTGACGTTGTATGTCCTTCAGTTGTAGAAGATGGAGTAGAATCTGTTGGGAATGATGTCGTTCCAAGTGTTGAATCACTTTCATTTGTAGATGATTCTATTGTGGTTGTGCTCACAGGGGAGAAAGCTGTTGTAAACGTTGATGGAGCTGTTGCTGTAGATTCTAGTTCAGTGGTAGAAGTATATTGAGTAGTTGGTGTCTGCTGGCTTGTTGTTTGTTCTACACTAGATGAGGATATCTCTGTTGTAGCTGAAGTATATTCTGATGTTGTCTCTCCTTCAGTTGTAGAAAATGGTGAAGATGGAGTAGAATCTGTTGGGAATGATGTTGTTCCCAGTGTTGAATCACTTTCACTTGTCGATGATGCTATTGTTGTTGTGCTCATAGAAGATACAGCTGTTGTAAATGTTGATAGAGCTGTTGATGTCGATTTGGTTTCAGTGGTAGAAGTAGTTTGAGTAGTTTCTGTCTCCTGGCTTGTTGTTTGTGCTGCAGTGGATGGAGGTATTACTGCTGTGGAAGAAGTGAATTCTGCTGTTGTTTGTCCAATTGTTGTAGAAGATGGTGAAGATGGAGTAGATTCTGTTGTGTATGAAGTTGTTCCAAGTGTTGAATCACTTTCACTTGTAGAAGACTCTACTGTGGTTGTGCTCATAGGAGATACAGCTGTTGTAAATGTTAATGGAGCTGAAGTTGTAGATTCTATTTCAGTATTAGAAGTATATTGAGTTGTTGGTGTATGCTGGTTTGTTGTTTGTTCAACACTAGATGAGGATATCTCTGTTGTAGATGAAGTGAATTCTGACGTCTGTCCTTCAGTTGTAGACGATGGTGAAGAATTAGTAGAATCTGTTGGAAATGATGTAGATTCCGCCGTTGACCCATTTTCACTTGTAGATGAGTCCATTGTGGTTGTGCTCACAGGGGACAAAACTGTTGTAAATGTTGATGGAGTTGTTGCTGTAGGTTCTATTTCAGGGGTAGAAGTATATTGAGTAGTTGGTGTCTGCTGGCTTGTTGTTGTTTCTACACCAGATGAGGATATCTCTGCTGTAGATGAAATGTATTCTGACGTTGTCTGTCCTTCAGTTGTAGAAGATGGAGTAGAATCTGTGGGGAATGATGTTGTTCCCAGTGTTAATTTACTTTCACTTGTCGATGATTCTATTGTGGTTGTGCTCATAGAAGATACAGCTGTTGTTAATGTTGATAGAGCTTTTGATGTTGATTCTGTTTCAGTGGTAGAAGTATATTGAGTAGTTTCTGTCTCCTGGCTTGTTGTTTGTGCTTCAGTGGATGGAGATATTGCTGCTGTAGAAGAAGTGAATTCTGCGGTTGTTTGTCCGATTGTTGTAGAAGATGGTGAAGATGGAGTAGATTCTGTTGTGTATGAAGTTGTTCCAAGTGTTGAATCACTTTCACTTGTAGAAGACTCTACTATGGTTGTGCTCATAGGAGAAACAGTTGTTGTAAATGTTGATGGAGCTGTTGCTGTAGGTTCTATTTCAGTGGTAGAAGTATATTGAGTAGTTGATGTCTGCTGGCTTGTTGTTTGTTCTACACCAGATGAGGATATCTCTGTTGTAGATGAAGTGTATTCTGACGTTGTATGTCCTTCAGTTGTAGACGATGGTGAAGATGGAGGAGAATCTGTTGGAAATGATGTAGATTCTGCCGTTCCTCCAATTTCACTTGTAGACGAGTCCATTGTGGTTGTGCTCTCAGAGGACAAAGCTGTTGTAACTGTTGATGTAGCTGTTGTTGTAGATTCTATTTCTGTGGTAGAAGTATATTGAGTAGTTGGTGTCTGCTGGCTTGTTGTTTGTTCTACACCAGATGAGGATATCTCTGTTGTAGATGAAGTGTATTCTGACGTTGTATGTCCTTCAGTTGTAGAAGATGGAGTAGAATCTGTTGGGAATGATGTCGTTCCAAGTGTTGAATCACTTTCACTTGTAGATGATTCTATTGTGGTTGTGCTCACAGGGGAGAAAGCTGTTGTAAATGTTGATGGAGCTGTTGCTGTAGATTCTATTTCAGTGGTAGAAGTATATTGAGTAGTTGGTGTCTGCTGGCTTGTTGTTTGTTCTACACTAGATGAGGATATCTCTGTTGTAGCTGAAGTGTATTCTGATGTTGTCTGTCCTTCAGTTGTAGAAGATGGTGAAGATGGAGTAGAATCTGTTGGGAATGATGTTGTTTCCAGTGTTGAATCACTTTCACTTGTCGATGATGCTATTGTTGTTGTGCTCATAGAAGATACAGCTGTTGTAAATGTTGATAGAGCTGTTGATGTCGATTCTGTTTCAGTGGTAGAAGTAGTTTGAGTAGTTTCTGTCTCCTGGATTGTTGATTGCGCTGCAGTGGATGGAGATACTACTGTTGTAGATGAAGTGAATTCTGCTGTTGTTTGTCTGATTGTTGTAGACAATGGTGAAGATGGAGTAGATTCTGTTGTGTATGAAGTTGATCCAAGTATCGAATCACTTTCACTTGTAGAAGAATCTAGTGTGGTTGTAGTCATAGAAGATGCAGATGTTGTAAATGTTGATGGAGCTGTTGTTGTAGATTCTATTTCAGTATTAGAAGTATACTGAGTGGTTGGTGTCTGCTGGATTGTTGTTTGTTCAACACTGGATGAGGATATCTCTGTTGTAGATGAAATGTATTCTGACGTTGTCTGTCCTTCAGTTGTAGAGGATGGAGTAGAATCTGTGGGGAATGATGTTGTTCCTAGTGTTAATTCACTTTCACTTGTCGATGATTCTATTGTGGTTGTGCTCATAGAAGATACAGCTGTTGTAAATGTTGATAGAGCTGTTGAAGTTGATTCTGTTTCAGTGGTAGAACTATATTGAGAGGTTGGTGTCTGCTGGCTTGTTGTTTGTTCTACACTAGATGAGGATATCTCTGTTGTAGCTGAAGTGTATTCTGATGATGTCTGTCCTTCAGTTGTAGAAGATGGTGAAGATGGAGTAGAATCTGTGGGGAATGATGTATATTCTTCCGTTGCTCTATTTTCACTTGTAGACGAGTCCATTGTGGTTGTGCTCACAGGGGACAAAGCTGTTGTAAATGTTGATGGAGATATTGCTGTAGATTTTAGTTCAGTGGTAGAAGTATATTGAGTAGTTGGTGTCTGCTGGCTTGTTGTTTGTTCTACACTAGATGAGGATATCTCTGTTGTAGATGAAGTGAATTCTGCTGTTGTTTGTCCGATTGTTGTAGACGATGGTGAAGATGGAGTAGATTCTGTTGTGTATGAAGTTGTTCCAAGTGTCGGATCACTTTCACTTGTAGAAGAATCTACTGTGGTTGTAGTCATAGAAGATGCAGCTTTTGTAAATGTTGATGGAGTTGTTGAAGTTGATTCTGTTTCAGTGTTAGAAGTATATTGAGTAGTTGGTGTCTGCTGGCTTGTTGTTTGTTCTACACTAGATGAGGATATCTCTGTTGTAGCTGAAGTGTATTCTGATGATGTCTGTCCTTCAGTTGTAGAAGATGGTGAAGATGGAGTAGAATCTGTGGGGAATGATGTTGTTCCCAGTGTGGAATCACTTTCACTTGTCGATGATGCTATTGTGCTTTTGTTCATAAAAGATACAGCTGTTGTAAATGTTAATAGACCTGTTGATGTTGATTCTGTTTCAGTGGTAGAAGTTTTTTGAGTGGTTTCTGTCTCCTGGCTTGTTGTTTGTGCTTCAGTGGATGGAGATATTCCTGTTGTAGATGAAGTGAATTCTGCTGTTGTTTGTCTGATTGTTGTAGACGATAGTGAAGATGGAGTAGATTCTGTTGTGTATGAAGTTGTTCCAAGTGTTGAATCACTTTCACTTGTAGAAGAATCTACTTTGGTTGTAGTCATAGAAGATGCAGCTGTTGTGAATATTGATGGAACTGTTGTTGTAGATTCTATTTCAGTATTAGAAGTATATTGCGTGGTTGGTCTATGCTGGCTTGTTGTTTGTTCAACACTAGATGAGGATATCTCTGTTGTAGATGAAGTAAATTCTGACGTTGTCCTTCCTTCAGTTGTAGAAGATGGTGAAGATGGAGTAGAATCTGTGGGGAATGATGTAGATTCCTCCGTTGCTCTATTTTCACTTGTAGACGAGTCCATTGTGGTTGTGCTCACAGGGGACAAAGCTGTTGTAAATGTTGATGGAGCTGTTGCTGTTGATTCTATTTCAGTGGTAGAAGTATACTGAGTAGTTGGTGTCTGCTGGCTTGTTGTTTGTTCTACACCAGATGAGGATATCTCTGTTGTAGATGAAGTGTATTCTGATGTTGTCTGTCCTTCAGTTGTAGAAGATGGTGAAGATAGAGTAGAATCTGTGGGGAATGATGTTGTTCCCAGTGTTGAATCACTTTCACTTGTCGATGATTCTATTGTGGTTGTGCTCATAGAAGATACAGCCGCTTTAAATGTTGATAGAGCTGTTGATGTTTCAGTGGTAGAAGTTTGTTGAGTGGTTTCTGTCTCCTGGCTTGTTGTTTGTGCTTCAGTGGATGGAGATATTGCTGTTGTAGATGAAGTGAATTCTGCTGTTGTTTTTCCAATTGTTGTAGACGATGGTGAAGATGGAGTTGATTCTGTTGTGTATGAAGTTGTTCCAAGTGTTGAATCACTTTCACTTGTAGAAGAATCTACTGTGGTTGTGCTCATAGGAGATACAGCTGTTGTAAATGTTAATGGAGCTGAAGTTGTAGATTCTATTTCAGTGGTAGAAGTTTGTTGAGTGGTTTCTGTCTCCTGGCTTGTTGTTTGTGCTTCAGTGGATGGAGATATTGCTGTTGTAGATGAAGAGAATTCTGCTGTTGTTTTTCCGATTGTTGTAGACGATGGTGAAGATGGAGTAGATTCTGTTGTGTATGAAGTTGGTCCAAGTGTCGAATCACTTTCACTTGTAGAAGAATCTACTCTGGTTGTAGTCTTAGAAGATGCAGCTGTTGTAAATGTTGATAGAGCTGTTGTTGTAGATTCTATTTCAGTATTATAAGTATATTGAGTGGTTAGTCTCTGCTGGCTTGTTGTTTGTTCAACACTAGATGAGGATATCTCTGTTGTAGATGAAGTGAATTCTGACGTTGTCTGTCCTTCAGTTGTAGACGATGGTGAAGATGGTGTAGAATCTGTGGGGAATGATGTTGTTCCCAGTGTTGAATCACTTTCACTTGTCGATGATGCTATTGTTGTTGTGCTCATAGAAGATACAACTGTTGTAAACGTTGATAGAGCTGTTGATGTTGATTCTGTTTCAGTGGTAGAAGTAGTTTGAGTAGTTTTTGTCTCCCGGCTTGTTGATTGCGCTGCAGTGGATGGAGATATTACTGTTGGAGATGAAGTGAATTCTGCTGTTGTTTGTCTGATTGTTGTAGATGATGGTGAAGATGGAATAGATTCTGTTGTGTATGAAGTGATTCCAAGTGTCAAATCACTTTCACTTGTAGAAGAATCTAGTGTGGTTGGAGTCATAGAAGATGCAGCTGTTGTAAATGTTGATGGAGCAGTTGTTGTAGATTCTATTTCAGTATTAGAAGTATATTGAGTAGTTGGTGTCTGCTGGCTTGTTGTTTGTTCAACACTGGATGAGGATATCTCTGTTGTAGATGAAATGAATTCAGACATTGTATGTCCTTCAGTTGTAGATGATGGAGTAGAATCTGTTGGAAATGATGTAGATTCCATCGTTGACCCATTTTCACTTGTAGACGAGTCCATTGTTGTTGTGCTCACAGGGGACAAAGCTGTTGTAAATAATGATGGAGCTGTTGCTGTAGGTTCTATTTCAGTGGTAGAAGTATATTGAGTAGTTGGTGTCTGCTGGCTTGTTGTTTGTTCTACACCAGATGAGGATATCTCTGTTGTAGATGAAGTGTATTCTGACGTTGTATGTCCTTCAGTTGTAGAAGATGGAGTAGAATCTGTTGGGAATGATGTCGTTCCAAGTGTTGAATCACTTTCACTTGTAGATGATTCTATTGTGGTTGTGCTCACAGGGGAGAAAGCTGTTGTAAATGTTGATGGAGCTGTTGCTGTAGGTTCTATTTCAGTATTAGAAGTATATTGAGTAGTTGGTGTCTGCTGGCTTGTTGATTGTTCTACACTAGATGAGGATATCTCTGTTGTAGATGAAGTGTATTCTGACGTGGTCTGTCCTTCAGCTGTAGAAGATGGAGTAGAATCTGTTGGGAATGATGTCGATCCAAGTGTTGAATCACTTTCATTTGTAGATGATGCTATTGTTGTTGTGCTCATAGAAGATACAGCTGTTGTAAATGTTGATAGAGCTGTTGATGTCGATTCTGTTTCGCTGGTAGAAGTAGTTTGAGTAGTTTCTGTCTCCTGGCTTGTTGTTTGTGCTGCAGTGGATGGAGGCATTGCTGCGGTAGAAGAAGTGATTTCTGCTGTTGTTTGTCCAATTGTTGTAGAAGATGGTGAAGATGGAGTAGATTCTGTTGTGTATGAAGTTGTTCCAAGTGTCAAATCACTTTCACTTGTAGAAGACTCTACTGTGGTTGTGCTCATAGGAGATACAGCTGTTGTAAATGTTAATGGAGCTGAAGTTGTAGATTCTTTTTCAGTGGCAGAAGTATATTGAGTTGTTTGTGTCTCCTGGATTGTTGATTGCGCTGCAGTGGATGGAGATACTACTCTTGTAGATGAAGTGAATTCTGCTGTTGTTTGTCTGATTGTTGTAGACGATGGTGAAGATGGAGTAGATTCTGTTGTGTATGAAGTTGTTCCAAGTGTTGAATCACTTTCACTTGTAGAAGAATCTAGTGTGGTTGGAGTCATAGAAGATGCAGCTTTTGTAAATGTTGATGGAGCTGTTGTTATAGATTCGATTTCAGTATTAGAAGTATACTGAGTGGTTGGTGTCTGCTGGCTTGTTGTTTGTTCAACACTGGATGAGGATATCTCTGTTGAAGATGAAATGAATTCTGACGTTGACTGTCCTTCAATTGTAGACGATGGTGAAGATGGAGTAGAATCTGTTGGAAATGATGTAGATTCCGCCGTTGCTCCAATTTCACTTGTAGACGAGTCCATTGTGGTTGTTCTCACAGGGGACAAAGCTGTTGTAAATGTTGATGGAGCTGTTGCTGTAGGTTCTATTTCTGTGGTAGAAGTATATTGAGTAGTTGGTGTCTGCTGGCTTGTTGTTTGTTCTACACCAGATGAGGATATCTCTGTTGTAAATGAAGTGTAGACTGATGTTGTCTGTCTTTCAGCTGTAGAAGATTGAGTAGAATCTGTCGAAAATGATGTCGTTCCAAGTGTTGAATCACTTTCACTTGTAGATGATTCTATTGTGGTTGTGCTCACAGGGGAGACAGCTGTTGTAAAGGTTGATGGAGCTGTAGCTGTAGCTGTAGATTCTATTTCTGTGGTAGAGGTATATTGAGTAGTTTCTGTCTCTTGGCTTGTTGTTTGTGCTGCAGTGGATGGAGATATTGCTGCTGTAGAAGAAGTGAATTCTGCTGTTGTTTGTCCGATTGTTGTAAACGATGGTGAAGATGGAGTAGATTCTGTTGTGTATGAAGTCGTTCCAAGTGTCAAATCACTTTCACTTGTAGAAGAATCTAGTGTGGTTGTAGTCATAGAAGATGCAGCTGTTGTGAATGTTGATGTAGCTGTTGTTGTAGATTCTATTTCAGTATTAGAAGTATATTGAGTGGTTGATGTCTGCTGGCTTGTTGTTTGTTCAACACTAGATGAGGATATCTCTGTTGTAGATGAAGTGAATTCTGACGTTGTCTGTCTTTCAGTTGTAGACGATGGTGAAGATGGAGTAGAATCTGTTGGAAATGATGCAGATTCCGCCGTTGCTCCATTTTCACTTGTAGACGAGTCCATTGTGGTTGTGCTCACAGGGGACAAAGCTGTTGTAAATGTTGATGGAGCTGTTGCTGTAGGTTCTATTTCAGTGGTAGAAGTATATTGAGTAGTTGGTGTCTGCTGGCTTGTTGTTTGTTCAACACTAGATGAGGATATCTCTGTTGTAGATGAAGTGTATTCTGATGTTGTCTGTCCTTCAGTTGTAGAAGATGGTGAAGATGGAGTAGAATCTGTGGGGAATGATGTTGTTCCCAGTGTTGAATCACTTTCACTTGTCGATGATGCTATTGTTGTTGTGCTCATAGAAGATACAGCTGTTGTAAATGTTGATAGAGCTGTTGATGTCGATTCTGTTTCAGTGTTAGAAGTAGTTTGAGTAGTTTCTGTCTCCTGGCTTGTTGTTTGTGCTGCAGTGGATGGAGGCATTGCTGCTGTAGAAGAAGTGAATTCTGCTGTTGTTTGTCCAATTGTTGTAGACGATGGTGAAGATGGAGTAGATTCTGTTGTGTATAAAGTTGTTCCAAGTGTTGAATCACTTTCACTTGTAGAAGACTCTACTGTGATTGTGCTCATAGGAGATACAGCTGTTGTAAATGTTAATGGAGCTGAAGTTGTAGATTCTATTTCAGTGGCAGAAGTATATTGAGTTGTTTGTGTCTCCTGGATTGTTGATTGCGCTGCAGTGGATGGAGATACTACTGTTGTAGAAGAAGTGAATTCTGCTGTTGTTTGTCCGATTGTTGTAGATGATGGTGAAGATGGAGTAGATTCTGTTGTGTATGAAGTTGTTCCAAGTGTCAAATCACTTTCACTTGTAGAAGAATCTAGTGTGGTTGTAGTCATAGAAGATGCAGCTGTTGTGAATGTTGATGTAGCTGTTGTTGTAGATTCTATTTCAGTATTAGAAGTATATTGAGTGGTTGGTGTCTGCTGGCTTGTTGTTTGTTCAACACTAGATGAGGATATCTCTGATGTAGATGAAGTGAATTCTGATGTTGTTTGTCCTTCAGTTGTAGACGATGGTGAAGATGGGGTAGAATCTGTTGGAAATGATGTAGATTCTGCCGTTGCTCCAATTTCACTTGTAGACGAGTCCACCGTGGTTGTGCTCTCAGGGGACAAATCTGTTGTAAATGTTAATGGAGCTGTTGCTGTAGGTTCTATTTCAGTGGTAGAAGTATATTGAGTAGTTGGTGTCTGCTGGCTTGTTGTTTGTTCTACACCAGATGAGGATATCTCTGTTGTAGATGAAGTGTATTCTGACGTTGTCTGTCCTTCAGCTGTAGAAGATGGAGTAGAATCTGTTGGGAATGATGTCGTTCCAAGTGTTGAATCACTTTCACTTGTAGATGATTCTATTGTGGTTGTGCTCACAGGGGAGAAAGCTGTTGTAAATGTTGATGGAGCTGTTGCTGTAGATTCTATTCCAGTGGTAGAAGTATATTGAGTAGTTGGTGTCTGCTGGCTTGTTGTTTGTTCTACACTAGATGAGGATATCTCTGTTGTAGATGAAGGGTATTCTGATGTTGTCTGTCCTTCAGTTGTAGAAAATGGTGAAGATGGAGTAGAATCTGTTGGGAATGATGTTGTTCCCAGTGTTGAATCACTTTCACTTGTCGATGATGCTATTGTTGTTGTGCTCATAGAAGATACAGCTGTTGTAAATGTTGATAGAGCTGTTGATGTCGATTCTGTTTCAGTGTTAGAAGTAGTTTGAGTAGTTTCTGTCTCCTGGCTTGTTGTTTGTGCTGCAGTGGATGGAGGCATTGCTGCTGTAGAAGAAGTGAATTCTGCTGTTGTTTGTCCAATTGTTGTAGACGATGGTGAAGATGGAGTAGATTCTGTTGTGTATAAAGTTGTTCCAAGTGTTGAATCACTTTCACTTGTAGAAGACTCTACTGTGATTGTGCTCATAGGAGATACAGCTGTTGTAAATGTTAATGGAGCTGAAGTTGTAGATTCTATTTCAGTGGCAGAAGTATATTGAGTTGTTTGTGTCTCCTGGATTGTTGATTGCGCTGCAGTGGATGGAGATACTACTGTTGTAGAAGAAGTGAATTCTGCTGTTGTTTGTCCGATTGTTGTAGATGATGGTGAAGATGGAGTAGATTCTGTTGTGTATGAAGTTGTTCCAAGTGTCAAATCACTTTCACTTGTAGAAGAATCTAGTGTGGTTGTAGTCATAGAAGATGCAGCTGTTGTGAATGTTGATGTAGCTGTTGTTGTAGATTCTATTTCAGTATTAGAAGTATATTGAGTGGTTGGTGTCTGCTGGCTTGTTGTTTGTTCAACACTAGATGAGGATATCTCTGATGTAGATGAAGTGAATTCTGATGTTGTTTGTCCTTCAGTTGTAGACGATGGTGAAGATGGGGTAGAATCTGTTGGAAATGATGTAGATTCTGCCGTTGCTCCAATTTCACTTGTAGACGAGTCCACCGTGGTTGTGCTCTCAGGGGACAAATCTGTTGTAAATGTTAATGGAGCTGTTGCTGTAGGTTCTATTTCAGTGGTAGAAGTATATTGAGTAGTTGGTGTCTGCTGGCTTGTTGTTTGTTCTACACCAGATGAGGATATCTCTGTTGTAGATGAAGTGTATTCTGACGTTGTCTGTCCTTCAGCTGTAGAAGATGGAGTAGAATCTGTTGGGAATGATGTCGTTCCAAGTGTTGAATCACTTTCACTTGTAGATGATTCTATTGTGGTTGTGCTCACAGGGGAGAAAGCTGTTGTAAATGTTGATGGAGCTGTTGCTGTAGATTCTATTCCAGTGGTAGAAGTATATTGAGTAGTTGGTGTCTGCTGGCTTGTTGTTTGTTCTACACTAGATGAGGATATCTCTGTTGTAGATGAAGGGTATTCTGATGTTGTCTGTCCTTCAGTTGTAGAAAATGGTGAAGATGGAGTAGAATCTGTTGGGAATGATGTTGTTCCCAGTGTTGAATCACTTTCACTTGTCGATGATGCTATTGTTGTTGTGCTCATAGAAGATACAGCTGTTGTAAATGTTGATAGAGCTGTTGATGTCGATTTGGTTTCAGTGGTAGAAGTAGTTTGAGTAGTTTTTGTCTCCTGGCTTGTTGTTTGTGCTGCAGTGGATGGAGGCATTGCTGCTGTAGAAGAAGTGAATTCTGCTGTTGTTTGTCCAATTGTTGTAGAAGATGGTGAAGATGGAGTAGATTCTGTTGTGTATGAAGTTGTTCCAAGTGTTGAATCACTTTCACTTGTAGAAGACTCTACTGTGATTGTGCTCATAGGAGATACAGCTGTTGTAAATGTTAATGGAGCTGAAGTTGTAGATTCTATTTCAGTATTAGAAGTATATTGAGTGGTTGGTGTATGCTGGCTTGTTGTTTGTTCAACACTAGATGAGGATATCTCTGTTGTAGATGAAGTGAATTCTGACGTCTGTCCTTCAGTTGTAGACGATGGTGATGAATGAGTAGAATCTGTTGGAAATGATGTAGATTCCACCGTTGCTCCAATTTCACTTGTAGACGAGTCCATTGTGGTTGTTCTCACAGGGGACAAAGCTGTTGTAAATGTTGATGGAGCTGTTGCTGTAGGTTCTATTTCTGTGGTATAAGTATATTGAGTAGTTGGTGTCTGCTGGCTTGTTGTATGTTCTACACCAGATGAGGATATCTCTGTTGTAAATGAAGTGTAGACTGATGTTGTCTGTCTTTCAGCTGTAGAAGATTGAGTAGAATTTGTTGAAAATGATGTCGTTCCAAGTGTTGAATCACTTTCACTTGTAGATGATTCTATTGTGGTTGTGCTCACAGGGGAGACAGCTGTTGTAAATGTTGATGGAGCTGTAGCTGTAGATTCTATTTCTGTGGTAGAGGTATATTGAGTAGTTTCTGTCTCTTGGCTTGTTGTTTGTGCTGCAGTGGATGGAGATATTGCTGCTGTAGAAGAAGTGAATTCTGCTGTTGTTTGTCCGATTGTTGTAAACGATGGTGAAGATGGAGTAGATTCTGTTGTGTATGAAGTCGTTCCAAGTGTCAAATCACTTTCACTTGTAGAAGAATCTAGTGTGGTTGTAGTCATAGAAGATGCAGCTGTTGTGAATGTTGATATAGCTGTTGTTGTAGATTCTATTTCAGTATTAGAAGTATATTGAGTGGTTGATGTCTGCTGGCTTGTTGTTTGTTCAACACTAGATGAGGATATCTCTGTTGTAGATGAAGTGAATTCTGACGTTGTCTGTCTTTCAGTTGTAGACCATGGTGAAGATGGAGTAGAATCTGTTGGAAATGATGCAGATTCCGCCGTTGCTCCATTTTCACTTGTAGACGAGTCCATTGTGGTTGTGCTCACAGGGGACAAAGCTGTTGTAAATGTTGATGGAGCTGTTGCTGTAGGTTCTATTTCAGTGGTAGAAGTATATTGAGTAGTTGGTGTCTGCTGGCTTGTTGTTTGTTCTACACTAGATGAGGATATCTCTGTTGTAGCTGAAGTGTATTCTGATGTTGTCTGTCCTTCAGTTGTAGAAGATGGTGAAGATGGAGTAGAATCTGTGGGGAATGATGTTGTTCCCAGTGTTGAATCACTTTCACTTGTCGATGATGCTATTGTTGTTGTGCTCGTAGAAGATACAGCTGTTGTAAATGTTGATAGAGCTGTTGATGTGGATTCTGTTTCAGTGTTAGAAGTATTTTGAGTAGTTTCTGTCTCCTGGCTTGTTGTTTGTGCTGCAGTGGATGGAGGCATTGCTGCTGTAGAAGAAGTGAATTCTGCTGTTGTTAGTCCAATTGTTGTAGACGATGGTGAAGATGGAGTAGATTCTGTTTTGTATAAAGTTGTTCCAAGTGTTGAATCACTTTCACTTGTAGAAGATTCTACTGTGGTTGTGCTCATAGGAGATACAGATGTTGTAAATGTTAATGGAGCTAAAGTTGTAGATTCTATTTCAGTGGCAGAAGTATATTGAGTTGTTTGTGTCTCCTGGATTGTTGATTGCGCTGCAGTGGATGGAGATACTACTGTTGTAGAAGAAGTGAATTCTGCTGTTGTTTGTCCGATTGTTGTAGATGATGGTGAAGATGGAGTATATTCTGTTGTGTATGAAGTCATTCCAAGTGTCAAATCACTTTCACTTGTAGAAGACTCTACTGTGGTTGTGCTCATAGGAGATACAGCTGTTGTAAATGTTAATGGAGCTGAAGTTGTAGATTCTATTTCAGTATTAGAAGTATATTGAGTTGTTGGTGTATGCTGGTTTGTTGTTTGTTCAACACTAGATGAGGATATCTCTGTTGTAGATGAAGTGAATTCTGACGTCTGTCCTTCAGTTGTAGACGATGGTGAAGAATTAGTAGAAGCTGTTGGAAATGATGTAGATTCCGCCGTTGACCCATTTTCACTTGTAGATGAGTCCATTGTGGTTGTGCTCACAGGGGACAAAACTGTTGTAAATGTTGATGGAGTTGTTGCTGTAGGTTCTATTTCAGGGGTAGAAGTATATTGAGTAGTTGGTGTCTGCTGGCTTGTTGTTGTTTCTACACCAGATGAGGATATCTCTGCTGTAGATGAAATGTATTCTGACGTTGTCTGTCCTTCAGTTGTAGAAGATGGAGTAGAATCTGTGGGGAATGATGTTGTTCCCAGTGTTAATTTACTTTCACTTGTCGATGATTCTATTGTGGTTGTGCTCATAGAAGATACAGCTGTTGTTAATGTTGATAGAGCTGTTGATGTTGATTCTGTTTCAGTGGTAGAAGTATATTGAGTAGTTTCTGTCTCCTGGCTTGTTGTTTGTGCTTCAGTGGATGGAGATATTGCTGCTGTAGAAGAAGTGATTTCTGCGGTTGTTTGTCCGATTGTTGTAGAAGATGGTGAAGATGGAGTAGATTCTGTTGTGTATGAAGTTGTTCCAAGTGTTGAATCACTTTCACTTGTAGAAGACTCTACTATGGTTGTGCTCATAGGAGATACAGTTGTTGTAAATGTTGATAGAGCTGTTGCTGTAGGTTCTATTTCAGTGGTAGAAGTATATTGAGTAGTTGATGTCTGCTGGCTTGTTGTTTGTTCTACACCAGATGAGGATATCTCTGTTGTAGATGAAGTGTATTCTGACGTTGTATGTCCTTCAGTTGTAGACGATGGTGAAGATGGAGGAGAATCTGTTGGAAATGATGTAGATTCTGCCGTTCCTCCAATTTCACTTGTAGACGAGTCCATTGTGGTTGTGCTCTCAGAGGACAAAGCTGTTGTAACTGTTGATGGAGCTGTTGCTGTAGGTTCTATTTCTGTGGTAGAAGTATATTGAGTAGTTGGTGTCTGCTGGCTTGTTGTTTGTTCTACACCAGATGAGGATATCTCTGTTGTAGATGAAGTGTATTCTGACGTTGTATGTCCTTCAGTTTTAGAAGATGGAGTAGAATCTGTTGGGAATGATGTCGTTCCAAGTGTTGAATCACTTTCACTTGTAGATGATTCTATTGTGGTTGTGCTCACAGGGGAGAAAGCTGTTGTAAATGTTGATGGAGCTGTTGCTGTAGATTCTATTTCAGTGGTAGAAGTATATTGAGTAGTTGGTGTCTGCTGGCTTGTTGTTTGTTCTACACTAGATGAGGATATCTCTGTTGTAGCTGAAGTGTATTCTGATGTTGTCTGTCCTTCAGTTGTAGAAGATGGTGAAGATGGAGTAGAATCTGTGGGGAATGATGTTGTTTCCAGTGTTGAATCACTTTCACTTGTCGATGATGCTATTGTTGTTGTGCTCATAGAAGATACAGCTGTTGTAAATGTTGATAGAGCTGTTGATGTCGATTCTGTTTCGGTGGTAGAAGTAGTTTGAGTAGTTTCTGTCTCCCGGCTTGTTGTTTGTGCTGCAGTGGATGGAGGCATTGCTGCTGTAGAAGAAGTGAATTCTGCTGTTGTTTGTCCAATTGTTGTAGAAGATGGTGAAGATGGAGTAGATTCTGTTGTGTATGAAGTTGTTCCAAGTGTTGAATCACTTTCACCTGTAGAAGACTCTACTGTGGTTGTACTCATAGGAGATACAGCTGTTGTAAATGTTAATGGAGCTGAAGTTGTAGATTCTATTTTAGTGGCAGAAGTATATTGAGTTGTTTGTGTCTCCTGGATTGTTGATTGCGCTGCAGTGGATGGAGATACTACTGTTGTAGATGAAGTGAATTCTGCTGTTGTTTGTCTGATTGTTGTAGACAATGGTGAAGATGGAGTAGATTCTGTTGTGTATGAAGTTGATCCAAGTATCGAATCACTTTCACTTGTAGAAGAATCTAGTGTGGTTGTAGTCATAGAAGATGCAGATGTTGTAAATGTTGATGGAGCTGTTGTTGTAGATTCTATTTCAGTATTAGAAGTATACTGAGTGGTTGGTGTCTGCTGGATTGTTGTTTGTTCAACACTGGATGAGGATATCTCTGTTGTAGATGAAATGTATTCTGACGTTGTCTGTCCTTCAGTTGTAGAGGATGGAGTAGAATCTGTGGGGAATGATGTTGTTCCTAGTGTTAATTCACTTTCACTTGTCGATGATTCTATTGTGGTTGTGCTCATAGAAGATACAGCTGTTGTAAATGTTGATAGAGCTGTTGATGTTGATTCTGTTTCAGTGGTAGAAGTATTCTGAGTAGTTTCTGTCTCATGGCTTGTTGTTTGTGCTGCAGTGGATGGAGATATTGCTGCTGTAGATGAAGTGAATTCTGCGGTTGTTTGTCCGATTGTTGTAGACGATGGTGAAGATGGAGTAGAATCTGTGGGGAATGATATTGTTCCCAGTGTTGAATCACTTTCACTTGTAGAAGACTCTACTCTGGTTGTGCTCATAAGAGATACAGCTGTTGTAAATGTTAATGGAGCTGAAGTTGTAGATTCTATTTCAGTATTAGAAGTATGTTGAGTGGTTGGTGTCTGCTGGCTTGTTGTTTGTTCAACACTAGATGAGGATATCTCTGATGTAGAAGAAGTGAATTCTGATGTTGTCTGTCCTTCAGTTGTAGACGATGGTGAAGATGGAGTAGAATCTGTTGGAAATGATGTAGATTCCTCCGTTGACCCAATTTCACTTGTAGACGAGTCCATTGTGGTTGTGCTCTCAGGGGACAAAGCTGTTGTAAATGTTGATGGAGCTGTTGCTGTAGGTTCTATTTCAGTGGTAGAAGTATATTGAGTGGTTGGTGTCTGCTGGCTTGTTGTTTGTTCTACACCAGATGAGGATACCTCTGTTGTAGATGAAGTGTATTCTGACGTTGTATGTCCTTCAGTTGTAGAAGATGGAGTAGAATCTGTGGGGAATGATGTTGTTCCCAGTGTTGAATCACTTTCACTTGTCGATGATTCTATTGTGGTTGTGCTCATAGAAGATACAGCTGTTGTAAATGTTGATAGAGCTGTTGATGTTGATTCTGTTTCAGTGGTAGAAGTATTCTGAGTAGTTTCTGTCTCCTGGCTTGTTGTTTGTGCTGCAGTGGATGGAGATATTGCTGCTGTAGATGAAGTGAATTCTGCGGTTGTTTGTCCATCAGTTGTAGATGATGGTGAACATGGAGAAGATTCTGTTCTAAATGTTAATGGAGCTGAAGTTGTTGATTCTGTTTCAGTGGTAGAAGTATATTGAGTTGTTTGTGTTTCCTGGCTTGTTGTTTGCGCTGAAGTGGATGAGGATATCTCTGTAGATGAAGCAAATTCTGATGTTGTCGGTCCTTTTGTTGTAGACGATGTTGAAGATAGAAACATACCTGTTGTGGATAATGTAAATTCCGCCATTACTCCACTTTCACTTGTAGATGAATCTGTTGTGGTTGTGCTCAAAGGAGAAACAACTGTTGTAAATGTTGATGGAGCTAATGTTGTAGATTCTGTTTCAGTGGTAGCAATATATTGAGTGTTTTGTGTCCCCTGGCTTGTTGTTTGTGCTGCAGTGGATGAAGATATTGCTGTTGTAGATGAAGTGAATTCCACTGTTGTTTGTCCAATTGTTGTAGACGATGGTGAATATGGAGTATATTCTGTTGTGGATGATGTTGTTTCCAGTGTTGAACCACTTTCACTTGTAGTTAATTCTATTGTGGTTGTGCTCATAGGAGACACAGCTGTTGTAAATGTTAATGGAGCTGAAGTTGTAGATTCTATTTCAGTATTAGAAGTATATTGAATAGTTGGTGTCTGCTGGCTTGTTGTTTGTTCAACACTAGATGAGGATATCTCTGTTGTAGATGAAATGAATTCTGACGTTGTCTGTCCTTCAGTTGTAGAAGATGGTGAAGATGGTGTAGATTCTGTTGTGTATGTAGTTGTTCCCAGTGTTGAATCACTTTCACTTGTAGAAGACTCTACTGTGGTTGTGCTCATAGAAGATGCAGCTGTTGTAAATGTTGTAGATGAACTCAAATCTGATGTTGTCTGTCTCTCTGAGGCAGACAGTGGTAAAGGTGGAGTAGATTCGTTCTGCTGGCTTGTTGTTTGTTCTACACTAGATGAGGATATCTCTGTTGTAGATAAAATTAATTCTGACATTGTCTGTCCTTCAGTTGTAGACGATGGTGAAGATGTAATAGATTCTGTTGTGTATAAAGATGTTCCAAGTGTTGAATCACTTTCACTTGTAGGCGACTCTACTGTGGTTGTGCTCATAGGAGATACAGCTGTTGTAAATGTTAATGGAGCTGAAGTTGTAGATTCTATTTCAGTAGCAGAAGTATTTTGAGTTGTTTGTGTCTCCTTGCTTGTTGATTGCGCTGCAGTGGATGAAGATATTGCTGTTGTAGATGAACTGAATGCTGATACACAGACACAGTTAGACAGTGTCTGCTCTATTTACAAATAATTTATATATACATAAAAACACCTAAACCAGTGGCATTACAAGATGGAAATATACAGTATTTTCAGGACTATAAGTCACACTTTTTTTCATAGTTTGGCTGGTGCTGTGACGTATAGTCAGGTGCGACTTATTTATCAAAATTAATTTGACATGAACCAAGAGAAATGAACCAAGAGAAAACATTACCGTCTACAGCCGCGAGAGGGCCTCTCTCACGGCTGGAGACGGTAATGTTTTCTCTTGGTTCTTGTTTCTTGGTTCTAAATAAATGCGACTTATAGTCCAGTGCGACTTATATATGTTTTTTTCATCATCATGACGTATTTTTGGACTGATGCAATTTATACTCAGGTGCGACTTATAGTCCGAAACATACGGTAGACTAGAAAATATATTTACACTTGCTCTATCCTACGTCCATTACACTGACTCACTGCGGAGTTGCAAGTTTTAACCTTAACAGCTCTTAACGCCGATTGTGCACTTGGATGGTTAGATGCATGATTGGCTAGTATAACAGTAACTTAATGTCTTTCCAGCATTAAGATAAGTTGATTATTATTATTTATTTATTTATTTTTTAAGTAGGATTGTCTCTATTACAAATATGACCGGTAAATGATAAAGAATGATAGCTCCTTTTGTACTGTATTGCATATCAGGGATGAGAGATTGATAAAAAGACATGCTAATTATGACTAGATGTAACTTTTTATACTTTGCGGTAAAAGTGGCTCTCTGTTTCACTTTGCCTTACCAGTGCGGCTCCCATGGAAAAAAAAGTGAAGACCACTGACAGCCTTACAAACATTTATATACTGTATCCGGTATAAGAAAGATATGTTACATTTTGTTATTATGTTACATTTTCACGGTTTACAATAGCAGGGCCTGCCATGTTGACTTTTTGGCTTGTTGCTTCTGATTGCACTTTAACCCCAAAGGGGGAAATCCAGATTAAATCCCAGAAGGGAAAATCAAAACAAAATAAAGTTAAAAGTTGTTTTGAACAATTTCTTTGTCATCTGAATATTGATTTTAGGTGGGGGTTGGGGGGGGGGGGTCTGATTGATCTTAAATCGTAAATATTTTTTGTGAAAAAAATCTGATTTTTTTTGTATTTTATTTTTAGGCAATATCGCCCAGCCCTACTTTGATCTGCTGTGTAGTTTTTTGAAGGATGTGCTTCTGGGAAAAGTTAAAATAGTTGTTTGTGTAGATTATTATTGTTAAAGTGAGAATCCGTTTGGGAATTTGTTTTAACTGCATCATTTTAAAAGTATATTTTTTGTTTAAATTGGACTTTATTTATTTTCCTTATTGACTTTTTAGTCTTGCATGGAGTGTTTACATGTCTTTCATAATTAAGATATTATATATATTTTTGTATTAACATTTGTCCAAATATACTAAATTTACATCACAGAGCTTTGTCAGTATATGTATATTTGTCACATACCACTCTTTGAGTATTTATAGATGGGTGCTATGAACAAATCGTCAGTGTTTGTGTACTACTTTAACTTGATTAAATTACAATTTGATTGTTGATATGTCAAAGATTTTTTTGGCAATTTGTCAGAGACATTTCATTAAAAGTGTGAAGTGCAGGAATATGTGAATAATATTTTTTTCCACATGTTATATACATGATATTTAATATGAATTAAATTAAAGCGTTTAGCTGAAGCTTTAAGCCAAAGCGACTTACAGTGCATTTTTAACATTTTTAAAAAATTTTACCTAACATGTGTTCTCTGGGAATCGAACCCACAACCTTGCACTGTTGACACAATGCTCTACCACTTGAGCCACAGGAACTTCACAAAGTATTTAATTATGTTCTTTTATATATCATTCTATATTTCAGTCAACTACAGAATATGAAGATGCAATCACATTTTTCTGTTACTGCATTTATGTAACAGTGTCTTTCTTTTTTCCGTTTTTTTTTTCTTTTTTTCTTTACCAGCTATTCACATTCTTTAACAAAATGACAACATATTTGTTGCTTGTTTGTTTGTTTAAATTAATCAATTTAGTTTCAAACTAAATAATTAAAGGCTTTTAAATCTTACCTGAGTTTGCTCCAAGTCCCATGACAATGAAAAATACCAGCAGGACTGAGGAAATAAAGTTATTTTTTTTCCAGAAATACATGTTTAGATTGTTCCTGTTAGATGGTTGTTTGTTTAAAATGATTCAAATATATATATACTTTTGAAGTTTTCTCTCTCCAAAACTAAAATATTCAGCCAAATGCACCTGCCATCAGTGTTTCTCCTCTGTTAAATCTGAACATCAACCTGATGAAGACGATGTGTGTGCTCCCTGCAAACAATAAATTTCATCAGGTATGGGCACTTTTGTGTAAAAAAAAAAAAAAAACTAAGTTCACACCTTGAGTAAACCACACTGATTGGGAGTGTATGTAGCTTTGAAATGCCTGAACAGTTATATGACCTTCACCTGTTACACCCTTCCCAATAAATTCTTAATACGACCATGCAATAAATCCAAGAGAAGAAAATAAACTTTCTCTTTTATTTGTGTAAAACAGATATCAGGTAAAATTGTGTACATAATATAAAATATCAGTTTCAAGTGGCTATTCAAGTTCATGCATTGCAATTTGATTTAAAATTACATTTCTAACATTTTGTCACTCATGATAAATCTTTTAAGAAAGGGAATAAAAGCTAATAATACCTAGTTTATTACTCCAGACAAAGCCAAAGATTACCTGAAAGTTCTCAGATCCAACTCTCTCCAAAACTAAACAGGCAGGAGATGAAGCGGACTGGAAGCTGTGTTTTGAGTTGATGCCTTTCTTATTTTCTTAAGTTTTGTTATAGCCTATTAAGTGACAGAGTGGAAAACAATGGTTTTACTCTATCATGTTTCATTCTTCATAAACGCATCCGTTTAACAGTTAAACTAGGTCCTGCTAGGGAAACAGTAGCTAGTTGGCACCAGTCTTAATAAAAGAAATAAACAAATGCATTGCTATGAGGTTGCTAGGCTGTGCATAAATATGGCTTGGGTCACTTCTTCTGTGTAGGTCTATAAGATTGTTTTCCACCTGTTTTATCATCTGCCAAAAAATGAGTCATAAATCAGTTTGCTTAGTAAATTAATGGCACACCTTTTGTCAACGAGCTGCATGATTTGAGAGATCAATCATGTCCATCACACAAACAATGCAGAACAAGTTATGTGCTGAAATTTAATACTTGAGGTTAGCAACGTTGGTTTCATTTGTTCATGTAACATTCTATAAATAGTGACTTTGTGTTAATCAATATTATATGGCAACCACATGGAAACAATGACTCTACAGTAGGTGTAGAATATGTTCTTGACCTTAGGTCATGTCTTCCACACCTGTTTCCTCAGAAAGATTTTTAAGTCATAGAGAATGTTCATATGCTTTACATAAAACCAAAGGGCACATCCATGAAAATGTCAAGCATAGCATGGAGAAAAAAACAAACAAAACAAAACTTTCAAGCTGCACTACATTAGAGTGATATATATATATATATATATATATATATATATATATATATATATATATATATATATATATATATATATATATATATATATATATATATATATTTAAAGGAAATTACATAATTCATCCACTACACACAATGTGTGCTCAAAAAGCAGTTTTAATTTTCATTAAAAGGGTTTAATTTTTAGTTCAGTTAATTGTATTATTAGGCATTTTCAAGAAAGACATTATGTCTGATCTGGTTTGCTGGTTTTAACTGGAGCCACTAGTGTTTAGCTGGTTCAGCTGAGCAGCAGACCAGTCTTGAGAGTTTCTTTCTTTCTTTCCAGCATTGTATACACCAATTTTATTATTCCAGTAATTGCTTTAAAAAAAAGAAACTGGCCAGAGCAAAACCCAGACCTGAACACCTTTTAGCTGGTTTGAAACAGCGTGACTGAATGATGATTTTGGCATTAAATTAATTTTTGTTGCTTGGAAATCTCTAAACTCAGGGGGGGGGGGGGGGGGGGGACGACCCTGACCATTAAAAATGCACTATAAACCTGTTTTTAATAATAATAATAATAATAATAATAATAATGCATTTTATTTAAGGCGTCTTTAAAACAACTCAAGGTCACCGTACAACAAGTAACAACAGTAACAATATTAAAACAGAAAATAACAGCAAATAACAATGTCAATAAAAAACAGCAATAACAATAAATAAATAAGAAAGATTAAAAATACTGGACTTGGGTGAACAAAGTAATCATAGAAGATAAGCAGTTCTAAATAAATTAGCTTTAAGTTTGACTTTAAATTGGGCTAAAGAGTCTAAATTACGGATGTTGACTGGGAGAGAATTCCAAAGACGAGGAGTAACACGACTAAAGGCCCTATGGCCCACGGTGGTTAGGCAAGCTGAAGGTGTATGGAGGAGACCCAGTGAAGAGGAACGGAGAGGTCGAGAAGGGGTGTAGGGATGTAAGAGGTCTGAAAGGTAAGGTGGAGCAAGGTTATGAAGAGATTTGTATGTGAGGAGGAGAATTTTAAATTCAATCCGAAAGTTGATAGGAAGCCAATGTAGCTGTTGAAGTGATGGGTTGATGTGTTCAATAGGTGAAGTCCGGGTTATGATACGAGCTGCAGAATTCTGAATCAGCTGGAGTTTATGAAGAAATTTGTGTGGTAGACCAGATAATAGAGAGTTACAATAATCGATGCGGGAGGTGACAAGCGAATGAACAAGAATAGAGGAACTATGTTTTTTTTTTTTTGTCGTGTATCAGATCTTATTACAATTTCAAGTTTAGTTTGATTAGTTTTAAGGCTCCAATGGATTTTATGTTTTAGTGGTCAAAGTCTGCAGGTTTTGAAGCATTCTATATGTAATATGTTTTCAATAATCATCATCTAAAAGGCTAGTTGACCCACCGTCAAGTATTTCCAAACCTATATGAATTTAATTATCTTATTAAGATATTTTTAAGAATGAAAGTTGATGGTCCCCATTGACTTCCGTAGTATTTTATTTATTTATTTATTTATTTCAAACTATGGAAGTCAACGGAGACTGTTTGATTACAAACATTCTTCAAAATGTCTTCTTTATTTTTCCATGGAATCGTACAGGTTTGGAACAACTTTAGTGTGAGTAAATGATGGAAACTAGCCATCTAATATCTAGATTAAAAAAAAATCTTTCTACATTATGTGGCCGTTACAGTTTCCAGAGATTTTCTTACTATAGGGAGATGAGGGGGTCTGGATTACTTACCATTGGAGAAAGCATAACAGTATTGAAGATTAGCTGATAGGCTGTCGATTCATTAAATGATAAGCTGTTTCCTCCAAAAAGCTGTTTCTGTAGTGAAACCTCTCCGGACTCTGGTCTCCTTTCCCATATACTGCCAGGATTAGTTTATTTTCAAATAAAAATTTCCTGATAATTTACTCACCCCCCATGTCATCCAAGAAGTTTACATCTTTATTTCTTCAGTCGAAAAGAAATTAAGGTATTTGATGAAAACATTCCAGGATTATTCTCCTTATAGTGGACTTCCAACAGGCTACTAAACAGTTGCAGGAATAAGGGTCTTATCTAAAGAAACAATCGGTCATTTTCAAAAATAAGAAAAAAATGTATATGCCTTATAAACAGAAATTCTCACTTTGCACTGCTCTGCAATGCACATCCATGACACGTAATATGTAATCACATTGAAAAGGTCACGCTTGATGTAGGTGGAGGTACCGACTTTATGCGCTTACAAGTCAAACATGCAAGGACTAAGTCAAACGCCTTTCACAAAAAATGTGAAAACGTCATTGAACATACAACAACTTTTGAACAGTCCTCCTTCTCCACATTTGTAAAACACTGAGCCTATGTCAAGCGTGACCCTTTCAACCTGATTGTGTATCACGTGAAGTCATGGACGGTCGTGGACGTGCATCGCAGAGAAGTGCTGTTTCTGTTTATAAGGCATATAAAAGAATTTGTATTGTTATTTTTTTGAAAATGACCGATAATTTCGCTAGATAAGACCCTTATTCCTTGTCTGGTATCGTGTAGAGCCCTTTAAAGCTGCACTGAAACTAATTTTGACCTTCAGTCATTTGGTAGCCATTGAAGTCCACTGTAAGGAGAATAGTCTTGGAATGTTTTCTTTAAAAACCTTAATTTCTTTTTGACTGAAGAAAGACGTAAACCTCTTGGTGATGTATAAGTACATGGATTTAAAAACAGAGTTCAGGCATTATTCTATGAACTCCACCTCCAGTTTATCATTATACAGTATATACAAAGGGTTTGATACACTATATTTATCACTTTTAAGCTGATTTAACATGTTAAGTCAAGTTTTGCTTTGCATATATCTTCCACTAATTCTAGGGCAAAACCTTATTTTGATCCTTAAATTTAATTCATTTGTAGCTTACATCTGTGTTTCTGATAAATTGAGAAATGTTATGATTTTCAAATGTATTTATATTTAACATTGCAGCAATTAGTAACAAAATTACATATAAACATTAAGCCAAACTGACATCAATGAAGGGAAAGAAAGGATGGGTTGACATAAATCTGATTCATGTTTCCTCATTCCATGTGGACGTGTTACTATGTTATTTATTTTAATAAAGCAAGCGATTTTTAATAGTGCTTTTAGTTGAACACTGTAAAATTGTCAACACTTATATTATTTTTCAAAATTGTAAATAAAACATTATTGGAGTGTTTTACAAGAAAATACTATTTTAATGTTTCCACTTCAAAATGTCATGTTTAATTCAATATGTTGCTTGCAGTTTCTTTGTAATTATTTGTGAAATTTACCTCTAAACGGCCACATCACTAAATTCAAATAGAAGTTTGTTGAGAATTGCTAAAAAAACATTGATTCATTTTTATAATTAGACACTGTATAACACAACCCATCCATAAAACCTTCAGACACACCATTGATACATTTAATTAAACTATACATAACTTTTACAGCCCTCATAAAAGATTTTAAAATGCTTGTATACCAGACTCACTACATTTATATCAAAACTTCATAGTCTAAACAGCATGTCCTAAGCCATCTTAGCAAGTTGTTTACAAAAATATAGCAAAAGTCAAACTTCTTCTTCTTCTACCTGCGTATTTCATAATGTGACCACAGAAAGAATTTGAGCCCTCTGACAAATATTGTGTAATACCATTGCATGACTGAATACAGTTAGACACATCAGTATGGCTTGCTGTAAAGGAGTTGCACAATTGTGTGTAAACTTTTATAGGTTCTGATCCATTGACCTATAACGAAACAAGGAAGACTCTTCATTTAAACTCTCAGTGTAGGTTCCTGAGGCCAGATCATTTATTAATTTCTTTTGTTAGCTGATCATTGGTTCTCAGTGACAAATAGATTGAGATAAAGTGTGTTTACAGCAGATTTAATGATTAAAGAATACACTTTCAGTGTCTACATACCCTCATTCAACTTTCAAACTGTGCTCTATTGTATCGGGTAATAAGGAAATTTTAATCAAGCAGTGTCTGGATGTCTGGAGTTTCAACATGTGCTGAAGAATATAGCCAAACACTTTTATAACATAAAAAAAAAATCTCAGCTTAATAGAGAAGTACAATGCCACATTATCACTTCTGAGATGCACAGAAATCATGAACACTTTATTTTGCATTTACAATGTTTCCTTCTGCTCCACTTGTTCTTGATTGTCTGTTTTAACTTCTTCTATCGAAGCTGCTTTCTGTCTCCGCTCTGCTTCTGTTATTGTCATTGGATGCAGTGGGAAAAATCCAGCCAATCCTATTCAGAGAACACAAGGATCAAAATGTGAGTTACGTGGTAAACAGGTGACTTGCTTGCTGCTGTAATCATCTTATTAAAGGAAATAATGAGTAAAAAAATCTTTAGATCGATGCTCACCTAGAAGTTTGGCCACTGGTTTTGTCGTATGAGCCCCACATGCAATCCAGTACTTGATTCTTTCGTAATTGAAGGCGACAAGTTTTTCATTGTGTATGTTGGGGAGAGGGTCATATGAGCCCAGCTGCTCAATAGATTTACTGTCTCTCGCCCGTTTATTATAAGCAGCCACAATGCGGTAGAAAGGTCTATTAGTGGCACCTCCTAGTGCCAGCCTGATGACCACATGCCCACCATGATATTTTTTGAGCAGGAAAGATGCTGAGACAAATGAATGAACATGATGTAAGGTTCACACTGGCAATGTTTTTATGTCAAACATGTGGCTTTAATTCAGTAACAGTAAGACTACTGGTCCTGGAGGCCATAACTTGTGCCTTCCTTATTTGAAACAATTAAACTTGATGATGAGTTGAATCTTGTATGTTAAATTAGGAATCAAAAATGACCAATAGCTACTAAATAAGAGTAAGAGTAATAAGTAAGTGATCAAGAATACTTACATAAATGGACCATGACTGACAGATTCTCTGTCGACAAAAAAATATAGCCTAGTGAGTAGAAAATATTTTTAGAATCGTCATATATAACCAAATACTACACTTTAAAAAAAGTCAGTCTTTATAAGAGCATGGAGTTGCGTTATATTAAACATATTTCGCGTAAAAATAAAATAAAATAAAAAACACATACCTTACAAATCCTGTAACTTCATGTAGAAACGGCTGTGATATTGTTTAATATAAGCGTAACGTGCTTTTAATAGTGCTCAAACACAAATAATTATCTACAAACAGTCAACAACATGACATTCGCAAGGGCGCTGACATTTCTTTTCTACCTCACCGGAAACGCGTTGGATTTGCTCATGGATATTAAGTAGGTTACGTCTGTACGTCATTAATATTCATGTAGCTGCACTGCGTCAACAGTAGGTGTAATATCATTTTAGCCACCAGGTGGCGATTTTGTTCTATGAAGATCTATTTTGTGTTATGCTTTTGAAATACAAGAATTCACAAATTGTTTGGTTGTTGTTGTTGTTTTATACATATATTATTTTCACACTTTTCTGGCCAGCAACTGCACTAGTATCAAACCAGATTAGACCAGAATAGGAATTCATGCTTCTCTAAGTTAGTGTTTTATGATGAAAGCTATTACCATTTTACTTTTAAGGTTAATATTAAAAGTTATAATCATTAAACTTGCCCAGAAAAGCTGAAGTAAGTAAATAAATGAACGGACACATCACAGTGCTTTGATTCAGGGCAGACCAAATGCATCTTGTATGGTGAATCAGCAGAGAAAGTTGAGCTGAACACTCTCATTCTTTTCACATGTTGGCTGAAGATCTTGTGAAGATCTCATGCTCCTGTAGACCGTAAGACAAGCTTTTACAGCCATAATCATCCGTGACTGTCCTGTCAAGCTTGCTTGGATGAGCAGATAAAATATCAGAAAAAATAGAATTCCTCACTTAAGGACAAAGTCCGTTTAAAACAAGCAAGATCTTGGTATTATTACTATAAGTTTATACATGACAAGGATATAAGCGACTGAACCAGTGCCAAATCTTTAAGATGTTATGTAATTGATGATCAGAAGTTCTTTGCTGGGTCATTCTACAGAATCCATTTTTCTGTCCCTAGCCTTTACAGAAATATTACAGTTGAAAAACACATTAGGGTTACAATTTATAATATGAATTATTATTTATTAAAATAAAACAATGTGTTATTTGAACAATTAGACTTTCTTGCACCATAAATGTGGCAATATTTGTTTTTAATTAATTATAAAGAATTCCAAGAACCACAAAACTGCTTCTCCCCACAGCCATGTACAGGGAAAGTGCTTTATTTTGCAGTCAAAACCAGGGGTTAAATTACAATCAAATAACAACTATCAAATATATGATATAAAAAAACTATAATAAAAATGGATTAAACTACTTAATTTAGTGAGTGTGCAATGATTGACCACATATGTTTTGATACCTTACAGCAGACATCTCCTTATTTCTTGCATTTTCATTATTTATCTGTAACTCTGACTACATGTGCCAAAACAAAATCAAGAAAAAATATTTAATAAAATCTTTTTTATATTGATAAAGAAGGTAACATCAGTGACAAAAAATGGTTCATGTGGTCTTGAAATAATTGCACAAAAAAGCCAAAGAGAAAAATAATTAAGCTGTCATTTATATGCATTCATGAAGTCAAAAGGTAATGTGGTCTATGTTTAAATGTTAGAAAAATAAATACATTTTAAGACATTTTGCCATACCAAAAGTGGACGTTTCTGTAGAATGACCCTGCTAATGATACCCCAGAAGAGATGGAAACTACTTTAAACATGCATCAGAAATTTGCTTAAATGAATATAAATACTTTTGAGACCTTCAGAATTAGTTTTTATGCTGATATAGAACTGCACGTTTAAGACACCTTTTCTGGCTACCAAATATCCATTTTAATGCATCATTAAAAAACAAAAACGAGAATAAATAAACTCAGTTTATTATTATTATCACTAATACAATCCAAAATGGAGATGAATGAAGGGATTATATACCATAATAATTTTAATATGCTCTTCTAACATTTGTGTTTCATCTTGCAGCGTTATGATGTGATGGAAACCAAAATGGACTATATCTCAGTAACTTTGAGATTTTGATTTAGAAATAGCCTATAAAAGTGGTTTTGTGTTCAGAACTGTTTTAAATTACAGTTTAATATTCTGGTTAAACAAGTGAACACAGGGGGTCCTATGCAGAATGGAGGTTAAGGGAAAACTTTGAGTAAGTTGTTAACTGTTAAATGAGGGGAGACTTACTGTTATCTTTTGCCGAGCTCGTTCTTCTCAATTTTTCCATCACATATAACATTAGAAATTATTTTCAATAAAAATAAATAAAGTGTTCTTAAAGTGGAAGTAAAGTGCCTACGAGTGTTTAATAATAATAATGAAAGTAGTTATAATTACAATAAATATAATCATTTACAATCTGTTATTATTGCATGCTGTTAATGTGCTTCAATACTGAGGTGCAGATAATAGCCTATGTAGGCTATCTTACAGTAAAAAGTATAAATAGCATCTAATTATTTTTTAAACTAAATTATTTTTGTAGGCCTAAATAGCATCTAGATCGGTGGTTTTCAACCTGTGGGCTGCGGCCCCCTAGTGGGTCGCAATGGTATTGCAGGTGGACCGCCAATTACTATTAAAATAAATAATAATATTCATATATTTAAAAATGTCTGAGTCATAACATAATAACATAATTTCATATAATTAAATTACAAAAAAATAAATATTAAACTAACTATGCTTCCACTATTCGAGCTCGCTGGTTGGTTTAAGCATAAACCTCCAATTTATCTTAGATATTTTTGCTGCATATGCTACGAAACAACAGCAGTTGTGCCAAGCAGTGCCATGCAGTCCGAGTTATTTTCTGTTAATTGCCAGTTCATTCAATAAAGACAGTTAACAATCTAGCTTCTGAGTACTAAGTTATTAAATCAACAATAGCGGGTTCAGTTAATATTGTTGCAGTGGGGCACGCAAACATATGTGTTTGGTTGTACCGGCAACGAGTTGAAAAATGTTGGGAACCACTGATTACCGTTGATATTCTGATTACCGTTGAAACACTTCATCGTAGTTTGTGCAAAGGGTCCATTTTGTTGAAGTGGAGTCAAAATATTGTAAAAATGGTACATTTAGTACACCAAAGTGATTTGAACACACCTGAAGCTGTTTAATTATGCCTGTGCAACTAATAAATACGAACTTCCCGGAGGATCTGAAGGCAAGGCAAGATCCTATTGTGACAACATAGGCCTTGAAGAGTCTTTGCTTTGATGGCACAAACATGAAATAAGAATGAACAGTTTTGGGTACTGTTGTGACACTTCTCATGAATATAACTGATGATAAATACCTTAATTAGTTTTGTTACCTGTCTACTTTACAGATTTAACTCTTTTAACTGCAACTGTGTGTGTGTGTGTGTGTGTGTGTGTATACGTGCGTGCGTGTGTGTGTGTGTGAGTGTGTGTGTGATTTGTTATTTCATGTAGGGTGAGACAGAGCTCTGGCCTCACATGTCAGGGATCAAATGATCTGTTTTATCTGTTATTGGGTTGTAGACAGATTCACTGAAACTAATTCAGATTGCATGCAAAATGTATCCTGCCACTTTCATCATGGGTAAACAGAGAGTTTCCTTCATTCTGATGAAAAGAGGGATGTCTTAACTGATTAAGACATGTCGGTATGTTTATCACATGCCATTAAGGTTTGTAAGAGTCTCATGACTGTTTTTTTATTATTATTATTATTATTTTTATTATTTGAAAATAATGTTTAAGATTTAAGGTCTACATTTCTATATCAAGGGTGTAAACTGAAAATGACATAATTACGGCATTTTGTACATTACACTGAAAAAAAACTCAGTGTACTCAGAAACTGCTTGTAAATTTCAAAAGTAATTATAAAGAAATGCCTAACATTGATTTAAAGATGACATTTTTGAAGACTTAAATAAAAAATGTTTTTGTTTTATATGCAACTTTGAAAATCCCTTTTCTTTCTTTCTTTCTTTCTTTCTTTCTTTCTTTCTTTCTTTCTTTCTTTCTTTCTTATGTAAGTAAATATTACAGTTTTTTACAATCACTTTGTTACTATTTTCAGACCCTTGATGTCATTTTTCACAACTCTAGACACAAAACTCACAACCAATGATCAAAATGCAAATTTTTCAAGACTCTAACCCTTTTCTCAATTGCTTGGATACAATACACATAAAACTTAGATCATTTGTTCATTCAACAAAAATCACCTGTTCAATATGACACAACTTAACATCAAAGTGCTACTATTTCAAAAGGCAATCCACACATTACATTTCAAATGAGTGTCTATTCATTTCCTTACAATGTTCTAACTATCAATTGATACAACTGCTCAAAATGATAAGTAACTGTTGCATTACTCTTAATATGGAAACACACAAACAATCTTACATGTTTACTGTAAATCATGAACGTTTCAAGATAACGAGATTCATTGTCACCATTTAGCGCGGAGCATGAACCAATTAGACTACAATATCCATGGATGTAGCCTAATATTTTATCATAATGCTTCATCAGACACTGTGTCTATGGCCCCAAATACTGTACCACCTTTTCAGACTATTTACAGGATTGACAGTAGTTTTGTAACCAGGCCAAATAGTGGAGGCAGAGGCAGAATTCTAACTGACCAACAAGAGCAGGCTGTGGTTGATTTGGTTGGGGCCAGAAATGATATTCGCCTTACAGAAATTCGCCCAGCATATCTTGGACAATGAAGACATGTTCAACAATGTGGGATCCATAAGTTTGCCGACTATTGCACGCATACTGAAAAGGCACCAGGTGTCTATAAAACAACTATACCGTGTGCCTTTCGAAAGAAATGCAGACAGAGTGAAGCAAATGAGGACTGAGTATGTTCAGGTAAGTTCAGTTTCAAGATGGCTGTTGTAAAAACGTTCCCAAAAACTCTACATTGTACAGTAATCTCTAAATCTCTTTCTAAAATGTACTTTTAGAGGGTGATGGAGCTGGATGCAGATGATGACCATCACAAATTCATATATTTGGATGAGGCAGGTTTTAATCTGGTCAAGACAAGGAGGAGAGGTCGGAATTTCATTGGCCAGCGGGAAACCATCCAAGTACCTGGACAAGGTGCGGCTAACATTACCATGTGTGCGGCTATATCAGAAGATGGTGTGGTGGGTTTCAATTTCATAGCTAATTATTTTTGCTTTGATTCAAATAAACCTATGTTGTAATTGTACAGTACTGTAGTGTTTTGCATCAATATATTACAAACTTTGTTCAATGATTCCACTGTGTCTGTAGTATTCTCTCTACTACTGCAGTACTTTTACAGAGATGTATTTACTGTACATGTAGTACCATAATGAAACCTGTATCACCTATTTTGTTCTACAATATTTAATGATTGTATGAACAATGACACAGTGAAACTATCGGTTGCTTGTGTGTGGGTGATCTATAGTTATGTTTCAATGGTATTTCACAGTAAAGTTGTGTTTTGAACCAATGATTGTGCGAGTGCAAGATTTCTTTAAAGATGTGAATGCGCAAGGCAGTGTTTTGAACATTAGACAGCCTGTGTTACAAGTGATAACCGTTTTGAGTTTTGTGTCTAGAGTTGTGAAAAATGACATCAAGGTTCTGAAAATAGTAGCAAAGTGACTGTAAAAAACTGTAAATATTAATTGATGGCATGTAAACCAAGCAACTGCCATAAGAACATGAATGACCCCACAAAATGACACTTTTGTTTCTTTTTTAATTACACCCACAAAAACTCCTCAAATCCACTCAATTGTGTGTGTGTGTGTGTCTCTCTCTCTCTCTCTCTCTCTCTCTGTGTGTGTGTGTGTGTGTGTGTGTGTGTCTCTGTGTGTGTGTGTGTGTGTGTGTGTGTGTGTGTGTGTGTGTGTGTGTGTGTGTGTGTGTCTCTCTCTGTGTGTGTGTGTGTGTGTGTGTGGGTTGTGTTCTGTGTGTGTGTGTGTATGTGTGTGTGTATTCCAGGTTCAAGTGTGACAAAAGTCACAAAGCCTCATTTTATTCCAATGGTCACTCGATTTTTAAACAATTTAACTTTAAACAATGAGCTTTGTGACATTTTGACCCAAGGGATGGAAGAGAGTTTAAGCAATGTGCATGTGACGTGAATTATATGTTGAAAAATGTTTTTGAGATGCCACATTTAGATAACTGTAAGTGGCCTTATACAGACCTGCATAGATTTGTCCAGGAAGATGATGGAAACAAATCATTCTCATTTACTTTATCACACCAGTGTCAAACCATTTAGATTTAATGCAATTAAAAGTCAATAATTAAAATATTCTAACAGAAAAAAGAAGCGAATAAGACTGTTGGTCTATTGTACTAATGGCAACGTCTTTGAAAAAGCTGTAATTTTGTAAAATTACAATTTTAAATTCTTTTAATGTTTATCTTAATTTAATCTTAACTTATATAATATAAACAGTTTTAGTGGCCTTGTATTTTTTTTGGAGGATGATGGAAACATCTTTCATTCACTTCAATAAAGCAGTGTCAAACATTTGAGATTTATTGCAGTTATGAGTAAATTATGAAATGAATTAAGCTGTAATTAAGTCTTGATTAAGTCTTAAAGCTATAAGACTACTAAAATTTCAATGAAAATCATTACATTTGTAACATTTACTTAATAATCACTGTTTTTCTTTATGTAACCATACATTTAACTTAATATGAGCTTAAAAAATAGACTTTATCAAACAATTTTCATGCGAAAGATTCCAGAGAAGCCATCATCAGATCAGTGTAAGTGGCCTTATATACATAGATTTGTCCTGGAGGATGATGGAAACAAATCATTCTCTTTGACTTTAAAGGGCTTTATGGATGTAAAAAGCTTTTTTTGAGTTAGGCAGATTAGATGAGCTCTCCGCTCCTCTTCATAATTGGCCTTTAGCTGAGAGGGGCGGTCAGGCCAGACAGTGGCAGCATAGGATAGTCACACTTCATTAAAGATAAGAGCTTTCACCCCGATGTTTAAGAAGGATTCTTAACTCACTGTGACCTCCCTGCTGGGTCGCGACCTGATCACACTCTGGAGTGTCCAGACCCTGTTTGAGCGGGCAAGTTCAAGAGGTCAGACTCCTGTTTGCAGGATGCAAGAGGATCTGGCGCGAGCCTGTCTGTTCGGTTGAAGTTTCTGAGATCACAAAGAAAGTTTTGTAGAAAACCAAGGTCGTATTCTTCAAAAACATACATAAATCTAATGACTGGAGTGCTATAAATCTTTCTCATACCATGAGAAAAAGATGAAAAGAGCATCTATGGTTTGAAAAAGATTGAAAAGAAGTCTGCTTTTGCTTCTTTATCATGCCACAGATTTCTTAGATTTTTAAATATCTGACAGTTTTTTTAAACAGAATAGAGTGGGTTCATTTTAAAGAAAATTGCAATTTTATCCCACCACAAGGATGTCAAAAGGGGTAATCAGGAACCCAGCAGGATCTTAATTTGGGTCAATAGATCTTGATATCAAAATGTAATTAAAATATTCATGAGCATGTCGCAATGAAAACATGCATTTGGGTTGATTTTATTCTGCTTATTTATTTATTTTTCTAAAAAAGAAATTTTTTTAAAACAAAGCTACCAGACAAAGCTGGATTGTTCTGTTGGGCAATTCTGGTAATAGAAGTTTAATGTTGCGCCAATATGCCAATATCTGCACTTAAAGGGTTAGTTCATTGAAAAATCATAATTATGTTATTAATAACTCACCCTCATGTTGTTCCAAACCCGTAAGACCTCCGTTTATCTTTGGGACACAGTTTAAGATATTTTAGATTTATTCCGAGAGCTCTCAGTCCCTCCATTGAAGCTGTGTGTACGGTCTACTGTCCATGTCCAGAAAGGTAAGAAAATCATCATCAAAGTTGTCCATGTGACATCAGAGGGTCAGTTAGAATTTTCTGAAGCATCGAAAATACATTTTGGTCCAAAAATAGCAAAAACTACGACTTTTTTCAGCATTGTCTTCTCTTCCGTGTCTGTTGTGAGAATTCAAAACAAAGCAGTTTGTCATATCTGGTTCGCAGTCGAATCATTCGATGTAACCGGATCTTTTTGAACCAGTTCACCAAATCGAACTGAATCATTTTTAACTGTTTGCATCTCGAGTACGCATTAATCCACAAATGACTTAAGCTGTTAACTTTTTTAATGTGGCTGACACTCCCTCTGAGTTCAAACAAACCAATATCCCGGAGTAATTCATTTACTCAAACAGTACACTGACTGAACTGCTGTGAAGAGAGAACTGAAGATGAACACCGAGCCGAGCCAGATAATGACTCGTTCACGAGTCAAGAACCGGTTGCATCGGTTTTCGGATCACCAGTAGTTCTTTGTGACAGTTCGATTCAACAAACTGGTTGAAGAAAATGGTTCACCGGTTCTTTTGCACTCTACGTAATGGCCTCATTGGCTATGATTGCCCTTGATTCAAGCCTTCGGTTTACCTGGGTTCATAAAATTAGCACAGAATCAGTTCAGAATCAATCACCAAAAGAATCAGTTCGGTTCAGACGCTCTGTGTGTCAGTCTGCTTCACGCTGAATTAGCTCCTCGGTTCTCGAATCGGACGCGTCTGACAGAAACGGTTCTTGACTCATGAACGAGTCATTATCTGGCTCGGCTCGGTGTTCATCTCTCTATTCACAGCAGTTCAGTCAGTGTACTGTTTGAGTAAATGAATTACTCGGGGATATTGGTTTGTTTTAACTCAGAGGGTGTCTTAAGTTAACAGCTTAAGTCATTTGTGGATTAACGCGTATTGGAGATGCGAACTGTTTAAAACGATTCAGTTCGATTTGGTGAACTGGTTTAAAAAGATCCGTTTACGTCGAATGATTCGTTCGCGAACCGGATATCATTGAACTGTTGTGTTTTGAACTCTCTCTCACAACAGACACGGAAGAGAAGACAATGCCGAATAAAGTCGTAGTTTTTGATTTTTTTGGACCAAAATGTATTTTCAATGCTTCAAAATATTCTAACTGAGCCTCTGATGTCACATGGACTACTTTGATGATGTTTTTCTTACCTTTCTGGACATGGACAGTATACCGTACACACAGCTTCAATGGAGGGACTGAGAGCTCTCGGACTAAATCTAAAATATCTTAAACTGTGTTCCAAAGATAAACGGAGGTCTTACGGGTTTGGAGCAACATGAGGGTGAGTTATTAATAACATAATTAGGATTTTTCGATGAACTAACCCTTTAATGTCTTTGCACATTTTGAAAATTATTAGTGCAGGGCATTGCCTTCCTGACTTTTTAAGCAATATTGGATTCTGCTGGTCTTATAGCCCAAACAAGCTACTTTTCCATTGCTCACTCTAAACATGGTCTAAAGAAGCACCCTGACATTCCATATAGATTTATACATATTAACCTAGATTCATTTGAAATATCTTTGTATTTAAATGACAAAGACAGGTGACACGTCTGCTTTTAGGTGATAAGGCATTTTGGCAGTGCGGAGGACTATCTTTTCAACTGCTGTTTACCAAGAAGTGTCTAAAATGTCTGCAGCTTGCCTTGATCAGCCCCCACATTCCTGTTCTCCTTAAGGAGTCCCCTCAAACACGAGGGGTTCTTCTCCACTACTCCAATCCATCTCTGAAATCCAGCAGGCCTCCTACTGCGCCTCCTCTAAAGCCTGTCAGAGGGGGTGTCTCCAGCTAGCTGCATGTGCTTGCAGGCATGTAAGTGTATACTTCTGCCTTCAATATAAACTCTGTTTGCTTAGGAATTGCAACATCTACTTTTTTTTTAACTGCACATGCTCCAAAACAATGTGAACGTGAGAAATGATGCATGTTGCAACATGGCAATGGCTTCACTTTCATAGAGAAGTCTGCAATACTTTTGTGAGCAAACTTGTAGTTTGACTCAAATTCATGGTGGATTAAGAAACAGGTAAAAAAAAAAGAAAAGAAAAAAGGGATAGACTTACTCTGAAGTAGCCATCCTGTTGCTCAAACATTAGAGCATGATGCCAGCCAGGGTCATGGGTTCAATTCTCATAACCCCATTTTTCAAAACGCTCATAAATCATACATAATGATTTTTATTTTTGAGAAAGTAAAAATGCACAAAGTTTCCTGTGAGGGTTAGGGTTAGGTGTAGGGTTGGTGAAGGGTGATAGAATATACAGTTTCTACAGTATAAAAACCATTACGCCTATGGGATGTCCCCACTTTTCACAAAAAAATTTTTTTATGTGTATGTGTATGTGTATATATATATATATATATATATATATATATATATATAATTTAAATATTATTAGCTTCTATTTTAAATCAATTTAATAATTTGATTTTGTTTTATATTTTCTATTTACATTTTATTTAAATAGCAGTCTTTCTATTTTTTATGTCTATATAGTTTTTATTTTAAAAAATTCAGTTTTAGTTACCAAATGAAATATAATTTTATTTTATTGCACTTAACGTTTATTTCAAGTAATGAAAATGCATTTTTAGGGTTTTATATAACTGTAATAACTTTATTAAATTTAAAGTATTAAATTCAAATTATAGCTAGAAAAAGCTCGGTTTGAACCATTGGATGGGGTGGCCATGCAAAGTTCAGTTTGAGTACATTATTTAGTTTTTGAAATAGTTATCAGCTCAATCTTGCTTCTGTAATACTTGCATTCTTCCTTGAGTGTGTGTGTGTGATCTCTGTGCATTTTCATGTGCCTCATTCCTCATAGAGAGAGAAACTGTGAAGTTAAACAAGCAGCAACCCTGTCCACACACCCAGCTCCTAACACACTTTCACTCTCTTCGTCTGATAAAATAATTCAGCTTGGGAAGCAATAACACATTGTGATAATTCTCAGCAGATGTGAGCATGCCATAGCAAGTTAACAAGAGTCTGTGGGGAGTGTGGACATTGTGAAGGAGAGAGGAAGAGGCCTACCAAGCTGCGGTTGTGTACCGGGTTCCCCAGTGCTTCTTAAACCTGGCAGCAAAGACTGGAGCTCATCCATTGTCTATATACACATTCGCCTCAGATCCAGCACAGGTTCCTCAAATTTATGAAAGACTGAAGATTCCTGGAGTTGAGAAAATGACCGCAAAACACAAAGCCATAATAGCCTGTTCTAGTTCTGGTTTCTTTTGCCCATTGCTTTTGCTATTAAGAAAGGTGCTTCAAGTATCAAGTATCACACTTGATTTTTTAAGTGCTGTTTTTAGAAAATGTTTCCATTGCAAGCAGGATGTAATACCGATTTGCACCATATTTTGTGACAGTTAACCTATATCGCCTGCCAGTGGACATGCATTCATTTACACTATATTCTATCCAATAAGATTGTCAAAGAAGATCGCACATGTGATCTTGCTTTATTTCAGCATTTGAAAATTTTAACAATTAGGACTAACGCATAAATAATCCACAGTTGTTTAAAAGCTTTATTTCGATGAATTAGGTAGTTCTGGTGGCTATACTTTATTTTATTGTCATGAGTTGCATCCTAGAAATATATATATATTTTTTACATTGTTTTTTTGTTTTTTTTTGTTTGTTTTTTTAGATTCATTTGGGCCTGTTTTCAATTGTCTTTCCACTTTACGTGATAGTGAGCTTCTGAAACGAGTTCATCCACTCTTTAGACAACGATGTTTTTGAAATGTTTAGATTATTGCAAAAATCTTCATACTCGTTTGTAAACGTATAACTTTTTTCTTTTCAGTTTAAGCCAATATTCCGGAATGGTATGTTTAAATAAATAACATTACAAATAGAGATTTGTAATGTTAAAGATAAAGCTAAAATATATCCTCTAAATAATCCACTCAAGGATTGCATATCAATTATCCACGCTCAGCTCTACCGGATATTAACTTTAAAGTTTCATGTTTTCATAGCATTATCCATGACATCACAAAATCTGAGCATTTTTACCGGCATGTCACTGCTTTTACTTTTTCTAACTGTATTACAAACGAACTAAAATCTTCATAGATAGCAGTGTCAAACATTGCAGCTACAACGTTTTTCTGTGATCATATTTCGTTATATGATGTCAAACAATGACTTTATGCGCTTTGGAGAGTTAAATAGCAACGCTGTAACAATATCATACAAGAAGAGATAAATGCCAATAAGTAGCCTAGTTGTGTCATTTGTGAAAAGTTAACTTTTCTCTATCCAAATCCTGGAGTTTTGTTTTACAGTCATCAGTATGCTGCACCTAATCAGCAGTGCGTCTCTGACCCGCGCGCAGCTCACCAGACCCGGACACTGCGGGTCAGAGCTCCGCTGCTGGGCACCAGGTCCTTCCTTACCGGCGCATCTGCATGTGAAATCGCCATTTCACCCCGCCACACTCCCTAATTGTTGTAAAAAATTATTTGTGAAATTGCTTTCCACCAGGAGTGTTCGCCACAGCAATTTCCACACAATCTCAGCGCGCGGCGGTCCCACAGAGCTGAACACACGCACAGCCATTCAACCTAAAGAATCTGGAGGATTTTGATCATATGTGCTGTTAAAAGACTCAGATCTCACGGGAAAACAGGTGAAGCGACTTACACTACAAATGAAGCTTTAATTAAGGGTTTTCTGACCATAAAGAACATGTTATTCTCACGCTCTTTAGAAAAAGCATTTTTTCTGGTGTTTTAAAGTGCCTAGAAACTAAAACACTGATCTGAAGTACCTTCTGAACATTAACTTTTGGAATCTCTATAGAACCATACATTCCGCTCAAGAAAATGTTATTCTTGCTATGGGAACTGGGTTATTTGCTGAATCTAAGCTTCTAAAAAGACCGACCTTTATTATGTGCGTTATTATTATCATTTAGTAATGCTACTATGACATTTTCTTTAACTAAACCCTGTCACGTGTTGATGATTAATTTCCACATTGAATATGTCAAATGTTTCAGCCAAAATTTCCTCAGTTTTTGTGTATAATCATGACTCTCTTTGATCTCAATCTCAGGTAGGTGTGCAGCTTTGGATACACTCTTACTCTTGTTCCTTCTGTTCTTTCTTCACTCAAACATAGCAAAATGACCAGATCCTTTAAGTTTTTATTCATGACACAACACGGTAAATTGAAGGATTTCCGTCATGTTTCTCTGTATTTATGCACACAAAAATTACCTGACTAATTTAATGATGATAAACAATTATACACCACGAATCTAAAACAAAAATGTAAGTTATGGAATATGCACAAAGTCAAGTTGAAATACACGATTACAATCCTTTAAAAAAAACATAATAAAAATGTTTCAATTGAACGTGTTTAACACAGAATTCCCTTCCCACTTCAATGAATTAATGTTATTTATTTTTAATTAATTTTTAGCCTTTTTTGGCTCATATTAAAATTAGTATTATATTATATTATATTATATTATATTATATTATATTATATTATATTATATTATATTATATTATATTATATTATATTATATTATATTATATTATATTATATTATATTATATTATATTATAAAGAGAAATGCCAACGTTATTTATTCCTATAGTCCAGAGATTGTCCAAAGCATTAAACTGACGTTTCAGTTCAAGTGAGAGATGAATGAAAACTCTTTGTAACATTTTCTGTGTTGACTTAGAGAGAATGGGAGGGTGGTGTATGTGTGTGTTTTCGGCAAAGTTCCTCAGGATTGGACGGCAGGTCTTGGGCATTACCCTTTCTCTCCACGACGAATAAAAGAGTGCTGGAGAGCCTATCGTTACGCGCGCTTCCTCCTCCCACTGTGTGCGGCAAAGTTGGCCACTTAAACTCCTCTCCGGCAGCTAACAGGAGCTGTAATCAAAACTAGCAGAACCTCACTAATATTTTCTCACAGTTGCTTCAGAGCACATTTCATGCTTTACTCGACTCATTCTGCTGTTGGTTTTTGGTATCCACTGTAAGAACTTTTTCTTCTGCACACGGGGCATTGTGCTCTGGTGCGTATCTATGTGTTTGGATTTCTTTTTAGATTCTTTTGGACTTGTTACAGTTTCCACGGCACAAGCAACACTGGAGCTTTCTCTGTGATTGATTACTTTAAATTGTTAGCGAGAGTTTAAATTGTTTGGGAGTAGCTGGAATGGCTACTTTCCCAGGAACAGTTCCTCGAATGATGCGGCCAGCACCAGGCCAGAACTACCCACGAACCGGATTCCCATTAGAAGGTACAGAGACTTGTGCTTTTCTTATTATTATTATTCTTAAAAACATCATTTTATCACATATTTGTAAATTAATTTGTACTTGATGAAAAACAAAACAAAAAAACATTTTGGATATGCTGTCAAACGTGATAACGAAAAGAAAATAATTTAATAACTAAGTTATATGACCGGACAAAAACTTTTAAAAATAGAAAAGACTGTTTTATAATATTTGTGAAATTTTAATAATTGACAATAAACATTCTTTTAAAACCTTACAGCCTCAGGAGTAAAATGTTCTGAACTTGGTGTTTGCGTGCGCCGCTCGCGCTTTAAATGGAGAACTCTTTCCTAGATCGAGTGAATTCGTGCTTAAGAGCATTTTGACGAAAGCCTACCAACCCACGAATCCTGCAATCTGTGGGATTTGCTGAAGTATCTCGCAGCAGTGAAGGGAAATAAAACACACAGCTGAGAGCTGGCTCAAAGCATCACACTAATATTTGTGTTGCATGACTGGGAATAATCGAGGTTTAAAGAGGCACGTCTTTAGTGCCTCTTGAATGGCAATTAGTGTCCTCAAGTGTTACATCCTCAACACATCAGATAGACTGATAGTATAGAAGGATACAGGAAAGAAAATGTGTGAGGATGAGCTTTTTGGATTGATTCTCCTTAATGCTTTGATTAATCATTATTCGAATCTTCCAGTAGCTAAACACGAATAGTTTCCAAATCTTCCCTACATATCACGAGATAAATTATGCGATCTGATATGATTAATTAGAATGACAGCATGTAGATGTTTTGTGATAAATCCTGTAGAAAGCCTGGAGGACTCACTTACAGAATTTACCCCTCAAAACTCAATGACATCAAATTAAACACAAGTGAAGCGCACTTTACATTGTGTATTATCTTACATGCATAAAACTAGTGCGTAATCCCAAGGTGTTCAACCAAATTAATACGAAATATAATCCTATAGTTGACATGGGTGTTTAATCTCTGTCTGGTATGATAATGTTTCTTTTCTTCAATTTTTTTGGCCTGAATGTTTTTACAGTCTCGACGCCTCTTGGTCAAGGTCGAGTGAACCAGCTCGGTGGAGTTTTCATCAACGGAAGGCCTCTGCCAAATCATATTCGACACAAAATAGTGGAAATGGCCCATCACGGCATTCGACCCTGTGTGATCTCCAGACAGCTGCGGGTCTCACACGGCTGCGTGTCCAAAATCCTCTGTCGGTATCAGGAGACCGGCTCCATTCGTCCGGGGGCGATCGGTGGAAGTAAACCGAGGGTGAGTGGACGATTCCAGCTGCATGCTGTCGGTATTAAAGCCATGTTTAGATTTATAAACATCGTAACGGGGAGTTTATGAATAATTAATATTTTACAAAAAAAAATAAAAAATCTTAAATCTGTTTGGAATTTATAGTCAACAAAATGTCGTTTCTTGTGCTTTTTTCCCCTACACGTGTTTTTTTTTTTTTTTTTTTTTTTTTTTTTATACACAAAAGCAAGTTGCAACACCCGATGTTGAAAAGAGAATCGAGGAATACAAACGCGAGAATCCAGGGATGTTCAGCTGGGAAATCCGGGATAAATTGCTGAAGGACGGGGTGTGTGACAGAGGCACGGCTCCTTCAGGTGAGGCCTCTTCCGGTAAGCACCATTTCTTTCTTATTGACATAGAGAGGACGTTACGCGCTTCACAGCGTCTGCTTAAACATGGAAAAAAATATTTTGGAGTTTTAGAACTGACCTAAATTTAGATCTCTATCAAATATTACATTCACAATCACTTTAATGTTTATTGATATATTGGGTTAATACAGTGATTGTTGTCTCTCTTTATAGTTAGCTCCATTAGTCGGGTTTTGAGAACTCGTTTTGGCAAGAAAGATGACGATGACGAGTGTGATAAAAAAGATGAAGACGGAGAAAAGAAAACCAAGCACAGCATCGATGGGATTCTCGGGGATAAAGGTCAGACGCCGTTATATTTCCGATTGTGTGAGAATAGATGCGAGGAAACGTGCTGCGTAAAAGTTGTGCATTATAACTCAAACTCTGATGGAAGATGTTTTTGAGGTGTGGGTTACTTGTACTGACAGAACGTGATGGACTGGTGCTGTAGCCTAATTGCTGCTGTTGTTGAAGTTGATATTTCATGAGCCAATTATTTGAAAGAAACAGACGCTTCAGTCCTTCATTCTCGCCAGGGGGGATCTTTGCGCCCCCTTGGTAAAAAAAAAAAAGGCACAAATAGCTCTCATTATTCATGCTGCTAGTTGTTCAGTACTTACTCAATTATTTATGTGAGCCCTGACGTCAGGTATTTAGCCGGGTAAATTAATTTGTGTGGCACATTCCATTTCCCTTGCGTTTTAACGACCCCCTAAACGACAACTGACAGGTTGACCCATTTGGGAACCTATGTCAGTTCAAACAACTACGAGACACGTGGACCCCGTGGATGTGACTTTATTTTGGCAAAGTTTATACGAATTATTATTATTATTAAGATCGTTCGATAAATGATCATTTGAAAATGTTTGAATTAAATTGTATAAAGATAGAAATATATTATCGGTTTATATATTGTGAAAGAAATTATATATATATTTTTTTACATCATTTGTATTTTATTTTAGGACATGTATTTATATTATCCATAATAGTCTGTAATTAAACATTATCGTACTATTATAACTCGAAATATAATATTATAATTCGAAACGGTTATATTTCTATTTCTGTTCTTTCAATAATGCAAAATAGATATATGTTTTATTTTAGATTTATGGCGGGTGACAATACGTTTTTGCCTTTTTTAAACGCTGTTATGAACAATCTCGTTTTAATCTTTTGTAACCTTTAGACTGAAATACAAAAGGAAGGGCTCTGGAGTCGGGCAGCAAAAAGGGTAACTGGACCGGTAACCCCCATTCAAAGATCCCAGAAAAGAGGGGAAAACTTTGTACAAAGGGTAGCAAAAAAAAAAAAAGAAAAAAGGGAGATAAATTATTCAGTGCTCCCTGCTGCTGGATAGTTTTGTAATATGAAGGAGCATTTACAATTGTAAGCTCAACATTTCATGGTGCAAAACGGCGCCTTTTGTGCGGGTTTAGTTGTGCGTAACTGCGCAGTTGGTTTCAGACAATGTAAAGATATATATATATATATAGAATTGGTATAATGATAATTTGAGATGGATGAATCAATCATTGTGCTAAATAAAATTATCCATAGTATTATTTATGTTTTCTCCAAATTATATGATCTAAATTATGCCAAAGTTATACACTCAGATTACCTCCCTCATAATTAATTTTACGTGCATTATACACGGGCCAAAACTGATATTCGTTATTAAAGAAATGCAAGAAAAACAATCTTTCTGTTGCTGTCCACTTGTGGTTGTTAATTTGTTGGGAATGTTGTGAGTGCGTCATCTCTGGGTTAATTATTCCATAAATCTGTCATTTATGGTGTCTCATCTTCACTGAATTCAGTGTTAAATTCTTTGAAGGGATTCTTTAAGTTTACCATCCGGATAACATTTAATGATGTTAAGACTTATTAGAGCTGCTGTGTGTTGAATGGGCGTCTGTGTTGCTGAGGAGTGTAATAGCTCGGAGGCACCATAAGAAACACACTGATCCTCCAGCAGCTCTCGCGCCGGGGTTTCGCGCACAAACGTAATGTAGAAGAGCTTTTAAGCCCTGATTAAACTGAGCCCCTTTATTTCTTTTCACTTTCATCTCTAAACGGCTCACAGTGACTCGCCCAGGGCGTAAATTCATGAGATTTGGAGTTTATTACATGATATTTATTTATTTATTTATTTATTGGTAAATTGATTACTATGCAGTTAATCAAAAAAGGCTGACCTAATATTTTTATTGACTTGTTTTGGCATACATAATGCAAATGTATTTATTTATTTATTGCTTGCGTGCAAGGGGTTAAATTGACCTTTTTGACACTAGTTAATTAATTAAATAAGTCAGACCTCAGGTTTGGTTGACTTGTTTTGGCATAAATGGTTTTGGTCTTAAAATATATTAGACTTCATATGTATTTTTTTTTTTCTAGCCATATAGCCATAACATATTTATTTATTTATTTATTTATTATGCAGTCGACTGTTTATTTAATAAAAATGTCAGACCTCAGTTTTTTATTGACTTTCTTTTGGCATACAAAACGTATGTATTTATTTATTTATTTATTTATTTATTTGTGGCATGTGTTTATTTGGTCGACTGATTACACAGTTAGAATCTGGTAGATTGTTATGTATTTGTTTGTCGATTTATGACATACACAAACGTCATAAACGTTGTCTGTGTCTCCTACGCCCTGAGCAGATCCCCAAGTGCCTAACCTTAATAGCCTTAAATATGATTTCCGCATTTGGTTGAGTGGCCATTACAATAATAATAATCTTGTGCACCTGCCGTCCTCGTTACGGAAATAAAACATATGATGAGCGACAGCAGAGTTAGCACAAACCTGCCAAACTTAATTAGTCTTTAATGGTTCCCAGCCCCGCGTCTGACAGCTCACCTGGTGCTCTGTTTGTCTGGAGGAGCATCAGTGAAACGCGACCACGCGTCCATTTGTGAGAGTGGCACTGGACACTTCAGCAAATCTCTGGATTACCTGAGCTTTTCAGACCAATCAAACAGACTTCAATCGGGGCTTTGAGAGTGTTGTTATGGGATAATAATAATAAAAAATAAAATAAAATAAAATAAATAAAAAACCAGTAGGCGAGACGGATGTGAGCGATGCGCATTCTCGGTTTTACTGTACACAGGACCTCAGTGATATTTAAAAGAAAGCATAAATATATACTTCTATAATGGATCATTTAACCTCTGATATAGCATATTCATATAATTGTTGTCGCCCTGGACGCGCAGCATGAATTTTCGCTCTTGCTTCACATTTATATGAAAATAAAGCAGATACTTTCGAGCCTAAAGCCGGACTGAAAGAGAATCATAGGGAGATATTTAAAAGAAATCCATCTGAAATAGAATATGTTACAGGGACACACACACACACACACACACACACACACACACACACACACAAATACAGAGGAAGATTAAGTGAAAGTAAGGGGAAGTTATTTAGCTATTAATATTTTTTTCTCCTCAGGCGTCGAGAGTGTCTCCATCTGCACTTTCTTGCAGCTATTTTGGCTGGGCTGAAATTGTGGGAGACACAAATGTTGGGCAGAGATAACATAACCATCAGAGTGTGGACCATCACTGCATTAAACACGGATTAACCTCTTCTCTCCCGTCACCCTGTCTCAACACAACTCTAGAATGTGACTGGCGAGGGATTTTCTGAGTGTATAGAGTCCAGGGTTTTATCCATGAACACAAACACAACACTATATAGACCAAATAAATAAATATATTATTATTATTATTATTATTATTATTATTATTATTATTATTATTATTATTATGTATAATTGTTCTTTTTATGCTCTGTTGTTATCCATTTTTGTTGACAGGGATAATAAGTTGAACAGATAAGCTCTTAATAATGTTAAACTGCTGCTACTTATTATACAATTTTCGCCATTCCAGTGCTCTTTACTTAAAATCCGCATAAGGACCGTTTTAATTCCTGGAACCAATCAAATTTTACCGAACCAGATACCATGATTTGCATTCAAGCATTGATGATGGTGAAATTGTTTTTTTTGTTTTTTTCCAAGGCGTGCATTCATTAGTTCATTTATTGATTTATTTGTTTGTGTCATAATAACAACAATAATAATTGATATCCTGTAAAAAAAATAGCCTATATATTATGTGTTTCTATTTGTGTAAAATAAAAGAAGTTTTTTTGGTAGGCTAGTTTTTGGGAAGGGAACTGCTGGGAAGGTAACAAGCCCCCATGGCACGGCTGTATATTTAATGATAGGTGAGGAAGTGAACACTATTCATGATCCAGCTTATATTAGCTGTTGAATGGAACTGGCTATTTTAATAGCTTTTATAGACTAGTTTATAATAATGTCGTTTTTACACCGCGGATGACCTGTGACCTCGAGACAGGGCCTGAATTTGAAGGTCTGAGATTTGATGTGTTTCAGGCAAGTCTAAAAATAACCAAAACTGGTAAGGATGATGTGAATGAGGACTCGGGCAGTTAAGGGAAATTGAGGAGCTTATGATCTTTGATCCGTGAATGTCTTTCGCTTATCAGAAACACTTGAGACGACTGCAGTACAAAGCGACTTCATATTACTGCTTGACTATGTTCATTAAATGCGCTTTGCCATCTGGGGCAGTGTAAATCTCTGCACAGATGTTATGGAGAATATCATTCTCTTATATCTGAGAGAATTCTTGTAATAGTGCGGTTTCAACACTCCCCAGCTGTTAACAGAGCGCGCAGCAGACTTTTACGCACATAACGCTTTTATTATCTGCTCCCGCTAATAACCAGAGAGAATTTCATTTTTCAACCTTTAAAGGGCTTTGGAACCAAAATGTAATGCACGAATCACACATAATATATCTGCGTAGATGTGTGCTCGGTTCTTTGTGCGTAATTCCCTCTCCATGCGAGCAATGGATATTTGGTGCGTTCGTATCTGGTTAATGTTTGTAATGGGGGCTTAAATACACAATTGATTTTGACATGTAAATTGTCATTTCCGTTTTAGCCATTTGATTTGTGAAGGCGGGTCACACTTGACACACACAAGCTGTGATACAGGCCTCATTAAACTGTGTGTGTGTGTGTGTTGGGGGGGGGGCGTTAAATTTTAGAATTAAAATTTGTTCTTTTATTTGCTAAAATATTTTATTTTGTGGCAGCTGAATTGTAATTAATAACCCATGGATAGCAGTGTAAAAATAATTATTTAGCTATATGATGGAAACCGTGGTGTTTATGCCAAATGATGTATCAGAAGACATGGCTTCTGAGATTACAATTTAAGAACCTTATACCCACATCGATGGAAGGCAGGTTAGTTTTAGGATTATTATCCAGACATTTAATTTATATGTATGCCTTCGAGAATATAAAAGGGCGCAATAATTGTTCATTCATTATTTGTAGTCTGGATAGTTAATATTGCTATCTGTTCCGTTGTACTTTACGTATTTGTCTCCAATCCTTACGCACTCTTTTCCTGCGCGGGCGTGTGGATTTAACTAATGGAGCGTTTCAGTCCCGTTGGTCGGTGTTTTAGAGATCCGTTCAAGTGGCTTTCAAGGAACAATAGAGGATCCCGGGACGCGGTAAATGGCAGTGACCGGTAACCTCTCTCACACTCGGGCAGGTCATCGCGCTTCACTAAACACAGTTTATAGAGCTGAGAAAGTCATTTCAGCAACAAGTGATTCGCAGAATTTATAGAATTATATATCCGAAACTCAAATCGCCCTGATCGAACATTTGCTGGAATTACTAATATTGAATATTTTTTTATAGGTTACATTTAAATGCAGAAGCAGCAATGTAGCATACACAAACATGAAATATCAAACTAAAACAAAACAAAGAATACAATTCTGTAATTGTATTTGTAACTACAGCAAATATTTTTTTATTATGTAACATTTTGTCCGTTCATTCGTAATATGTTGTTGTATTTTATTATTATTATCATAATTATGATTATTAGTATTAGTATACTATTTTTAATAAGCTGAGGGGGGCACATTGTGTTTGACTCGGAACTCAAAAGTTGACCAGGCTTTCAGAGACCGAAACGAACGCTTTGAACTTGTCAGATCTAATTAAACGCTTCCTTCACAAACAGACAAAAACGATTATGTATTTGATTGCATTTTCTCTCCTGTATTATTAATTTTATTCGTTATTTTGTTAACATATGCAGATATTTAAATTTAATATAGCCTATATGTTGTATTATTTAAAATTCGTTGCTTATTATTATTATTATTATTATTAATTTATATTATTCTTTATTTTTTAATCGGAGGACGAAAAGCGGAGCAGTCAGTAGTTTTGCACCTTGCATTTCATGGGCGCCCTGTTAATTTAGCAAGTTTGTGAATTTTTTGGAGTTGTTCCGGACCCCACAGGAGAGAAGGGGAGACCCAGCTTGCACTGTGGTGATGAAATTCATTAGAAAATACTTTTAGTTTTCCACACATTTTCAGAATGGATTAATGGCTTATAGCCAATACTGAAATGTATTGCCTTTTTGAAATTTGTCCTGCCTGTCTAACCGGTGTCACAGGAAGCACTTAGAAAAATGAACAAATAAATACACATTTCTTAAGTGTAAAGTGCATGCAGCCATGCACGAATGAAGCAGGTGATGGTTTATTAATCTTTTTTGTTTTTATAGGCTAATGCACTTTGATATGATCTCTATCCAAATATACCAAGTTCATTTGTAATGATATCTTTTTAAAAAAGAAGAAAAGTCTGCTCTTTGTGCATTGTGAACATATATTTACTCTCTGTTTGTATTCTCACACTTTGTGTGCGTTTGAATGTGTGTTTTTCTCTTTTGGAATAAGATATGAAGTGATGCTCGGATCATCCTCTCACTTTTGAATGGAAGAGAAATCAATTGTCCCCTTCCCCTTTATGGAAAGCATTTTGTTCTTTTAATTGAATGCTGCCTTTTTTTCTTGTGTTGGGCCTAGACTCCTCTGAAGTCTAACAGCCTTCTCTTTCCATTGTCAGAGAAACCGCTCCTAAAAAGGAAAAAAAGAAAGAAAAGAGCAGAAGAAAATAGAACTCTGTTATTTTCTGTCTTGAGATTCAGTGCACAGGCTATTCAGGCCAGTTGATGAACTCCTTCAAAAAGTTTATTAAGGGTATGAAAACAATGTGAACTAAAGCCTTTGGGCTCGCGGGCAGACAGTTTATAAACTAGCGGCCATTGTGCCTCGAAGGCAGATGCATGAATACTTTTGAATGGGGGCTTCAAACTGACACGATGGGGCTGGACAGCAGCCTGTTTAGTGAAGAGGGCTTGTGGAAGAGACAGGCTCAGTGTGTTGTCTGCATTAATGTACATCTGTAGGGACTGGGGGTGAATCCCCACTCCAGCACACTGAGATGGAGAGCCAGCGAGAGCTGCTTTTGCTTGGGTCCCTTTGGGAATTTGTGCTGTGCTAACTTTACGTTTACTCAGGAGAGTAAAATCAGCCAGCTTAAATATTATAGATGTTTTCTGTGTAGATGCATGGGAATGAACGCTGATGTGACGATGGCACTACAAAGAACGTTATACGTGAGGTGGGATCTGAGACTTCAAGTGGAAATGCATCTATTTTGCATAATTTTCTAGTATTATATGACAAAACTGATGATCATGTTCTTGGAAAAATTGACAAATAAGTACAGATTCCTCAATCAGAATACATTTCAAAGTGATTTTAATAGATTCAAATCTTTTATAGTTATGGTGCATCAATATCTGTGAACGAATGTGAGGTCCAAAAGACTGAGACTACTAGTGAAAATGCATCCATTACGCATTATATTCTAATTCAATCATATTTTTATATTATATTGCAGAATTTCTTAGTGTTTGACAAAACCTCAGCAAATGAGTACAAATTCATGATACTGTAAAGAAAGTTATATATGAGGTGAGGTCCAAAGGTCTGATTACTTGCATCCAATTTGCATTATCTTCTAAATATTTTTACAATGTTTATATTGCAGAATGTCTTAGTATTCGCTATGACAATACGCACATCATGACAAAACCTGATAAATTATGTTCTTGAGCATGATTCCAAATTACATCTTGTGCCTTAATTAAAGAAAATCAGTCCGTATATACAAAGTCACATGTTACTCATTTGCTTATTTAATTAAAGATTTGTAAATAGTGCAGAAAGTTAAATGTCATGTGCTTATCTAGGTTTCAATGAAACCAGCATTTAAAGGTGGCCTCAGATTTTTGTACCTGTCTGAATATTGATGTCACATAGCTTTATTAGTCACATTTATTAATGTTGTCACGTTTCCAAGCCTGCAATATGAAATAATGGATACAAAATAGCCTTCCAAACTCTTTTTCAACTTTTATTCCATTACCGAACATTACAGTAACGTGTGTGGTTGGTGCCCATAAAGTATTTGTAATCGTCCTGAAGAGATCCCGTTTTTCGAGGTGATTTGCATCAAGCTGCAGCAGGCACAAACAATCCTCACTCCTCTGGCAAGTGTCAACATTAGCAACACAATTGGCTCTTGGAGCCTCACTGTAGAGAGACGGCTAACTTTAACTGTGTGAGATGCCATGAAAAGAGGGCCATGAAGAGGTTGTGGAGGGGAGGAGGGAGATTATACTTTGAGACAGCTATTAGTGGGGATGAGGCTTTTCTAAACAAACAGCGGAGAGAAAGAAACCCAAGAAAAGATCAATAGTGTGTTAGTTTTGTAGGCTAAGCCATGATGGATCTGAAGTACCCATTTTTTCTTTTGTATTATTATTATAATTTTTTTTCATTCTTCTTAGAGATATTTTTCTTGATGTTATAGGTATTGGCAATCCAATTTGGGTCCAATAAGAGGCGTTTTGTGAAATTCGGCTGATTATTTGAACATTATTTGTGTTGCATGTGTATTTCTGACACATGTAGGGTGAATAAATTGTTGGAAAGGGTTTTTATTTATTTATTTATTTCAGATTTTGGGCTCAGAAGCCTTCTCAGTTAACTTTGTTTTGTTAAAATATACAGAAAGAAGTCAATCACTGGCACACAGTTAGAACGCTATAAAATTAATGTGAATAGCAGCTCAGATCATTGACTCACTGAGAAATGAGTTCATACTGAATTTTCTGGTAGAATCTGAGAAGCTGGAGACACAAGTAAAGGTCTCCATTATGGTTTTTACATATAATCTCATTGCTGTCTAGGTTTAAAAAATATGATATCATCTATCTACATCATCTGACTGTAATGTCTTTTTTCTGCAGTACAGGACTTTTTGAAAACTTGGACAGTTTCCATAATCGTAGGCAGTATTCATTCTCGTTCATGTGTCAAGATGGTGTCTGCAGGTCTTCTCTATCTTCTGATGAAGGTTTTGCTCAAAGGCAGGAGGAGACATTAGTAAAGGAATGACTTGACATCAGGGTTGCATTTTTTTTTGTAAGTGCTTCTGTTGACAAGAAAAACAAGCTTTCCAAAAGTCATTTATCTATCTTTCTATCTGTGCTCGTCTGGTAGATCTTGACAGTGCCATTGGAAAGGACAAGAGCGCTCTATAGTAGTTCCCATGGGGCTTTGACTCAATGTTTTTCCTAGAGCGAAAGCAATTTTGCTTTAATTGGTTGTTTTAGACTCCTTTCTTGTCACACACTCAGGATAGCTCTCCAAAAACAAATAGAAAGGAAAAGTGTCTCTTGTTTTCTCCAGGGTTTTATGTGAAGCACATCGTCCAAAGTGAGGATTTTGATTGAATTGTCTGGTTTCTGCTTTAAATATCTATTTCAACACAGATAAAACAGATGAATCCATTCACATTTAGTCTTGAGAAAAAAAAAATAATTTTCTCTTTTTTTCGTAATTGGCTCTATTTTTATTCAATTTTCAAAACTGCTAATTGGAATAGTCTGTTTATCAGTTGGTGAAAACATGACTTCATGCACAATGCAGACCTTATAATTTCACTCACTGCATTAAGTTTTCAGTGCACTTAAAGTCTTTTTTAATTTGCTGCATTGTTAAAATAAAGACCCAACAGTGAATGTTTGGTCTATTTTACTCATACTATATAAAGAGTAGAATTTGGATTGCAAATACGTGTGTAAAAGTGGTAGATATATGGCATTTATAATTCATCAGTAAAATCCTACAATCATTGAAAATTCCTATTTAAATAGTAAACAGCGATTTTGTAACTAAGTGACTAAGATACAACTAGAATGCCTAAACATCTTTTCACCCATCCTCCATCTGTCATCGTCATATCATTTTTACCCTTGTAAACAAAGCAGTATTTTTTAAAGATAGGCTAGTTTGGCTTTGTTTTGATTGGATCTGGTGTCTCCTAAGATCTGTGTGGTCTATTATATTTGTGGTATATTTATTTTTAACCACTGCTTAGGAAAACATTCAGCACATTATGATTCCTTGACTGATAAATCAGAAGGGATTCGCTTGAAATGCATGCCATATTCAGTGACAGACATAACATCGGAGTTTCTGTTTTCTTCACAACCCATGTTTAAAGAAAACACAGGATCATAACAAAGCTAAATGTCTAAATGTTAAATGTCCCGTTTCTTCCTGCCTGCCATAGATGTTAAAGTTTTTGACAGTTGGCACAGACACCGTCGGATTATTGTCATCCTCCGTTACACCAAGGCGTGTTAGAAAGTACAGCAAGCATTCTCACTAATTTTATTACAATGGAGAAAATAACACACATAATGTGCAACACTAATTAAGTTTAGAGCCGCGTGCCCAGTCGGAGAGCTGATGAATTAGAGCCATTCACACCATGCTCGACTGCTTTAAAATCACCATTAGCCCATGCTACTTATGGCCATAACATCACCCATTTTATGCCTTTGACCTGCTTTGCAAATGGATTCTTCATTATTTTCGTGTATGTAACGTGTGGCCGCTCATTTCTAAGGCTGTACAGAAAGACAATAAACACGTTCACAGAGTGTTGCAAATCAGAAATGTGTTTCGTCTTTCCACCAAGTTAAAAAATATGCAGTCGTTAACCGGTGAGCTTAGAGAGACAGCGAGCAGTGGAAAGCGAGCAATCCCTGTAACATCAAAGGAAAAAGCAGAGCCTTCCATTTTTAACTAATGGGTTTATTTAAGGCGTCCCCTGTCAGACCCTCCCTAGGGAAATGTACACTCTCATTTGAAATGCCCTTACGGTCCAAAGACACAATATAGAGTGCTGATCTCTGACTTTACCATCAGCTGCTGTGAGCGCGAGCTAATGTAAACTCAGAAAACAGGAAATATTAAAGACTTCCTAATGTCTTGAAGAATGTCTCAGGAATTCCATGTAGTGTCTACTGAATCAAAAGAGGTATGACTCTATAGTTAGGGACTGATGTTTTTTTTTTATAGTTTTCAATCTTTGTTTCTGACAAATGAGATCTTTTCAATATCTCGTATTAGTAATTAGAAATTGTATTTCAGATGGAAATGTGGGAAAAAAAATCTGATTTTTCACTGTGCTCTCCTGCTTCTCATATGGTGCTAGGAAAAAGACTTGATTCTGCAATTAAAATGTGAGAGATCTCAATATGAACATTCCTCGTTCAGTCCTTCTGAACTCTGTACTTTTCTTATTTCTAATCAGTTTTCCCGTTTTTTTTTTTTTTTTTGTAGAATTTCAGGAGGAATAGGAATAATTTTAAGGTACATACGCTCTTAAAAATAAAGGTTGTTCACTAGCATTGATAAATCCATGAATCCATCTAACTTTTCAATGCACAAAAGGTTAATATTATTGAAAATGGTTCTTTATATTTCTAAAATATTCTTTATGCTAAGAAAATAAGTGTTATTTTCCGAATGGTTCAAAATGGTTCTTCTAACCCCACTTTTGGAAACATTTCTTTTTAAGAATGTAGAAGAAGCGTAGCAGTGCATCTCCAGCAGATCTCCTGTACATCTTCTGGGCTTTGAAAGAGCAAGCAATGGGTCATCCATGCAAGTTTTGTACCTTCTAGTACTCTGATAAGCCACGAACAGCATCTTTTGATAAGGAAAACCCAGCAGTCGGTTTAGAAATAAAATAAAAAAATCCCAGAATGGTGCCCCAAAAAGTATGGCGATAACCCCCTTCCAGAACGAACTCACACTGAGTTTTGTCTGTACTATATAACCACTTTATGATGAAAGAATTATATGCCTTGACTCCAGAGCCGTCCTTCAGGCACATATCTCAATTCTTGAGTGCATTCCGTCTCCTACCTAAACTTCTTCCTTTTACAGTCTGGATAAAATAAACAGGCGCTTCTTAGCTCAGAGGTAGTATTTGATTTCTTGCATTGCTTTTTCCTTTCAAGCCTTCTGAAGGGGCTTCTGCACTATTGGCACAGACCCCTTGGGTTCCCTTTTTGCTTTGTGGTCCTTCTTAATTTCATTACTTTAGCTGTGACCTTAATTAGCAGGGACTCAACCCCAGGAAACGAAATCCCATTTTGGCAAAAAAGGAAGGTTGTAGAAAACTAAGCCCTGCTCCCTCGGAACAGAGGTAGGTAGGGTGACCCTCAAGAAAACGGCTCAGGGAGGCATCCTCCATTTCTCATTTCTCTTGCTCCCTATGGTAACAGGAATTCAAAAGGATTCTCTTTAAAATATTAAAGGATTAATGAAAAAAATCAAAATGCAATTTCAACATCAACCACTAAAGAAAGGTGGTCATTAAGGCAATATTTTAAAGAATTTATTCACCATTTTTTAAGGGGCTCAAAAAGTGTAAGACTCATTGTTTTAACCAACACAGTAAACGATTGCTAGTAAATTTTGCAAATAATTAAACGAAACAACAAATAGCACATTGAATTAAACATGAAATTTTGTGGAACTTTTTTTAACACTGCAATAATTTTTTTAATGACTTCTAAAATACTATTTTTAGAGTGTAGAAATTAACATTTTAGGATTTAAAAAAAAATTGTCATGTAAAATTAAGGGGAAAAATTTAAATTATTAATCAAATGTAAAAAAACATGGATAAAAATGTATCATGTGACTCCTCACTGAAATTTCTATGCTGACAATATGAATTGCAATGAAACTATAAATGTAAAAGAGTTACATACATACAAATACATACCTACCCAGTTTTGCAAACAATTCCAAAGAATCAACAAGTAACGCTTAAATTAGTTAAACATGAAATTTTGTAGAACTTCAAAATAAAATTTTCAAATAAATTTTGTAGCAATAGTTTTCTTGAAAAAAAAAAAGTTTTAGGATATTTACACATTTTTAAAACAAAAACACTAATTAAATGTCAGTTTGTAAAACTCCTCACTGAAATTCTATGAATGCTGATACAATGTGATGGAAAAAATTAATTTAAAAGAGCTGCAATTTTTCAATTGGTTTTGATCAGACTTTTGAACACTGCTGTATATTTATATCAATGTTTATGTAAAAAATCCCACCATTCAAGTCCTTCATGCTCTCATATTTCGGCACGCCTGTCCCCTGGCGCTGGGGCATAGGGAGTCAATATGTCAGCATTTATCGATACCCCACTGTGCTACGCAGGGTTGTCAGGGACCTATTCAGGCTCTAATGGCCCCCTGAGGTGCAGCGTCTATGCAGACTGAAAGCGCAAAGAGGCCCGGGGCCCAGCCTGTTGTTGGACGTTAGTCGTGTATTCCTATGGCCGCCCTGTGCCTTCACGCACATGACAAGAGCTATATAAGAACAACGCCTTTGCTGCTTCTTCTGCCCCTCTCTTAAACTGCTTTTTTCAAAATCTTCTTGAAAGAAAAAAGGTCTAATTGTTTGTTATGGGAGCCAAAGATTAGACCCTCCCCTCCTTTTGCACTTTTTTTTCCCTTTCGTCTGTTTTCTTTGGGCTCGTCTTTCTCTCCGGCGTTCTCGTCATTTCTAAAGGATGTGATTTTTATCCCAAATGTTGTGAAAAGGGAAGCAAAAGAAGAAAGATGCTGCGAGACTGCTTTTGACAATGGCAATGAACCACAAGAGACTGCTCAGCTACAGTGGAATCGTTGACTTCCATTGGTTACTTTGTATTAATATATACTTTCAACTCTTATTTGCAAATTTCCAAAACATAAAAAAACGGTTGCTGAGTTACGAGTTACAGTATGTTAGCATTTGGTTATGTTTGGTTTAGAGTCTTTTTGACTCAATAAGAAAATAGAGCAACATAATGTTTTTACATGCATGTTTTTGAGTAGTCAAATATTTGAAGCAAGCATGCAACTTAGACGTGTATATATGCTGGATGAGGTTGACCTACATTATCTAGGTCCGTTATTCTGACTTGCACAGATTTCAGTCAGACTAATGCATCTGCATGACATTTTCAGACACTTTCTTGCTTTATTCTGACTGAAAGATGACATCAACCAGCATTGTTTCTCTTCAGTTTTGTCTGGAGAGCAAATGTAGACTTTTGTGAACATCTTCTGCTTTTCAGATGCTTCTCCTGAATAAAAGTCTCTTGTAAACTGGCATTTCAGAGGAGATCTTAACAATGCAGTTCAAATTTTCCAAAATGTGATGGTAAAAGGTCAGAGATGAACACTTCTCGTTACTTTTTGAGGCCAAATGATCTTAGCCGCTTTCCAGATTCATTTTAGAGCACCATACTCTTAATGTATGTAACTTGCATTAATCTTTTGAACTTTTTAGGAGAACCTTTAGCTGAAACTAATGAGCTATGAATGAGAACTTTCCTCCAAATACTCGTTTCACTGTCAACATGCAATATTGCGTATATATAAGCATATGTAATTGATAATCCAAGCCTTTTCATAGACTTTTATTTAAATGTTGCTGTTTGAACATTTCGTCAGATTGGCTTAACCCTGTGGGGACAGGACCGGAAAAGTTCCATCTTCAACAATGTCCCCCCGATCCTCCACCTCCCTCTCCCACCGTAGGCACACCACTATCAAAGGATCAATCCCTTAACAGACCTGAGGAAACACACTGAGTTTTATATTCAGGCCCCGAGCCAGAGAGATAGCAAAGAGAGGCAGATGGATGTCAGAGATATCAAATCAGATCGCACGGCGAAAACTCATTATGGGCTGTTCGGCATTATGATTCTCCTCTCCTCCTCCAAGAGTGACAAAAAAGTATAATTGCTCCAGTGACTCTTACAAAGGGTATGTACAAAATAAACATGTAAACAAAAATTAAGCAGGGACGCTGTTATTTTTGTCCTGTGGGAATATGGGGTGCGGTGGGGGTGGAGGGAGGTAGGAAGATGCCAAAGGAAGAAAAAAAAGGGAAAGATGTGTTGTCAGTTAAACTCAACTGGTGTCATTTGCAGCTTTGAGGCTGGTCCTATTGAATGCCTGTAAAATAGCAAGCGTAAGACTTGATTGTAATTATGCTGGAACTAATATGCTTTTCAAAATAAGCCATTATGAGCTAATGCCGCACTGCAAAAAGCCCTGTCTGTTTTTGTCACTCTGTCTTGGGTAGTTTGCAAGGTACAGCTGATATTGAGTACATTGGTTACGGTATTAAAAAAAATGCTGCATTGAATTTTACCGTAATGTTGAGCTAATACTGATTCAAAAGCAATCTTAGCAGATGAGGCTGGAGATGCCTCTCTACCTCCTTCTCACTGTGTCATGGAGGTTTTTTATTATCCGCCATCCCTGACTAATTCCAGGGATTCTGATGATGTCAAAAGCTGTACTTTAAATTCTGTCTCAATCGTGCCTTTCAATTGTCTTTTTTATTTTTTTATTATAAGGATCTTTGCTATCTTTTTTAGGCTCTTAGGTTTGGTAATGATATATCAAACTCTATTTTCAGACGAGCTGCGCAAATCACTTTTGATGCTGTTGGGAGATATAATTAAAACCATAAAGATAGATCAGGCAGACAAAGAGACTGTTTTAACTGGGATTTTTAGCAGTTAGTTATTCATCATTACTTGGATGTGTTCCACTAACAAATGCTGCTGTATAGCATGGTACAGTGATGGTATCAGACCATGCTACTAAATGACTAAAGTGCCATGGTACTTTTTAGTTGTTTTGTATCAACTCTCTTTTTAGCAGAAATATTTATATTTTTTATTTAGCCATATGACATAGTATTTAACATACTCAACATGCTTCTTTTATAGCACTAAGAGAAGAAAAGAGACTGTACTGTTAGCATTAAAGTTTTTAGACTCTTAAGTTCTTTATTGCCAATGATGGCTCCATTAAGAAACGCAAAATGTTCTTTATAGTGGATTTTTTTTTAAATGTTCTTTTAAGAACTTTTCATTAAAAGATTCTCTGAGTAACACAATGTGGCTTATTATGGCATGGAAGCTCCTGAAAAAGGGAAATATATATAAAAAAAAAAATTGCACAAGGTCATTTCAGAACTGTCTTTAATTCACTTTTATCCAGCTAGAATGATCACATTTCTGTTAAAGTTATTTTTCTATCAAACACAAAAGAGGATATTTTGAATATAGATTTTTCCATACAATGAAGGTCAGTCGGGTCCAATGTTGTTTGGAAGTCAACGTTCTTTAAAATACCTGTGTTCTGCAGAAGAAAGAAAGTCATACAAGTTTTGAGCATCATAGGATGAGTAAATGATTATAGAATCTTCATTTTAGGGTGAACTATCCCTTTGAAGCCAACGTAAGCTAAAGTAAACTACTGCTATATTGAGCTAAAGGTGTATGTTGGCTTAATTCTTGCAGATAATAGGCCCAAAATGGATGAGATTTTGCTATAGTGATTAATGCATCCAAGAAGCAAAGAATTTACTCGTAACAGTTTATCTTCTTCTAGCCCTCTGTTCCACAAGGGTTTGGTTTTTAAATGAAATACGATCTAAAATTCATCAGAGCATTCTGTTCACCCCTAATTTTGTTGCAAATTAAGTACTCGGCACAAAGTCAACATTTCGTTAAAGATCACGTTGGGCCCTGGAGGAAAAAACATTCAGGCTGTAGCACAGAATGAATGAAACATAATTAGGCTTTAATTGGCAGATAAGTGAGCAGAGGAGTTTATCAATATCCCCAGAACCCTCAAATAGAATTACAGCTTGGTTATTGTGAGGTGGATTAGTCAGGATGTACCTTATTGTTTTAAAACAGGGAAGAGTTCTTGTGAATTGACCTCACATCTTCTTGGGCTTAATAGTGTTTAAAGAGCAAATTAACTGCAGCTTTTTTTGGTCCCCCGATTAATGTGGTTAAATGTACTGCATTTTAAACAAGCAATGAGAGCCATATATTTATTCCAGAATAATGGCAATAATTTAGTTTATAATAGCTACACAAGAGTTCCGTATACTTTTAGCCATCTCATTTTATGCATAAAAAGTCAGCTAAGTCACTCCATGCTCACTTTAGAAAGCTAGCAGAGACCGTATGCTTGTAGCATATAACACGTCTACTGTAAATTATCAGAACCCATTTGGGGCTTCTGTTCCCTTGATAAAAGCGAGCATCCCAATCAGTGGATCTCTTCGGGACAGAGACGAGGCCTGTATCATGCCACTCTCACTGCTCTATCTCTGCCAGCATCTGTTTCATTACCATAATCCTTTGCTGTTGTCAGGGAGCCTGTTGACCTTCAGTCTTGGGCTCACAAGACAGCTGAGCTAGTGCTTGTGAGACGGCAACAACAACCTGAGTTTTGTTTTCTAAGTTTTGCCCATTGATTACCTGTGCTTTGTGACATATTTCAACACAAAAGACCTGTGGCAGGATTTGATATGGTTACAGTACTTTTGCAATTAAAAGCGAAAAAGCTTTGATGCGTCAAGAGACTCAAGTGCAGGATATGCTGACAGAATCTTGCCTCATGAATCATGTGGTGAAACTGTGCAATGAAACAAAAATCACAGCGGCGCTTCTTCCCTCTCCCTCAGGACGCCGAAGTGACTTTGGAAATTGATCCGTAGACCACTGCTCCAGTCTCAAGTGTTGTCATGGTGTGTTAACAACAAATCGCTCTGGCGCATCCTCATGAAAACCAACAAAGGGAGATCCAGGATATGTGCATATTAAACTTTGTATATTCAAGATTTTGTTCATGTCCTGGAGTGCCAGGCAGTGTTGTGAAAAAAATCTATCTATTATTAAAAGGGGGAAGATGGAGGAATTGATTTAATGAATGCGGACTCATGTCCTGCGGTCGCATGTAATCCATAGAGAATCATTGAGCCAGAGCTTGGGGAGACAAAAAGACATTCTGTGAAGACTGTTCGAGTGGTCTGTAATGATAGTCTCCATATAATCCGCTAATTCCTTGTTTAATTAAACTCCAGAGCTGGTCTGGAGACTTCAGCAGTTTGGTTCGTCTTGAAGCGGTTGCATTGCAGAAGGGGGTCTTTCTTCTATTGTTGATGTATTTGCACCAAAAACTTGCATATGCACCAACAAGAATGTATTCGTTAATGTGCACGAACATAATTGCATGGCCAGAGTTTGGTTCTTTTTATTGATAATTAGCAGTTTTTCTTCTGTTGTGCAAGTATTTGGTGCACCAATAAGAATGCATGCATGAATACACAAGACAATAGTTTTATTTTGTCTTTTTCATGGACTTCAACATACACCGATGAAGATACATTTGTTGATACCCAACATACTTGCATACCCAGAGTCTGTTTCTTTTTAATGATAATTTGCAGTTAAATTTCTTCTATTATGCAAGTATTTGGTGCACCAAAATTGACATGCACTAAGAAGAATGCGTGTATGGATACACAAGCATGCACAAACATACTTGCACGGCTACAGTTTGGTTCTTTTTGTTGTTGGAAGTTGCATTACACTGGAGAGGTGGGGGGCGGTATTTTTCCCTTATTGTCAGTTTCAAGTGCACCCAATACTTGCACGTGCACCAAGAAAAATACATTCACCAATACGCATGGACTTTCTCGCACGCACATGCACATACGGACATACACACTTGCGCACTCCCACAGGCCTTTTTGTAACCTCTTTTCCTGGCAGCCTATCAGCCATAGAAAAGGCCTGGCAAATGGGGGTTTGAGGGAGATGATCAGGCTCCGCTCTGGCAGAAGAAAACGGAGATGCAGAAAAACTCTTGTGAAGTGGTCCAGGGTGCAGGAACCTGCTGATCAGCAGTGGGCAAAGAGTGCGTATGTTGGCTCAAAGAAGATTTGTCTCCACAGTGGCAGCTGTGGCGTTGCGGGGGAAGGAGATCGGAGCCCTTCTTTCTGTCTTTCCCCCATGGATGATGCAAGACCAAAGGGCCTGGAGCAAGAATCATGCTATGCTGCTTGTTAGCACTCATGCGTTTTAAGAAAGCAAATGTAAAAGTGTGATTTTTGTGACAGGACCTTTTCTATTCACTGCTGCCATGAATAGATATACAGAGGTGGCTCACAAATAAAGTATGATGCAATTTTAGAATCAATTATCATGGTAATGTATTTTGGTAATATATCTTAACGCACTGCATATCTCTCCTTACAAACGCTTCTCTTGGCTCGGTCATAGTAGTGTTCATCTTTGTGCCGGGGAAATACTCCTCTGGCTAAAATGCAAACTGCCAACTGCGATCTGCACTTGTCTTTGACTGCATGTCTGAAAAAAAGTAATGTAAAATATGTTGTAATATATTTCGAACACTAGCTTGAAACACAAAGAGAGGGATTCAATGGCCCAGAAGTCTCATACATTCTTATTTCAAACACTTGCTCTTAGGAGCTAGCCCCAGGCCTCTTCAGAGAGAATAAGGCGGACGTGCTAGAGCAAGGTGTCTGGTGTAGATTACTCTAACCCTCACAGTTACGTCCCCCAGGCCTCTCTAGGGCTCAGTGGCAGGATTATGTGTCTGAAGACTTTTCACATATGAATAAGACCCAATAAAATGGTATCTAGGGCTCCATTGACACGTCGAGATAACGGAAGCATTAATATCGCTGTGATAGCTGGTCTCGACTTTCAGGATCATTTTCTCTTGACAAATTTGTGGTATGTTATGGTATTGCTGTTCATATCAAAATGTTAATTTAAAAAAAAAAATTTAAGCCTCAGAGACTTGGTGCTGATGTTCAAAGCCTCTCAAAGACTTATTTCCAAACTGTGTATGCAGGTAACCGTACGGACGATGGTTCGGATGTGGAGTCAGAGCCCGACCTGCCCCTGAAAAGGAAACAGAGACGCAGCCGCACCACCTTCACGGCGGAGCAGCTGGAGGAGCTCGAGAAGGCCTTCGAGAGGACACACTACCCCGACATCTACACTAGAGAGGAGCTCGCTCAAAGGACCAAACTGACCGAGGCTCGTGTACAGGTGGGATAAGCTCTCTTGCACAGATAACAGTACTTCCCCTGAATGGTTTTGCAACTGAATGTATTGCTTTCAACTATCTGATTGGCTTTTAGAACTCCTTTTGGAATGGTTTCTTCTCTTTTCATCCAGATGCCTCTGTTTATTGCTGGTGTTTGTTATATTTATTTACTCAGCCGAGACTAATTGTTTGACCTCTCCTCCCCTCCGGGAATACATCCCTCTCAGTCATATGACATTTGGAGCCCTGCCCTACTACTTTCAACCCAAGTCTTTGGAACGCTTTGTGAACCCTGAAGTTTTATGTAACATCACAAAACAAATACAGTAGAATTATAGCAGCAGCTGCACTCTGAGCTAGTGTGAGACAAAAACAGGGATAGGGGAAAAGAGAGGGGAAGAAAGAAGAACAGACAAAATGCATTCCTGATGGATTTCTCATCTCTTCCCTTGGCCAGCGATCCCTTCCCAGCACTTGAAAGCTGGCCGCTACTTGTAAATCCCTCTACATATCAGAAAGGATCCCTCTGGTTCTCTCTGGGGACTCTGTTCCCTGACAACAACATAAATCAATCAAGTGCTTGTAGAAGACTCTGCAAGGTGGGTGTCGGGGGGTCTAGGTTTCTCCAAATTCTCATCCTCATGTCACCCTCTTTAGATTCTGGGTACCTATGCTTAGGTTCCTCACCAGAACATACACATCAGCAGGGTAACTGATTTAACATATGTCTTTGTCTGTCTCTGAGAATTCAAGAAAGAAGACATATGTGTCTAAATGGTTGCTTCCTCACTCTTGGGAGAATTTTGAGAGATTTATGCTATGCTTGCTTTCTCACAATATTTCAAAAATGATGAATTTAGGAGACCGATTTGCATTGATTGCAGGTTTATGCATGCTAAGCTCTGGTGTTTGTAAATTGTAAAAGCATTCATTATTACTTAAACAGCATTACAAAAGAAAGGGGAAGCCCCGAGTTAAATAACTAGAACTCGACCATCCATATTAACTGTGATAATAATAAGCATAAGACCAAGGCTGTGAAAAAAAACACTTCTAATTGTTCAATGAAAAGCAACATGGTTGTCAAACACAAGCATCTTCTGTTTCAGCATGTTATGGCAGCCAATGAGCAATATTTGTAGGTCAATTGTGCATTTCTTGGCTGTAAGAATCCCCTGGGGGTGCTTGACGTATTTTTGGTAACTGATGTAAATGACAAGAGATAGGACCAGAAGAAAAACCTTGAACAAGGCTGAATAACCAAAAGGACACATCTCCCCCTCTCGTGTAATAAGGCTAAAGGGATATCATGTGAAAAGCTGAGGTCTTCGAGCCATTGATATAATTTGTTAATGCAATTTTTCTCATAATCTAATTCTGGAACACTTTGAAAATTTCCAAAGGTCAGCTCAAACTGAATCTTCCAAAAAGGTCACCCTAAGAAAGTGACTCTGCTTAATCACAGTAAATATTGGTCATAGGTTTTCAGTGTTGTTCGCTGCTCAGTCTAGTGTTGAGGGGGGATTGTGGCATTTCTCTGTAGAGTCTATTGTGAAAGTCGTTCCCCTTCCCAAAGCAGCCCCCTCCAAATGGGGATTTCATGTGTGGTTTTGCCATTTACTTTTAACTGTTAAAGGAGTCAGTCTGGTATAGTACTCATATAGATTTACTCCTATAATTGCAGTTCATCTTAGCTCACACTTTGACCTCCCATTGGACTGACATTAAAGGGTACTTGATGATGCATTTAACCCACACAAAACCCTATTTCAAAAAGGTTTCCGAGTTTGGCACGAGACCCAACAAGACATTCCATGGCTGGTATGTGCCAATTTATGGCAGCTGTTTTGGCAGAGACTTATTCGAGTGTTCTCATAAAATACAGCATGGTGTTTGATGTCAAGAATTCAGGACTTTTTCATGCAGCTACCATTAGGGGCGTTTCACAGAAGTTCCCACTGGTTTGGCTTCACGTATGACGGTAGGTTTCAGTACAGAGATTCCTTCCAGGCCAGAGTGAGATCAGACCTTTGGCCCGGTTGGTGACCTGCTCCGCCACAGCTGTGCAGACTCATCCGGCAGATGTCAGTTTAGTGGAGAGTGGAAAAGAGGGCACTGGGGTGAGACAGGGGCTAAAAGAGGGGCCTCTCCTCCTCTGGATCATCAACTCCAGAGAGTGTTAGAAAGCCCTCCTTCTGCAGTCTTGGGGCAATGTTATACATGGCAAGTAAAATAGAGAGCAGGGTTGTAACCAATTGAAATTAAACTGAAAATGCCTATTAAATTCCAGAATTTTAATTGAATTTGAACTGATGTAGGAAACAAGATGCAGAGTTTAAATAAAATTACTTTAAACTTGTTTTGGAAAAAAAACATTTAAAATGCCTTGAAATTGGAAAGTATATATATATTAGCTAGATGGATTGTGTTTGTATTGTGATTGATAGATTGGTGGTTGCAGGGATGTTAAAGGGTGGTGACAGGGTTATGTAGCCTTGCAGATGTTCTCCTTGTGGCTTCATAGTCCTGCTGCTTTACTTCCACGAGGTGAATGAGCACCACATAAATGCCATGTGACATCTGAGGAAGTTGAGCCACAACTCAGACCATTAGTGTAATGAGAAATGTTTCAGGACGTTCTAAGTGTCAGCTTGGTGAAACAAAGAGAGAATTTTCAGAGAGAGTAGTGGAGAGCAGCAGAAAGTCTGGTGGTTGTTATAAATCATTCCCTATGAATTGAATTGCATTCTGTTCTTATTCATTTTGAAGTTTTTAGGAAAGTTATGGCAGGCTCCATTTCAGTTAGCAGTCATAAGAGAGCCACGCCGCTGGCTCATGTTCCTCCTTTCTGACATAGATCCTCTTTCACAAGCAGTGTGCATTCAGCATGCAGCTATTATAATTAGCAGAATCTAATAAAGTGTAGATATTTCCCTTTTATGAAGCGTAGAAATCAGTTTGGCAGGAAGTTAGCCGTTCTGTACCTGGGAGTTGTGTTTTACTCCTAGCGTTGTAATGCTAGCTATAAAGTAGAGGTTGTGTAGGTCATGAAGATATTTAGGATATAAAATGCATTGAATGTATTTCTGAAAAATAAATTGGCTAATTAAATGGGAAAGACAGGACAATTAACTATTAAAGCACTTTGTAAAAATATTATGTTTTGATGTTGTCTCTTTATGATTTTTATAATACATAATCTTTATGCAAACTATTTCTATGGCAATATTCCATATAATATTCCAGCAATTCTTTGCACTCCGAGACCAAAACAAATGCTAGCAAGAAAATCCCATCCAGCCCAACAGGCAACCCTGTTCCTGAGAGTCTTAGCTTGTGCACCATAAAAGAATAAATAGGATTTATGAAGACTGCAGACAGCAAAATTGTTGCAATGCATCAGTGAGAATGTTCTAACAGTTTCACATTATTAGAATTTAAATGACTTTCTTTTTGACGCTTTGTGTTCGTTGATTCTTATCTAAGTAATCCCAGACTCCTTTTTGCAATTCGTGTTCCCAGTAATGTTAATTAGCATAGTGACAGACAGAGAGAAAAAGAGCAGCAAGAGAATTCAAGCGGGCCACAGAAGAAAAGATTTGATTGATGTAGTCAACACATTGCTTGTTAGACTGAAGTTGGTTAAATCGCATTTGTTGGTATAAAAACAGATGTCGCCCTTGTTTAATGTTCATTCCTATGAAACACGAGGTGAATGGCCTGAAACCTTTTAAAAGTATCCCTTAACAACATTTTCCTTAAGAAGAAACAGGTTTGAGTGGAGACTGTTGTTGTATGCAACACTATCTTGGATTTACGGGCGACTGTTTGCAGTGACTTATTAAGTGCACACGTGTGGTTGTGTTTTGGTGTACACTGCGGTCACACAAACAAGGGACTTGTGGTGCAGGAAACATCCCGTAAAAGACAGGAATAAGAAACATTGTGCATGTGCACACAGGTTTATCCCGTTTATCCGTGACAGGTGTGTGCAGTAAACACAAATCTCCATAGATTCCTGCATTGGACACAGGGACAGCCCTGAGCCCAGACAATGCTCTGTCTTTGGGTTTAAAATCTAATGATTGAAACAAATGCACACATGATCAGCTAAACACACAGTTTCTCACACACTTTACGATTTGAGGTGTGCAGAAGTGAACTTTGATGGATTATAATGGAGTTATGCACTCAAAAATAATAATTTACTCGCCATTTCAAACCTTACTTTCTTCTGCTGTACCAAAAGAAGAAACAACATTGAACCCCAATGACTTTCACTGACATTGGTGTTTAAAAGACAATTAATATTCAGTGATATCACTGATTTAACTGCAGTTAATCAATTGGATGAGAATAACATTTGACATTGGACAATGACAGTATTGTCTTCTGTAGAGCTGCTTTATAGCTGAAGTGAATTTGTTTCATAATTGCTGAACTTTGCAACACTGACACTGTTATTGGACCGAATTGAAACAACAAAACTTAAACTAACTTGAGCTGAATAATGAAATTGTCTTCTTTAGAGCTGCTTTACACCTGAAATATCATTTGTTTCATAGTTGTTGAATTTTACAACATTTGCACTGTTATTTTCCTGTTTTTATTGTGAAGATGCTTGAAATAATAAGCATTATATAAAGTGCTATATGTATAACGCTTTATATAATACTTATTAAATGAATGTGACTTGAGTTTCACTGTAAGGAATGTCAGAAAAGACAAAAAAAGTACAAAAAAAACATTATTTCAAAATATCTTTTTTCGAGTGTGTGTTCACAGAATGAGAGTCATACAGGTTTAGAATGAAATAAAGGAGAATAAAATACATTTTTAGAATTTTTGAGTGAACAATCCCTTAAAAAAAAAGCAAAAGTATTCAAATGCATAATCCAACATAATATTTTTCTTCTTCATTTTTTCTTTATTTATTTATCATTATTTCAAACTATTTATCCTGTATCGGCCTCATTGTTTCAGCTTTCTCCCTAAAAACAGCTGTCAGTGGACGGCGCTGAAGTTCTTCCTCGTTTGGTTTTGGTGTGGGCTGGATGAAAACCGTCTCAGTGGAGGAATTAGACTGGATTGCAGACAGCAAGGGGGGAATCTGGGACTGTTCAAGGTGACTTTGTGATTGGGTTCCAAATCCAGCTCAGAGGGTACGAATGGAGCGACCCAGAAAACACACACATAATCTCAGCAAGGCGCTATGATGACGCATCCCTCTGTGCTATAAAACAGAACCTTATTTATTTAGGCATATTGGGCTTAATATTTAACTTGATAGAGTTAACTCGTGCAGCTCTGTGACGCCACGCTGCAAATTCACTTAGACAATAATAATAATAATAAGAATAAGCAAATTCACTTAGACAGATATGCTTCATGGGCTGCTGTTGTGATTAAGGTAGACAGGAGTCTTCACAGAGCACATGGTAAAGCCACAAGATCTGCTGGCTGCATCGTAAGTGCTCTGACCACAGGGATGCAGGCAGCTCGCTGAGAAAGATGCATCCCAAATCTCTTTATGAATTGCCATAGCATTTCACAGATTGTGTGGTAATGCATGTGCATAGTTCATGTGTGAGGATGAAAGATGAAGTAAAAAGCCAGAGAAGAAACAAGCCAGATTTTAAATTGATAAAAGTTTGCTTTTCTATGTTATTGTAGAAAAATCACAACCAAACTGTTGTGAAGTGACGAGAGTAAATTCTAATTAAGAAAAAAATTCTTAAGGCAAGATACAGTACCACAGGCAAAAACACTTTTTCATGCACTGGTCAGTTTTGAGATTTTGGGCTATTTTGCCTCTATAATGTCTTCTTTCATATCGATGAAAAGAAAAAGTTTTAAATACACTTTAAAGTATTTTATTACACATTATCTGTTTGCGCCTGCAGATTTCATTTACAGTACTAATCTTTAAAGCCTGTTTTCATTTTTTTCTCCTGCACTGATCAGATTTTTACAGAGGGGTTTGTTCATTTATCATTTGATGTATATTACATTTTATTCCAAAAAACATGGAGTGATAAAAAGAAATAAAAATTATTTCTGTAAAAAGTTTAGGTAACACTTTAGTATAGGGACCAATTCTCGTTATTAACTAGTTGCTTATTAGCATGCCTATTACTAACATATTGGCTGTTTATAAGTACTTATAAAGCAGCACATATTCTACAACTACCTTATTAACTATTAATAAGCAGTAATACAAAACAATTGTATAAATCAAGTGTGATTAATTAACGGAAACTATGGTGATTCTTATTATTTTAACCTATTCACCTGTTGTGTCATATTAAAGGGGGGACTTTGTATATCTCTTTTTACCATGCCATAGATCAGAAATCTGTCAAAAGACAGAAATATTTTTAAGAATAAAATGCTATATAAATCAGACAAATATTATATGAACAAACTCTTCAGTAAAAACATTGGGAATATTAATAGGAATAAATCTGTATTTGGTGTAAGTGTTGTATAGAGTATGTATTATGATTAAAACTTACAGATGCAAATACAGAAACTAAACACTTACAAGTGTACTTTGGGTGTTTCCTGTCCACTAGTCTAAAAGAAAACATGATTATGGAAGAGAAATCTGAAAATTGAGCAGTGCGTGAAAAAAACAATGATTTTGTCTTGAATGAAACTGTTCCTTGCTGATGCCACAGAATAAGTATCTGAACTTTGTAGCAGAAGAAAGGAGGTGGAGGCTATCAGGATGAAAGGATGAAGGGGTGGAGAGTGGGGTTCAGAGGTCAAGGGTCAGGAGGCACAGCAGAGCTGGACACTTTTGGGTAGGTGGGGGAAGGACGCAGCCTTCTTCCATTCTTCATAACCTGTTTGTCCAATTCCAAGTCCGTTCGAATCCCAGCACATGAATTTCCCGAGCTTCTTCTGGACGCGAGACCATCCTTTATCTGTCTCCTACACCAGGTTCAGGCTCAAGACAGGGAGAGGGGGTGAAGCGTCTCCTCCTAAACCCTTTGAGAGGATGACGGTCGGGTGGGGGTTTCACTTTCTGAGAACGTAGGAAAGAAAGATTTGAATCTGACGCATGACAGATGGTTAAGAGTCATCTTAAGTTGCATCAAAAGTTGGCGAGCCATTGAAGTCATCTGAATGAGATGCTAGCTGTTAGTGGCCTGACAGTTTTGCACATGGACAATGTAAGCAACGCTTTATAAGAAAAAGCCAGCGAGTGTGTTTTGTAGAGTGTGTCTACGGTGTCGTTGCATCAGAATAGAGTGTGTCCTTGTGTGCATACCATGAAAGTGGAGCTCTTAAAGGCACATTTAAAAAGGGACGCCCACTCTTTGTGGACACTTTTCAGCTTGGTGTATTGAGAGGCCTTTGTCTCCACCTTTCATCTGGACGCACAATGGACCGGCCGGTTTTAAACACAACGCTAGATGAACTGCCTTGACAGTGTATTAAACGTGGATGAATTGCCAGTGCATGGTATAGATCAATGTCCTCCAACCTTTCACATACGCAGGGCTCCAGTCTAGCTCCTCTGGAATAGAGCGGGCTGCTTCTAGAGACGCTAATTATATTCATGTTTTGATGGTGGAGAAGCTGGTTAAAAAGGTGCAAATTGTCCTCATTTTAAGACGACTGTCTGAAATCAGTCTGAACTAAACCAAAAATATATATAATTTTAACACAAAAAAAACGACACATTTTGCCTTTTAAGTAACAAAGCCATTTGAAGAGTGACTCCATGAATAATGTAAACTTAAAAAAAAAATTCTTTCTCTTTTTCTTTGTGCCTGTAATGATGAAAAATTACCCCCATTTTACCGTTAATCCTGCTGTTAATAAAACAGGTCATTCATTATATCTGATATTGGATATTTGGATATGCATTTCCAATTTTGCAATTTGTCAGTTTTTTCTTTTGTTTTTTGTATCACTCTTCATGATGATTTTTGAGGAATTGATGAATTGATCAATTGTCCATATATTTTATTAATGTAGTAAAACCAAACAGTATTATAGCTTGATATGAAGCAGTATATTAAAGATGTGACAGATGTCTGTGTGTGTGTTTCAGACAACACCGCTGCAGTAAAAGTCCTCTAGACTCTCTTTAAAGTGTCCGACAGGTAGATAAACAGACTCAAGATGTCTGTGGAGGAGATGTGTGGGCTACCTCTGACCTGTTTACGACCTCTCGTCTCTGATGGCAGCTCAGATCACCCTGTTTATACAGATCACAGCTTTAGCCACTTAACTAGAACAACAGGGACCTCAGCATATGCTTAGAGGCAGTTTCCCATGAGGACACACTCTCTGCCACACATGCACATGAACCTGTCTGGAAGACTGCTGATTGCTTTCAACTACGTTATGTGGATGAAATCTTGCTTAGAAATGGGTATCTGTGTTCCACAATTGTCAGTCTCCATTTTAAAAAAAAAAGCATTTCCATCTTTTATTAGGTCTGGTTCAGCAACCGAAGAGCAAGGTGGCGCAAACAAGCGGGAGCAAATCAGTTGGCAGCATTCAACCACTTGTTGCCTGGAGGATTTCCACCAACCGGCATGCCAACCTTACCCACCTATCAGCTTCCAGAGTCAACGTATCCCACCACCACTCTCTCGCAAGGTAGTATACAGTAATAATACATAAAGCTCTAAACAGACACACTAACGCTCAAAAGATTTTTTTTTTTTTTTTTGCAAGGATGTATTGATCAAGACTGATAGTAAAGACATTTATAATGTTCCAGAATATTTTTTTTCTTCTAATAAATCCTGTTCTTTTGAACTTTCTGTTCAACAAAAAATAGTGAAAAAAAATTATCACAATTTCCACAGAAATGTTAAGCATCACAACTGTTTTCAGCATTTTTAATAATAAATTGTTAATAATAAACTCCAGAATACTGGAGTAATGATGCTGTAAATTCAGCTTTAAATCACAGAAATATAATATAATATAATATAATATAATATAATATAATATAATATAATATAATATAATATAATATAATATAATATAATATAATATAATATAATATAATATAATATAATATAATATAATATAATATAATATAACATTTAACTATATTAAATAGAAAAATAATGTTTCTATTTAATATAGTTAAATGTATATATAAGTATATAAGGTCTCACAGTATTACTATTGGTACTATTTTTTTTTTAATAAAAATAAATGTAACCTTGGTGAGCCTAAGAGACATATTTCAAAAACATCAAATAAAATCTTACCAACTCTTTTGAACGGTATATAACCCTGCCAAAACAATGTGCTTACAACTATATAATATAGGTATAAAGTGTACCATATTCATTGCAATACCATGGTGCATATCCAAAACAATATGGTGTTGCCACAGTACCAGATGTATCTGGTAAATATCACACTTTAGATTAGGGAACACTTTGAACGTTGCTTATTAGCATGCATATTACTAGCATTTTGGGTGTTTATTATTACTTAAAAAGCACATATTAATGCATGACCATATTCTAGATCCCTTAAACATATCCAATACACAACTATTACTACAGCTACCTAACTTACTATTAATAAACAGCAAATTAGTTAATTTATTGAGGGAAAACTCGTTTTCAATAGCCAATATGTGTTTCCGAATCTAAAGTATGGTGTCTGTGTTTGTGTTTCAGATGGTAGCAGTACTTTGCACCGGCCGCAGCCTCTGCCGACCTCCTCCATGCACCAGGGCGGGCTCTCGGCTGACAGTAGCTCTGCCTACGGCCTCTCATCCAACCGCCACACCTTCTCCAGCTATTCGGAAACTTTTATGAGCCCGTCAGCTTCAAGCAACCACATGAATCCCGTGAGCAATGGCCTTTCACCACAGGTTAGTGCAGAGGCCTCTTTCCAGTGTGAGAATGATGAAAGGCACGCTGAATGAACGCCAGCATGGTTCAGAGATAAAGAACTTTGTCGAGTTAAGCTAGCATTCGCTGCTTGTGTGGAAACAGATCATTTTTTGCACTGATATGGAGAAACGAAAGTGTTTTTTTTTCTTAGTTTGCTCAGTTTTTCCTAGTCTGAAAACATTATTAGAATTATTCCCAAACCTTTGTTGTTTTTATACCAGAAACCGTCAGCATGAAATGGCTTTTACTTCAATGTGACGTAATTCAGAACAAAAGCAGATAATTAGCAAGAAAAGGGACATTTATGTTGCTTTAGTCAATTTTGTCTGAATAAAGAATAGCAGAATATATATTTGATATATATATTTATTGAGAGTAGGTGCCATTTGACAGGAATTGCTTTCTTTTTGCACTCATTTCTTATAGTGTGCGGATCTCTTGTTTCTCAGGTATCCTCTTTAGTCCTCATTAATGAGAATTTAGGGTGCTGTCTTAAATACACAGCATTAAAAAATAATGTGTTTTGATGCAAATCGCATGTAAGGAGTGAATTATACACAATTATCCATCAATACTGGGCAGTCTTGCGGACCCTCACCAACAAGATGTGGCTAACAAGCATAAAATAAGATTGAAATGGTGTGTAAAGAGTTGAAAATGAATTTCAATGCTGCATTTGTCCACAATTACCCTTTCGTTCACACATGTTTTATTGGGGGTTTACTTTTCTCTCCCCTGCTCTCTCAAAGCAGATTGAGAAACATTCTCTGTATTACCCTCTTTTTTTCCAGAGAAGAAAGAATAAAGGATTTAGTGAGAAAAAAGAGCTTTTCCCCTCGTAACTACAACGTCTGAAGGATAACATGGGCGTCTTACAGTGAGAGAGATTGTTAATCGTGGCACAGGGGCTTTGAGCACTAATGCCTTCGCTCCAAACCTTCGTAAATACCAGCAGACATGGAGGTCTTTTTTCTATTAATGGGAGCATTTAACACTGGTGACGGAGACGCTGCCTCTTGATTCCTTCTCAGCTGTGCTTAAACACTTTCTCCTAATAAATGTTTATATATATATATATATTTTTTTTTTAATCTAATGCTGTGGATCAGGTCTACAGGCTTTAAATGGAAGAACAGTTTTCTATGATTGCTTTGAAATTTTTATACGTTTATTTCTGTATACTACGACTTTAAAGTTTGAATGCTTGTTTTTATAGTTTTGTAGATTCATATAAATTGGTCTGACATACAGTATGAATTCCTTAACAAAAGCAATAATATAAGAATTTTTTTTTTTTTTTTTTTTTTAAATGTATGGGTTTGCCTAGATAGTGAAGGACAAGTGTGCAAAATACTGGTTATGTTTTATTTCTTAGCTGCAAAACTATTATTTTATATAATAATAATAATTATTATTATTAGTAGTAGTAGTAGTAGTAGTAGTAGGAGGAGGAGGAGCATTTTCCAGCCAAAATGTCAGTGTTTTACAGTGTTTTTGATCACAATAACTGATATATTTGATGATGATATATATATATATATATATATATATATATATGTTCTTGAAAGTAGCCACCTTTTGCTTTGATTACTGCTTTGCACACTCTTGGCATTCTCTTGATGAGCTTCAAGAGGTAGTCACCTGAAATGGTCTTCCAACAGTCTTGAAGGAGTTCCCCGAGAGATGCTTAGCACTTGTTGGCCCTTTTGCCTTCTGTCTGCGGTCCAGCTCACCCCTAAACCATCTCGATTGGGTTCAGGTCCGGTGACTGTGGTGGCCAGGTCATCTGGCGCAGCACCCCATCACTCTCCTTCTTGGTCAAATAGCCCTTGATGCCTTCAGTGTGACTCTACAATTTTCATAGTCATGAAAATAAAGAAAACTCTTTGAATGAGAAGGTGTGTCCAAACTTTTGGTCTGTACTGTGTATATAATTTCCACTATTTTAATGTAAAATATAATATTTTGACAAAAGTGGACTTCTGATCTAGGACCTCTCACTCTTGTCCATATGGGAGAGTCATTGTGAGGAGATAAATGCAGTTTCTGACAGGAGAGACAGAGTTCAGTCACAATTCAAACTGTCTGTGCAACCATAGAAGCATTCATACCGAAAATCCTCATCTCTGTTTCACAATGTGCAAGAGCATCTGCTGGGGTCATATCAGACATCACTTGACCCGACCTCAACTCTGATCGTTTAGTACAACATGGCTGGCTCTTCTGATCAGTAAAAAGAAACTGCCGGAAACCTTTTCCTTCTACAAAACATCATGTCACCTTGCCTCCTGTGACACCTTAAAAAAAAATGCTTATTTTTTAGATCAAAGATAACTGCTTTTTATTGGAACTTCACAGACAACACCTGTCTGGAGGAGATAGATGCATGTGTTCAGACGAAAGACCTAATTCTCCTAGCATTTGCTTTTGATGGGCTACTGGTTGCTGGTAAAAATTGACCAAAATGTGGCTGTAAATGGGTTGTGGTGGCCGAGTGGTGAGCGGTAATGGACTCCTGCTGATCTCAGCACAGGTGTTGGTGTAACCCATCCAGACAGAGCGTATTTTCCCATTACAGGCCAGTAGAAAAGCCATCCACCAGTGGTTGTAGTTGTCGTAGTCCCTGATTATAAGTTTAGGCTGGTCTGGGAGTGATGCAGTGTCAGATGGGGTCTATTAGGCATTGCTCGGCTGGTCTGCAGGTATGTTTTTAGGTTGAGGTGAGCCATATCTCCCCATTTCATTTTGTCGCACAGAAGGAGATGGATAAGTATGCGTACTCTGGAAGATAACTGGAAAATTTCACTCTTTTTCCTTCCCTTCCTTTGGACAGAAAAAATTTTTGTAGCTGGAAAACAAGTTTCCAGTAGAGAAAAATCTCCAACTGTGTTTGTTTTACAAACAAGTTACTTAATTATATATTTTGTCCCGATGACCCCTCAAAAATCCATACTGAGACAGCTAATGTCCCATAACCAAGCAGAAAATCTCTAAATGATGTTATCAAGAGGAAATAAAGCAGAAGTTTACTGTCTCTCTGCAGAAGGGAATAAACAGAGACTATCAGAGCCAGAGATGGATCTAGAACTGCTCAACCACAAAGAACGAGATGTCAGCTGCTCGTGCTGGCTATTATGCCTTTCTAAATGGGTTTTTAAGAGTGGTCCTGGGAAATGTGTTTCTTGGCTGAAGCATTTGAGGTGGATTCCACTGCTCTGCCTGACAGGGACACCTACTGGGAGAGCGAGGAAAACAACATGCATCTGCAGAACCACAGACAGCTTTCCTTTCTTTTAATTACTCTGTTAATTTAATTTCAATGTAATTATTTAACTATAATAACACTGATTAATTGTTGGCCTAGGACAAGAGGGACCCTAAAAGATCAAGGACTAGAGATACTGTGGTACAGTATAGGATGGAAAATTATATATATATATATGAATGTCAAAGTATCATCATTTCAATTGCATTGCATAATTGCAATGCATTAAAAAAAAAAAAACTTATTTTGCGTTATGGTACAATATAGGATGGAAATATTATGATGCTTTGTCATGAAGCATGACCAGATTACAGAATAACCACAATCAAACACCAAGATATTTACATCAAATACAGTATATCTAAGAAATACTATGCTATTATCACAATACTTGTCCATGGTAGCCCACGTGGTATTGCCAGCAGTTGCAGAGAGAATTTTAATGTGATTAAATCATATATAACATAACAACAGGAAGGAAAAGTGGTTGTTGCGCGTTGTGTGTGTGTGTGTGTGTGTGTGTGTGTGTGTGTGTGTGTGTGTGTGTGTGTGTGTGTGTGTGTGTGTGTGTGTGTAAACGTGTGCTTGTGCTGTGGAATGAAGCTTTCCTCACGGACGGACTGATGGATGAGTGCGTAAGGCAGCGCACGGCCGGGGTTGGGTCTCGCCACCGGAGGGATCATAGAGAAAAACGGCGCTCACCCGAGCCTCCCTTTGATCCGTGTCCCCGGGCCTGCTCGCCTGCACCGTACCGCACAGCAGCGCGCGCTAAACACAGCCCTCGCCAAGCGCTGCTCGCGACTGTCAGACAGAGATAAGCGCGGAGAAGCTTCAACCCTCTCCCTCTTCCATTAGTCCTTCTCGGAAAAAAGGGGATGAATTACGTCTAAGAACCCTGTGCTGGCGTCGACTAAAAAGGAAAGAAACCTACCTCAGAAATTTCAAGTGCTCGCTTCTCTTGCCGTCTCCCTCGCCTCGCAGTTTTGACAAGACATTAGGCACGTGAATATCAATGAGCCGCGGAGACTCATGTAGTCCCACACATTATTAAAAACTCGCGTTAAGCCGCAGACTGGGCACCGTGTCAGCTGGCACGCTCTCCCGACGAACGAATCAAAGCGGATGAGCGCGCGGCATCATCCGTACCCCGTGCGCTCGCGCCGCGAGAGAGGGAAATGATACTTAATAATTAGAAGCCATATTAAAACAGATACTGTTTATATTTGGCAGTAATGGAAAAGACCTATAAGAGGCTTTAAAAAAACAAGACCTGCTTGGCAGCTGCCAAAAACATCAGACAGCCAAAATCGTCGCCACGGGCAATAAATAAATAAATAAACTGGTTTTGGTGGAAGGCTTAGGGTTCGAGTGTAACTTTAGTCTTAGTACCTGTGCAAGTGTCAGACCTGTCTACCTTAAGTTTAATATCTTCTCATGACCTTTTCATGGACACTAGTTTGTGTTGCATATAAAGTTCTTTATTTGCATCTTTGGTTCCATGGAGAACCTTTGATGTAGATGTTGGTTTTTATAAAGCATCCATGCATTTTTTTTCTCTATAAGAAACTAAAAAAGGAATATATATAAATATATCTATATATATATATATATATATATATATATATATATATATATATATATATATATATATATATATATATATATATATAATTATTATTATTGTTATTATTTTATTATTATTATTATTATTTTTATTTTGTGGAATCTAAAAAGATTTTCCAATGAAGTAAAATCATTTTAAAATTATAACCTTTTGAGATTAAGATCAATGTTATAGTTTCTAATTCTTTTTTTTTTTTTTTTTTAGATTATAAATTTAAAGTATTAAAATTTACCATATGCACCAAAAGTTTGGGGTCAGGTTTATTTTTAAAGAAAGCAATACTTTAATTCAGCAAAGGTGCATAAAACTAATAATAAATGTGACAAAGGCTTTTATATTGTTATGAAAGATGTCTATTTCAAACATACTTTTTTCAAAATAATTATCAAAGAATCCAGAAAACGATTAAGCAGCACAAAAATATGAAACAGCGCAACTGTTTTCAGAATTTTTTCTTAGGCATCAAATCAGCAAATTAGAATGATTTCTGAAAGATCATGTGACACTGAAGACTGGAGTAATGAAGACTGAAAATTCAGCATTAAATCACAAAAATAAATTACATTTTAAAATATATTCATATAGAAAACAGCTATTTTAAATTGAAATAATGTTTATAGTTTTGACTGTGTTTTTGATCAAATAAATGCAGCTTTGGTAATCATAAAAGATTTTTTCTCCCAAACTCATGAACATAAAAAATGCTCAAATCATTAACATATTTGCTTAATAGACAATAAAAAAATCTATTAGATTTACATTGATGGTGGAAACTTGAGAGCAGAACTCTTGAGCTGGACCAGAAAGAAAACACTCAGAGCATAGCAGCATTGTGAGAGTGAGTTTTGCACAGAAAACCCTTTCCTTTTTAAGAATAAAAATTTTGAAGCATAAAGGTCTAGTATTAGGAGATTCTAGTTCAGAAAAGAAGTCTTTGTATGATGCAACACACACAGACTGTCAGGTGTCTTCAGAGGTGGCCGGTCTCATCATGAGATCAGGTCATAGATGCTCCACGCCTGTCGGTGTTCTTTAACCTCCATCTTTGGCTTCCCAGCAGTCATCCGTTGAGCCCAATAGCAACATCCTCTCTCATCTCATAGAAAAAGAATTTCATTTATTTATTTCGCTGCACTTTTTTCCTCCTTTAAGACTGCTCAAGACGAATGTGTGCTGGTCTCTCTTTTCCCCTCCCTCTCCTTCCCCTGGAGAGGAAGATGCTTTTCCCGCCGTTCAGATGAAAGGCTACAGCGGACAATAAAAATGCTATTTAAATGCAAGACTGTTGTATGCGGGTGAGAGATATTTTCCCCTGCCGAAAGTGAGCTGCCGCATCCTGATAAATAGCAAATATAAGGGAATGCGATTTACATTTATCTTGCAGAGGCAGCCAATATAAATTTCAGCAAATCCTAGGAGATAGGGATTTAAAGAGGGAACGACTGAGACCAATTCATATGCTGAAATTTCTATAATGTGGAGAATGGCGAGCGTATACGCGCACACACAACGATTGTATCTTGTATGTCAACTACTTAGAGACCACAACACGCTGGACGACTTATTTATTGTTTTACTGGAGGCCATGATATTTTTTATGTAGTATAATTGAACTTGTGGTTTTATCCTATATAGTGACCCAAAGAGATATTCGAACACTGAAGTCACTTGAATATCTAAATGCAATTTCATTAGATAAAATATCAAACTGACTTTTATTTTATATTTTGCTTGGTTTGAGGTTCTAAAATGATGCAGTGTTGAGTCAGTGTTGTGTCTGTTTGTGGTTATTGGATCATGGACTTCACACATCCACTAAAAAACTTAGACATTGTGCAAAAATAGTGAAGAAAAGTGACAATAATGGAGAGAAAAGACCTGCAACATACAGTATGTAATGCAATGACATTCAGACATTTTTACAGGTAAAACAAATTTTAGGCGTTTGAATGTCAATGCATTAGATAAAACATCAAAGCAAGTGACTTTCATTGATGTAGTGATGAAAAATAAAATTGTCTGTGGTTGTCGGATCATGTTTCAAATACCTTTGTAACTACAAGTAGAACGTTATTTAGGAAAACTCGTGCTTAGGCATATCAAGTTCAGAGGCATTTTTCGGGTTCTTTTTGCTTGCTGCTGCTTCAATTTATTGTCATTGTCATAAAAGAGGAGTTTTAACACCTATTAGCAGGTGAAGGCATTTTCCCAGGTAACCTAGGCCCTCATAATCATGAGTTCACAGGTTAAGGGTTTGTAGGGTCACTATGGGGTCGAAGAGCCATGGATAAGCCTCTTTGGTAGCCGTTGGCTTTTTGGATGTCGTCTTTGTGAAATGTGTGTTCTGTTAGTTCCACATGCCACTCTGACAGGTGCACCGTCGTGATTAATACTCCAATGAGCAGCGCTGCTCTAACTTTACCGAACTCAACCCCCAAACTACACACATCTACAGCCAAACCCCAGCAACCTGCTGTCTGATGTCTCGGGTTGTCTTCGGACTGACCCGCTCTAGCTGAGCCGGTGTGACTGCAGCATCATGGGACAGCTGTCGTCTGTCTCATGTGCATCATGATTCTGGTCTCACTCACTAAATGTAAGTTATATTTCACCTGTTTTATCTTCCGCCATATAATAGTTGTCTGTGTGGTTTAAAAAAGTAATTATTTGGAAAGTAGTTTAATTCATGCATGTAGCACAAACAGCCTGACATATGAAATAATAGTCAGAAAAATCTGTTGATTTTTTTTTTTATGGAACAATTAATTGAACTTTTAGGCAAAAAAAAAAGTGCAAAAGTGTTTTTTGTTGTGTATTGTATTTGATACATCAGGCTGTAGTGAGAATATATATCTCAAATTGCACAAAATATGCAATATGGTGCAAATGCTGATACTTATATGGCCAGAAAGTAAGATGAAATTCTGATTCTTTGTCTCTATATATTGCGATAATGTGTCTTGGTAAGATATTTAAATGCTTTGTTTACGATCAAAGATCTGTAGTTTCAGAACATATAATGCAATGCAATATAATGTTGATTGAGAGAAGAACAAATAAATATTGCACAAAAGCATGATGGTAAAATTTTAAATTCACATTTGAACATAATTTTTCTAAAAAATTAATCAAGTAAACCTGCTTCAGAACAGTACGTGCATGTCTTGAAATATTACTCACAATATAAAGGTCATTTTCATGTTTATTTTATAAAAACCAGTTAAGATTTCACAGCAAAAGGACATGTGAACTACAACCTGAAAGAGGATGTTTTTAGAAATAAGGCCCTTTTCTTGCTGTAAAGTGTATATATATATATATATATATATATATATATATATATATATATATATATATATAAAATCATGATTTAGAGGCCTTAGAAATTTGTGTCAAATATGAAACAGTATAGGCTTCATCAGATTAATATAGTATTTGTGGTTTGTTCAAATCACTAACTCTGAATATAAGCAATAATAATAGTGATGCTTGTCTTAGCAAACACCACACTGAGTTGAGTTTCTCTGTCTAGTTCATTCACTTCCTGTAAAATGAGCCTGTGTAAGCGGTTAGAGTCTCAGCTGGCTGTCTCACACAAGCAGTTTCTTCCTCTTAGACTCCAGCTGAGCACTATTTCGCTATTTATTTACATGTAATTATTGCGGTGAGGTGCAGATATTAACACTGTCAAGAACAATTTGACCTGACATTTTTCACTGTGCTGATCCCCTGCTGATTTTGGCAAACAAACCTCCAACCTGCCTCTCTCTCTCTCTCTCTCTCTCTCTCTCTCTCTGTTGAGGCAGCAGTGCAGAGTGAGAGGAGCTTTGCCGTGCGTTCCTGTGTGTGTGTGTGTGTGTGTGTGGTTTGAGTTTCACTTGTTTCTGGTGGCTGAATCCATCCCATACTCACTCAGGCATATCAGTGGAGGAGAATAAAATGATTTTGCCTCCACACATTCTCCAAATGCAACAGAACCCAAAGCATATAAACCTTCGTTTAGCTGACAGACTGCAGACAAGATCTGTGGAAACTTCAAGGGTTATTTCACCCAAAAATGAACATTTGTCCATGTTTTGTCAACAGTTCAGAAGATGTGAAATACAGTGCACGCATCTGTAATAAAACGTCCCTCACACGACTCTGGCTGTGAATAAAGGCCCACTGTAGAGAATCCATGCGTTTTTGTAAAATAAATATCCAGATTTCAAACGTAATAAACACTTTTTTCTCACATTTGCTGACTGTGGGACGCAGAAGATGGAAGACGTATGCGTCGCGCGCGCGCCTCTCGGAAATGTAGGAGCAAAGGAAACAAAGTTTCCTTACTTTAGCAAAGGAAAACCAGTCTCCTTTTGGCTTATTTCAAAATCCTCTGACATTTTTCTTTACAAATCCTTGTTTTGTGCTTCTAATTCATGACTCTCCACGCTCATCACTAAATACACAGTGATGACGAACTACGATGCGTAATGGAAGAATTTACATTTTTGGGTGAACTAACCCTTTAACCCACCAACAGAGAAAATTCTATGATACAAGACCACCTGTTTATTCCTAATATATATATATATATATATATGCAAAAATATATATGATGATTATTTAGGGTAATACAATAAATATGACATTCTGTCAGAATAAAATGAATTAATTGTTTTGTATCATTTGTATGAGGGAAAAATAATCATTTAAGACATATCTGCAAACACAGAATATGTAGAAATACAGAAATTTGAGGCAATAAAATATATATATTAAAAAATTATTTAATGAATTATTGTAACATTCAATTATTGACTGATAAGTTATTAATTAGTTACTGAATTTAGCATCTCCCAAAAGAGTGAATGACCAGCTCTTGGCCATACTTTCTGTATATTCACACAAAAAATCCAAATTAGAATTAGCCTTAGAATTTTTTTTTACATGCGTATATGTTTAGAAATAAAAATATTGTAGTGATTGAACTGAAACAAGTCCATACATTGCATGCTTCCAATTTCAGCATAACTTTAAAACAGTAATCCCAGTTGATATGATCACCAGTATATGGTGTCTGTCTATATTAGATGCTTTTTCGAGAAGTGTTTGTCTGCAGCTGTTAGTGTGTTTGCTGACGTGAGGTGTGACTGACCAGAGGAGAGAGGTAGAGAGCATATGCACACTATTTAGTACAGTAAACATCCTCTTTGAGAAGTGACAGCCTGTTTCAGCTGCTGATAATGGCTTTCATCTGTGTCCTGTATGTCAGTGCCCAGATTCTGTCAGTGTCAATCAGAATGTAATTGAGCACGATTATCACACGCTCCTCCAGAGCACCTACTGCCCTGCTGGAAACTAGCTCTGTTCCAACCTAGTGAACTGCCTACCTAGACAGCATTTAGACATCATAGGTACGTCAATTCAAAGGTAGCATTCCCAGAATTGATCAAGGTGTTATTGTGTTAATGTGGATTTTTTTCACACATTTCTGCCTGTATTTAGAACTGTTAGACATAAATTCTGAATTGCAAGATATAAACTTCCAATTCGGAGAAAAAAGGTCAGAATTCCAAGATGTTGACCTGCCGTTACAAATGTATAATTCGCAATTGTAAGATATACATTTTCAAAATTGTCCAAATTGTGAGTTATAAATTTGCAATTAGGAGAAATAAAAGTCTGAACTGTGTGATAAAAAGTTGCAGTAAATTTTTTTATTAATTTATTTTTTATTGAATGGCAGAAATAAGTTTCCATACATTTTTGAAACTTCTTGTCTCACAATTCTGACTTTTTTTCTCATAATTCTGGGTTTATATTTCACAATTTGATATAAACTCGCAATTCTGAGAAGAAAAGTCTTAAATGTGAGATAAAAAGTAGAAATTATCTTTTGTTTGTTTTTTTCTTTTCTTTTATTCCGTGGTGGAAATAAACATTGATACTTATGCTTAATAATAGTATTTTATTGTAAAATTTTTAATCTTTGTTTTACTTACAACTTTTTTATTGTGGTTTTGCTAGATATTCTTACAATTCTTTATTATTATCTCACAATTTCACATAAAGTCTGAACCACAAAACCAGTCTTAAGTGTAAACTTTTAGAAATTGAGATTTATACATCATATGAAAGTTGAATAAATAAGCTTTCCATTGATGTATGGTCTGTTGTGATTGGGCAATATTTGGCTGATACACAACTATTTCAAAATCTGGAATCTGATGAAGCAAAAAAATAAAAATCTACATACTGAGAAAATCGCCTTTAAAGTTGTCCAAATGAAGTCTTAGCAATGCATATTACTTAAAAAAAATTAAGTAAAAATATAACCCAGCGATTTAAGACTGGTTTTGTGCTCAAGGGTATATACATATAACTTGTGAGATTTTATTTTTATTTTTATTTAATTACCAAATTATTCCATGGTGGAAATACATTTCCATACTAATTCATGTCCACTGAAAAAAAAAGCAAATAAAGAATTTTCACTCAGAAATTGCTAGTAAATTTCACAATTATTAAAGCAAATAAGTTAAACAGAAAGGCTGTTGTATTTTCTTGCAAATCATGCTCCAGTAATCTTTGTGTGATTATCTTTGAAAGAATGCTCATGTGAAACACTATGGAAATCAGTTGTGAGTGTCTCATGCAGAGGGTCAAAATCAGTCACTTGTGATGTTCTTATTGTGGTTATGCTGTCTTATAATGCTACTCAATATTAAGGCAGCTGAACTATATTCTGTCTGCAATGCAGAAACTAGAATGCTTAATGTAATGTAATGTAATGTCAGTGTCTTCACATGAGGTCCATCTGTATTCTTCTCCTTCATTGCCTCACCTCACTCTGTCTATCTCTCTGTGTCTCTGTTCATTTACTCATTTTACTTTCACCCCCATTTCTCTTCCTCGTCACTCTCTCTCCTTCTTTTTTCTATTTGGAAGCCACTTTTCAGTTTTGATTAATATGCTTTGGCCAATTCCGGCTGCGACACAGCGAGCGGCCCCCGTCATCTGTTCTGTGTCAGCAGTCAGGCTGGTTAATTGGCCCGCGCTCCCCTTCCACCGTGACCAAAAGCCTCTAATTGAATCTATGCAGCCACTGTTATTTTTAAATAGTCATTTTGTCTCTGTTGAGCACCACTATGGGAAGTAGAGGAGAGTCATTAATCCATAGTCGTGTTTAAAAAGCATCTGATTACCAGCCAATCTGTGTGGATTCATATACAATTTGATATGTGTGTGTATGTAAAAATTTGTAATTTTTATTTTATTATTTGTCAGTTTTTTCAAAAAGTCTTTATATAGATTTTCTTTTATAGATTTTTAAATAAATTTTAAGTGATAAAATTCTTCAAAATTCTCTCTCCAAACTCCTTTAAAATTCTCTGAAAATTAATACTATCGTTTGACAATACTCTTGATAAATTTTGTAAGTAACACAAGAAAGAGTTAACATTTCTGCAATGATTATTGGTTGATGATGAATATATCAAAATGGCCTATTCATTGGGGTCGCCGTGATTTTGCCAAGTAAGACATGTTCCTGGAACAACATCTTTTGATGATCCTTGATCAACATTATTGTCCAAAAATATAAACTTAACCCAATCCCTACCCCTAAACCTAACCTTACCCTTAATTTATTCCTAAAATCAGTGGGAAATGATAGTTGATTAACAAGATTGTAGAAGCACCTAACTCTGGTTGTAAGCCTAAAACAGATATTTCCTGAAAAGTTCTATCTCAATTCTGATTGGTTGCTTGGAATGTTGTTTCAGGATCAACAAGGATGTTGATCCAGGAACATGTTGTACTTGGTGAAATCACGCACGCCTATTAATTAGTCTAACCAATTTATCAGTCCATTCTTAGTCACATTATTAGACAATATATCAGTCTAAAACAACTGCAGTAATAAACTAAATTGTTTTGTCCAAAATATTTTTCATAATTGCACTCCACTGATTGCTGCAGTTTTTCCAAGATTCTCTATTCCACGTTACTGTGCAGTAATCCTGAATGGGCATCAGTCGAAGGGGTTGATGAATTACAGCAAGCGTTATTTGCCGTAATCTTGGCCCCAGGACTGTCCTTTGAAATCCAGACAAACAATCGACAGCAGGAGTGTGAAAAAGCGCTCACAATTTCCAGTAGAGACGACTATCAGCCGCGCAGATCAGTGAAGGGAAGAGATGATATTCTGTGGCTCTCAGATAACTCACACACACTGAGTGGGCTGATTCCCCTCCGTCTGCCCTCCTGACCTGCACTAAACTTGAAGGTTGCACTGGGGGGCATTAGGTTGGGGTGGTGAGAGGAACTGTCTAATCCACTCAGGGCTAGATTAAGAGTAGTGTGTGTTGGCCGAGAGCCTGGCGAGGGTGCAGAGGCCTGTGCTATCTGCTCTGTTGGCAGGCTGGCCTGAAGGCAAACTCAGTCCTACTGGAGTCTTTGTACTCTTAATAGCCCCCTGTCTGACTCTCTCTGCACCCGAACCCCTTCCTCAAATCCTCTCGATTTGTCTGCCATCCCTGCATTTCATTGCTTTTCTTCATTTATCTTTAGTTTGTTTCATTTTGAAATGTTGTCTATCTGTATTTTAGCTCTGTGTTCAGACATAAACAGACTTTAGTCAAAGTAGATGCCATGTTTAATTTGATGTATGAGCGAGGTCTTGAAAGAGCACATTGTTTGTAATAATGAACACCTTCTAGCATCATAATAGAGGTCAGAAAGAGACTGGAAGTTAATATTTATGGATTTGTATGTACTTAAAAAAAAAATCTGAAAAAATAAAGTAATTTAAAAAATCATTTAAAATTAATAACAGCATAAATAAATACAAATGAATGGAAAAGCTCATTTTTAATATTTTGACTGTTTTTAATTTAATATTTCTTTTCCAGTTTTTATCTATATACAGTCTAATTTTATTTGTAGTTATTTTAGTTTTATTTCATTTAAGTTATACTAAAATAAATGAGAAGACTTGAAATAAAAGAAATGTTAAATGAATTGTATATATATATATATATATATATATATAACAATAGTAACAATAATGCTTTTTTTATGGTTTTAGTTTCAGTTTTAGTGATCTATAATAATGACCTAATGACCAGAATATTATATTGACTCCAATCTTTGCAAAATGATTTTTAATATTTACCTCATCCAGTAATCACAAACAACTGTAAAAGTTATGAATCGGTCTAATGCAGAGTGTAAGTAACAGTGATTTGTTGTCTGTTCCAGTATTGCAACAATTAGAGGTTAAATCAATTTTAATTTGCACAGAATAGCTACAACACTATTTTTAATGCTTAATATAGATGAAGAAAGAATTGTTTGCTGTTCCATCTTTCCAATACAAGTTATATATATATTATATGTATATAGTGAACATGTAAAATTGAGTGCATGAGCAGTTGTAGCACGAGCTTAATGTTTGGTTTTTGGGAAAATTTCCTCTTGAAATGTTGTCATCTGCACCCAACAGATTCCTTTTAGCTCCGCAGTTGTCGAGCCGTTTCTCCAGAGCTTGACTAAACACGAAAAGACTCGTCGTACATTTAAGCAGACAAAAAAATGTATATAATTTGACTGTTAAGGAAATTAGAGTGGTATGAAAGAATCCCTTTTAGTGTGCTGCACGTGCAATATTTGTTTATCTGAAAGGATGCACATTGGATCAATTTACAATTCTGGGTTTGTGCAGCCTCAGGCTGGTGGGTCTCAGAAGTTGGAGAATTAATTAGTTTTTTATTATTATTTATGGAGTAATCTATTTGGAGAGAGGAAGGCATTGCCTCTGGGCTGTGTCCTTTAAACACTGGAGCCCTGACTTCCATTATCTACCGAGCACACGACACACAACAAACGAGAAAAGCACTGCGGAAGATATAGTCAAAAACAAAGGAAAGAAATGTATAGTCTACTTGGGGGAGAAGAGAATTCAAGTATGTGAAATGAAGGTTTATTTCGTTTGTGAGCTGTATTATCAGCCAGCGTTTGCCGGAGGTGCTTGTTTTGTGCAGATATGTCACACGCTCCCATATCAGATTAATAGTCTGAATGATATTGATTTTTGTTTATTTAGCTGCGTTAATGTTCTGGGTGGGTAGATTTGTAATACAATCTCAGCTGGGCTTAATCTTTCCCCTGCAGCGAAGTTCAGCTGTTACGCCACTTTTGGTCAAGGTGCGTCAAGGTCACGATGCTCCTGAACGATGTGAAACTATGACAGCTTTCTAAAAGGACAGTTCACCCAAAAGTGAATATTCTACCATCATTTACTCACCCTCAAATTGTTCCAAACCTGTATGAGTTTATTTCTTCTGTTGAGTACAAATGAAGTTATTTTGAATAATTTTGGTTATCAAACATTTGATGATAGCCATTAGCCACGTTTGTGCTAGTGCATGCCAGGGCCACTCATGTTTCCACTTCCAGGGCTTGATAATGCCTTGTCTGGGCTTCCTCGGGGCCAACAGCCAGGATTTTTTGGCCCGCTGAAAAACTTGGGCCAAAGCATTCCAGCTCGGGCTTGAGGAGTCGAGTCTAAATGCTATCACAGTTGTGTATTTATTTAGTTGCATATTTTAGTCTCGTGTCTTTATACCTGACTGTCTGATGTTCATATTAAGCTCTGCGTATGTTTACTGCCAAATGTACTTTATGGTAAACTACTTTAAAGTGCACTTAAGTGTGAAACAGTCATGGCAGTGTACTTCCTTTAACAGCCTTTTATTTCATAATATTATGTAAGGTCATGTTAATAATTTTGAGAAAGCATATTGTTTCAGACTTTTTTATATTCAGACCCCCATTTATATTAAGGGTAAATTAGGAGATGTGAAACATTTCTACAATGTGACTTGCATTATAGCAGGTCTTCATCTTAAATGAAACCAGGAGTGTAACATTAGAAAATGTGATGAAAATAGCCGCTCGGTCTTTCCAAGCGAAGGTCCAGAGATTTCCAAAGGAGGTTCTGTTGAGGAAAGCGCCGCTGGAATTTGGCGCTTTATAATTAGAAGCGCTGATAGAGGAGTCAGTCCTGATTGTCTGCTGCTTTAATTTAATGTGCATATAGAGAAGGAAGCAGTGTAATCAAGCTTCAATTAACCGTTGACTAAATCTCTCCCACCCCTGCAGCTGCCATCCGCCCCCATCCCACCCCACGGCCCACTCGTGTGGCCACCAACAAGGCCTACTTGTGCTTTCTATTCACATAATCTGCTATAATCAGGAAACATATGAATCTTCCAGCCATATGGCCACATCACATGTGTCTCTTATAAAGACACGGCAATGAATCTCCCACTTATGTGGATGCGTGTCACATGTGCACAGAATGGGCTTCCATACTGACAGAATTAGCATGAGGAAACCGCTAACCAGCGTTATGTGTCTGAGGCGCCTCAAGTGCTCCATATTTCCTGCAAGACATCTAGGGAATATTAATCATAATGTGATTCATTTTCCCCGTCCGCTTGTGCACACCTCTCGATGTTTTGGCGGTTTGTGCTGATGTCGCCATGTGAACTGTGTTTAAACTCACACGGATACGAGTTTGTGTGTGTCACGTCTGTGTGTGTTTAAGCAGCTCTGGATGCTCTAATTGGTTTAGCAGCCAAAGGGAGTCAAAGGGCAGCATAGCGTATCGAGACTCAATGTGAACCTGATGCTGGGAAGGATGCTTTCCTTCGACGGAGAGGGAAGACCATGTGTGGGGCTTCCTGGAAAAACTCTTCTCAAGCCCCAAACACTATATTTCTTCTTTCGTTCTTTATCTGTTTTCCTGTTTTTTGACCGTTTCACCAGACCTCCTGCTCCTTGTTGTTTAATGGTGTAAAATAATTAATTTTAAGGTAGAATAGTTGAATTATATATATGTGTTGGTGTGTGTGTGTGTAATCAGTTGTCGTGAAAACTTTATTTCTATTTGTTTATAGGGTTACTATGTGATAATTGGTCATAAATAGATAGATCGATTCTATAGGCTGTTAACACAAAGTGCATCTTGTGTTTCATGCATGCCGCCCAGTGTGTGAAATCGTATACAGTAAATGTTTCAAATAGTAGTATGCTACGTTATTGTCACATGACCTTACTTGATCTAAGTTGTTAAATTTTGTAATGATTGTAGGTAATTTTTTAAATGTGGCTCTGTTTCTTTCCTCAAACAAGTCAAGTGCACTGCATTTTGGGATACAACATTGTGCAGTGTACTCAGATTGCAATCACATTGTGATTAACTTATTAGGTCGTTCGAGGCACAGTTTATGCATTTATATTGCAAAAATAGTAGTATGCAAATATTCGAGCAGTCATTAATTGAGCCAATGATTGTAAATGCCACAAATAATGCAGAACTTAACCATCTATTGTTTCTCAGGGCACAAACAGATAAACAAGCAGCTTGTGCTTACATTAATGTTAGTTTAAGAGCGGGGCCTGAGATCACATACTTGGCTCTGTTGAGGCCGCTGCTCATTATTATTCATGAGCGTGGGGGTGTTTCTGGGGCATGGGGGTGGGATTATCTTCTCCCTCAGTGCTTGTTGTGCTGAAGGCCTCAGGACAGGGGTCTGTTTGGCACTGCTGCTGGGGTCTGATGGGTCTGGCCTCGCTCCCCCATCTCTGTCTTTTGCTGTATCACTCTCTCTGGCCTCTGCTAATCACTCTGGGACGCTGGCTGCACTCTGTGTCTGGCACGAATTCACTCTCTTTCCTTCGCTTTGCACTGAGAATGACCAGGCATGTGAGAAGAACTCTTGCTATTATACTGTTTTGATAACTCAGAACAGTAAATATCTGCAAAAGAGTTCAGAGTTACAAGTATTTGTATGTATTAATTGCATATGTGTGTGTGTGTCTGTGTGTGTGTGTGTGTGTGTGTGTGTGTGTGTGTGTGTGTCAGAAGTCTTGCTTGTGTGGAGAAAGTGGAAACTAAATAACATAAATTAATGTTAGAATCATTCATGCATGTGAAAGTTGACAACATATCATTGTAACCTCTGGTGATGAAGGATAAATACAAGACTTCTTAGCCTTAGAAATGGTTACAGAAAGAAAAAATGCTACAAAATGAAACATTTTGTGAGAAAGTTTGACATGCTTAAAAAAAACAGGCAGTGTTTTCTGGAGTCAGCATCCAAAAATAGGAAGAAACAAGTACTGTATTTCATTCATCAAATACGATTATGTATTCACAAGATTAGTTTGAGACACTAAGTAGAGGGTGAATGTGATATTCCTCTATAATCTTCGAACGGTTGCATAAAAAGCAAACTGTGTTTTATTGGTAATTTTACAAGCAAGTTGGTTATTCTTGGTCAGAATTAAATGCAAAACTTGGTAACAGCTCCTTCTGTCTCTGTGTCTCTCTAGGTGATGAGTATTTTGAGTAACCCCAGTGCCGTCTCGTCCCAGACTCAGCACGATTTCTCCATCTCTCCTCTCCACGGCAGTCTGGATGTGTCTAACCCCATCTCAGCGAGCTGCAGCCAGCGTTCAGACCCCATCAAGGGTGTGGACAGTCTGGCCTCCTCTCAGTCCTACTGTCCCCCCACATACAGCGCCACCAGCTACAGCGTGGACCCCGTCACTGCTGGATACCAGTACAGCCAGTACGGCCAGAGTACGTAATGCCCCTCCATTATACACTCTGCATGTGTGTTTACATGTCTCTGATGTGGAAAATGTTTTAGTAAGTCTCGCCAAGTGTGCATTTCATTGAGTAAAAATACAGTAAAAACAGTAAATATGATTACGACTTCAAATAACTGTTTTCTATGTTAATATATTTGAAAATGCATTTATTTCTGTCATGTGCAGCTGTATTTTCAGCATCATTACTCCAGGCTTCAGTGTCACATGATCTTCAGAAATCATTCTAATATACTCATTTGCTGCTTAAGAAACATTTCACATTTTTATTCATGTTGAAAGCATTTGTGCAAGTGTCAAGGCATCTTTGTGCTCCAGGATTGCTGTAATAAAGTAACAAACATCAAAATGCTGGTCTTGGTTCTGGACAGACAACCCAAAATGAACTACAATTTGTTTTATATTTTATATAATTGTAGTTTAGAGTTTCATTTATGTCTTGCTTTTGGTGCAAAAGCCATTTACAGTAGCTCAAATTAGTCAATTCAATTGTTTTCCATAAACTGTTGTCAATAATTTTGTTTAAAAGAAATTACTAATTTTATTCAGCAAGGAAGCATTTAATTTATTAAATGTGACTGTAAATATTACAAAAGATTTCTATTTCAAATAAATGCTGTTCTTTTGAACTTTCTATTCATCAAAGAATCCTGAAAAAATGTATTATGATTTCCACAAAAAAATATATATTTCAATTTAATAAGCACCATTATTAATAACTGAATACCAAAAATAACTGATAATAACTGAGCAGCAAATAAGCATATTAGAATGATTTCTGAATGATCATGTGACGATGAAGATGCTGAAAATGTACCTTTGATCAAATGAATAGATCATATTTTAAAATGTATTCGAATAGAAAACAGTTATTTAAAATTGTAATAATATTTCACAATGTGAGTGTTTTTGCTGTATCTTTGATCAAATAAATGATTTTTTTTTTATATCCCTCGCTGACCATCTCAGGACGCTTTGACCCCTTTGCCCATCAGAGCAGGGCAGACACATGCTCCTGATAAACCCCAGCACCGGCCCCGGGCTCCTCTGTTAGTCACAGTACTCTTCCCTCGACTGGGAAACAGTTACTTCAAAGCCCACTTTAACACCCCGAGGGTCCTAATGTCATTCACCTCACACACACACACACACGAGCTTCAGGGCAGGAAATAATTGATTGATTGAATTAACATAATCAGAGGCTGATGTTGTCACAAAAGTCACTGGCTTCCATCTACATGTGTCTTACAAACCTTGAGATATTGTGTCCAAACTTTTAAATGGTAGTTTGAGAATAAAATCATTCCGATAACTGTAGGTTATCTAAATCAAACAAAACTCTCTTTAAGGATGTCTTCAAAGGTAAAAATGAATTTAAATTTTTTAAGGTTTGGGTTAGTCCGTAGTCATTATAATGAGCTTTATATGAAAACAGTAGAGGTGTGTCTCCAGTGAGATGTGTAGGTAAACGTGTGTGTGTGGGAGTGTGAAGTAGTGTCAGGTCCATCAGAAGGTGCAGGAGGGTTGATTGAAGAGATCTGACGAGCGAATGTCAGGTTAATTATGAGTAAGATTGAGAGGACTGATCTGTTTAATGAGTCAGATGAGAGAGCTGCTGAAATTGAGGCCAATATGAAGCATGAAATCTCAAATGCTCAGAGTAATAAAGACTGGCACACACACACACACACACACACACACAGAGAGACAGAAGCTGAATGAATGACACCAGGCATTCTCCTCTTTCTGGCTCTTGAATGACTAAATTTCCTTTTTAGCTTATATTTTATCTTCTCTTAATCTTTATTTGTGTAATTTGTTAAATACTTTAAAAGGTCAGAAGTTTAAAGACGTGACCAATGACTATTAAACATGTAATACTGTGCTACACTTGTGAGGGATTGTGTCAGTAGTATGCAGTGATGTTTGAATCACAAATGATTCATTCATATGAGTCAGTTCAGTGAGTCAGTTCAGTGAGTCAGTTCTCTTTTAATGATTTGTTTAAATCAGTGTTGTTGTCCCTGTTATCTAAAACTATTAAAAATTGTTTTGCCTATTGAACTAAAGCTGAAATAAATTAAAATCCAAATATAACTAATTTAATATAAGCTTTAAATTAAACTTGTTTATTTCAGCTTGTTATCAAAGCAACATTTCTAATTTTCTTTTGAAGCTTAAGTTGAAGTATTAAAATGAATGAAAAATAAATAAATACATTATATATATATATATATATATATATATATATATATATATAAACAATTTATTTATGAAAAAATTACACACACACACACACACACACACACACATTGTTTTTTGAAAATATACAAATAAAAACTACTTAAAAATAACTACTACTATAATAGGATATAAATATTAATAAAATAAAATGAATACATGAACTGATTCAAGTGCACGGGAGTATGTTTGGGAGTAAACCATGCTGAAACCATAAATAAGTATTTTTTTTAACTCCATTGTTTATGGAACTGTTTCTTAAAATCACAATAAGGTCTTTTTCATGGTAAATGCAACTAATGTAAATAAAAATACACCTAAAAAGCCATTTTGACCACACAGTCTTCAGGACCAGCATGTTCTATTTTATAAAACATCAGTAAATAAACATCAAAAAGTGCAATGCATGTACATTTGAATAGGGTTTTGAACCAGTTCATAGAAACAAACCATTTTGAACAAAGCAAAATGAATGCATTTCCGAATGCTAGTGGAGGTGTATTAATGCTTAAATTGGTGTGAGATTGCTTTCATGTGAAATGTCCTGCTCATGAGAATGTGTTTGTGTCGTTTCCTCCAGCTGCTGTGGACTATCTGGCCAAGAACGTGAGTCTGTCGACTCAGAGAAGGATGAAGCTGGGCGATCATTCGGCGGTGCTGGGACTTCTGCAGGTGGAGACGGGACAGGCTTACTGAGTTTGACCACTACAAACACCCCTTCACATGCTCTCAGATGCACAACCAGCTGGAGCTCTTTGCTGCATCTTCTCTGATTTTCAAGAAACTCTTGCCATTCCATCTGACGTGACCTTCTCATGATTGTGGGCTCTAACATGGACAAGAGGACCATGCAACAGATACAGGCACGTCGTCGGATGCCCCGTACTGCAAAAATGCATTCCGAGCCATTTCCAAAATGTCCTTTCTCCTCGCTGTGTATAATCGTGTATGAATCTCAGTGTAATTACAACGGATAATCTCGCTTGTTTTCTATCTATATTGTTATTACCATTGCCCTTACAGTTGTTGTAATTCTGATTATCATAACTATTATTTAGTTTCGATGTTTCAAGATCCACACGTAGCATTTTTTACAAATTCAAACCTGAGGTTTTTTACGTGAAATGCTAGCAGTGAGCTAAAGTGGTGGATCGAGTGTGTGTGTTGAAAGTGTGACTGCTGGTTTTTCACTTTCAAGCCGTAACGTTCCTGAGCGATTTGACCTTCTCTGCCTTCATATTTCACTTGATATTCCATGCAAACTTGGCCAATCTGTGGAAAGTCTGGCTTTCTGCTGGGAATTAGTGTTTTTAGAGGACCAGTGATTTCTCCCTCACTCAGATGCCTGTTTTGGCCTCAGCGATCATCTGGGGGAAAGAAAACGGCATTGTTTTCGATAGAGGATTTAGAAAGTTATGAATTTTATTCTTTAATTTTCTAGAGAGAAGCAACACTTTGCCCTCAAACTAGAAGACAAAACATTTAAAGTTTCAAACATTCATATTATGTTATTGAGTTAGGAAATGCAAACATTTTTACCATTCCATATAAATAATACAGTTTACTTGTATTAACTAAGTGCACGTGAATTTTAGACCAAGTACAAAAGTGTTTAAAGGTTTGGGGTCAGTATGATTTTTTAAATATTTCTGAAAACATATTTTTTATCAATACTGCAGTAAAAACAGATAATATTATTATAATTTAAAATAAGTATTTTCTATCTGATTTTTTTTTAAGGTTTAATTTATTCCCAAGATGCAAAGCTGAATTTTCAGCATCATTACTCCAGTCCTCAGTGTCACATGATCCTTCAGAAATCATTCTGATATGCTCAAGAAACATTTTCGATTATCATCCATGTTTAAAATGCATGCCGTGCTGCTTAATACTTTTGAGGAAACCATGAAACAATTTTTTCAGGATTCTTTGATGAATAGAAAGTTAAAACGAACAGCATTTATTTAATGTTATAAATGCCTTACCTTTCATGTCAAATTATTGCATATTTGCTAAATAAAATGAAACATTTGTTTTTTAAAAATCAAACTGGCACCACACTTTTTACAATTTATGATAATTTTGACAACATTGCATAAATGTATGCCTATGACCAGATTACAGAGGTGACCAGTCAAATAATCCATCTCTGCCTCTTTCTTACTTTCTCTCTGGTTTTCATTTTCTTTCATTTTCAAAAACACATGCCTGGGCTCCTGTATTTAAGATCTTGTGCATTCACAAGTTTGTACAAAAAAAAAAAAAAATTAAAAGTTGTGAAATTTCAACATTTGTGTAGCACTCGCAGGTCACATTTTGACACATAGATGGAACTGTACAGTAGATGAAGCAGATTGTTTATTGTTTGTTTATTAAGAATATGTTTTATACTAAAACAGCAAAGGTGTTGTGTGGTAGATTAAGCAGGGGCTATGTATAAGTCTTATATTGTAATTTTGTGTTTATATTTACTGCTTTTGTTTCTTGCTTTCAATAGTTATTATCTATCATTTTTCTTAGGATTCAATGTGAGAATCTCTCGGTGAAAGACAGCCACACTTAAAACTGAATGAAAGGTGAATCATACTGCTTATGAATCCTAGATCAAAGTGACTGATGGCTCATTTAACGGACTGTGGGAAACACAGCAGTGTTTGGTGCTAACTGACTGCTTGGGACTCAATGGATTCCTCAACGAATCTTCGAGTGAACGTTTCACTGGATGCATTTAAGGCAAAAAGGACTCTAAAACAAAACACTTCACCCAAACCCGGTCCTCTTCCCTTTCAACTGTCGATATCTTCATCGAATGAGCAATGAAAAGACTTCCAGTAGCCTATAGATCATCCATGGCTAACACCTTTGTTAATCAACATTTGGATATTAAAAATATTCCCCTCCGGGATGTCAAACTGGGCACCTGCTTTCGTTAGCATTTGTGTTTATGCTTTCCTCCCATTTCCTTTCAGCATGTGTGTATGTTACCATGGTATAATTTATTCTGTTGTATGAAGTAGTAGCTTTAGTGGGAACCTTGTATTTGGTAATTACTACCTTCAGCCTATTGGTGTCTTTACTGTAACACTGGCGTAAATGTTATCAATTAAAGATTTAAAACTGACATACGGCTCAAACGCCCAGTTTCCAGAGTTTGTCTTTTATAGTAGCCATACTTTTTATTGATTTGACAAAATAATGAAAGGTTTGACTACAGTTTGAAAGCTGTTCTAGATTTTATTTTTGGACTTTTTATACCTTTTTATATGTGTCATCATGCCAAGCTTTTCTACGATGTAGTTTATAGAGTGCAAGGAAAGTCGGTACTGAGGAGAACTTTGAAATGGTAGAAGATGCAAAATATGACTAAACATTTCTATGATAAAGGTTCTTAGTTTAGTTTAGTTTTGTTACTGTAGGTTTATAATAACTGAAACACAGAAGATACCTGGGCTGCGTCTCCCAAAAACCTTACTAGATTCTAAAAACAATTTCCAAACCACTGGTCTCTCCTATTTGAAGTCTCGATCAAAATCAAATGATCTGCTATCCGATTCGAGGGCTTCGAAACAGTGAATCATTTTGCGACGCAATGGTTTAACTGATTATGAGTTTCGAGAAGCTCTGTTTCACCCATCACTTTACTTGCTTTTTAAAATCATTACAAGCAATATTGAAATTCAAATGAAAGGCTCTTTTGATCTTTTTTGGAATCGCTTGAACTGAATGATCGAAGTAATGAATTTGAATCAATCCAGCGTAAATGACTCACTTAATTGAATCAGTTTGTCTGTTCCTCTTTTCTCGTCTTCAGTTTACATGACACTCAGCACTACTACTGGCTTAGCTCGATAGTTTTATCAAATTAACTGAAATAAAGCATTCTGCTACTACTGAAACACCATTAATATGACACGCTGCAGCTCAAAATGCATATTAGATGGACACTGTGCATTATGATCGAGTTTGTTTGCTTAAGTGACTATATTTGAAATACTTTGAGTACTATAGTTCAGTTGGTGACAGTTCAACAGGAAATCAGCTGAAAGCATCCAGTAAATGTTAAAAGTAAGTGTTCCTGTAGCTCAATTGGTAGAGCATTGCGCTATCAAGCATAAGGTTGGGGGTTCGATTCCCAGGGAACCTATCATAGGTAAAAATTGATAGCCTTGAATGCACAGTAAGTTGCATTGGATAAAAGCGTCTGCCAAATGCATACATTTATTTATTTAATTTAATTTATCTATTAAATTTAAATTTAAATGTTGAATTGATTAGTTTAGCCTATATTCTAATAAATATTTAAGAAATTATTCTTGTATCTGATTGTATTACAGTGATAGTCAATGTAAAAAGAACAAATGGGAGAGGCAGATGAACACAGAACTTTATCACTAAACTTTATCATTCAGCTAAACTGTGCAAACACATTGCATGGGTCAAAATAATAGATTTTTCTTTTATGCCAAAAATCATTAGGACGTTAAGTAAAGATCATGTTCCATGAAGATATTTTGTAAATTTCCTACTGTAAATACATTAAAACTTTAAAGGCGATTTTCTCCGTATTTAGATTCTTTGCACTCTCAGATTCCAGATTTTCTATCGTATCCTAACAAACCATACATCAATGGAAGGCTTATTTATTCAGCTTTCAGATTATGTATAATCTCAATTTTGAAAAATAGACACTTAAGGTTTTGTGGTCCAGGGTCACATATATTTAATTGTTTGATCAAAATTATACATATCATAGCACCCCTACTAAATTCTAGACCCTTAGTGTACAGTGTACTCTTTTTGGGAAATACAGCCCAGGCCAAACATCTTTAACATGTACTAGCAGTTTAACAATAAAATGTTTACCTTAATATCTTGAATTATCAGTTCTAGCTCCTTGTACAGGGTCACAAAAGTGGGTAAATCAAGACTGGAAGGAATTGATGAGGTGTGCATTCTCTGTTCTTTTTGGAAAATATAAGATTATGAGAAGATTGCACCATTCCTTTTAGAAAATATCAGATTATAAGATTCTCCTAGATTTGTTCTTAAAATCAACTTTTTTTCGTCTTCTGCACCAGTATTTTATATACACTTTTTGTCACATTTTTGATTCCCCAAATAATCTTTTTGTGTGAAGAACGTTTTATTAATCGAAATAACCTTTTACATTTTAAAGAATCCTCTATGCAATGGAAAGTTTCCATGGGTGTTAAATGTTCTTCATTGAACCAATCAATGCAAACAAAGAACCTTTATTTTTAAGAGTGTAGAACTGGTGAAAAGTAGGTATCTTAGACAGTATCCTACTTTAACTAAAGATAGGTGCATGTGAAGACTCTGGGACACAAGTTAGTGTAACACACAGCACAGTATACACAGCTGTGGTGTGATTTATTCTGCCATTGTCTAGCTATGAGATTCTTCCTCACTGTCTGTCTGCTTTGGCCTGGACTCATGTGGCAGACGCTGTCACATAGGAACTGCTGGTATGCTGATGGCATGGCTAGAAATTCCAAACCACATGATAGCATAACCAGCTGCTGCTGTCACAACACTGGCATGCTGGACATTTATACATACTGTAGGTGATTTTTTGTTGATCATGCTGATGATAACTCAATTCAACCATTGTTCCTTTCTGATCAACTTAAAAATAATGCATTGAATCTTTATTGATCACCAGATAGTTTCACATAACTGCTCCTTTGTTTTCATAGCCAGCTACTTTCTAGGAGAGTATCATATCTGAAATATATAGAAATACATTTCTAAACTTAAGGAAAGCCATGAGTGACAGATTTGTAATGCTCTACAAAAGCATCAACTCTGCACAATAGTGCTCCTTTTGTGAACTAAACAAGGCTCATAAAGTTTGCTGTTATCAAAAATAAAAAATACATTTTTTAAAACATTGCAATATTGTGTCTATATTTGTCCAGTATTTAACATAATGCAATTATTTCTCTCAAATGATTCTGCTGAAGCCACTAAAAGGTGGAAATACACTACACAACATATGCCCGATTTGCAATGTGGATGAGTTGACACAAAACACACAAACAGAAATTTGGGGTAGTCAAAGTTGACAGATTTCAGATTTTGGCAGTGTATGATGGGCACAGACATAGATTTTGTAGCTTCTGTCAGAACAGATCAAAAATGTTTGTCAAACTTTCAAAATTCAAATGTAACATTTTAGAACACATTGTTTTTATTCCTCACGTTTCTCCTTTTGTTTGTTGTGTTCAGAATGTCTTGATAAGTCTGTTAGTGTGTGATCTTCGGTCCATCAGTGTATGTTTTTCTCTGTGACCATTTACAGCAAGTGAAAGTCCTGGATTCTCAATTACATAATAATTTGTTCAGATTCAAGCATGTGGTCACAAACCAAAATGTGCATATTATAAAATCTTTTCAAGATATATTATTTTTGCTGTGCAAAATAAATCAGCTATAAGTGAAAGTACATGCAAAGTTGTAAAGCCAAAAGTGCACAATACATAAAGTTATTGTCTCCAAAAAGAAAGAATCGACTCTGAACAGCCTAAAGTCTTCAGTAATCAAACAAGTCATCAGTTGAATCTGGACTGGACAGGAGGCAACTTTTGGTTTCATACTCTCAGCAACCAATAATTCATTGCACAAAAACACATTTTATATCCATGATGTAAACCCATATTCCTTGTTTATTTGTAGCTGCAGCAATCATATGTATTAACGTCTCTCTAAAGTACCTTGTAGAACGTCAATCCTTTGTGATTCATTTGGTTTTGCAGAGCATAAATCTTTAGGGTGAGCAGGTTTTTTATCCTCTTGACATGATTGCATTAAGGTCTTTATACTTCACAATATGCTTTTCATCCTATGCTTTGTGTTTTGTCGTCAACCTTTCTTCGATGCATGTGTGAGATGTTTCAAGTCTCTTCTGGATTAAGCTAAAGCACATGTTCTGGCTGTCCGATCCTCGGACCTCCACCTCTGTCACTGTTCTTTCTTCAGCTCTCTCCCTCCACGAGGATCCACCCAGTCGACAGTGTGTCCTCGTCTTTGTTACCCTCTCCTCTCTCGCCTTTTGATCCCGTAATTGATTGACTACAGGAGGAGGATTCGATGAGACCCACAAGAGCCAATTCCCCTCGCTTCTCTGGAGAGGTTCTGATAAAGTGCTGGGCTGTATATGTGGTCCCTTCACCAGACGTATGGGCATTGAAGGTGGCTATGAGCCACGGTGGCTTAGCCGCAAGCTTTCTCAAGGGCCCGAACTTGTGTCCTGATGGTAATGGGCTTGTTTAGATCAGAGGGATGGAAATGAAACTCTTGAGCCGCGGAGAGGAGGATGCCGGTGGACTCTTATCTCCCAGGAGGCAGACCTCACGGTGAGAGGGATCTGCATAGGCCGAGCGGGCCGTGCAAGAGGAGGGACGATAGATTCGGATCTCATTTAAGAGAGCTAGCGGTGAGGAAGCAGGACCAGACAGGCATGGAGAATGAGGAGATTGATGGACCTGGCCCAGCGAGAGCCAACAAACAGAGTGAAGGACAGTTTAATGAAGCCATTATTGCCCCACTTCCAAGACACTCCAGGAAAATAAAGACCATCAAAATATAACCAACAACAGCAAAACGTTTCAAAGTTTACTCTTGGTTCATAGACATTGTTATGTTTTATTTAAGTACTTTTGTCTAAAATAATATAATCTCTTTCACAGACTTTTGATTACATAATATATAAAAGTTCAGATGTCTTGAGACTTTCATTTAAGTATGAACTTTGTCTCAGATGTTCCTCCTAATATTCCTGTTTTTTTTTTTGCTCATTTTGAAATCAGTTGATTTCGATTTCTTGACTTTTCCACATTTAATTTAGACTTCTACAACAAGACGAGTACAAGATCATTCGAACAAAAGTTCTTGTGTATTAGAAACCTCATTGATGTTTAAACCTTAGCCTCCCAAAGAGATCTCATTTGTGATTTTTCCCCTATAGGATGCAAACAAAACAACAAATCAGCATGGTTATATTTCTTGGCCGTGTCTCTTTATATCTACATATATATGTAAGAAAATGAGGGTTTAAAGAGCCACAGAGGACCTGATCCTGCCAGATCACACTGGAGGTGTTCTTCTCTGAGGCTTATGTGTCTTAAGAGAGCTGCGCTGTTTCTGACTGTCATGGCTGTCACAGTGAAAGCTCTTACGGAGACCCGTAATTCTCTAAATCCTGTAATTATTCTGAGATACATAATGTACCTGCGCCGTGGCCCGTCTGACGGCCTACTTTGACTCCGGCTTTGCACAGACAGAGGCCTCTGTAAGCTGGGATTTCAGTCTCATCTTTGGCAGCAGGAGATCTTCTAAAGAACATCTTCCAATATTGCTTTTTTATGTAAGGCCTTAAATTTGCAAAAGCAAGTCGAATTAAGATATTTCAAGTCGATTCGTTTTGAATGTGTCATTGTCATCTCAGGATAAGTCTTCGGTAGACCAGCCGCTGTCTTACTTTGTCCCATCGTTGAAGTCAAGTGCATCTTCAACTTCTAAAGCAGAGCTTGAAGAAGTTCTCCACTTCCTGTGCGCCTCAGCTCGAGTTCAGCACGTCACGTATCACATATGCATGACGGGATTGTTTATTTTTCCTATTCTGTTCTTCACACAGATTGCAGCACACGAGCACGTGCGCTCACACACCTCTCTCCTCTGTAGATAAGCGGTTAGCACAAGAATAAAGCTGCACTGAAGTTGGGAATCTGAGAGATGGTTTGCCGCGATAAGGCCGCTGTGAAGCCAGGTTTGATTTACATATAAAAATCTGTGCACGCTTGGCTCGCAGACTAATTAATATTAATAACTAAAATGCAAATGAGCTCAGACAGAGGAGACCCGAACGGTAGAACAAACCGGGGTTTTGTTCGGGATTCACACATAAGCCTCTTCTGAACGTAAGAGGGCCGCTAACAGCCGTAACGCCGGGGCATAGAGCGCAATACACAGAGACAATTTTTCTAGATAATAGCCTATCACGCAGGATACAATTTAAATTAAAAAATGCAATTTTCACCTTGAAATGAACAAATGATTACAATTTCTATACAAATTAAGGCATCCAGGCTGTGGCTCAGTGCAGCGCCAGGGCCATGAAACTTGACATAATTGCCATGAAATACATTTTCAAATATTTGTATTTTGTCCATCGCTTTAAAACATGCCACTCTTGGCTTCTGTGGGTATGTGATCTTACCTTCTGGTGGAGAAAAAAAAAAACATAAAAAAGAAGAGAAAATCATCAGAGATAAAAAGCTCTTCAACGGGGAAGATAAAATGTGTAGAAGTGGAGGAAAGCACACACACACACACACACACACACTCTGAATCAGTCTGTGCAACCCCTGTGGCTATCTCTAAAAGCCAAATTATGGTTTCTTATCAAGGCAATCATATCTAGCAGTTATCTGCCGCGATGATAGACACCCTCTACTCCCAATATTTCATTCTCTCTCAACGTTTCTGTCTGAGCACTTATTTATTTGTGATCAGGGACAGCATTTGGAAAATAAATAATTGTGGAGGAGAGCCAGAAGTTTCTCTGGATCTTGAACTTTCAGATGACGGCAGATAAGTTTCTCTGTTTGCTTAAGGCACATCTATAGAGTAACGGGGCCAAAATCACAAAATCTCTAGTCTTTCTTTCTGTCTCGTTTTTTTCTCTCATTTTCTTTTATTTGTTAGTGTATGCATCATGGTTAATTTTTCATCTGATTTCTTCAATTCATTTTTTTTTTCAGAATTAACAAAATACGAACAAAAAAACATTCTAAATAAAACAAAATATGCTTCATGAAATCATATACACCTTATTTTTAACATAAAAATGGGTGCTGCCCTTTGTAACAGGAACCGGGAGTTTCGCACATGAACAAAAAACAGGGTGGATAAAGAACGTCATCATACTGGTTTATAGGAATAGTTCATCCAAAAAATCTTCTTGTAGTCATTTCAAACACATCTGACTTTATTTCTTTTATGGAAAACAAAAGTAGATGTTAGGTAAAATGTTCATGCTGCTCTTTTCCGTACAATAAAAGCATGGCGTATTACAAGGTATTTAAAGCCATGCAGTAGTTTTGTGTTAGAAAAAGACTTCATTTTAAGTTGCTAATTGATGCAGAATCTCTTAAATCCAACTTAAATTCCATCAATATTTAAACTCCTTGCAGCCGACATGGAATAGAATAAAATAAACGACAATACATTTAAAAAAAAAAAATACTAATTGAAAATGTATTTACAAAAGAAGATTTAGTCAGAATACACAGATATTTTTAAATGGTCTGCAATGAAAAAATATGCTTTTTGCAGCCAAATGATGTAGTTACAAGAGTCTACCAGCAGGGGCTAATTAGATCATACTAACCAGCCAAAGCATGACGCTTTAATTTTCATGTCTTGGAACTAATGAAGTCACACCAATGCAGAAATACAAATGATATTTCATAGCTGTAGCATAAAACAGTCAGGCCAGTATTTCATTTTGTTTTCCTCTGCTTTGAAACAACACAAGCGTATTATCACAGAATATTTAGCGCCTTTGTATTTATTGAGTCTGTGTTGTTATTTATTATATTTAAAATAATAATTATAAACTTGATGTAGTAGACTGCTTCTTCATTCACTGCTGTGATGGTGAATCTCTGGGAGTTGTTTCTATCTCCCCTCCTCCTCTTCCTTATCACATGCTTGGACAAAATCGACTAAACTCTGACAGTGATGTGGACAGCGGGCCCATTAAATCCCGCTCTGCTCCCTCCCTCCTCTTTTCTATTCTCCTCGTGAAGAAGATTCTGTCATCCAGAGATGCACATCAGATTTCAATAGCTGACCTCTTAATGCCCGGGGTCAGCAACGCACCGGCAACAATTTCACACTGAAGAAGGGAAATGAACAGGCAGGACGCCGGGCTGACCGAGAGGCCCTGACCGGGCGGAGAAGTGAGGTCCGAGCTGCTCCAGTGCACTCAGACCTGAGGATGGAGGGGCGAGGGGTGCTGACCTCCATGATGCTAACATCAGAACAGGAGAGAGCAACTGATGGGCCTTTGAGAGCCACAGCAGGGGAACAAACCTCAGTATGGTGAGAAACAGCTTTACTGCTGAACTGAACTGAAAAGAACTTGACAGCTGGTGCTGGGGAGTAACTAACTAAGAGTGCTAATACTATGCATTACATTTTAAAGTCCTTATCATATATCATACAGCTTTCCTATAGCTCAGACAGTAAAGCACTGTGCTAACAATACCAAGGTCATGGGTTCAATTCTCAGGGAAAACAAAAACTATTCAGATTTGTAACTTGAATGCAACGTAAGTCACTTTGGATATATATATCTATATATCTTTTTTAAAGATGGAAAATTTTCTGTTGTTACCACAATGTATTTGTCTCGTATAAAAATCATGATATAATTTGATTAGTTTTCAGTATCACTTTCCATCCTTTTAGTCTCTGGTTGCATCCTCAGTTGAAAAGTTACAAACAAGTTAAAATAGACGGGCAATTTCTGACAAGTACAGATTATAAAAAAATAAAAAATAAATACAATATTAACATATCAAGTTACATATTCTGAAAACAAAGAGAGAAATGTGGGAAAACGTCAGCAGTATTCCTTTAACAAAAGTCATTTCCTTAATCACATCATCATCCAGGAAGTGTCACCATTTTGGAGGGAAAACAACCACACAAACTAAACAGTAAGTATCTGCAATATTATGAATTCTCTGCTGTTTTTTGGTGTTAAATTGGATCAATTAAACATTTCATTGTGCTTGATAAATATGTACAGAATGGCTGTGATGACATCACAATAAAAAAAAAGACTTATATATCCAAATCAATTTCAAGTTGATTATAAGCGGTCAGCACTTCATTTAAAATTGTGTTAAGTCTTAGAAGTTGAGTCTGCAAAAAATATTACAGTTGCATTTGTCACACTGGAAATCAAAAGTGGATTGTGTGAATTGCATTGTGTGATATGAAATGTCATGCAAGGAGCTCTAAATATGTACTGCACATTCTGTATGATATTTTGTATGATATTGTAGGTATTCTGTCATATATGTATCAAGAAGTCTGAATCATTTTAGTGAAATGGTTCATTCAGACGAGTCATTTAAGTTGACTCAAATGAACTGAATCATCACACAACGTGTTCTTACACAGTGTTTTTTCTTGTGTATTTATTTTGAAATAAATGTTTAGTTTATAGTATATTAAGAAGATTTATTTAAATAATGTGCATAGATGATTTCCTCACAAAGAGCAATAGTAATATTGATGCATGCTGCTGCATCTAAGTGCATTAGATAAAATATTAAAAGTAACAATCACTAAACTGAATAATAGAAAATAAAGCAACTAATCATTTAGAATATAGTTTTATCAAGTGTTTTTACCCTACAAAGACAGTCATTGTGAAGCAACATGGGTTTAAATGCCTTACTCATTGGAACTTTACTGATAACTTGTGGTTCACATTTTGTGAGAACTGAATCATTAACCTTACCTTATGAATTAAAATTAAATCCTTGTTCTGACTTAAACTCATATTAAAGTAGACTCAAGTATGGACATTTTTTCATTTTTCTTATATTATACATTTTATGTGTAATTTCAGATGTAATTTGGAAAAACTGTCTTTAAAATGTGTGTGTGATGGTCAGATGGAATTGTTGGCAGACAGACTGTCATGTAATGCCTGTGATATGCCTGATTCTCCAGAGATGCTGAGGCAGGGGATCTATTCACACGTTTAAAGCCACACGGAGGGGGTCTTGAGAGCTGTCAGGGGGCATTTAGCTTGTGATCTGCCCACAACAGTGAGGTCAGTTGATTGCTTGTGGCTGGGTTGTTTTACTGGATCTGAAGCTTGTGAAATTGCTGCAGTGGTTGTTAACAGTGTTGTGGAGCTAGTTTAAAATTATGGCTCACCTAGCAACTCCTTAGCACATTTAAAAATAATAATAATTAAAAAAAACGACCTACAGTCTTTAAAATAAATCTTTATTGGCATTGATGATTCCATGTGACAAATTCCTTAGAGCAGAAAAGGTTTTTTTTAAATATTAAAATGTTCTTCAAAATAATAATTTAAAAAAAAGGTTGTTTTAGAAACGGTTCACTGGAATGTTCTTTGGGGAACCAAAAGTGAATGGCATTGATGCAAAAACATCCCCTTTGGAGTCTTTAGTTTTAAAGGAATAGTTCATTTAAAAAAATAGCTGAAAATGTACTCACCCTCAGGCCATTCAAGATGTAGATGTGTTTGTGTCTTCATCAGATTTGTGGAAATGTAGTATTACATCACTTGCTCACCAGTGGATCCTCTACAGTGAATGGGTGCCGTCAGAATGAGTCGAAACATTTGATTAAAAACATCACAATAATCCACAAGTAATCCATAAATCCATTTCCTCCAGTAAAAAAAAGTCCATCTTCTTTTCTCCTCTCACATAAAAATCTGTTTTCACTTGTAAATGATGCTTGATCTGTGCATATTTCTCTCCTGGTTCAGGGGAGATAACTTTTTCATTGGAGAATGACTCCTTTTTATCAGGACCCAAAGGTTTGAACTTAAAAACATCTGAATGATGTATTTGTTTCTTTCAAAGACGCAGCTTTTCTCTTCTCAAGACATTAACTGCTGGACTGGAGTGCTGTGGATTATTGTGATGTTTTTATCAGCCGTTTTGACTCTTATTCTGACGACACCCATTCACTGCAGAGCATCCGTTCGGGAGAAAGGGATGGAATGCTACATTTCTCCAAATCAGTTATTGATTTGATTTTGACAAATCCTTAACCCTTAATCCTTAACGTTTGGTGTGTAACTTGCACTGCCATGTTTTTTACTATATCCATGAAGTCCGAGATGTGTGTTATGACTTGTTGTGTGTATATTTTTTATTTATTTGTGTGGTCACCATTCTGGTCACCATAAGCAGTCATTCAAAAGGCCATGAGTGCTGTCTGTCTCTCTCTCTGTTGCTCTCTCTCTCTCTCTTTCTCTCTCTCCGGGGGGGAAGCCACAGAGAGACTCCTTATGCATTCATGAGGAGAGTGGAGGATAAATAAAAAGGTTCATTACCATGCTAAAGTGTTACTAATGATATGTACCTGCCACCCAGCACCTCCGAAAATCTAATGTGACACAGTAGAATGGAAAATCTATTCCGCCGCAGTGAGCCACCAGTGGTGCCGCAGTGGGCTGTATGGAAATTTCCCACAGCCTGCCCCTCCATTTGTGTCCGTCTCTAACCAATATTTACAATTCCGCCACTATAATGTCCAACCAGGCCTTTTATGCCGCTGTCACGACCTTCATATTAGCTGAAAATTGGTCTTTTCAAACTTAGCAGGGAGCGTCTCTCCCGACCGTGGATGCAATGCTTGGGTGCACAGCATGGGGGCATCATGGGAAGGTTCCTCGACCCCCTGGCCAAGCCTTGCTCTTTAGAGGTGTCTGTTTCTGTTCATCTGATATAGAAGGAATAGATCTGCTCTATACCTGTTTTAATGAGGAAAACTCCTAGTTAAGAATATACAAGTATGCATTTAAAGAAACAAATCTTAGACACACGATGACATGCAACATAGCAGCTTATTGCTTTTAAATGATAAACACCACATTTATTAATTTCAATAACAGAATGGCATGATTCTAGTGCTTTGCTATTATGGTTGCTTAGTAAAATAGTTATGTTTCAAGTCTGTGTGATAATCTGGGTTCTAGATTTGAATTTGTTTTGAATCAGTCAAGACTTTAATTAAAATGATTACATTTTACAATTATTATTATTACAGTAAGAGTTTTTCTATTATAATATATTTTAATATGCAGTTTTTCTGTGATTTTCGGGATTCTTAGAAAGTTCAAAAGAATAGCATTTATTTCAAATACCAATCTTTTGTAAAATCATAAATGTCACTTTTGTTCAATTTAATGCATCCTTGCTGAATGAAAGTATTCATTTATTTATTAATTAGCCTTTAGAAAACTAGTGTGTCACGGTTTCCACCAAAATATTAAACAGCACGGCTGTTTTCAACATTGATAATAACCAGAAATGTTTCTTGATCAGCAAATCAGTATATTAGAATGATTTCTGAAGATCATGTGACACTGAAGACTGGAGGAATGATGCTGAAAATTCAGATGCACATTTTATAATTCTAAAAAAAAAGCAACATTTAAATGACCATTTTAAAGGGCAAATTTCCCAGTTAGATGCTTAACACTTCTTCATCAGAGCTGTATTAAATGCAACAGCTATTCAGTATTCAGGATTCTCAGCTTCACTCAGGTTGAGCGCTTTACAAAGGCACAAACAAACTGAGGCATTGACTTCTCAGTTTGTCGTAATTAACTTATGTAAATAGGCATCGCTATCCAGTGTTTCTAAACAGCAGTCAGTATGTATGCTCGTGTAATTATCTCATTAATACAGTAGACACGGATGGCGAAGAAACAGCCTGTTAAAAGCCTCTGTGCAGTTGCCATGGAAACCAGGCTTAAGTGGCTTATTGGTCGCTCAAGTGAGCTTGAAGCTTCACGCGAAGGTGAATCACTATGTGTGTGTGACCGCTGCAAAAGGCCCTCAAATTGCAACAATCATCACATTAATAATTATGTAAATTTGCCAGAGTTCAATTATAGATGGCAAAAGTGTGTTTGTATTCTTGCAGATCTGCAAGAATGGCATTGTAAATAGATAGTGTGTACACAAGATTCACCACACCAAACATGTAAGTCCATTATACTCCAGTATAATGTCATGTTTAAATATAAATATTTATATTGTGAATACATTCTCAACTTATGGGCTGAAATTACAGTCCTTAAAAACCTATTTGATATATTTGCGCTATTATTATTTAATATTTTGATTAATACTTTTAGGATATTATTTTATGTTATCGTATATTGCAGTCTTATTTTGACATATACACAAATCCTCCATTGATGCTTCAGAAATATACTAAAACATTACATATCGTTAAGGCTTTTAATTTTATTTTTGGTTCATATTGATCCCTGATGTTACACAAAGTTAGATACGGTTGGGTAGAATTATTCCAGAATGACACCAATGATGTTTAGAATCATAACTGAGCCCAATGCTGAATGAAACAGGCATAATTAATGTAAATGAGATGAATAATGAACTTGCCCTTTGGTCTGAGAGCAGCTCATATTTAAACCAAGATCACTTTTCCTCATTTATTGATTTATGTTGGGAAACGAAACGTATTACATCAGGGTCAGTGATTTGTAGGGGGAGAGTGTCCCAAGGGATTATTTCAGTTAATTCAGGATATTTTGACAGAATTACACTGTTAGTCGCAGTGTTATTTTTAGAGCGATTTATATAGTTTTATAAATATTTGAATGCATATATTAATAGTTTTCATTTTAGTTTAAATTTGAGTCATTTTGTTATGTGCTTTTGTCATTTTTATAAGTTTTTGTTTTTATTAGGTTTAATTTGCTTTTATTCCAGTTTAAGATTTTATTTATTTCCTGTTAGTAATTTTAGTGCTTAAAATTTAGTTTTCTTTTAGTTTTCATATAATATTTATATTTTATTTCAGCTTTATTTAATAATATAAAAAAAGGTTTTAATAGTTTCAGTTAATGATAATAACCCTGGTTACTCAAGATGGAAAAGCTCAAATTAGTTTCCTGTGCAAAAAAATATATCATAACATCCATAAGTTCTGGTTATTTTCAGTTATTGATGCGTAATCTAATTTTCTTTCATTTAATGAACAGCTAATAAACAGTGATCAATTAGTAGAGTTTTCTGAGCAAGCCACATGATTTGAGGAATCTTTCACTTTAAGAAATGATGGACTGATTCAGAGTCGTTTGCTTTTGCTTTAATTGGATTAGTCTAATTCACAAATTAATCATTTGATGCAATTTGTGATTTTTTTCACATTTATTTTTAGAATCGGTTCAATGAATGATTCACTTATGAATCAGAAATCGCTATTGTGTCTTTCTTTATATCAAAACAACAAGGAACAACAAGTTTTTTTCTGAAAATGCTGTGGTATAACTCATAAAAACTCATGGTAACACTTAGTTTAGACACCATTTCTCATTATTAACTTAGCATACTAGCACAGTGGATGGCTGTTTATTAGTGCGTAAAAAAGCATATAGCCTTATTCTGCGTGACTGTTTTTTTTATACTGTATTTTTTATTTTATTTTATATGGTCCTACCCCATACCACACAAACCTTACTAACTATTAATAATCAGGAAATTAGGAGTTTATTTAGGCAAAAGTCAACCAAACTCATATATGTGGGGGAAAATACTATGCAAGTAATTGGGGACCAGCAACTGTTTGGTTACCCACATTCTTCAAAATATCTTCTTTTATGTTTAACAGAAGAAAGAAACTACAGATTTGGAACAACTTGAGGGTGATTAAATGATGTCAGAACTTGTCTTTTTGTGTGAACTATCCCTTTTAATGCATTAACAAATGAGATTCAAAAACAGATTGGCAACACCTCTGCATTTACCTTCATACATGCGTTTGTGTGTGTGTGTGTGTTAAGCAGATGCAGCTGTTGTGTGTGTGTCAGTAATTAGGTAATTAGTGCGGTTCTGAGTGGGGTCTGAGCCCCTCCAGACGATCTGCCTGTCAGCCTGCATTCAACTCTTTCAAAAACCTCTCTGTTGCCCCCCTCAGACGTGCTGGTGAAGAGCTCCCTAATTTAATCACGAGCCTCATCAGTCCCCAGGAATGAATCAAACGTCTGTAAGCCCAACATGTCCACCGCTGTTTGACTGATTAATTCATATGACGCCAAACGGAATGTTCTGGCTTGTTTGTCATATTACGGCGGCCCAGAGCTCTGCCTCCCTCTGTTAATTGAACACTTTCTGGGCCTCCAGTTGGTTCCACCCGACACCCTGTGAGCGCATGACTTCAAAAGCCTCTTTTCATGATGCTGGCAGCGTGAGTTTCTAATTATGACTGCAATAAAAGGTAACTGTGCTCTGGCTGGAAGCTGCTGCCAACTAGCCAAATCTGGCTATGGATGTCTCTCTCTCTCTCTCTTTCTCTCTCTCTCTCTTTCACCCTTTCTCTCTGTCTCTTTCTCCAGCTTACAGCATCAGTGCCCCTCCTTGGCCAAGCGTCACACAATAGGAAGATAATTAGGAGAAAGGGAAATCCGCCTTGTGTATATTTATAATTGTAAGATCATATAACTCATGACTTCCACAATAGCTGGCACAACAGGGCTCTCAAAGGCCCCATAAAACCTATTAGTCACTCTAACAGCGGCAGAGATGTCCTGTGATCTGTAATTGTGTGAGAGTCCTTTAGGGAAGGGCTGGAGTACAGGCGACATTGGCACAACAAACATCACGCCACGCTAATAACCTCAGACTTGGCTTGATGTTCCTCAGAGGTTTAGTGTGTGTTTTTGTCATTTGGCAGTTTAAAACAGTAAGTCTGATTGCTTAGAAACGTAACAGCACAAATTATTCTCATTCCAGAAAATTTGCAAGAATAAGAAAATGAAATTGGAGTTAGATGATTTGGTTTTGTGATATATATATATATATATATATATATATATATTTATATATATATTTATTTATTTATTTATATTCTTCAGCAACACACAAAAGACCTTCAGGATAACTATCATAGTTGATAAAAGGGTGGAAGACTTTATAAATAAAGTCAGTACAATTTTAGAAAGGAAAATTTAAAGGTGCCATAGAATGCAAAAATCACTTTTAAACAGTGTTTGAACACAGTTGTATGGCCGTAGTGGGTGAAAAAAAATATAATCCCTTTATTGTTTTATAATCCCAATAATTCATAAACATTCTCTCCACACTAGCAGGTTTCTCACTACTATGATGACATAGTCGGTGAAAGTCCCGCCCATTTGTGATGCTTTCTGCCCTATAAACATATACACACACTTTAATGAGAAGCTGCGGTCACTCATTACTGTTCTCTTTCTGTAACTGCTGGAGATACAATGTCAGCACCAAAGAGCGATTAAAAGTGTTGTGTGTTGGGATACACCAACGAACATAGGAGTCTCCATAGACCACTGAGGACATGAGGGTAACTTTCATTTTCGAAAACAAATGGAAAGTCCTATACATTTGTGCTAATATTTTACACCTGACTGCCTCACAAATGAGGGTCAGTGCAGCGCTGGAGCTGTGCAAAGATTGCTTCTGAAAGAAGGATCGATACCAACGCTTCGTGCACAAACATCCAGACTACAGACAAAGTAAACATCACGCATCAGATTTTGTTTTCCAAAAGATCTTCTTGGCTCTCTGTAAGGCTAATGTTGCTAAAGCTAATGTTGCTGAAAACAGGCCTCTGTAAGGCCTGTTTTCACTAATGCTGCTTTTATGTGCTACCAAAATGATCGTAAATAGGAATGTGATAGTTAAAAATTGCATTTGGAAGCAATATAAAGTCAGTTAAACCGTAACACCGGTGGTCTGCCCGTGAGCATGAGCTCCGCACTTGTCGGAAAAGGGAGGCAAAAGCAGCAGCTCATTTTCATTTAAAGGGGACAACATAAATAACAGCGTGTTTTGGCTCAAACCCTAAAAGTGGCAGATTCAACAAGCTTTAAAAAAATAATCTGTGGGGTATTTTGACATAAAACTTCATATACACACTCCGGGGACATCAGAGAACAATTTAAAATATTATATCAATGCATTCTAAAGCATCCTTTAAGAGAGAAAAAGTCAAATTATGAATAATTTACTGCCATTACGTCAATTACAGGTCCTTCTCAAAAAATTAGCATATTGTGATAAAGTTCATTATTTTCCATAATGTAATGATAAAAATTTAACTTTCATATATTTTAGATTCATTGCACACCAACTGAAATATTTCAGGTCTTTTATTGTTTTAATACTGATGATTTTGGCATACAGCTAATGAAAACCCAAAATGCCTGTCTCAAAAAATTAGCATATTTCATCCGACCAATAAAAGAAAAGTGTTTTTAATACAAAAAAGTCAACCTTCAAATAATTATGTTCAGTTATGCACTCAATACTTGGTCGGGAATCCTTTTGCAGAAATGACTGCTTCAATGCGGCGTGGCATGGAGGCAATCAGCCTGTGGCACTGCTGAGGTGTTATGGAGGCCCAGGATGCTTCGATAGCGGCCTTAAGCTCATCCAGAGTGTTGGGTCTCGCATCTCTCAACTTTCTCTTCACAATATCCCACAGATTGTCTATGGGGTTCAGGTCAGGAGAGTTGGCAGGCCAATTGAGCACAGTAATACCATGGTCAGTATACCATTTACCAGTGGTTTTGGCACTGTGAGCAGGTGCCAGGTCGTGCTGAAAAACAAAATCTTCATCTCCATAAAGCTTTTCAGCAGATGGAAGCATGAAGTGCTCCAAAATCTCCTGATAACTAGCTGCATTGACCCTGCCCTTGATAAAACACAGTGGACCAACACCAGCAGCTGACATGGCACCCCAGACCATCACTGACTGTGGGTACTTGACACTGGACTTCAGGTATTTTGGCATTTCCTTCTCCCCAGTCTTCCTCCAGACTCTGGCACCTTGATTTCCGAATTACATGCAAAATTTGTCCAAAGGTCCAGTGTTGCTTCTCTGTAGCCCAGGTCAGGCGCTTCTGCCGCTGTTTCTGGTTCAAAAGTGGCTTGACCTGGGGAATGCGGCACCTGTAGCCCATTTCCTGCACACGCCTGTGCATGGTGGCTCTGGATATTTCTACTCCAGACTCAGTCCACTGCTTCCGCAGGTCCCCCAAGGTCTGGAATCAGTCCTTCTCCACAATCTTCCTCAGGGTCCGGTCACCTCTTCTCGTTGTGCAGCGTTTTTTGCCACACTTTTTCCTTCCCACAGACTTCCCACTGAGGTGCCTTGATACAGCACTCTGGGAACAGCCTGTTCGTTCAGAAATTTCTTTCTGTGTCTTACCCTCTTGCTTGAGGGTGTCAGTGATGGCCTTCTGGACAGCAGTCTGGTCAGCAGTCTTACCCATGATTGCGGTTTTGAGTAATGAACCAGGCTGGGAGTTTTTAAAAGCCTCAGGAATCTTTTGCAGGTGTTTATAGTTAATTAGTTGATTCAGATGATTAAGTTAATAGCTTGTTTAGAGAACCTTTTCATGATATGCTAATTTTTTGAGATAGGAATTTTGGGTTTTCATGAGCTGTATGCCAAAATCATCAGTATTAAAACAATAAAAGACCTGAAATATTTCAGTTGGTGTGCAATGAATCTAAAATATATGAAAGTTTAATTTTTATCATTACATTATGGAAAATAATGAACTTTATCACAATATGCTAAATTTTTGAGAAGGACCTGTATATGTACAGTAATCATGCATTCTTAAAGTGAATTTAATCTAATTCTGAGCATTTTAACATGTAATCTACAACCCGAATTCCGGAAAAGTTGGGACGTTTTTTAAATTTTAATAAAATGAAAACTAAAGGAATTTCAAATCACATGAGCCAATATTTTATTCACAATAGAACATAGATAACGTAGCAAATGTTTAAACTGAGAAATTTTACACTTTTATCCACTTAATTAGCTCATTTAAAATTTAATGCCTGCTACAGGTCTCAAAAAAGTTGGCACGGGGGCAACAAATGGCTAAAAAAGCAAGCAGTTTTGAAAAGATTCAGCTGGGAGAACATCTAGTGATTAATTAAGTTAATTGATATCAGGTATTACCTGTGTGGTAAGAGATCAGGTATCTCTGTGCGTAAGGGACAAGGCCGGAGACCTTTATTGGATGCCCGTGGTCTTCGGGCTCTCAGACGACACTGCATCACTCATCGGCATGATTGTGTCAATGACATTACTAAATGGGCCCAGGAATACTTTCAGAAACCACTGTCTGTAAACACAATCTGCCGTGCCATCAGCAGATGCCAACTAAAGCTCTATCATGCAAAAAGGAAGCCATATGTGAACATGGTCCAGAAGCGCCGTCGTGTCCTGTGGGCCAAGGCTCATTTAAAATGGACTATTTCAAAGTGGAATAGTGTTTTATGGTCAGACGAGTCCAAATTTGACATTCTTGTTGGAAATCACGGACGCCGTGTCCTCCGGGCTAAAGAGGAGGGAGACCTTCCAGCATGTTATCAGCGTTCAGTTCAAAAGCCAGCATCTCTGATGGTATGGGGGTGCATAAGTGCATACGGTATGGGCAGCTTGCATGTTTTGGAAGGCTCTGTGAATGCTGAAAGGTATATAAAGGTTTTAGAGCAACATATGCTTCCCTCCAAACAACGTCTATTTCAGGAAAGGCCTTGTTTATTTCAGCAGGACAATGCAAAACCACATACTGCAGCTATAACAACAGCATGGCTTCGTCGTAGAAGAGTCCGGGTGCTAACCTGGCCTGCCTGCAGTCCAGATCTTTCACCTATAGAGAACATTTGGCGCATCATTAAACGAAAAATACGTCAAAGACGACCACGAACTCTTCAGCAGCTGGAAATCTATATAAGGCAAGAATGGGACCAAATTCCAACAGCAAAACTCCAGCAACGCATAGCCTCAATGCCCAGACGTCTTCAAACTGTTTTGAAAAGAAAAGGAGATGCTACACCATGGTAAACATGCCCCGTCCCAACTATTTTGAGACCTGTAGCAGAAATCAAAATTGAAATGAGCTCATTTTGTGCATAAAATTGTAAACTTTCTCAGTTTAAACATTTGCTATGTTATCTATGTTCTATTGTGAATACAATATTGGCTCATGTGATTTGAAAGTCTTTTAGTTTTCATTTTATTAAAATTTAAAAAACGTCCCAACTTCTCCGGAATTCGGGTTGTAGTTGGAAGTACTTAATTTTTGTAATTTGATTACGTAATCTAGATTACATGTAATATGTTACTACCCAGACTGTTATGATAATATTTTATTATGCTTTGTTGTTCTTTTAGGAGCTTGCATCATCGTATGTATCTGTGTTCCGGAAAAGAGCAATAAAACTTCTCTTTTGTTTTCAATGAAAGAAATGTTGTTTGAAATAACATGAGGGTGAGTAAATGATGTCCACGTTTTTATTTGTAGGTGAGCTATCCCCTTAAATTCATCCTATCCGAAACTGTCTTCTCTGACAAAGAGCGTGTGCATAGGAGGCTTGGCATGTGCTTGTTAACAGTATTTTTTTATCTTCAGCCTAACAAAGCAAAGGTCATCTGGACACTTTGTTCTCAAACAAAAGCAGATAGGAAGTCAACCTCTCGCAATCAGGTCAGAGCGACAATCCCCTCTCCTTCACAAATAAAGCTGGAGAGCTTAAACCTGTTACTGTCAGCTTCTCACCTGGATCACAATCTTTCCAGCACTCCAAGTGCAAACCAATCGCCTTTATGTTCTTTTTTTCCCACCACTTACTGAGAGCTCCCAGGTAAAGGGGATGGCAAATGTAGCCTATAGAGTTACCGACGGCTAAGCCGGGTTGATGATCAGCACAATAGCGGCAGGTAATATGTCCTCGGCCTTTTCCCCAGGCTTCATTTCCGAACAGCGGCTGCTATTTCACAGCTGTTAAGTGCTGCCTTTCTCTTTGTTGTGATTAGGGGTAAATTAATAGATGCCTCCCGGTAATCAGCTTCCATTAGTGCTGTCATATCCTCGCTGTCAGGACGCTGGCTGCAGTGGACAGGGAATGTTCTCCCTGTCAACAAGAAGCACATTAGCGGCGTCTTTAGCACTAGAAAGGGAAAAGGCAGCAGTTAGTGTTGCAGCACGATGCCAGTCATTGTGGGAAATGCATATAAAGTGGTCTTTAATTCACCCCACGGTGTTTAAAATGAGCTGTGAAATGTACAGGGGGTCGAATAATTGATTTTTCCTCTCAATACAGAATCCAGCATCGGGTCGTTTATCCATTTTGCAAGGGCAGAATGGCACGGGATGACGAGATGATCTAACCTGAAACCTCTGAGGTGACTGACTGCCAATAAACACACAAACACCTCACCTTACTCAGCTTTCACATCATGCCGGGGTGAATTAAACTGTAGTAACCATACTGTATTTTACCAGTTTTGCCTGTAGTGTTTCACTTTAACTTAAAACAGTTTAACAAACTAGATTTGTACACTTTCTTAAGAAAATGTTAGTGGTGTTTGACCATGCAAAACTCACCACAATGCAATACTGTTTCTAGAGTGTAAATATATGTTGTTTTAATACATTTATAATTTTATTTTGTAAATAAATGAATAAATCAAATGCACTTATGCCTCCCGTAATCTCGTTTGCATAAGAAGTTGTTACCTGACAACTCTTCATTTTGGCATGAAAGTATTGTTCATTATTATGTAATGTTAGTTAATTGATTAATCTAACATTAACTGATGGGACCATACTGTAAATGGAAGTGAAATGAGGTGGTTTGTTTTTTTCTTTTAGGTTGATATTTTAACAATCAAAACCGATTTCAATTTCTATTTACTTTAAAACACTAATTACTAAAGATGCAAATAGATGCAGGTTTATGGTATAAACAAAAGGCAGTTCCTTGTTCAGAGCATCTGACCACATGCGCTGGCTGAAAACACAGGAAATGAGAACATTAATCAATAGGAAGTGGTTTTCATGCTGAGTTTAAACCTGTGGAGATGCTGTATTGTGGGTTGGTCGGGATAATCTAATTTGTGAGGCCGGAGCAGCCAAAAAAATGACACAGTTGTTCACAATTGGTAAAATACACATGAAACGAACCATTTCTGAGAAAGGTGCGTCAGACCTTGCAGATAATTGTGAAGAAAATCAGTTTCTTTTCCAATTCTGAAGGCAGTCGAGCAGCATCAACAATTTGAAATGTTGTTGGTATTCTGGGAAAATCATTATTGACTGTATCTTGAGATTTACACTTAGGATTTTGAGATGAAACAAATAAATTTACGCATATGAACAACAAACGTGTTTACTTTCTGCACTGTTTGGGTTCACTACTTCTTTTCTGAATAATACAGCACACCTCTGAGAAGCATATAATGAACTGCATTAAATCCATGCAGTTATTTATGGAAATAAATATGACTTTATTCAAAAAAATAGGGGGCTGACACAGTGCGTCTGTTTGTATTATGGGTAATTACAGAAGGATTGGATGTTCTGCTGAGGCTGAGTTTTAGCAGGGATGCCGATATAAGGGATTGACTTTGCCGTTCCTCATTACAGCCACATATGGGAAACCCAGCTGGGATCTGAATTGGTGAGAGGGAGAGAGAGAATCGATTTCATTTGCAGGATTATTGAAGCCACTGAGATGCAGCGTTTATGAAACATAAAGTCTCATTTTCGAGTCCTCCGCAGAAGCAGGAGAATGAAAACGTATGGCTGTTAGTGAGTTATTTTCATGCCGTGGAACAATAAGGAAATTGTGAAGTTTACGAACTTCAGGAGAAGTGGCCGACTTGTCTGTCTTGGATGCTAATTGTGTTCTTTCAAGAGGCAATTAGTTTATCTGAGCTGCAAAACACGCTTGAGATGAGAATGTGTCACAGATATGATTTCTGAAGGATCATGTGACTGAAGTCTGGAGTAATGATGCTGAATTTTGCAATTTAGCTTCGCCTCACAGGAATAAACTACATTTTACATTATATTAACATAGAAAACAGTTGTTTTAAATTGTAGTAATGTTTCACAATATTGCTGTTTTACTGTATTTTTGATCAAATAAATGCAGCCTTGGCAAGAGACCAAAATAATAATAATAATAATAATAATAATCATCTTACAAACTTCAAACTATAATGTATATAATACATTTTAGATTTATATTTTTTTTAAAAATATATATTTATCAATATTTTTTTTTATTCACTTTACAGCTCAGGATAGTTTTAGTGATAATTTTTTTGACAGTGAGTAATTCTTATTATTTATTTGTAACATATGATACATTTTATTAGTCAGAGTAAACACTGACTGACTGATAAATACTTTTGATTAGATGTGAATGGAGAATGTTGTAGTTCCAGCATCTGCCAGCAGGTGCCAACTGATGAGACTAAACTAGCCAAACCTGGACCGGTTAGCGTCAAATATACTAAAGAAACAGGAACTGATATGGATCTGAAGTTTATTGTACACTTTGTTTCGATTCTGTAAAATACCATTAACATGAGAAGCAGAGAGGAGGCTATTAGGATTTTATTTGTGATGCTGTCACACTAGCTGGATCTTCATCTGTGCATGCTAGCATGTTGTGTGTTCCCATAACCCTCAGATTCTGCCATAAAAGCCTGACCCAAAGCTATCAGAGAGTTCTGGTGTATGTTTATGTCACACACAGACCCAGCTGGGGCAGGAAATGATGTCATAGAGGCACAGCTGAGAGCATTAGTGAGTGTGATCAGAATGGCATGATGATGTAAGAAGTGGGCGGCCTCACAGATCTTTCTGGAACAACGACCATTCTCAATGAGCTCCCGTGGTCCGAATCGCAGGCATGGTATTGCACATTCGTGTGTGTGTGTGTGTGGGGTCAGCTCATTGCAAACGCACGTGTGTGTGAGTGAGCAAGTGTGTTTTCTGGTCAGCTCATTGTGTGTCTAGAGACAGAGTCTGTGCTAAAATGTTTTCAGCTGTAATGATTATAAGTGCTAAGTCGAGCATTACTTTAGGTTTTTTTTTTCAGATTTTTTCTTTTATCTCACAATTTGGAATTTTTCTCACAGTTATGATATAGAAGTCAGAATCATGAGATGTAAACTCAGCATATCAGAATGATTTCTGAATGATCATGTGACACTGAAAACTGGAATACTGATGCTGAAAATTCAGCTTTACATCACAGGAATAAATTACTTCTTAATATATTTTCAAATTGTAAACCGTTATTTTAATTTGTAATGATAATTAACAATATTACAGTTTTTACTGCATTTTTTACCAAATAAATGCAGCCTTGGTGAGCAGAAGAGACATCTTTCAAGAACATTACAAAATCCTACCAACCCCACTACTGAACAGTATCTTAAATTATATTTTATCCCTAAAACATATTTATTACATACATATTTTGTTAATTTCTAAGTGATATTTTCACTAAATATAACACATAGGAAAAGGGATTGTCATAGAGACCCAGTCCCAAAACACCCTTACATTGACTAACACATCCACATTTTATTCTGAAAGTAAAGAGCTGGTTCAACAATCATAAAAAATAGCAAAAAACACTGATTCATAAAGGAAATGACTATATTACCAAGATATTTGGTTTCTATTGTAGGATGAGGCTAGAGAGAGAGAGAGAGAGAGAAAGAGCTTTGCTGTGGGTTTTAAAGGGGCCTGTGTTTTGATACAGGCGGTCCTGTGGGGGGACGGGGGCCTCTGTGTGGGAGAATCACTACAGCACCGTTATGGAGCTTAAGTCTCGATTCAATCTAATAAAAAAGACTCAAACCAAACAGGCCTTAAATTCGCACGGGCCTGGGAGCTACCTGCGGCCCTTCAGCCATGCTTATTTAATAAGAGACGCTGCCGAGGGCGGGAGCCTGAGGAACACCACTGGTACACTAGTGAGGGAATGACATAAGAAATTAACATCTCATTAGCTCTAAATGTCTATGGTGGCCCAAAAGGTATTTTGGCTTTTAAGTCATGAGTTAAAGTATTTGAATTTCATTGCATTAGATAACAAATTAAAGCAAATATAATTTATTGTAAAGAAAATGTTTCTAACCAAAACATTTCATAATAAAAGGTTTGAAGTGGTAAAACAATAAAAAGATAATAGTTTGTTTGATATTTTGTTATTCAGTACCATGACATTCATCATTTCTCAGTGTGATTTTAATATTGTTTATATACAACTATACGTTTTATAAATGTTTTGATTTAGAATTAATTTTGTTGAATTTTTAGCAATTTATCAGATTTTGACATCTGTAGCTTTTTTTAGTCAGTGGTATTTTAGCATTATTTGAACAGTATATTATTACAGGCTTTATTTATATTTTAAATTAGCTTTTATTTTGTTATGTCTTTGCTTACATTTTTTGTAATTTTATATGTGTTTGACATTTCTTTAGCTTTTCAGCATATGGCAGTGTGAGTTTTGCTATATTTATTTACTATTAGGTTTTATTAATGTTTTGAATTATTTTTTATGTCTTTTTATGTTTTTGTCTGAAGTTAAATTTTTAGGTCCAAGCCTTTTTTTTTTTTTTTATAAAAGTTAGTATTTTTTTTTTTTCAAATGTTTATCAAATGTACTATTATATAAATTTATTTTGTTTTCCAATGTTTTAAATACGCTTTTTTTTCAGTTACATTTGTAATAATTTTATGTGCTTTAGATTTTTTGGGAATATAAGAGATATTAAATATTTATATATATATATATATATATATATATATATATATATATATATATATATATATATATATATATATATATATATATATATATATATATATATATACTGTATATATGTCTAATAAATTACATTTTTATTTATTTTTTAGCTGTATTTCAATTAACAAAAATTTTTTGAATAGTTTTATTCATAGTCAACAGTAATAACCCAGGCTTAAGTGTCCAAAGTCGTTTTGGGGCTATTCTATATTCAGTTTTTCTGTGTTTACCAGGTTTAATCTCCTCTGTTCATTCACTTCTCTGTGAGATAGACAGACATACAGAAAGAAAGAAAGAAAGAAAGAAAGAAAGAGAGAGAGGCAATTGAAAGACTTGTGTTTTCCCTGTATGTAAAACAGAATGAAAAGTAACATTTGTTTTGCTGCCTGTTCGTTTTCCCCTGTAATGCGCAAAATCAAGGCCACAGAAGAGGCTAAATGCATTATACATTACCAAGTGGCACCACGCACTTGGCCGTGATCCTGCCGCTGTTGTCACTTTAGGTTATTTGAGGAGGAAAGTGCTTTTCTCTCTCTTTTGCATATGAAGTGGAGGCAGGCTATAGAGAAGCGGAGCTTAAACTGCTTTCCTACTGAGAGTGAGCTCTTCTGCAACTTTGCCTTCACACACTGGGTGTCAATAGACTTACAACACACACCAAAACACTGGCGAGATAGAGACCATTGTGCAATATGTGTGACAAGCATGTCTAACTGAGAAGTGTCATTAGAAATAAAGGACATCTGAGGTACTACTGCAGGTTTTCCCAATCATTTTTTTTCAATAACTGATTTAATATCATTTGTTTTATTTTTATTTCAACATTATAATTTATTTATCATTTTCTTAAGGCATTAGGGGATGAATAAATTTTTATTTAATGCATATAATATTATTATTATTATTATTTAATGCATTCAAATCTGACCTTTCCATGTAGTCATGGTATAATTTAAAAAAGTAAAATTTAATTAAAACGGGCTATATTATGGCTGCTGTGCGTTTTAAATTACAGTATTACATTGTTAGCTTAGTAACATGTTAACATCAAAAATAGAAATATGAAATTGTTGTCTTGAAGTGACAGTTTTTTAAATAAATTTTTTTAATGTAATCTTAAAATGTTACCATTTGTGACAAGAATATTCATCTATAAATAAAGGACTTATTTTTTGCCAATAATCTCTCATTAATTGATTCCAATATAATTGATTTATTTTATTATTTGACAATATATTTTAAAATGTAATTTTGTTTCCTGCGGTGTACAGCTGAATTTTCAATTCTCTCTTACCCAAGATTATTGTGACAAGTTTTAAAAGAGACTTTTTGTAATAGTGCCACCTGCAGGTCAAACAATGAATCTCACTCTAATTAGTTTGTGTAATGAGTTTAACATCACTATTAATATTACTCATACTTGATTTGAGGTTCTTTTGACTTGGAGGCGTTTTTATCTTAAAATTGTTATCTAATTTAAAATAATGTAAATTGTAATTTCTTTTCATTTTTGCTGAAAAGTGTTGAAAGTTCAATGTTTCCATTCTTCTCTGTATTCCAGAGCTACATATACTGTACATCAAGAGCTGTTAATCTTCAGGAATGTCAAATCAATACACCCATCCATGCAAGTTTGTACTAAAAAAAGCAAGTTCAGCCGCATTCTGTTTTCTTTAAGGCGAGAAATGTGAGTTTTATTCCATTTCTGAGCCAGTGAGACCCACACAAACAATCTCTGGCATGGATGTACCATTGATTTCACATTCACCCGTCCAAACTTGAAGAGGCGATGGGATTGTGTGTGGATCCTCAAACCTGTGTGCACCCCGACTCTGTCAAGCTGACACCAGCTCCTCTCTCTGTAAACTGCCCAGATTATTCACTCAACAGGATCTTTCTCCTTTTATCCGCTGAACCGCAGGCCAATCCTTGTTCTGACAGCACTGTGATAGTATACAGATGGAAATAAGGAGAACGAGTGGCTCTGTTTGTTGATAGATGGTTGGCATTCATCGCTTCTCGACATAATTCACCTGACCAGGAGGTATATAAAGATATATATACCAGGAGGAATATACAGATCCAGACATCAGACATCTAAAGAAGTGTTTAGAGAATCTGATCTGATCTATTTAAGTCAGATGAATCATAAATGTAAGATTTTTTATATTTATTTTGATTTTCAACCCCACAGGAAAGAAAAACATTCAAACATTTGTATTTTTTATATATATATATATATATATATATATATATATATATATATATATATATATATATATATATATATATATATATATATATATATATATATATATATATATATATATATATAGTTGAAATTGTCAAGTATTATTACAATTTAAAATAACTGGTTTGTATTTGATTTATGTTTTCAAATGTAATTTATTTATGTGATCAAATCTGAATTTGCAGCATCATTACTCCAGTCTTCAGTGTCACATGATCCTTCGTTAGTATCATTAAGATGTGATTACAATTTGTATTCATATTTTGAATTAGTTTTCATTTTATTAGTTTTAACTATACGTTGACTGGATCTTTCAGAAATCATTCTAAAATGCTGATTTGCTGCTCAAGAAATGTCTTATTTTTTATTATTATCAGTGTTGAAACAGTTGGTGCTTAACATTTTTGTGAAAACGGATACATTTTTGATGAATACAATGTATTTATTAGAAATATTAATCTTACGTATCATTATAAATGTTTTTACTGTAACTTTTGATCAATTGCATGTTTTCTCACATAATGAAAGTATTAATTTCTATTAAATTGAGGATCTTCATGACCCAAGATTTGGAATAGTAGAGTTTGTTAGTGATATGTAGTATTTTTTTATGTAAATGAAGGAGTTTTGATATCTGTCCCCTCTTTACCTTAAGTTCCCTGCGATCTGCCTTATCAGACCTTTTCTCTTTTCCAGAATAAATGATGTCCTCCTCTTAAAAAAAGAGGGTGGAGAGGAGGGCCGGTCGTGCCTGATTCATGTCGTACACACTAGCAGGCCATTATGCATGGAGAATTGATTGCTGAAGCGCCGTGGCTGGTGTTGGATCTTGATGGTGCCACTGAAATGTCACCTTACTGATGTTACAGTGCGGGAGATATTAAAGCCAGCCAAATTCAAAGACTTCTGTTTGTTTCTGATCCACTCCCACTGTGTGCTTGAGGACCGCACTGATCATCTGAGTTTATTTTTTTATTTCTGATGGCTGGTCTCTTATCTGCTCAAGACAGTGGAGCAGCTTCTGTCCCCGCATTGAAAATTTCCAATCGGCCACTTGTATCGTCCACGTCTTTAAAGTGGAAATCCAAATATAGAGTAGTTTTGCTTTCTTATTTTCTACTTTTGAAGACATAATTAAGATTATGTGTGGACATTTATGCGATCGAGGGAATATTTAACACCCCAGGCCTTAAGTTTGTCCTGTTGATGATAAGTTTTAGCCCCGAAGCATTAATTATAGACCTACATACATTACAACAGAGTTAAAAGCATTCAGACTAGAAGTAGAGAATAATAGTTGAGGATTTTATAACATACGTTCATTGTGGTGACAATATGTTTTGTTCTTGTACACTTAAACTGTTATATTAAAGGGGTTAATTCGCACAAAAATTCAAATTGTGTCAAGTTTGTGTCAAGTCTCAGACCTGTTTGAATTTTCCCATTGACTTGCGTAGTATGAAAAAAAATACTATGGTAGTCAATGGCTAACATCAACTGTTTGGTTACCAACGTTCTTCAAAATTTATTTTGTGTTTAACAGAAGAAAGAAACTCATACAGGTTAACAACTTGTGAGTAAATGATGACAGAAGTTTATTTTTTGTGTGAACTATCCCTTTAATATAATTTAAAGGTGGATTAAACAATAGAACTCAATGCCATATAATCAGCTTTGAATGAACATGCAAAATGATCTTTCACCCTATCAAACCAGCACTGAAAGAAAACAGAAAACAGATTTTAATGAGAAAGAAACACCCACAGTGACGACGGCCACTGATGCACACCATATGTGTTTAGGTTGGGAGTTTTACAGTAAATTATATTAGTCTTAACTCAACATGAGGCAAGAGAAGCCAGTGCGTTACATGCATCAGGACAGCTACCGTGTGATGGGCGTCTGTGTGTGGGAGGCTGATGTCATGACCTGTCACGCATTTTGTTTCAGGACAATGGGGGCGGCAGCTGCTCGCCTCACCTGCCACATCCCGTACACAGCTGTCTCCCACCACCGCCATCCAAAAACATATCAAAATCTGAGCCCTTTCCTTTTGGCTTTATGCCACTTTGATTATTTAGAGAGTGGATCGAAAACAACACACACCAGACTCAAACCTGCATTGCCCACATGAGCACCAGAACACAACATGTCAGAACACAAATGGTGCAGGTTGATGTGTAATAATTAGAGGTTATTTTAAAGTGATGAATTAGAAGAATTAGAATTAGAATTTAAAAAATGAGAATTTGGCATTTTAGCTTTTACAACCATTTGTAAGGTAAGGAAGTTTTCTGTCATCCCTTAATCACCAGACAAACTGCCACAAAGACCTGATTCCTGTCTTCCCATTTCTCAGCCCATTTCCACATGTATGATTGATTCTGAAGAAGTTATTTTATGCCTAATCCTGATTTCCACTTCCTCCAGTCCTTTGCAGACTGTAAGTTAAATTACATATTTTGAATCCTTCTTTTTGGAAGTAAAACCTTTATCATTGAAACTTTTGATATTTGACTGTTTTTTTTTTTTTTTTTGATAAGTGCATTAATGTTTTTATATATATACATTTGAAAAGTCCTGTTTTATGAAAAATAGCATTATAAAAATAGGTAATAATAGGGCTTTTTTATTTATATATATATATATATATATATATATATATATATATATATATATATATATATATATATATATATATATATATATATTTATTTATTATATTTAGCAAATAATCCGATTTTTTTATTTATTTCCAGAATGAAACACCACTTAAAGAAACACCGCTAATCAAAGAATGGTTCGGACAATATAGTCTTTGAAGAAATGATTGTGAAATGTTTTGAGTTCATAAAGTTCATAAAATGTCATGAGTTCATAAAGATCTCTGATATTCATGCTGAGATCTCTGAAAAATCTGAAAAGCAGGACACTGAAGAAAACTCTCCATTATATTCATTTAATTGATCTTGCTGAAGACTAGGAGACATGATTGAGATATTAAACACATTAGGACTATTCTTCTCTGTGGATTTCTCCCGTATGGCTTTAATAAGGATTTTATTTATACAGTGATAAATATTCCCGGTGATATAGATATGTACTCTTGTGCAATTAGTAGAATGTTCTCCCTGTAGCTGTGGATTATCCCACTCTCTGTTGGCTCTAAAAATCAATAGAAAATCATTAAACAGTTAAATAGGTACTCAAGCAAAAGCCTTGGCATATTCTACACCTCAAGCTGGTTGAACCTGAGGGGCCAGGCTTCTGTAGATAAGCCGAGAGGATCGGCCCAGCTTGTGGGCACCACCGTCTCGCTGTATTTGATACACCCGCCTCGAAGCCCCAGCCCTTATAGGGCCCTGCTTCAGGTCTGCATGTCATAAGCATGCTGTGTTTGAAGATAGGCCCTGTGTGTTATTATGATCTAATGAAAGCAAAGGAGAGTGGAACCTTTAAATCCCACCGGGCTGCGCACGTAGCCTATCTCTGGGCACCCGAATGTCCTGGAAGCGGCGAATGCATTTGAAATCATGTCATGTGCTTGTGACAAAGCCATAGCAATATATGCAAGGGACAGACTTGCAAGTGCAAATCAAATTTAATGCAATGCACTTTTTTGGAGCTGGTTTTGTCTGATATAAAGGCAAGGGTGTAGATTTGATTTTGGCACTGGTGAGGACGTAACGGCAGACAACAGCGATTTAATTGTTCGATCAAAATTATTGCTAGGGACAATTTAGTAGATGCTGGATATTGATAGGGACATGTCATAGCATTTCTACTAAATTCTACACCCTTGTTTAAACGTTCCTTTTTTTATGTACTACCAAAGCATAAAAATACAATGATATTTTGCTGATATTTAGGAAACGTGCTAAGTTCACATACTTGTTTGTCAGAAAAACAATGCTACAGCCAGTTACTCTACTTTAAAATGTGGGTTATGTGTTGGAATGTCTGTTTTTGTTTTGATCTTTTGCATTAAAACTGCTAGCTGTCAATATAAGAAAATCTCAAAGCTCTTGAGTAAATGGCTGTAAAGGCAATAAATGTCACAATGGTCAACTACAGGTGTTTTTGGACTGACATCATCTGGATTGTCCATTATTAACACTTTACACCAAATTAAATCACCAGTTTCCACACAGTCACCTCTAAGCTATGACAGAAATATGGATAATGTAGTTAGAAGTATTTGGTTATTCAAGCATTACTATTACAAGCATAAACAAGTATAAATGAATAAATAAATCAACCTACAATATTAAACAAATAGGCCTTTCATAATTAATCTTACAACATTTATGTTGCGAAGATCAATGATTTCTTAAATAGAATTTGAGATTATGCAAATTTGACTTGGGCCACTAAGTAACCAGCCCAACATCCATTAAGAATGTTTTTAGAAGCTTTATAGCAGCAGTACATCATTTAAATCTGTCCTTGTAAAGCAAACATCATGCTATCTGATGCAGATGTCACAACCGGTCTGTAACCCAAAGAAGCAAGGCCTTCTTCTACATGCTCACCCCTCCAGAAAAAAAAATTATAAATGAAAAAAGCAAAAAAAGGAAGTGTTTATTTTTCATGTTTACACCGTTTCATATTCACAGGGCTGGTAACAGGATTACTCAGTGACAAACAAGAATTTGTGGAATTCCCTGACTTCCTGCATCTGTTGGTTGCCTTCTTTAAAGGAAGAAAAAATCCTCAGTATTAAAGAATCCCCAGTGTTAAGATTCCAGAAGCCCCTCAGGTTTGAGAGGGACCCTCTGTGCAGTGTTAGATAAAGCTGCGGTTTGCAGAGGGTCTGGCAGCGGCGCGGTTGCATGTGGTGGAGGGTGGTAGATAATAATGAAAGTAGTTCAATTGCACTTACTGTAGGCTCCTGCATTAGTCAGATTGTCACATTGCAGATGAGTATGAACATATCAGATCACTAAATCAGAAGGAAATAAAGAGTGACACCGAGTCAGAAAGAAGTAAAGAGAAAGAAGAGCCGTGTTTGCTGCCAAAACCAGATGAAAGGCTCTGTACACTTGTTCGCACCCAGATTTTCTGCTGTAAATCTGCTTTGCATTACTGCTCTTAAGCTCTGTGTTTGTGGGACACGAGGCCGCCGAGAGTGCCAACGATGCACCATTTTGAAAGTGGAGCTCCCTCGACTTCTTCCTTAAGTCCACACGCAGTTAACTTGAAACAGACTGTATGCACAAGTTTCAATCTGCTCACGTTTCCTTTTCGCTCCATGACTTATGTTGCTGAACGTCTATTGAAATGTTGAGTCTTTGCAGTGTAATGTCATGCTTGTTGGGTTGTAAATCAGAGAAGAGAAAAGCAGAGTTGTTTGAATAGATTAATGGCTTTCAACTAAAAGTCAACATGAGATCTTTGCCTTTATCTATACTTACCTAATCCATGTTCTTGGACTTTTGCTGACTTCCTGTGCGGAATTATCATAATTACAAGGTTCCTGGCTGGAAATTGGAAGGTTTCTTAAGTCACAACTGGGAAACTCATACCTGAGTTTCTGAGCCATTCATTTTGGCAGATGAGAGAATCATCGCTGACTGTTAAAGTCTGCCTGCAGTCACTCATTTTCTCCTTTAAAACTTATCTTTGATATTCAGAAACATATATTTAACTGTTTTTGTCCCCATGAAAATTGAATTACTTTATGTCTTAATATGGCTTGAATGTAAATTCCTCATTTAGTATATGGATCTATGAATATATGAATAGTCCCCACCTCCTCTAAATCTTATCAGCTCGGACCTGCTCCACGTTCATTCAGTTAACTTAAGTAGTAATTGCTACCAAGGGTGTAGGTTTGACTTTGACATTGGTGGGGACATAATGGGGACATAACATAAGCATAATCACACATGTATGTGTGTGTATTTACCAAGCAAAGTTTTTGAAACTGGCTTTAGTAAACTGCTGGAGAAAATGCTCCGAAATGGTGTTGACTGATACATTGTCACATGGTGTGTCTTCAAGCACATTAAAACACCAGACAGACATGTAAACAAAGTTAAAAGCTTCATTTTCACCACAGTGGGTCTTTAAGTTTTGTTCGTTTTTCCCACTTAATCTACATTGCTTTCTCTTGTTGCTACAGTAAAATTTATTCATGTATGTAAATAATCATTTTATATATTTTGATTTGTAATTTACTCAGCAAAAACAACAATTATTTGCATTGCATTTGCATAACAGCATTATCTAAGTGAATGTAGCGGATACAATAGTGTGAATAGGCTAATGTTTATATGGCTGTCAACCAATGAGACGCTACAATATTCAATATCCATTTAACATTTGTTGAGTATCTTCAATAAGCTACATTTAGGCTTTAATAAGATTTTCCCAAGAAAGAGCTAAGAATGAGGCTGGTGTTCTCCATGATTTTGACAACAAAGCTCTTAAACATGACAAACTCCACTTCAGAAGTGCAAAGTAGGACATTTCTCATAGAATGTGAAGACTAAGACAGGAAGCTCTTTGGCATTAGTGCAGCATTAATAATTAGATTCGATTATTTAATTGTACCTATTTGAAAGAAGTCTTTTCTGCACAGAAGTCTGTAAAACAGTAAAACTGTGAATATTACAATTTAAAATAACAGTTTTTATATGTATATTATAAAATGTAGTTTATTTATGTGATCAAAGTTGTATTTTCACCATCATTCCTCCAGTCTTCAGTGTCTCATGATCCTTCAGAAATCATTTTAATATGCTGATTTGCTGCTCAAGAAACATTTACTATTATAATAAATGTAAAAAATAATTGTGCAGCTTAATGTTTTTGTGGAAACATAATACATTTGATGACTAGAAAGTTCAAAAGAACAGCATTTCAATAAAAAAAAATATTATCACTTTTGATCAATTTAATGCATCCTTTCTGAAGATAATCATTAATTTATTAAAAAAAAATTTTTAAATTACTCTGCAACTCGGACTGTCCTGATGCATGTTAAACCTATGAGGAACCAATCATAACATACAGAAGTCTTAGTTGTAAAGATAAGTGCAAGGCAAAATAGTCATGAACACTAAATTATGACATTCTTGGTGCAAGAAATCTTGACTGTTTTCAGCAAGAACAAACAAACTCAAAATAAGCACACACAACTCTGGTTGGCCTGATTTACAAAGCTGCAGGAAAAACAGTGGTGAGTCCAAACTCAAGGATGTTCTCTTTTGTCTTGAGAATGTGTCCATGCATCTTAACCAGCGCAAGTGGCTGCCAGCAGCGAGTGTGTTGAGGACTATGCACAGATGGTTGAGCGGGCGACTCTACATCGCCAGTGTTTCCAAACATAATCCCTGTCTTACCAGGGTTACCTGTTTTACAAACAACTTTAATTTCCATTTTGTATTTACAACACAGGCATATTATAAGCTTTTGAGATAAAGAGTTGGTGAAATAATTAAATAAAGGAAACATAAGCTATAGGGTGAGCTCAGTTGATCCCAGCTGCATATGCTGGTAATCACCACTGCCTGCTGGATTTGCACACTGCCAAAACCTGCACTGATGTCGCCCACTGCTGCAATGCATTCTGGACCAAAGCATTAGGGTTTCAGTGCACAGAGATTGCAAACCTGCAGAAGTGTCCGGGAATGGAAACTCCAGATGCTTTTTCTGTAACAGCTTGAGACTTGCACATTGTTGATGTCTCTTTAGGGCGCATGATTTAGATCATTTTGCACTGGAGCAGATTTTTTACAATTTATCTGTAAAAGTTCATAAAAATCCTTCATGTTCCAGGTCAAAATCTGCATCTCATTAACGTGAGTACATTCATTATAACATTTCCTTTGAATGATTTGGCTCCAGTGTTAATATTTCTGTTCCTCATATACAGTAGATGATGACACTGAATGCTGTTTTAGGCCCTTCGACAAGTTAAACACTATGCTTGAAGCTGCAGTTCAATGGTCTATAGCGTCCTCTAGTGGCCGAGTATCTGCATTTCCCCAAAATACCTGCCCCGTATCGAAAACAACTTTAATTTTAATCTAGCCATAAATAAATAAATAAACTCACTTAAGTGAAAATATTTACTATTACATCATTTGTAACCATATATACACCTCTGGAATGTTTACCTCACTCTTTTTTTTTCAAGCAGATCCAGATAGATAAAACAGATACAAAATAACAAGATATAAGGTACTCTTTAATTTCCGGTATTATTAATGTATTTGTTCTAGTTGTATTTCCATAACTGAAATAAATCTGTAGTGGACGCTATGCATTTAGGGGTATATTCGGGTTAAACGGTTTTACTAAACTATTTATGATAAAAGCAATAATACAACATTCAGGATTACACATGTGGATATAATAAATGCGTGCAATATGGAAAATAAGACTTTTATTTTGTCTGGTAGTTCCCCACAAGTAACAAGACCCGGAAACACCTTTTATAAATACATGTGTCGTATGTGTTGGAGGTAGCATTGCGTTGCAGATATTCACTGGGCCTCAGACTCGCACTCATGGCTGGGAAAAGAGCTCTGGTGATTCTGGCGAAGGGAGCGGAGGAGATGGAGACCGTGATCCCGGTGGATGTCATGCGCAGAGCGGGGGTCTGTACAGCACTTTGAGCTGGGGGCACTTACGCAAATGCATTGTCACTGTGTGCATGTCTGCAGGTTACTAGTTATGTGTGTGCGGGACATATGATGCATTATATACATTTCTGCAGTTGTCTTTGTTTAGAGATTTCAGTGATCAGCGTCTGCTGAATGAAGGCTGCTCACGCGCAGCGGTATATGCTCACATACTTCTGCCAGTCTGTAAATGCCAAAGTTTGTGACTCTGCAGAACAGAGTCAACTGGACTCTGACATTACATAATCACAGATTTTATACATGTTTTATTTTTTGGAAGAAAGGGCTTTATACCTTTACTTTTTTTTTTAGGAAGGATGCATTAAGTTGATCAGAAGTGAAAGCAAATACATTTGTAATGTTGCAAATAAATGCTGTTCTTTTGAACATCCCAATTAATTCAAAAAATCCTAAGAAATGTTTGCACAAAACCATGAAGCAGGCAGCACAACTGTTTTCAGCATTAACGTACTTGAGAAGCATATTAGAATGATTTCTGAAGATCATGTGACAATGAAGACTGGAGCAATGATGCTGAAAATACAGCTTTGAACACAGGAATAAATTACACTTTAAAATATATTCCCTTAGAAAACAGTTATTTTACATTAATAAAATATTTCTATCTCTTTCTGTCTCTCTCTTTATTTATTTTTTCCAAAGTCCTAGTTGGGTTTTAGCACAATTTTGTAATATATTGTGTTCTATAATGTGGGCAGTTAAGAAAATAATGACAATTGCTAATCAAATATGCAATTTTATTGCTCATTTTTTCCTCTGTGTCATAGATCGCTGTTACAGTAGCAGGTCTGGTGGGTAAAGAGCCCGTGCAGTGCAGCCGTGATGTCATGATCTGCCCTGACTCCAGCCTGGAAGACGCCCGCAAACAGGTTTGGCTTTAAAGGGTTAGTTCACCCAATTTGCAAAATTATGTCATTAATAACATACCCTCATGTTGTTCCAAACCCGTAAGACCTCCGTTTATCTTTGGAACACAGTTTAAGATATTTTGATTTAGTCCGAGAGGTCTCAGTCCCTCCATTGAAGCTGTGTGTACGGTCTACTGTCCATGTCCAGAAAGGTAAGAAAAACATCATCAAAGTAGTCCATGTGACATCAGAGGGTCAGTTAGAATATTTTGAAGCATCGAAAATACATTTTGGTCCAAAAATAGCAAAAACTACGACTTTATTCAGCATGGTCTTCTCTTCCGTGTCTGTTGTGAGAGAGTTCAAAACAAAGCAGTTTGTGATATCCGGTTCACGAACGAATCATTCGATGTAACAGGAACTTTTTGAACCAGTTCACCAAATCGAACTGAATCGTTTTAAACGATTCGTGTCTCCAATACGCATTAATTCACAAATGACTTAAGCTGTTAACTTTTTTATTGTGGCTGACACCCTCTGAGTTAAAACAAACCAATATCCCGGAGTAATGCATGCACTCAAACAGTACACTGACTGAACTGCTGTGAAGAGAGAACTGAAGATGAACACCGAGCCGAGCCAGATAACGAACAAAACATTGACTCATTCACGAGTCAAGAACCGTTTCTGTCAGACGTGTCCGATTTGAGAACCGAAGAGCTGATGAAACTGCGCATGTGTGATTCAGCGTGAAACAGACCGACACACAGAGCATCTGAACCAAACTGATTCTCTTGGTGATTGATTCTGAACTGATTCTGTGCTAATGTTATGAGCGCAGGTAAACCGAAGGCTTGCAGTCATCGCCAATGACGTCATTACGTCGAGCGCAAAAGAACCGGTGAACCGTTTTCTTCAACCGGTTTATTGAATCGAACTGTCCGAAAGAACTGCTGGTGATCCGAAAACCGATGCAACCGGTTCTTGACTCGTGAACGAGTCATTATCTGGCTCGGCTCGGTGTTCATCTTCAGTTCTCTCTTCACAGCAGTTCAGTCAGTGTACTGTTTGAGTGCATGCATTACTCAGGGATATTGGTTTGTTTGAACTCAGAGGAAGTGTCAGCCACATTAAAAAAGTTAACAGCTTAAGTCATGTGTGGATTAATGCGTATTGGAGATGCGAACTGTTTAAAATGATTCAGTTCGATTTAGTGAACTGTTTCAAAAAGATCCTGTTACATCGAATGATTTGTTCGGGAACCGGATATGACAAACTGCTTTGTTTTGAACTGTTTTACAACAGACACGGAAGAGAAGACAATGCTGAATAAAGTCGTAGCTTTTGCTATTTTTGGATCAAAATGTATTTTCGATGCTTCAAAAAATTCTAACTGACCCTCTGATGTCACATGGACTACTTTGATGATGTTTTTCTTACCTTTCTGGACATGGACAGTATACCGTACACAGCTTCAATGGAGGGACTGAGAGCTCTCGGACTAAATCTAAAATATCTTAAACTGTGTTCCAAAGATAAACGGAGGTCTTACGGGTTTGGGAGGACATGAGGGTGAGTTATTAATGACATAATTTTCATTTTTGGGTGAACTATCCCTTTAACTGGCTTCTCATAAGTTCACTGATTTCTGCTGAATGAAGTTGACTGCTGTCCCCATCCACTGTCCAAATAATGCACTGCCAGTAAAACCACTCAAATGTATTTGACATTCTTTTAAATATAAACAGCTTGATTTCAACTAGACTTCTATAAATCTTTAGAATTTATCACATCCAAAACCTTGATGCATACATACAGTAGGCTCACCAGCTATAGTAAGGAAATACTTTTGACTGTCATAGATAATGAGAACAGTTTGCAGCTTAATGCAGATGAATGTCATTTTCTGACAGGGTCCGTATGATGTCGTGCTTCTGCCTGGAGGTTTGCTTGGAGCTCAAAACCTTTCTGAGGTATGAATATGTTTTAATTATGTGTATTTTACAGATGAATGGATTCCCTAGGAGAGGTCTCACGCCATGTGCATCTTGCATAACATTATGCTGTGTCTCTCAAATAAATAGAAAACATCTTTACGTAATCTGCTGAGGTTGCAAATGCGCTCATATTGTGAAATGCAAAAATTAATTGCATAATTATGCAAATTGAGGGGTGTTGTGCAAGTGTGATGGTGATTTCAGTAATAGCATATTGTGTGTGTGTGTGTGTTGTAGTCTCCTGCTGTGAAAGAGTTGTTGAAAGACCAGGAGGGCAGGAAGGGTCTGATCGCTGCAATCTGTGCAGGTAATCTTCATATTGTGACCTCTGTGCACACATTAACCTTTTCCTGGATAGACATAATTTCAACTTTTTCAGTGCTGCTCAGCAGAAGAAGTCATATATTACCTTTTTCCTCCAGTATAAATTTCCCAGAGGGCCTTTGGTAATTTTATTTTCCCAGCGGGCCTTTGCCCCCATTTGTACACCTGAACCGTCTGGATCATTTCTGGAAGATTTCTTTCTGATGTGTGGTGTATCTATGTCAATAAGATGCTCATGGCTCAATGGATCATAATTATGACTGCAGATCTGTAAAATTACAAATCGGAAATACAAATTATGAGGATAATGAGTTGTAATAATTGTGGATATTAAGCACGTCCGTCTTCATTTGTGGGTGTATTGAACAGAGATGTGTGCTATCAGATTTGCCGCTCAAGGGCTCGTGAAGGACATGGTGAATGAGGACACTGAGCCCATGTGGCCGTAGAGAGCAGAGGAGAGCGGAAGGCGTCCCAGAAAACGGCAGATGTCCCCATAGGGATCTCTAATGAACAGGAAATGCCTTCTTTTAGTGCAGTGGAGTACTTTAAAAACCAAGTCTGTGTACATGGATTCAGAATGCATGATCAGATTGTCAAGGATAAATGAACGTACGCAATTTCTCAGGTAATTACGCTGCCAAACCTGAAATCTGCATCCATGACTATTAGCTTTGCATATGCTAAATGCTAGTTTACTCCTAAAAGTTGACCAACTAAACTTCTAGCGGCCTTTTAAAATCAATGAAAAACATTGATGACATTTAGATTTTTTTTTTAAACCATAAAAAATATTTTTGTTACATGCAGTAAAATAATTGTAATAAAAAAGAAAGAAAAAAACAAACTTACTTTATTTCAGCTAGTTGTCATGACATTCTGTCTCACTTACAATGTTTAACTTAACTAAAACTGACAGAAATTACTAAAAACAAAATATACACACATATTTAAAATATTACAATATTAACAAACACTATAAAAGTATCTCAGTAATACTTTAATGTCACTGATGATATCTGCTGATCAGGGGTGTATAAATGTATATATTTTGTCATATATATATATATATATATATATATATATATATATATATACATTTATTATTAATTTTAACACTGTATTTTTAACTTCCTGTTTCAATAGAATATACATGAACGTAGGAATGAGAATTAATTTTATGAGGACGTTATTGTGGAAACAAAAGACTGTGATTAGGGCATAAAGGTCCATTATACCTTCCTTTCTTTTATTTCCTTTTGTGGACTGAGCTTTTCACGAGCAAGACCCGTAACACTAGATGCAAGGATTAGATCGGTCAGCAAACGTCCTGCCAGAGAAAGTGTAATCACTAGACCGCACTGGGCGTCTGCCAGGGTGCACAATCAATAGTTAAGAGCTCTCTTTTCATTAATGTTCAGATCAGGGCACTGCCCAATGGTAATGCAGCAAGTCCAGTTATTTTTAGACCCCTATTTTTACTTGCTTCCTTCTTCCAATGCGGATTGGATGGAAATTGTACACTCAGTTTATTTTAGATAACAATATATTGGTGTTTGGATGATAGTGAAATGATTTACACCGTATAAATGTCAGTGTCCCTTCCAGGAACTGGCACAGAGTCATGCACTGTAGCAATAGTTTTATATTAATAATAACTAAGTTAGCACATTTTTCTGAAGAAACTGTGATTGGATTTAGACTTGAACAAGGTATCACATCATTTACACACCTAACGGATTCATTCAAGTATCACAGGAAAAATTTTCCTGCTTTTAAGAGAAATAAGGTGAAATTGTCTAACTTCATGTAATTTTCTGACCTGTTGCAGGCCCGACAGCACTCTTGGCTCACGGCATCGCATATGGCAGCACAGTGACCACCCATCCAGGTGCCAAGGACAAGATGATGGCTGGTGGTAATGTCTCTACACATACCTAGTCGTTTTCTCACAAGCCTTTAATATCAGTGATGGAAACATGCATATTTGACAGGCATGTAATGGAAAACTCCACACAGTAAACATCCAACAGATGGTGCTGTAGGTAACCGCACAGTAGCTACATTCAAATGAAATCAGTCCGACTGATGATTCCAAACATAGTCTTTACATGAACGCTAAATAAATTGATTGAGTCAATGTGTGCGTTTATATGTCACATGCTTCAAATAGGATTTGATCTTGACATGCGCACACTGCATGACTATACAGAGCTTCCCGCTGTTTGAAGACACTCATACTAGCCATCCTTTGTTTTAAAAAGCAGACTTTATATTTATCTATTTTCTGTCCTATTTAGGAGACAATGAGCATATGAAACTTTGTGATGTGTTGCTTGTAATGATCAAGCAGTAAAATGCAGCTTCCCCTGCCCAAAACAAAATGTGGCTGAGAGTCTAAATCTAAAGCTTTTGTCCTTTACCATTTCACAGATTATGAGTGGATTTCTGACACCGAAGATTAAACAATATAATTGTTACGATCTGTGCATCTTTCCATCATTTCTATGTCATTGCACATGCATAGAACTTTTCAGTTACTATCGGGGGGGTGTTTCCCAAAACCATAGTTGCTAACCTGTTAGCAACTTAGTTGGTTGGCAATGAGAAATTGCATTGCAACCAACAAAGTTACTAATTTAGTTAGCAACTATGTTTTTGGGAAATGCACCCCCGATCAAGAGTTTACATGTCCTATTGACCGAATTAGGAAAGGTTTAACCACAAATTGCAAAAAAATTAATACAATTAAATTTCAGTCAGATATGGACAACTCATTCCAGTTGAAGTGGATACATTTGACACTTTTACGAATGGATTATTATGGTCCATGTAAACACTTCTGGTGACAACTGTTGGAGAATAGCGTACTGCTTAATGCATACTGTGCGCTTTACATGTATATATGTTTTAGTGCTGTGATCAACTAATGTTACTTTTCATTTCTGCATACTGCATTACTACATATCTCTAGAAATGTTGTAGCATTCGGGATTTCTTAATAAGCTATTGTCTGCAGGCCAAACGTATTCTGTATTCATCTTAAACTGGGGTGCTTTTGTGTTTCATTTTGCTGCAGCAGAACAAAAATAAAGATTGCACTTCTCGACTGTGGTGTTATCTTTAGTCATATGAATTATTTTGTATACTTCCCCCAGATCATTATAAATATTCAGAGGCTCGAGTTCAGAAGGATGGTAATGTGATCACCAGCAGAGGGCCAGGAACCAGCTTTGAGTTTGCCTTGACTATAGTGGAGGAGCTCATGGGTGCAGAGGTCGCTGGCCAAGTCAAAGCCCCACTCATCCTGAAAGACTGATCATCAAACTGTGAAGACCTGTGCTGTTTAAAGACCCATTTAAAATTGTACTGCTCTGCCAATCTGAAAGGGAGTTGAATTTCCTTGCATGTGTTTTTCTTAAGTGTTGGAACATGAATATTTAATGAAATTGCTTAAAGATATTTGACGAGAGTTGTTGCAGACTGGCAATCAATAACCTAAATGGCTGTTTATCGCTTTCTCTAAGGTCTGATTCTCAGTTCTCTTGCTTTCACGTATTAACTTCTGTACCAGAATAAAATAATAGTGCACTAAACTCATAAAGTCTCTTAATAACTCTTAATAACATTCAACAGGAACAGATAAATATAGAGCACTTTGATGGCATTAACAGAAAGCAGAAGCATTATTATTATTGTTATTATTAATAATAAAAAAAGAAGATGAAGAATTTTAAATCACCACATAATTCATTCCTCTTTAATGCACTGTTTTTTTACAGACATTTTATCAACAATGTTCAGTGTATGTACAGAACAATAGGAGATGAGACGTATCATAAAATAATTAACCAAAACCCAGAAGGGGAACAAATGTAGATGGTTAAATAATACAAGTAATTTTTTACTTTTGAAGAATTTTTATTTTATGCCCATCAAAAATAAAATATAGTATTTACGGTATAGTAGCAGCGTGTCTTGACCACAAATTTGCACTGCGTATACATTTTTTTTTTAAATATTATAATTGAAAACGATAGTGTTTAAACTTATATAAGTTTTCTAAAAATCTTTAACACAAATACATTCACAAAACGCACTGCACAGTTTGAGGATAGAGTATTGAAAAGGTCTGCGTAACTATTGGACGCATGAAAATATTTCCAGTGACGTACTGCGAGGCCAACCAATCAAGCGTCGCTGTTTTGTTGCGGTGCGTCTCAACCAGCCAATAGGAGCGTCCCTGCGCAGCGCGAGTGTCTTTTGTAGCGCGTGGCGAGATAGTGTGAAAAGCGGCAAAAAAGAGTCATTTGTAGCTGCTTGGCCAACGGTCTTCTGTCATCACATTAAATAAAGTTTTAAGGTGAATATCGATAATTATCCTGCTGTAAGGTAAGAATAATACATTTTATACAACGCTCAGCTATTGTTATGCAAGAAATCAATCACTACTGAAGACTTGTGTTGCTGAGGTAATGCTAAATCGCTGAATATCTCATAAAGAGACGTCGATCTTACAGTTTATAAAGCTCGGAAATGAAAAACAAAACTAATTTCTGTTGTATTTTGCTACTCGCTATTAACGTTATAACGTCACCTGCTATTTTAGCTAGTTTATCGTCCTGAGATTTGATTTTGAGTTTAATGTGATCTTGAAGAAAGGAAACTGTCAGTTCATGATGTAACGTTACAGAATCCAAAGCTATCAGCATCTTCTCCCATTGAAATACATTAATAATAATAAAACATGCCAGAAATGTGTTCTGCATCCTTTAAAGTAGAGATTGGTTTTGCAGGATATACTCTTCATGACCCTTTAACTTATTTCCCTTGGTTACCATAGTTTACACCGGTTACTGTTACTACTGCAAGACCTAAATCAGTAAATAAATACGTAGTTTACCAATATTGTCAAGTGCTTTATAGTGTTTTTTTATTAGTCAAAAAGTAGCCTACATAAACAATGCAAGCAAGTGGGCTTATCAAATACAATGGAGGCCTTTATTATTATTATGTGTATAAATAATATTTTCGTTAGTTGTTTCAGTTTGTTATTCTTCCAAAAATTACAATAACATTTTTTAGCATTACATTTTTCTTACAGATTCATACCGTTTTATCCCTAAAGTGAACTCCTTTTAAACAAAAAAAAAAAAGTGGGCAAATGTTATTTAACCTTTGTTGCTAAAGTAGGTGATAGAATGCGGTATAGAGTTGCTAGAATATGTATTTTCAGAACTCATCTCTTTAATGGACAAAAGTTTAATGTGTACAGCTGTCACTATATATGAACCGTTTAGCTGACTTCCTTTGGCCATCTGAAAAATGCACTTGCTTTGTCAAAAACATTTTTTTTAAGTTGGCTTGCACCGTTTTTCACACTTCAAGTGGGCTGCAGTTATTTGAGACCGCCCCTCAAGCCATGTGTTAATGTGCTTTTCAACTTGAGTGCAGGAACAGGAAAGTGAAGTAAAATGGCAAGAGTTATCCTCACAGGCTGCATGCATGCATGCGCAATTTGATTCTTTTTTTTTTGGCCTCTGCTCCATTCCGCTGCAGCGCTGCAAACCATTATATAAATAGAAGCCACTGTCTTACTAATACGAAGTCTGTACAGTAGAGAGCTGGTGGTTGGACACAAGGAGTGGCACTATAAGCCAGACTGAGTCATTGGTTAAATGATGCAATTATGAGGCTCTTCAGTGACTTCCTTGATTGGATCTTCCCTTTTAATCATATCCGCACTTAGAATACAGAATGGAATGAAAACTTCAGGTTTCAGCTTAGGTTTACAGTATATTACACAGTATATTTCTTTCCCAGAAACATAAAACCTTCTTTTCAGAAATGGAATAGTGAATAGTAGGGCTGGTCCAAATAAAAAATTTTGAGCTTCGAAGCTACGATTGTAATCAACACCAAATCTTCGGATGGAGGGGGCTGAACATATTCATCTCTCAACACCGTGTCTAAACTGGACGCCAGAATAACAACATTTTGTATTTGCCAGACGACAAAATACAACAGAACCTATTATGCTGTCTACACTGGATGCGCATGGCGTGGTGCAACAAATTCCCGACAGTAAACTGCTGCTGCGTTCCATTTATGACGTACTGACACAAATTTCAAATGATTATCAACCGTCGCTTTGTCACGTCCAGTGTAGTCAGACTTCACCTGTTGTGGTACGGTATGGCACGACACAACAGCTGTAGCGTGTGGTGTAGACACGGTGTAATAAAGGCAGGAATCTCTGTGTGTCTGTCTGTCTGTCTGTTTGCATTTTTATTATGTCGAGAACCATTCATTCAATCGACTTCACACATGGCGGGTGTGTTGCTGCTGACCCAAGGAAGTGCAGGGTGGCATTAAGGTACAAAACATTCAGAATTAATAAACTTCTAATAAACTACAGAACAGCACAAGCGGCGCACCTCACATGGGCAGAACATATATGGTTCACGATGCTCTTAATGTCCTTGGAGCTTTTTGGACCATTCTGTCACCGATGGGAGTTTCGGTTCCTTGCCTCTGGCACCTCTGGCTTGCTTAGTTGGGGTCACTTCATCTACAGCGATATTGTTGACTTGATTGCAAATAAATGCACAGGCACTATTTAAACTGACCAGAAATGACATCACTGAATTCAATGATGAACTGCCTTTAACTATCATTTTACATTATTGACATTGTTTTCCTAATGAATGTTGTTCAGTTGATTTGACGCAATGTATTTTGTTTAAAGCGCTATATAAATAAAGGTGACTTGACGACTTGACTTGGAGTGACGATCCAATATTTTCTAAAATATTATGGGTAGTTGATTGCTGTAATTTGTCATATTTTGTCTGTGAAATTTTAAATTGCAGGGATTAATTAGAAACTTGTGAGAAGGTGCAACGTTCATCATTATGTTCTTGTGTACTTTGTCCTTGTGGTTATGCATTTAGCTGTGCAAATGTAATTCCTAATTTTCCATTGCAGTGTGGAGGGACTACCCATAATGGGCAAAAATAACTTACTAATTCCCTTCAGTACATTCTTTATTGCTGTATCTCTTCAAGGTCAAGGATATGTTAATATCTTTCCTAGAATTACGGCAGTGTGATGAAATTGAGTTTATCTGCTCTCTTCCTTTCTCTGACAAAGTCCCATGGGAATTGAAAATGCGTATGCCACTCTTGTCGTCATGAGAATGCAAATGCACGCCCCAGTGGAAAAGCAGTGAATGTTGCTTGGTTCTGTGAAAATGTATTGTCTTTTCTAAATGCTCCTTAATCTTAGAGTCAGGAAAGAACTGTGTAAAGTGTTGGACATGCTATTATATGAGAAATGTATTGACAAATTTTCCAGGGCATTTTGATGAGTAAGCTTTATTCTTGTCCCATGTTGTAATTTCAGCTTGATATATATTTATTTATTTATTTTCTGTGTCAACATTTTAGCTAAATAAGATTTAAATAATTCATAAAGAATTAAAGTCATTAAAGACAAATTCTTGACCTGTTTTCCCTCTAGTCTTATTAAAATGGATATTGGGTTTCTATTTAAAAAGTAACTTTTATTAATATATACACATGAATTTGTGAAAGTTTAATAGACTGCTCTGGTCTTCAAGAAAGCATTTATTCTTCCACTGTTCTGTATCATATTTAGTGCTCAGAGTAAATGCATCACTTAGGACAGTACTTAGGCTAAATGTAGAGGCGTTTCCTTATGGTCTCCATGCTGCAAGGATGAGAACAGGGTGGTGGCAAACAGATCTGCTGTAGTATGGCTGGATGTGACCAGGACCAGCGACACCGTAGTAATGCAATGCTAGAGTTGCTGCAATCCCCAAAGCTACGGCCAAACATCTCATACTAATGCATGTGCTAAAACAATCTGTGTTAAAAAGTATGAAATGCTTGAAAAACTTTATCCCCCTTCATCTGCATCTTACTATCATCCTCTTCTTTGGGAAGATTTCTAATTGTGAAAAAATGAAATGTGTATAATATTGCAAATAGGCATTGGCCGGCATGAGATTTTGACGGTATGATAACCTCGAGCGATATCACAGTATTTTTGTTACAGCTCTAAAATGGGATATTTTAAAATATTTTTTCCACTGACCAAAATATTATTTATTTCTGAGCAACATACAGAATAATTGGAACAGTAGTACTTGTTTATTTTTACTTTGATTTGCTTCTGAAATGTTTGCTGAATTGTGGGCTGTCCTGCAGCATTTGATGTGAATAGTTGATTTGCTGCTAGAGCTACTGCTACCCTAGTTTCATATACATAATTTGATTTAATAATAACCTAATTTGATGCAAAAACAGAATGTTCTGAGACTAGCTTTGTAGAATTATACTACATGCCTGAACAAAACAAACAGCAGACAGACGCAGATTCACCCCCAATTTCCACCAGATGCATAACGGCTGCGTTACGGCTCCGTCACGGCGGCGGAGTCAATAGGTTTCCATTAAAGTCAATGAGTGTATTTCCACTGAATGTGTTACAGCTGCGTTCCGACTCCGGCGATCCGCAGCCCTCCGGACCAGATACGCAGAGCTTCTATTTTTGCCGGATGCCGGAGCGCTCCGCAGCACTACAGGGCAGAGTACGCAGGACAGGAAGTCGAGTGACAAAACAGAACAGCCAGAAACAAAATAAAAGATCCGTTTAATTTTCAAAATAAAATACACCGCGCTCATATTTCCCTACACTACACCTTGAAAACGTCATAATGGGCGGAGACAGGCTTGTTGAAGTTTTAACCCTGTTGACACGATGGATGAAGAAATGAAAAGAGAAAAGAAAAGAGTACGCATCTGGTGGAAATTGGGGGTCACTCTCTAACAGCAGGTGGCGCTTATGGAACAGCAGATACAGCTAAACAGATAAACAAAGCAGTGCTGTGCGTTGAAACGCTGCTTTCATGTGAAGCATACAGAGACGAGATGAAAAGAACATATCATCTAAACTTTTCTGAAGACAATCATTTTCCCTCAGAAACTTTCATATAAACCCCCAAATAATTATTTAAGATTTTCTTTCAATAGTTTGTGCATTATGAACAGTGAGTGATATGCCTGCTACAGTATTTTTCTCTGTGCGTCCGTCTTCAGCGTCTATGGCCTGTGTTAATGGACATTTACAGACTTAAAAATGAAATAAAACAAAAAACGACCGTTTGCCGATTGCGTAAGTTACAGGGGAAGCTCTTTCAGCCGTCATACACACACGTGACTGACTGCTTGCCCCAACAAGAGGAGAAAAGTCATGTTACTCTCTACACTGCACTCAACATGAGGGATTCCTGCACTTTCAGTCTTTGAGGAGACATGAAAAACAGGGCATATTGCAGGAACTAGGGCTGCACGATGTGTCGTTTAAGCATCAATATCGCGATGTACGAATCCACGATAGTCACATCGCAGGATGTGTGATGTAGGCTGTCGTAGTTGATCTGTTATTCATTAACTGTATGGGCCAGCTGCTCCCAGGCCCTTTAGGAATGTGATTCGCAGATTAATTGCACAGCTTAACCATCATAGGAGTGAAAGTTTTTTCATTGACAGGACTGAAAAACACATGCAAGTTTAACAGGGCAGAGAGAGAGAGAGAGCGCGAGAGAGACACAGAGAGAGAGAGAGCGCGAGAGAGACACAGAGAGAGAGAGAGAGAGAGAGAGAGCGCGCGCGAGAGAGACAGAGAGAGAGAGAGAGCACGCGAGAGAGACAGAGAGAGAGAGAGAGCGTGCGCGAGAGAGAGAGAGAGAGAGAGCGAGCGTGCGCGAGAGAGACAGAGAGGGAGAGAGAGAGCGTGCGCGAGAGAGACCGAGAGAGAGAGAGAGAGAGCGTGCACGAGAGAGAGTGTGCGCGAGAGAGAGAGTGTGCGCGAGAGAGAGAGTGCGCGAGAGAGACAGAGAGAGAGCCTGCGCGACAGAGACAGAGAGAGAGCCTGCGCGACAGAGACAGAGAGAGAGCGAGCCGTCTTCAAACAACACGAGCGCTGTCTGCTCTCTTTCCCTCCCGCATATTAATCAATTGACGCGATGGTGTCGATGTTTAAATCATTTAAAATGAGAATGTAAGTGTGCTCACCCCATTTTTGTTTGTAAGAAAAAATATCGCAATATATATCGCAGAAAAATAACAATTTTTCCCAAGATCGATGGGTTTTTCTATAGTCGATGCCGATGTTTAGAGGTCAGGGTCAGCCAATGGCCGATATGTGCTGCCGATTTTTAGGGCCGATATCTTGAAGTTTTCCCCTTCATTTGCATGCTAAAATGTCACACTAATAATAAGTGGATGCACAACATTTCTAAACTTATCATCATTTATTGAGCACTGACTTGAAGCATCTCTAGAATCTTAATTTTGTGCACTGCAAGGTATTAAAATAAAAAATGTATCCAAAGTTAACCAAACAAATCAATAAACTGACCAAGTATTAAATATATAAAACAGGTTATATATATATATATATATATATATATATATATATATATATATATATATATATATATATGTATATATATATATGTATATATATATATGTGTGTGTGTATGAAAAAGCAATCATTTAAATAAAAGTTTTAGAGCATTTATCAAGTAGAATTTTTCAAGTTTGTTGGAACATAAATGTAAACTTAAATATACATTTAAATAAATAAAATTTTAGAAATAAAAATCAAATAAACTGAAAAATGTAAATATATAAAAAATAAATAACAGTAGTGCTGCAAACACACTAGCAACCAGCAACATTTGTGTTTGGTATAAATGACACAGAACATCTAAAGTGCATTCTAATTTCAAACTTACATCAAAATCTGTTCATTATTAAAATAAAGAACAGTCAACCAAACATTTAAAAGGTTACACTGGTCAGTTTAAATAGACCGTAGTATACCGGTCCACTCTGCTGTGATGCCAAGGACGTTTTTGCTCATGTGAAGAGGATGATCTTTATCGTCTATTTTACATTAAATAAATAAAAAATATTATAGTTTAACATTCAGATACATTGCGAATATGGAAACATTTGGATATGTGCAGAACGAGACGTGAGCAATAACCTCCAAATACATCTAGTCAAACCCGCGCTCGCTCGTATGGATCGGATAATTTTTTGGATCAGCCAAAAAAAAAAAGGCCAAGATAAATAAACATACGTTTTGTCTTTTTTTATTAACATTAAATTATTAAATTTAAAATATTTGAAATCAACTTAAAGTGCACATGGCATAATATCTTCTTTTAAACATAATAGCCGGACTTCATCTCCCAGTCTGCTGTAATGAAGTGAGCAGTTATCATCACAGAGCTCTCCGTCCCCCTGCACGTCCACCCTTCTGTCGTGAGCGCAACAGATGATGCTCGAGATAGTTCATCCACAACTTTTTTCTTCTTCTGTTCATAAAGATCTGGCACAATCTTTTCACTCTAACCTCTTTCCTTCACCATTATATCTGACAGGGAAGCCAAAATGCGCGGGGCGTTCAAGCTCCTCCGTTCCTCCGCTCGCCATGACGCTTGGGGTGCTCCTCCGCTCGCTTGGGGTGCTTCACATGCGGCAGCAGCACTTTCCACCGCACCAATAAGACGGGGCTGCCCGCCGACGTGCCTGACTTTAAATCGGCGCTACTAAACACGGATATCGGCCGATGGTGATATATTAAAAAATGACAAATATTGGCCCGATATATCGACCGACCGAAATATCGGTCGACCTCTACTTTTTATCCCAAAGTTTTCAGATCGTGGTATACCTTGGAACCGGTAATTGTGCCATGCAGTATCAAACTGATATATTTTGTATTAATATAAACTAGTTTTAATTAAATTCTGGCAGTTGAGATGCAGACATATAAAGCAAGTTTAAAATAGTTAACTAAAACTAAAAAACTAAAACCATAAAAAAAAATTGAATAATTGAATAAAATGACAGCATTACTCATTTTACTGTAATTTAATTTTAAATAACATTACTCAATTTAGTCTAAAATAACTTAAACTGAAACAAAAATTTATAAAAACTATATGGACATTACAAAAATTACAAAAATAAAACTTAAAACCCTAACTAAAATGAAAATAGAAAATTCACAATTTTAATAAAAATTATAATAGTATCTGAATGATACTAAAGTAACATTGCAAGGGGGCAGTCGTGGCCTAATGGATAGAGAGTCGGAGTTGTAACCCAAAGGATATTATTATTATTATTATTATTATACATACATACTGTGACGAGTGGGGCGGGTGGAGTGATTGGAGATGAGCGACACCTGTTCGACCCATCGGTCTCGAGTCCCATGGAGGAGATGGAAGGATATAAAACTGGAGCGACGACAGTGAAGATCGAGAGAGGACCAGGCCTGGGTTTTAGTTGTGTTTGGTTTTTATTTATAAACTTTAATGACAAAATAAAGATAAAACAGCGCGTCAGCCCCTCACGGACGACTGACGCGCTGTTTTATCTTTATTTTGTCATTAAAGTTTATATTTGATTGTCCGGCGGTTCCTGCCTCCTCCTTCCCGTGATCATGGAGTTTTTACCATTACAGACTTCGCTAAACCACGCCTCCCCCACCACACATACATAAAATTATAGTATTATACATTTCTGTCACTTCTGAAATTATGGCTATGGCCCTGGTGTGGCAAAATGTTTGCGTATGCATAATACTTTAAAGCTCTTTATTAAAATCTATGCTTACATAATTTTTTACATATGCCATAGCATCATTAAACTACCATCTAACAATGGACAAAAAAAATAATAATTCTCTAACCTATGGTTCTGTAACTATAAAGGCTGCTGTGCATTTTGCCCACTGACTAAGCATTTAAAAAGAATTTAGGGGAAGCATTTAAATAATCCTGTGAATGCACTTAAAGAATGTTAAATCAAATCGTTACAATCGAATCGAATAAAATTTTATTGTGAATCCAATCAAATTGAATCGTTCTAAATTTGCTAAAATCGTTGTTGAATTGAATCAAAAACCTATGAAGCGTGAATCGAATCATTGTCTACCTAAAGATTCCCAGCCCCTTTGAAGCCATTTTTATGACAACATTTTAAACACTCTAGTTTAAATTTGTTTGTGTGTCTCCTTTCTTGTGTCTTCCCCTCTCTCTCTGTTCCTCCTTGCATCCGTTGTTCCTCCATATGGTTAGATGTAGCGCTGACTGTGCAGAGCACTGTTTTCGTGTGATGTAAGGGGGAGGGACCCTATATTTAACGCATCTACTGTGTTCCTCAGTCTCTATTCACTGGCATTGTCTTGGGAGACTCGCTCACACATACACACCGCTTCTGTCTCTCTCTCTCCTTTCCATCTGCCCCCTCTCATGCACTCAGCCATACAGGCACACACATTGAAAGGGTAGTGTGGAGGATAAACCCACTCACCATTCCCGTCTCATCTCCCCCTCCCACCCTCTCTCTTTCTCGCCGTCGTTTCTGACGCTCGGTGGAGGCAATCTGGCTGCACCCACCCAACTCTTCTTCAGCCTCGCCGAGCAGGAAACACTGCAGCAGGCATCGGCAGAGGTGGGTAGTCAAGCAACAAGACAAGCTTTCTTTGCTTTCTTCTCCATCTCATCTGGCTCCCAACCTAAGCGTGAGTTTATATGCGTGAATGTCTTCTTGTCCGGTCTCAGCATCTGCTTGCTGCATTGAGAAGCATATCTGCAGACCGTATTGCACAGGGAGTTAAAATCTGTGTTTCCCAATGATTAATGCATGTTGTGACTGATTACATTAGCATTAGGCATCATAAAAACATTGAAAGGAGTGTGAAAATGCATTGAAGTCTGTGAAATGCATTGAAGAACAAGCATTTGATGGCTGAATATGAGCATCATGCTTTCACCTGCTGCAGTGCCCATCTGTTGCCCACAAATATTGGCTTTATGCTACGCAGTTCGACATTGATGATACGTGTTATGTTATGGCTTTAGTTATACTAGATGCTGTGAAGATGAGGCTTTGTTATGGTTGCTCTGAGATGTCATGTTACTATAAGTACAGTCTGGTGGAGAGGAAGCAGCTTTTCCTGCTAGGTTGTGTCTGGATGGTGTCGCTCTGCCTCTGGGCACTGGGCCGAGGCTGGTGAATGAGAGGAAGGTGCAAGTCGCAGAGATTTGGTGCAGTAAGTTTTTAATGGCAGCTACAGCAGAGAAAATGTAGTAGGAGATCTTGCTTTGAAGGCTGGAGCTTTTTCTCTTGTAAATTATCTCCATCACTTTTGTATTGTTTGACCCCAACAATTTTATAAGACCTATGTAGGGAAAGGGATAGCACTGATGTTTTTTTTTTTGTTTGTTTTTTAAACGTAATCAGTAATTGAAATGTAGGATGCACATTTTTCAGGATTTTATTTGTAATATACAAAGTAAACTGCAGTCAAATATTAAATCATTACATTTTTGTGAGAAATTCCTCAGTACAGCATTGTAAGTTGGTATATATTAGGTAAATACTAATCTTGTTTTTTTTTTTGTTTTTTTTCAATTTTTACATTTCATCAGAAGTTGCTCTTTCACCAATAAGCACAAATCAATAGAATATAAACTCATATGCATGGTTTATTTTACCTTATCTAACGTAAGTGTACAGATTTATAACGGGATATCAAATAGAGTCTAAAAAAAACGCTTTAAATATACACTCGCCCAGTATACGTTATGAAAACTGGTGTAACAAAAACCTAATTTCAAATATTATTACAGAGAAATTCCTCATAGTAATTCCAATAATTCCAATTGCATTAATGTTTTTCGGGAAAAAAACATTACTAACCAATAGAGTGAGTGCACCTCCATTCTCCACAATCAGCTCTGCTCTAAGCAACTGTGTAAACGGCCACAATAAAAAAAACAAAAACGGACGAGCCGTTCACACTTGCCGCACTCGCAGCCTGTTTCGTAACGCTCGGTTATATTCTCGCGCGGGCCAGCACCGCAAATCTCCACGAGCGCATCTGGCAGTATGGATGAGGCTTGACGCATGTGCGCAACCTGCGTCAACTCGCGCCTGGCTCCGCGTTTAAAACAAATGTAAATTCAGTCTAACTGCTTGCTAATTTCACTTGAATGAAATCAAACATTCAGCACTTTTTCCACTTGATCTTAAAATCCCAAATATAGTGTATTACTACATGTAATACTTTAATAATTGACAAAAAAATATATATAATATATTAGTAGTATATAATATATAGTATATAATATAATATAAAAAAACCTCTCAAAACACAATTGAAAATTGAAAGGGTTATAATGGTAATTGTATTGGATATAACAACAGTAATTCCTATTGGAATAATGCCAAAAACAAAAAGGACCCATACTCAGAATTGGGGCTCTGCATTTAACCCATCCAAAGTGCGCACACGCAGAGCAGTGAACACACACACACTGTGAACACACACCCGGAGCAGTGGGCAGCCATTTATGCTGCGGCGCCCGGGGAGCAGTTGGGGGTTCAATGCCTTGCTCAAGGGCACCTAAGTCGTGGTTTTGAAGGTGGAGAGAGAACTGTACATGCACTCCCCCCACCCACAATTCCTGCCGGCCCAAGACTCGAACTCACAACCTTTCGATTGCGAGTCCGACTATCTAACCATTAGGCCACGACTTCCCATGTAATGGTTTCATGGAAACTAATAATATCCGGTTTTCTTTTTTTTTTTTTTCTCAGCAGGGTAATGATACTCATACTGTGCTGCACATTATTGACAATATTGAGCTGTAGCTTGACTTTGCAAATTTAAAATCGCAAATCAAATCGCAATCGCAATATCTGTCAAAAAAATCGCAATTAGATATTTTCCCCATATCGCACAGCCCTAGGGCAGAGTATCGTACGTATCTGTTTAACAGAAAAGCTCTGATTGGGGAATTTGAGGTCTTGATATCTAGCAACCGCCAACATGAACGCTTGCATAGTAGAGTCTTGTACAGCAGTCTGAAATGTTTTGGCTCCACTTAAAAAAAAAGAAATTAAAAGGTTTCGTAAAGTTTTTCTTCTTTTAACTACATATTAGTCTCATCTTTGTTTGTCAACGATATTGCATGTTCAGTTGGGGTCAGTTAACATTTAATGACCTTATTGTCATATGTCTCGTCATTGCCTTTTTCGTCAGGGGAAAAACCTTGTTGACGAACACTTTCCATCATAGTTTTCGTTAACCAAAATTAACACTACTTATAATGTGCATCTGATTAAGCAACACATTCCAAACATCCTCTCAAACGTAATGAGAATCGTTCACACACCCGAAGCACATGCATGGAAAGCTGCCTCTCTCGATTTGCGAAAAATAAATTGCGAATTTACTTGCATCTATTTTCTTATTATTTATAGGATTAAATATTGTTATGTGACTTGGATGGAAACTGATTAAATAATTTAATAATTTTTCTTAGAACTTAAAAAAAGTGACAAGATATAGTCATGAATCTTTTGTAGTCATAAATCTTTTGGCTTTCTTTAAAGGTTTTTGAAACAAAGCATGAACGGTATATTCATTGCAAGTTAATTGCAAGCATAGTGTGAAGTCTGATTCATGAACAAGCTCTTATGAACTGGTTCTTTTAATGCTCAATTAGTAAATAATCTTTAAACATGCTCAAACCATTCAGTTACTCACAGTTTTAATTTCTAATAAATGTAAATATCATGATGATTAATATGGTTAAAATATTGTGTCAACTTTGAAACCATAAAGAATTATGAATGTAATTTCTTCAGTGATAAAATTAATAATTTGTGTTATAGGTACAGAATCAGGGTCAGTATAATGCATTTTAGAAGTGAGGACAATGCTTTCTACAAAGACTACAACACAATACAGTGCCTTAAAAACCTGTCTTATAGTATCTCATGTTTCAGTGTCTTTCTCTTTAATGCTTAATATGAGCCGCAACATTGAGAATATTTGAAAGAAGGCAGGATGGAGATATTCAAGGTCTGTGTTGGTTATGTGATTCTGAGACACTGTCCAAAGATGTGGGTGAGAGTGCTAGAGGATAACAGACTGAGACGTGCCACCAGAAGTCAGAAAATATGGGATATCACTTACTTCCATGCAATTGTTTTTGAGCAAACATGCCTAAAACATGCCTAAACTGTTTTTTAGGCAGACATTAAGGAAGCTCTGCATGTAAATTTAAGATTCTCCTCTGAGAAAACACCTTAACAGTTCTCTCTAATCATCCTGTGGTGTGGACGCAGAGCTGCTGTCTTGGTGCATTAGTCATGTTTGGGAGTCCCACCAGGGAGAAGGTGTGCACTTGCAGATCTGTGTAACCTGCGGCATTTATCACACCTTTCTGCATCGCAGGTGTGTGTTTATGTGTGTGTGTATATGTGTATGTGTTTGTTTTGTCATTTAGACCACCCATGTCATGTTGGCAGAGCGTTTATAAGAATGGACTACAAGGTCCAAAATGGATTCTCGCCAAATATGTGTGAAACTTGGCCAGGTGGCAGTAACGTTTTTGAAAAATTGCAAAAAACTACACTACACTTGGCATAAGCAAAATAAAGAAATCAAAGAAATCCATATTGCCCATTTAAAAAGCAGTCACTGTTGCATGTCTTCTAATTTATTTTTTATTTTTTATTAAATGCAAGTCCAACTATTATTTCTTACATGTTTTTCCTTTTCTGTCTCGAAGTGTTTTCTACGAAAACAATAAGTTGAGGCAGAACATACTGAAGAACTTGTGGCTGGTTGCAAAAAAATGTGCTAAGAATACTCTTAGATATAATTATAATTGAGTGAGCAATAATTATTTTCTTAACTTAAGGGGTTTGTTGAAACTGGCTGTTGTGCATTTAAATGTTCTTTTAATGGTCAGTAGCTGTTGGTATTACAAGACATTCTCATTGGACAAAAATGTATATACCCCTTTCACTTAATGACTTGGATATGGACAACAACTATTATATTAAATATAATGCCACTTTAACCCTCTGAGGTCTAAGGGTATTTTGGGGGCCTGGAGAAGTTTTGTCATGCCCTGACATTTGTGCTTTTTTCAGTTTCCTATAAATATCTAAATGGCTAAAGTCTAATCTCATTGTAATCAGCACAAACTGGGCTATAATAATATGTGAGCAGCATGTATGTACATGTCTTGGTCTGCTTGAGGTTTAGTTAGAATATAGATGACCTCAAAGCTAATAGTATGGACAGCAATTTAGATTTGGGATAGTTGACAAATTTGTCACTGGCCCGATTGGGCCACTGCAGCGTCGTCACTAAGGTTTATCATTTGCACATGTTTTTAAGCCTTGCTATTTAAAAAATTTCACGCACACCGGGCAGTCCTTATTGTCGAGCCCTGATCCAAAAATATTTAGCTAATTTTCCCATTTAGTTATAAAATGTTTTTTATTTCTGAACATTCAAAACTTCCAGTTTTTAAAATGTTTTAAAAACAGCTTTTATGGGTATGAAATTTTAAGGGAACATTCCATTTTATAAAATTGCAAACATTATGGGAACGTTACCTTTGGAATGTTATAAACGTTCTGAAGCTAGTAACATAAAAAGTGTTAGATGAATGTCCAACTAAAACAAAATGTTCTATAAATGATGTATAAAAAAAATGTTTGGGGAACATTGTGTAAGACCAGATTACTCGGAACAATTGTTCTATTAACATTCCTGAAGTAACGCTTGTTCACAATTAAAAGAAAACCTTTCCAGAATGTTTGCCAAAGTTCTGAGAACATTCCATGTTAGGGGAAGCAGTACGAACTGTTTTCCATCAAGTTAAAGGGAGTGTTCGGGAAAATGGTTTGAAATAATGTAAAATACATTTCATGGTCAATACATTTTCTCAATTCCTATTGCTTTTGTTTTGTGAATTTGACAGGCCTGTGTGTGAGTGAATGACAGACCTTTCTCTCCAGTGGTTCAGGATGCAGACCATTCCTCCACCTGTTACCTGGCTATATTAAATTCAGTTCTGCTATGGCATCGACTGATCAACTGGGTTCATTTGCTATAGTGAATTGTAAATGGTTCAGTTGCCTTAGACTTTGAGGTCTTGTAAATTTTTCACTGACCTACATTTGGATGTTTAGTTCTATCCTTACACAAGTTAATTATGTCCAGCCTCATTTCCCCAGAGCCACATTTCAGCTGAAATCAGTAGAGTTAATATCTAATTAACAAAAAGAAAACTCGTCTTTTGACCAAAGATTACAGATAGCTAACTTTGGTTGACTCGATTATTATTCCTACACTGCATCATTGCCTATTATAATGCAAAAGAGCTGAATATCCTAATTAGGCATGACTCCTTTCTTTCCTCATTATTGTTTAACTAGAGCACACCCATTTGCCCCCTCTTTTTTTTTCTGTAGACAAACATCTTGACTCTAGATTGTTTTTTTTGTTTGTTTTTTTTTTAGATCAGCCCTGCATTATCATTGCCTATATATTATGGGCCTCTAAGAGTGACCTTTCAATAATGGAAGCTCTGGTTCTGATAAAACACTAAATTGATTCTATTTCATGAACAGATTTTTATCAGATGGCTGAGTGGTCCTCTGGTCTTCCTCTGGTGCCCTCATACTGTATGTTTAATTCAAGAGATTCATGGAACATCTTTCCTTGGGAATGAAGGTCATTCCATTGAAGTGTTTTCCTGAAATGTATTAGCATGTTTATGAAATGCAAGCACTGATGGGAATTCTGAGTGTTTCTAAATTTGCTTTTCCTACTAACTCCTACTAAAACAGTTATCGTAAAATGTTATGTAATTTAAGTCATCAGCGAAGCAGAATTGGAGATGTGGGGTTACTTGCACTGAACTCGTGAGACAATGTTGAAATTTCTTAGCCAGGTGAGCATTGTGAAACCATGTAGAATATCTTATTATAACCAGCGTCAGGCAGAAAAACACTACATTTTTTGAAATGGTTGAGGTTTCATTGTAAAAATAATTGTGATTTATTGTCTATTAGTTGTAGCGTTTTCCATTCCAACATGTTTTGGATTCATGTTATGAGTCACTTGACTAATGAAAAAAATAACACATACACAACTCTAACATGACTATTTTATTGACTAAGATGACTACGATATTAAGTTTCAAAATAGTAGGATTTAAATGATAAATGTCTTGTGAAAGTGTCTTAATTGAAAAACAGGTGGGCTGATCTGTAACTTTACGTGCAGGTTACATGATTGCAAGTCTGTAAAGTAAAGTACATTTAGAACTGTACATTTGTGTACAGTAGTATACTTACAGTAGTATACTTCTAAGTACTTCTGTACCACAGCAAAAACTACTAGCTACTAGCTTAACTAATAAAGTTAGTAATAAAACAAGAGTAAAATGAGGTAGATTGAACTTTGTGTACCTTTCTAAATTATATTTTTGCAACTTTATGCAGTTTAGTTTACAGATGTGTATTTGCATTTGTTATATAAATTCATAATGCATTCTATGAACCTCTAGACAGAGGCTGTCCAGTGGACCTTTTCTGCTGACTAAATGTTGTCCTGTATCAATATCCTTTAAAGAGAAAGAGGTCACATTTCATCAGTCAGGTCTCTCCTGGGACAGTCACATGTGTATGTGCTGCAGGGAGAGCCTTAGGCAGGAAGTGGAAAGGGTGAGAATGAAAAAGGATGAGAAGGATGTAGAAAAAAAAAATAGCGCACGCACACACACACACACACACACACACATTGAGAAAGTGTCTGTTCTGACCGAGAAACTGAAAAATAGTGTTCAGAGGGGAGAATCGGAGAGGCACAAGGCAGGATGACTATTGCTGAGTAAAGCTGCTATTCTGCTATGCAGTCAGTCTCTAACCAATTGCAGCTTTGCTGCGTGACTGAACTCACCAATTGGATCATCCTCTGTTTATGTTCTGCTGTGTGTTTGTGTGTGGGGGGGGGGGGGGCACCTTTGCTCCAGTATGTCCAAGCGGGGGGCACCTTTGCTCCAGTATGTCCAAGCGGTACGTGCTGATGGTTTTGTTGCAGCAGATTAGTATGATGCACTTTTACATGATCATGACCCATACTGAAACACTGCAGTCTATTGACAGAATTATCATACTGGGATCAGTTTGACAGAATGCTGATTCACACTACAGATCATGTGCCATGTGAGCAAAACATTGGAACTCTTTCAGAGCTATGGGACGAGAAAATGCTACTGATGATCTGCCATGATATTTTGTCAATTATCAGCATTTTCATACTATGTCTGCTTGGCAGATTAACAGTTTTAAGTGTAAATTGATTAATATAAAATATTAATTTCTGCAGTTCATATATCATGTGCATTCATCAGAAAGTTTTAGGTTTATGAAATTGTAGTATATATCTGCATTATATTGCCAGTCAAACTCCTTGCATTGTAGATATTGATAATTGAAAAACCCATAATTGTTGACCACTAGTGTACGCATTTTTTTTTTTAATGTCTTGTGTTAGCATTACAAAATTTAACCCATATCGGCATAGTATTTTGCTCAGATATTAGTATGCACACTCATACCACGCAGAGCTTTATATTATTTTGCTTCAGCCCACACACTCTGCACTGCTGCCATATGTACAACTGAAACTGATGCCCGTTCAGAGGCTTACACAATCACCTGAGCCACTTTAAATTAGTGTTAACCGTTAAACTGTATACAGATGCTTTTTTCGCTTGGTTCTCCTGAAGTTCCCGTTCTGCTGTTTTCATATACATACTGTAATGCTAGTGCATTGCTTATTTTTATTTTTTTTTAAGCATATTGCAAGATGTTGATTAAGTGTGAAAAAAAAAAGAACAGTCAGGGTCCAAATGTCCTTCAGGCATAAGCATTAAAAACAGCACAGATCTGAGTCACATGTGTGGACATGTATGTAATTAGACAGATGGCCCGTGTTTTTGTTCATGTGTTTATGGATGTTATATATAGATGTTTGAATCCTCAGGCGGAAAGGCCAACACAATGTGTCACTTCAGTTAGGGTCTAGTGTAAAGGATGCAACATGCTCTCATGTATAGTATAATTTTGTTTGGATTGAAAAAAATGGTTTGCCTATTGCTAACTGATTGTTCAGTCACCCAATAGTGAATACCATTCAAGTATGTAAAGAAGAACTGATTATAAGTAGAGTAACTCTACCGCTGAACTGACATTTGATGTGAATGTGTCTCGCGAGTTGCAGTTGGAGCTAGAGCCGCGAGACATAATACATTGCATTTAGGGCTGCAGTTATCGATTCTTTTTGTAATTGATTAATCTAGACCTTAATCGATCGATTAATCAGATAATTTTTTTGTGTGTGTTTTTAAACAACCAAAACAAATAATGCATAACGAAAATGATGTGGCTGTAAAATTATCAAGCATTTGGCTTTTATAAAAAAAAAAAAAAAAAACAGAAGTATTGAAAATTTCTACACCTGTAGCATTAACCATTAGGCTACTAACAAATAATATATAATTTCTGGGGTGACCTATTTGCTATGGTAACCTAGCAACCTGTGTGTGTGTGTGTGTGTGTGTGTGTGTGTGTGTGTGTGTGTGTGTGTGTGTGTGTGTGTGTGTGTGTGCATGCATGCCGTGCGTGAAGAAGAGTGACGCCCCAGTCAGACCAGTTGCTTCATTGCAGTTTGGTACGGCAGAAATACATACATTCATTTTCAATAGAATGCTGCATTAGGCTTGCATCACTTGCATCGTGGTGCATTTTAGGTGAAGCATCCGTTCGAAAAATCGCGTCACAACTAGAGCTGAAACAACGAATCGATTTAATCGATAAAAATCGATTATTAAAATAGTTGTCAACTAATTTAGTCATCGATTCGTTGCTAAATAACTTTTATTTGCCGTAAGCGGCTCATTTCGTGCATATTTCAAATCTGCGGTGACCAAAGTGTGGCAGTAATGAGCCACCGGAGGTTTTACTCAGCCAGTACAGCAGGAGAAGTAGCGAATAGCCAATAGCTGGCCTCGTTTTATGTCACGTGCTTCCCGAACAGCGTCTCTGCAGCATTTAGCGGGATTTGGGAGACTGGGAGTACTTTACTTTGAGCCTTCAAAAAAGAAGAGTAACCTGTAAACTCTGCACTACTGAACTGTTTAAGGGGACGTTCACATATCGCGTCTTTTGCGCGCTCAAGTTCGTTATTACCAACACCGCACCGCATCGAGTTAAAAACATCTCAACTTTTCAGAATGCTGCAAGCGCATCGCGGGTCATGTGACAAGAACTAACCAATCAGCTTCATCCTTTCCCGTAACAACGTTAAAAGCTCAGTCAAGATGAAAGGAACAGCTGATCATAGTTGTATATGGATTTCCATTTTGAAATAAATTTAGTAGCAGAGCTACTGCAAGCGATTTTTTGAGCTGCAAATCCATTTATCCTTTGCTGAAATTTCCGCGTCTTCAAGGAGAGAGCACGTCATGGTTGCTTAGCAAAGGCAGACGCCTCAGGGGCGCTTCTGCCCGAGCGCTTTGGAAAGGAGGAGAAAGCGGCGCGCCTAGCGTTTTCCACGCGTTTTTAGGCACGATATGTGAACGGCCCCTAAGACTTTTATTTGTGCAGATTCTCCAGTACAATGTTGTTTGCAAATGTTTAGTCGTAAAAGCTGATAACATTGCTTTTTAACAGTTAACATTTAAAGCTTTACAAACATGTTCTGTGATCAGTTTGTCGTTTACCAGTTCAAAATTCAGTCGTGCAGCCTAATTATGACTGAATGAGAGAGGTTAATGTTTAAAGATATTTGAAATGCACTTTTTTTCTAAGTATTCACTGCTCCTTTTCACACAGCAGGTTTTTTGTGTGTGTCCAATTTTTTTTTTCTGGACAACCTTCTGATGGATTTTACTTTAAATTGTGAGTTCCATTCAGGTTTCATGCCACTGGCACTTTATTCGAAGGATTGTTTACAATTTCACAGCAAAAGCTATAAAGCTGTTTCCCAGTAAATAATAAAATACAATGCACTGCAATTTTATTCTGTTTTATCCTTATTCTTCGTGAAAATATGTTCTGAAAGATTCCTTAATAAGCTTCGTTCGGGATGTTAAACTACTTTAGGAGCTCTAAGGACTGCCATGGTGAAAACATTATTTTAATCTCCTTGTGAAATTTGCTAGAGTATGGGTCAGTGTTCTGATTGCAGAAGAGTTCGACAAAGGATTACTAACACAATAAAACAACTCCAGGTATATTTTTGATTAGGATATGACAGTGCAAAATGGTTTAAATCTCTTAAAAATCTATGCTGAAGAATAAAGACCATTTATTAATAATTTACTTGGGGAAAAAATGGAAAAAACTAAAATATAAGTACATAAACCGATTAATCGTAAAAATAATCGACAGATTAATCGAGTATCAAAATAATCGTTAGTTGCAGCCTTAGTCACAACATCACGTCCCGGTGTATCCAGTGAATGCATGCTGAAATTATTGTTGCGTGGCTACATAAAAGTTTAAGCATATGTGATACATTGCCATGATTGGTCTGACTAGCGTGTAAGAGAGACGAGGGTGCATGAATGCGCGTGTGTGTGAAGGGGTTCTTTTTTATAGTCTATATACTCTCTTGCAATTGAACGTCAATACGTTTACTACTTAAAAACATCAAAGCTAAACATCATATCTAGTCAAACCGCATCACGACATCGCTACAAATACAGTATGGGATTATGATCAGCCAACATCAATGTATAGACTTAGGCTGCATTACCTTGTTTCAGCGACACTTCGTGAAAAAGCATGGAGTGGATGTTTTCGGTTCAGATGCTGAATCATTGAAGTCGTATCACACGCTATGGTTTGCTTCTTGAACGTTGTATAACGGTCCGTGTAAATCAGATCCCTGCGCGTATAGTTCGCGTCATAGGAATTTAACGAGACCTCGAGGCAGAGTTTTTGCCTCAAGGAATTTTTGCAATCGAGTTAATCGAGTACCTCGATGAATCGTTTCAGCCCTAATTGCATTGCTTGAGGTCTATGTTGTTTTGTTAGTAAATGTTTCATTATATTACTTGTGTTGCCTCCTCTGTTCACTATTATTCTACTGCATATATTTCATCTGACACTGGTGTCGCCTAGTTTTGTAACGAGAGCCCACACTTTTGAACGTTTCACTCTAGCCGCGATCTCAATATTGTATACAGAATTTCTCAAAATAGATAGTTAATACAAATCAGCACATCATGGTATTGTTATTCTTAAAGCAACCACTTGCGCATCCAATTTTACCAGCAGCTATACATAATTTCAGGGCATTAAATATATATTTTATCTGTTGTTGTCAAGTACGTTTCATTCATATGTTTCAACTTTAAAGTGGTATAATTTTCATATTGACCCTCATTACTGGGAATATAACAAGTAAGCTTAGTTGTTATATGCCTATACATGTATTATTCCAAGTCAAAATAAAAAATACTAATAAATTAATTATGTGGTAAAATTAAATTATCTTGTTTTCTGCTTATATATATATATATTAGGGTTTTAGCTATCAAATATTTTCGTAATCGAGTATTCTACAAAAAATTCCATCGATTAATCGAGTAATCGAATAAAATGCGTTTTTCTTAATTAAAGTGCAATATTAATTATGCAAGAGAAAATTAGACTCCTGGGTCTCTTAAAGTGAACAACTAAGTTTCCTTTTTTAGAAAAATATATATTTTTATTTTTTAAATGCATAGAATGCAATGCATACATCAAAAATAAACATTGAATTATTACCCATTGTTTCTCTGTCTGTACTTGTACTGTGAACAATGACAATAAAGTTGACAGATGAATTAAGTGCATTTAAGTGCCATTCAGTTGGGGTTTTAAATAAAGCATTTTCTGAGATGCACATTAAATTTACTATTAAAAATAAAACATGGAAGAGATGTTGTGTGATTTAAACCTTAAAAAAATTGTTTGATTTATTTATTTATTTTATTAGTAGGCTATGTACATTCTGCTGAACAATAGTAATACATATCTGGCAAATAATTGTCTTTAAACCGGACTTTTATTTTGACGGGTTGACGTACCTTTACAGTTCTGTGTATGTGATGTGACGCTAGTTTTACTCAAATCATCCATATGAAGTGACTGTCAGAGCAGTTCTGGAGATGTTGTTCATGTGTTCACGTCTTATTTAGTAAGACAGCAGATGCTGAAATCACCGGAGCGTCACGCGCGCTTCAGTGTGTGTTAATAAACGGAGACGCGCCTCTGCGCCATTCATTAAAAGAGACACGCAGAACATGCAGGATTCATATTTAAATAGACTGTTCCGGCTTAATATTTACAGATATTAGTCCATATCGTGATTTGATGTAAGTGCAATGACCTATTTTTGATTAATTCATTCAAAATTTGGCAAATTCCGTGCCATTCCGCTTTAAACTGTAAATTCCGTTTTTATGACTGGATTCCGCGATTTGCTGCATCGATGAAATCATAGGGCCATAGTTGTGGTATGCCAGCTCTATCTTGCAATGGACACATGCCACAACGTTCTCTTTACGTTTCCCCGCGCCCTTAAATCAAAACACCGCTGACTCCTTGCAGTATGCCATGGCAGTATGCGATTTCGGCTGCAGCGCTTGTCTCCTTCTGCTTTGTGGGTGACGTAAACTGTTTGTGTCACATTAAAAAAATCATTGCGAAAGAACCTGACGTGAGACTTAAAATAAATTAAAAGAGGCTTCGAGGCAGAGGAATTTGCCTCGATCATTTTTTGTAATCGAGTTACTCGAGTTACTGGAGGATATAATATATAATATATATGTGTGAATATGTGTGTGTGTGTGTGTGTGTGTGTGGTGTGTGTATTATTTTGAATGACAGGAATTTTGCCTTTGTAAAAAATATAAAGCAAAACAGATAAATGAAAAAACAACTAGTACATGTCTGATATATTAATATATTCTGCCAAACATGTTATGTCATATTAAATAAATACAAACTGAATTAGAATTATTTATGAATATTACCAAATGCATTGCTTTTAAATCAGTAGGCCAATGAACATTGGCTTTTCTTTTATTTAACTTGTTCACATTAGTCTTCACTGTCTTGTATGGTGATAAACAGTTTTGCAGTCATGTAATGCATTAATCACTGTATCAGAGGATGCAAAATAAATCTGATTGCAATGAATGTCCAGTGATATATATTGATGATTGCATTGTATTTTTTTGTACCCATAATAATGAGCTGGTTAAGTGTTATGTCTCTTTGTAGGTGCTTTCCCAGGGGCATGCATTTGTCTTTTGCTCTCCAGCTGAGGGTAAAGCTGCCTCATGTCTCTTCTACCTTCATCATTGTTAGAATGGCTTTGCCTAGTCAGTTCTTTGCTCTGATCTCTCTTCATCTGCAGTTTTCTTTGCTTTCCCCTCCTCTCCTCCCTCATCTTCCTCAGTGTGTGTGTGTGTGTGCACGCGCACAGGGCAGCTGCTGCAGG